>NC_134655.1:21207300-21817300 GCF_030463565.1 Pelecanus crispus | reverse complement strand
TGCAATAGTGAGAGCAGACTTTTATGGTGAAATTGTAGAGAGCTATTGTAGATTAATTAAAGTTACAGTCCCTCAACATTTGTATTCTATTTGGGATGTCACTTCCAGTAAGCTTTTTAAAAATGTAGTGGTGCAAATGGAAAAGGTTCAGCAAATATTAAATGTAACAATGAAGACTTTTGTTCCTCATTAAACCATTTCTTGATGTTTCCAGATAGATTTTCATCTAAACACTTGCTAATCCCAGAGCTCTGACAGGCAAGGCCTGCTGAATTAGGCCAACCACTGCTACAAATAGCTACTGCACATGAAACAGTAATCATTGCTTTCCAGTCTATTATTAGATTAACTTCATAGGGATTGCTTTTTTCTCCTGTGAGTTGATGCATAAATGACATGCTTTACCCTCCAATAAATCTAACAGCAGAGTGGCTATGACATGATGTTCATACCCCTTAGTCCCATGACAGATTATTTTTGATTGCTGCAGAAGTTTACAGCAGCTTGAAACCATTAGAATTTAAAGGCATCATTGAAATTTTACAGCGCACCTGACTCAGACACAACAGGGCTAGTAGTGAGCTAAGTTTGCGGCGTATTGGCTCCGCGTTGTGATGACCTGTCACAGGGACTCCTGCTTCCACTGATGCCCAGCTGGCGTTCAGAGGAGGCAGGCAGTCGTACGGCACTGCGCCTTCGTGCTCTCTCCTTGGAGGACGTGCGTTTCTGTGCCTAACCTTCCTGCGCTTGAGACTTTCACCTGGGGACAGTCGTAACAGTTGAACGCGTGTGGAGACCGTGTTATACACGCACGGTACTTCATACACTTGCATGGATGAACATACTGAAAAACATTTGAGCCTTTGTTGGTTGTTAACCTTTTTAAAGATTTTTATGTTGGTGATGGTCACTTTTCCCCCTACTTAGCAATAAACAGAAGTTTGCATTGTTAAAGGATGAAATTTGGGTTTAGTAGCATGTATGTGCTTTTAATAGTGTTCTTTTTTTCCAGATTTAAGAACTTTGTTTTTTCCTGATGAAACCCAGATAAAGTTTGCAAAGCTCAAGACTCTTCAAATACAAGGTGTTTACTACTATTTATATCTCGTGTGAATGAATGACTGTATTTGGCTCTTGTTCTAAACTGTGTTTACCTGTTGTTTCATACAGCTGTCTAAAATTTGCTGCTTTTAGACGTAAGAAACACAACTATAAAATTGCTGTCTAGCTTAATAGGAAGATATACATTGATTTCTATTGATTTGTATGTGTGTTTGTACCTGCCTGAAAAGCATCTCATTAAATTGAGCTCTGTAGATTTCAATCCATCTCTCAATAGAAAAAAAAAAAAAAAAAAAGTCTTTCATCTACCAGCTTTGGTTTTGTATTCTGGACAATGTGACTGAACCTGCTTGTGTTCTAGGTATGTCAAGCAGATTCAGATCAATGAATCTGGTGTCAAGTAGAGAGCTGGTCTTAACACAGACCGGTAGTTTTATATTTGACAAGCATCCTTTTTAAGGAGTGGCATCATAGAGAATAAGATATGAAGATAATACATATTGCTGATAGATAAATACGAAATTCTCCACAGAAGGCTTTAAGGTATTTGCTGTAATTAGGCTGTCCTTTGTTCTTAAAAAAACCAGACCAAACCAGATGTTTAATAGTTATGTAGTCCCTTGGATGTTTAATAGTTACATAGTCCCTGAATTATGGTGTTTAATAGTTACATAGGCCCTTAGTATGTTGGTTTTGGAAATGGGTTCCCAGTTCTGCATATATTGTGGTCACAGGCTCGCTTTTTCTGAGTACTCTTTAGCATAACTGTCCTTTTCTGTTTAAGAGAGAAACCAGAACAGGAAGTGACAAACAGAATTTTTTGTGGAATTCTTAAGCGCTATAGTTTTATACATCAGTGTGCTTATAATATAATCTTTTTGGAAATAGGACTGATTTTATTATGGTAAAATATTTATGCCTTAAGAGGAGAATAATTAAAGAAGATATTGAGAAGGCATTTGGAAATTCCAAATGTGAACTTCCACTACAGAACCTCGAGCATTGAAAGCTATGCTCATTAAGTCAGGGAAGAGAATCAATACTTTCTGTACCCCAGCATGTATTAAATTTGGTCTTATTAGAACATCTTGAAATGTGATTTCAGGTATTCACTGCATTCTTGAACAGGGTTTGAGCCTCGTCTCTGTGATCGCGTTTACTTGCATATTTGACTACCCGAGCTGCCTAACTTATGTCTCGCTGTGGTTGGTCTACGCGCTGGTGTTACAGCCGTAGAGACAAGGCTGAGTGGTTTCCGTGGTACTGTGCTGCCTTATAATGTCTATAGGAGTGACCTTTTTTCTTTCTCTAAGTTATGGGTATTTCTACCTATTTTGTGATCTTTAGTTTTATAAATGATGATGAAATGATAATCAGTTAGGGTCTGTCTCGCAAAACCTTCTGCAGATGAAATAAAAGGTGCTGACAATACAGGGAACCATACAATTTCAGAATTAGGCTATTTTTCTTCTGACCTGTGAGAGTCAAAACTGAAGGGAACAGAGGATTAATCCATTGTTTATATCCATATGTAACCTTGGAACATGTGGATTAAATCTTCTCTGCACCTGTAGTATAACATTTTCCTCATGCTACAGAATAATACCTTAACTAAAACCACAGCAGCTTTCCAGTGACTTCAAAGAAATGAAAAAGCACATTCAGGTTGAAAGCATTTTATTGTTTGTAATTTTTAGCATAGTGCATATTAAATGTAATAACTGATGAGTTTAGTAGAATAATCTCTGTTACCATATGCAAGAAACATGCTTCATAAGTTATATACATCTTTAAGAACTGTTAACTTTTATAGAATTTGCTGCAACAAATCATTCTGGGAATGCTGTATACTTGTGTTTTCAATTGAAGTTCCAACATTTGGTTGAAGTATCTTCTGTACTTCTATCATCTCATAATTTCCTTCAGAGAAAAGAGAGAACAATCTGCTTGTTGGGTGGGAGGATGAGGGAATGCTAATTGAAACCATGTAATAAAAAGGTAATTTAGCAAAACTATTAGTTTTTGGTTTTTTACTATTTTAAGCCTATTATTTTTAAAATTACTTCTGTATTAAAAAGGCTGTAAAACTACACTGAATGTCAGCACATTGCATCTTAATTCTCATTTTCCTTTGCATGAATAGTAAAATCTTTATAAATTGAGAACTAAAATTAATTGAATAAACGTCAGTTGAACATTTTTATGTTTCTGTTTGAATTTAAAAAAGCATATTGTAGACTTTTTCAAGAACATTTAATGGTTTCTAACATGGACCACACCTCGAACACAACAGGAAAAAAGTGCTGATGGAGAGAAACAAAAACCAAGAACAAATGTTAATTAGCACTATATGATTTACAGCTGTATTCACTGCTGTAATATAGTTGCTAACACCCGTATCTATTGCTAGATCATAGTTCTCCATACAGTAAAGAACCATTATCCGCAACTGCTTTTTTCAGCCTTACAGCCAGCGAGGAGCGCCAGTTCGGCATGGAGGCCTACCTGGAGAAATGGACTCCGGGCTTGACCCAGAGAACTTTCTGGTTTTGTTTGGGTTTGGGGGGTTTTCTTTGTTTTTTCTTTTTTTTGTTTTGTTTGTTTTTGCCAGGTCACTTTTAAGCTGCCTTGGTTTTTCTGTCTAGTTCCTACGAACGCCTCACAAGGAGGGAGTTGATATTCCATCGGGAATGCAGGGGGTTGGCAACCAGGGAAGGTCGTGGCCAGACTGGAGCAGGAGAGCGGAGCGCTGCCGCTGTACACGTAGCGGCCGCCGGTGCTCCTGGCTTTAGGCAGATAATTGTGGGGCGTGATCTCTCTGGCCAAGGAACTGAATGAGAAAAAAGAACCTAGAGCTTAAAGTGGATCACAGGTGGAATCGGTTGCTCATGGCTTGGTGGTGGGTTTTTTTGGTGGGGTGCTTTTTTCTTGGTTTTTTGTTGTTTGTCTGTTTGGGGTTTTTTTGCGGGTTGGTTTGTTTGTTTTATAAAAAGCTAGTTCTTACTTTGGAGTGTATTAATGTGCAACTGTGCTGGTGCGTGCATTGCAGGGGAAGCCTGTGCTGTCATACTGGGGGCGGCGAGAGGTGAGCATCCCACTTGCAGAAGGAGGTAGAGTCTCCTCGCTTGTTCAGGTTTCGTGGTATCTCTTACACTGTAGTATTGACTTCTTCTTGTTACACACAGTGGGCTTTACAGCACGAGATAAAGTGGAACCGGGCTGTGGCAAATAGTCCCTGGAAACCACAGAGGCAGGCAGAATGCAGAGTATGAGCAACTTTTCTGCATCTCTGAAAGGTACCAAATGCTTCTTGAAACAGCGGGAGTGCTGTTTGGTTTTTTCCCCAGCCCCTGAGCTGGAAGTGATGTTACCTGCAATTTCTGAGCCAATACTGTGGCTTAAATAATATTTACTTATCCTGGTGTATCTTGATTGTTAATGGACGGTAAACTCTAAAAGTGCCTCCTTTTTTCTGAAGTTGAAAATGGCTACAATCCATTTAGTGTAATAGAAATCATGAAACAACCCAGATACATTAATTAGAGGACATACAAATCAAAGATGTTACCTTTCAGTCTTCATTTCTAACGGTTGAAAAACGTTGTGAGAAATTACTAATCTGTTACCCTATGACTTCTAGAAGTTTTATGGTTTTCAGGTAATCTAACATCATACACCCATTTAAAAGTATAAATTACTGTAGCAACAAATGTAGAAGATAGCATTTAAAAATCAATAAATCCAGGATACTCGTATATAAACAAGATATTTTCATATATTAATATAAATAGAAGAACTGTTCATAGTAAAAACATGTTACATTAATGACAGTGAATTAAAAAATATTAGAATTCATTAAAACTGATTCCTGACATTCTTGATCTGAAGACTTGGTCTCAGCAAGGCCTGAAGTGGATTAGTGCCAACTTCTCAAAGCATAAAAAAGATTTCTGAATCCATAGGTAAAAGGTTTCCATTAGTAAATCTTATATTAAACCAAATTACAAGATACAAATTGGGAAATTCATATGGTAATTAGAATTATCTAAACTTTTTATTTCCTACTGACGTTTATCAGATTCTGTAAATCGATATACATATGTATTTAAAGCTACCAAATAATTGATGCTCACTAACTCTTTTTTGCATCACCGTGTGATGCTTAAAATGGCTTTTGCTTGCAGTTAGAGTTTGACATGATGCTGGGTCTTTTGAAACAGTTTAAGTAGTTTACTGCACGTTTACATCTATGAATGCTGGCCATATCAGGTGTCAAGGTAAAAAGATATAAGCCCTATAACATGGAGTTTGCTGTCCTTGTGAGGGCAAGGAACTTTTTTTGCGACTGTCGTCTTGGCATTTCAATTCACTTCCATTAGGCTCCTGAAAATCAGTAACAATTGAGGTCATGGCACAAAGTAAAGTAATTTTTGCTGCAGTCACCTGTGTTTACAGGAAATGATGAAACATGATGTCAGTTCCTATTAGTTACTATCACATTTCCACCCCATGTGACTTTGGACCACTTTGAGGGCGTGTAAGAACCTCCTGGGCTCATGTCTTAATGGCCTAGTTGTAAGGCTAAGTTGAAGTATGTCCTTCTAAATTTAAATATTTGATTCTATAGTGCCTAAACTGGGAGGTTCTGGTATTGTTTTTACATATTTTCTAAATTTTATAAGAAAATATATATATATTTTGTAAGAGTTCAAAAAAGAATTCGAGCACCTAAGTCAACTGACAGAATATTTGCCGGAAGTGTGAGTGACTGTTTCACTGCCTGTACGTTGCTGCTCTTTATAAAGAAGCAACAGCAGCTTCCATTACACGCTAGGAAGAGCTGTGAAGGGTTCATGGACTTGCAGCCTATGGGCTTGGCTGCAGACCGTCTTCTAGCTGTGGTCATTAGATGCTCAGGACATCCTTTCTTAACCCTTTTCAGTCACGTTAGTTTAACAATTTAACATATTTTTGAATTGCAGTGAGTTACAGAGCTACTGCAGGAGTAGCACAGCTGACAGATCTGACAGCCCTGTCATACAGAGCTGGTAAGAAGTGCCTGATGGGCGTCGGGGCGGTAACTGCCACGGTCAGGAACGCTGCAGCCGGAAAGGATAAAGTAGAGTTAAGCTCTTCTAAAATCAGTCTCCACTCTGCAGTTTGGGTGTATGACTGCAGTCCTGTTGCCCTTGTTTCACTTGCGGGGATCTGGGAGGTTGGATGTTTCCGGAGGGCGGGTACGCAGTCCGGCTTGTGATGCCCTTTGCTATCCGGGACATTACGCGGGGCAAGTAGATGCGGCACAAGACCGTGTCTTCTGGCGTAGCACCTGTTGCTGAGTAGGATGTATTGGGACATACCGAACTAGTAGAATTTTCTTCATTTTAATCAATAAATAGACTATAGAATGAAAACAGTTTGTATATATAGCTACCCAAAAGTATACTACAATTATCTTTCAAGAAGCTCATCCAGGATTTCACAAACATCGGAAAACAGCAAACTACAGTAAATGAGCTGCTATATATTCAACCAATAAGTAACAAAGTAAATGATCTATAGCAATTTATTATAGTGGATTAATTGTTTTGCCGCCTTGTTATAATTTTTAGAATTTTCTTCTGATGACTTAGTGCCATCTCTTAGGCTTGCCATTGACACCACAGTAGCAGGGGCAGAAAATACAGTGTACTTAAAGCCAATTTTGCCCGGTTAAACGGTCTTAACATTTTAAATATGAAAAGTCAGAGATGTGTCCACTTAGCGTACGCAAGATTCTGCTACTTTATTGACATCTTCCTCCCATGCGTTCATACACACATGCCCCGCACGCGCGGCGCGGCGCTCCATATGCCTTCGCCTGGCTGCGAAGGGGAGCGACCTGTCTGTGTTCGTAAGCGTGCTACCCGTTACTTTTCTAAACACGCTCGTGCACGTGTGCGTGGGCATAGGAGCACGGACGCGTGGGCATGTGCGCCCGAGTATGCACGCGCGAGCCGGAGCAGTGTTGACGTAGCTTTTCTGTTTGCTATCAGTTATAAATGCTGGGATTACCTGGGCGATTGTTTTCTCAGAATGCCATAATGTAATCTTAAACCTAATACTCCAACAACCATGCACTAATTAAAACTGCAATTATATTTTTGCTCAAACAAAACGACTTAATAAACATTATCACAAACTGTTTACCCTTCCCAAAAACAATTTATGCTCACTAATACAATTTCCCATTAAAACTGCTGCCAGGTAAATTAAAAACTCTTGAAATAGTAAGTAAGTGGGAAATTAATTCAACAGTTTAATCTAGAGCTAATAACAGTTGCAAGCTCAGAAAAAGATTGCTACAGCGGGGAGTTAATTAACAGCTTATTCCCCATTTGATAAAAGTAATCCACTCTAATTCCAGTGTAATTTACCTCAATGTAATATAAAACCACAAGCTGCTTCTGGTGCTAGTAATTATTAGCCTTGTCCTGTGGCCACATTGACAATAAAAGTCAGCAGTATCTTAATAATAAGAGGCAGTCTGCTAAATGCCCACAATTAAAGATGTAACATGAAATCTTGAAATGGCAACAATCACGTATATTGCTAAACAGACTGGAGGTACAATTTCAACAGAAAGCAGCATGTCTAATTGCTGTCCCTACTTCTAATAACCAGGTGTGCCTTTCATAAACGCAGGTTACTCTGCCGCAGAAATTCTGTCTCATAAATGCACTGGGGAGACTATAGGATATGGGGTACAAACAGGTCTGCTTGTTCTTTCAACATCGGAGCGAGCCAGCGTGGATGCAGTTTTATTAGTTTCTCTGTTATGCAAATGAAATACAAAGTTTGGCGCTCTTGACCTGAAATGTCGTACTGGGATCATCAATTCGGTGCGGCTCTTTTCACCTTGCCTATATTGAAGTCTGGTTTCCTTTTCTCTCTTTGTGGGGTTAAAACCAAGGATCAGATTTTATACATTTGTATGTATATATGCATACGCACATACACAAACATATATACAAACATTCATATATACAAATACATGAGAAGTATGTTTTATGATAAAATTTTCTTGTTTAATCCCAGGATAATATTTTCTGATAATGATTTTGATTTGCTCTTGAGTAGTCATGACAGTCTATCAATAGGGAACTCAAACTTTATTTAAGTATTGCCAGTTTTTTAGTTTGGTTTCTGAATATCAGCTAGACTCCCTGGTTGGCTTGCCTGATGTGTCCTTCGCACTTCTCCACTGTCACTGATTTAAGGATGTCGGAGTGAGGATAAGTTAGTACGCTATAATCACTATTTAACTTAAGTGCATGAAAGTAAATGACTTAGTTAATCATATACATACTGATACTTGAAATAAGAAATACATGGCGTTGTTTTAACCCATTGGTTATTAACAAGGGGTGAGTGGTTTTGATTTTCTGCTGTCACTCAAAACATTCGTTTACAGTATCAACGTACTGGAGTAACCTTCTCCTGGGGCTTTGATGGATTTCTCAGAAATAAAATACCTGCTGGGACATGCTCCACTGGATAGCAATTGCTAACAAATCCATCTGATGTTATAGTTGTGGGGTTTTTTTAATTATTCGAAGCAGAGAAAGAATTATCTGTAAAGGCTAACTTTGAAATACAAAGCAAAGGTCTATGATTGTGTGGTCGTGTCACTATAAAGGTGCCAGAGCTGGTGACAAAGATGAAGACAGTGACCGTAGTGATAGTTCGGTTACAGATACGGTATTCTTTCCCACATGTTCTTCAAGAAATTTGAATGTTCTTGGGTTAGTGCAGAGACAGACAGATGTTTAGAGATCAATTAATGCTTTTAGCGTGTCTGAGATCTGGTAGGATACTTTGCATACTGTCAGTTTTCTGCTAGTGCTGGTTAGCAAAGCCAATACTTTTTTTCCTGCTTAAATGTGGTTCTTCCTTATTTAAAATACTAAGATTTTTTCAGGTGGAAGTTTTGCCTACTGTCGATACTGATTTTTAGTTTGACTGAGTAATCAGCTCTTGGGCAAGGAATGTTTTCCCAAGGAGAGCTGGGCAATACCACTGTATTGTACGCACTTCTTTCTTGGTGGGTAGCTTGTTCTCCTTCATTAAGGCTTTTTTTTTTTTCCCAAACTGCAAGGATGGTTTAACACCAGAGCACCTGGTGGAGTCTCCATTCTTGCAGATATTCAAAACCCATCCAGACACTGTCCTGCACAATCTGCTCCGGGTGACCCTTTTCAAAGAGGTCCTTTCCAACCTCAGCCGTTCTGTGATATTTCTTAACGCGCTGGAATTTCCCCTTAAACCTACTGGCAATTTACTGTTTTAAGGTTTCTTTTTCAGGCTTTGTCCATCAAGTAAGACAAAGTAGGTGCTGTTAATTGAAAGAAACGTGAGAGGGGAGTAGACTGAATACATGAAATGATAGGTTTTTACTTCTGATAGCAATGATAAGAACTCTTAGGTGAAACTGTTTGTGTCCGATTAAATCTACGCTTAAACTATGCTACCCACTCTAACTTCATTTATTTGTGTACTTAGCAACAATCATGTCTACCGAGTTTGAACTTTAATTTACAGTTCTGAGTTTGGAAATATTTTTTCATTTTTGTTGTTAAAAAAATCTTCAGTAAAATAAATACTTTTGACTGTAAAGGGTTTTCTTTCCTGCTGGCATAAAGTCATCCATAATCTGTATTTTGTCTATATACAAAATCTCTAGTATGAGTGAAGTGATGCTTAAAGTCCTGTAGGTCAAGGATTGAAGCCCAGTCATTGTGGATCCTCAAACTGCATAGACCTAGAAACGAATTAGCACACCTCATCAGCTGCTCACCCTTGCTAACGCTGTCCTCTGTGCTTCCATTGCAATCATTGTGCCCATGCTAGCAGAGCCGGGGCAGACTGAGAGCAATTCTAGCACAGCAGCTTGGGCTGAATTAAAATCAGCCCTAAATTACACAGGTTAGGGAACCGCTCTGCAGCTCAGCTTGGGCTGAGGTTTTCTAATAGCCAGATGAAGTCTTAGATTTAAAAATGATTTCACAATTGAGTAATTTGTATTTTTTGTTTAATTGCATTTGACAATTCAGGGCAAAAAACATTCAAGAAATACTTGAAAACATACAGTTCAGTATTCTTGTTGCCTATTCTTCAAATATATCTGCAAGGTTATTGTTATTAAAGGTTATGCATAAATTAATACGATAGTCTGCAAGAGTATGGTACTCTGACAGATTTAATACTTATTTAGTATTTAACACTTCAGCTGGACTGCGTAGGGTATAATTTGGAATGGCTGAGACTTGCCGGGGGGACTTGGGGTATCGCCTTGTGTGTCTTACGGTGGAGCATGGAATGAGGAGGCTGCTCCCAAGCTGCGTGGACCGTTTGCGTGGAGGTGGCCAAAGGAGTTCTATGTCCACTTCAGAAATGCTATAATTTACAGATTGATGGATTCAAATAAACTGACGCCAAACGAGCTGCCGTGGTTGATAATCCTCTGGTAACGCGAGCTCTCCTTCGCAGTAGCTGCCGAGTCAGGCGAGGCAGTGCGGGAGGGGGGAGTCCCTGTTGGCACGTGTGAGGTGACAGCGTTAGCGTAGTCATGCTGCGCTTTAAGAACAGGAATCCTATTCTGCATCGCCCTACCGTGCTGTGGCAGGACACCGAGAGGCAGCAACTGCTGGATCAGGGGAAGCCGTGGCTTCTGCAGGCAGTGGGGCGTGGGAGGTGCTCACGGCCACGTCCCCGGGGGTGCACGGTGGAGGGCAGGGCAGGGAGCGGGTTGTGTGCTGGGGCAGGCAGGCAGCGGGGATGAGCAGGGCACTCCCAAAATCACCGCTGGGCTGTACAGAGCGAGCCCCAAGCGCTGGTGTGGCTCCCGCTGGCCCCCGTCACTGGGATGCAGACCTCAGCTCGGCACCATGGCGGGAACGCGTGCCGATACTCCAGTCCTCTGCACAGGTTCCTAAAGCGTGGCGCAGAGGGAGGAAGAACGTGCCTGCGTACAGGATACAAACATAAACTCTCTTCAGTTGGTTGTTCACCAGCAGTATTGTAGTCAGGCTCAAGGTGCATTAAAATAACCTCAAGGACACAACTTGATTTGCATATGAGGCACGGTTAAACTTGTTAATGGTCATGGATAAATGTGGAAAAAACCCCTGCCATCAGGGACACAGGTTCTAACCAACTCCTCTTGCCTGTTTTAAATGCACATTTCTGAAGAACAGATGCATTTGGGGAAGGCATGTGCCACTAAAACCAGTAGACTATTAGAATAATTTTTCTTTAAAAGTTTAAATGTCACCAAAATATTTAAAAAACAAATCAACTATCTGTGTACATAATTACTGAGTGCAAACAGCCTGTTTACAATCCACGGTACGCAAAACCAAAGTTACGCCATAATCCAAGGAATTCACTGTTTGTAATGGTTCTGACTCTTCCACAAGGAATTTTACACTCAGTAGGGTAAATCTGGAGAGCAAGTGGCAGCCTGTGGACCTGGATTGCTCTTGGATTGCATGCATGAGTAAACAGTAGTGTCTTGGAGGACCGTACTGATAATCTGTATAGGCTCTTGTGTAATCTGGGCTATGAAATTTCACCAAGCTATTCCTGTGTTAAGCCTGCAACTTCGAACTGAACTCGATCAGTATCTGAGCAGCACATCCAGTCCCAGCTCAAAGATTCAAGCGATGGAGAATTCATCCCATGCCCTGGTAGACTGTGCCAGTGGTTATTTATTTGTGCTGTTAAAAGTTGACCTTTTTTTCCAGTTTATGTTAAACTTTCTGCCTATTGCTGCAAATTCATTGAACTTCATCTCCGTGGTCAAGTGCTTGCCATTTTTCTTTCACCTGTTGTTTTTTTCCCCTCACTCGATCCTGCATCCAGTGAGCTGGTAGCAGATGTACCTAGAGGCCGGGAAAGCGTGGGCCCCCGACACAGGAGGAGAAATGACATCGGTAACGTTGGTAACAAAAGTTGAGGTGGAGTACGGCTGCAAGCAGTGGGGCCAGGGCTGGGACTGGCCATGGGAAGGAGGATGTCAAAGCTGTACGTTCAGGAGAGCGCTAGGTGATGCAATTCATGTTTTATGTACAATTTAAACATAGGTTTACAGTCACATAACTTACTAGCACATTTTTAGCGAGTCGTTTATTTTCTTCTACCCAGTTTATCTGGCCTTTCTGCCAACTGCCATTATGCTAATGTAATTAATATACATTCTAAAAAGCAGGATTACGGCAGTTCATTTCAAGAGTATTTGCTTTACTTTTTTAGTTTTCTTCTCATGCTGCCACTCAACGTTTCACAACTAATGCTAAAAGAACCTGCTTTTCTGCAATTCCTTCTGGCATGGAAGGGCATTCCTGTATTTCTCTGCCTCATTGACTCTCCATCTCATTTAAAAAATCTTTGCTGAAAATACATTTTTTTCCCCTTGCATGACCCTCATAATTTTTATCTCTCTGCTGTTATTTTAGTACGTAATTTTACTTTTAAACTAGCTGATGGCTCTTTATTTGAGAAAGGGCAATCAATAAATTATGTGCTGATTGTGGATATTCTTCATCATATTTTTGTATTTCATTGTCCAGACTGTAACAGTTGATATATATTTTTGTTGTACTTTTTCACCTTCTTTAGGGTATCATTATTCTTGGCTTTTAATAATTGAAAGAAAATTCAATCTTTTTTCGTCATGAAAGAGAGAGAATGAAGGAATGAATCTCCACCTGCTAAATATCATTTGTATCAGTTAATGACCTTGCTGAGGAAACACAAGCTTGAGCAAATTCAACATGGGTTAAGCAAAGAAAGTGAATGGTTTTCGCGAGTAATGTTTAATTCGTGTCACTAAATGATCAACTAGCAGTTTCTACAGGTAGTAAACTTTTATGAAAAACTGACCAAGAATTTCTGAAATACTTTTTTTGTGAAAACAAACTTTTGGGGAGGGGAACTTGGTGACAGCTCTAACAAGAGAAGTTTTTAAGACCCACCTTGGTCCTTTTCCCAGGATGCGAAGGGGAGCTCTGCATCCTTCAGGGTAACTAGAATTTGAGTGTGCAGACTGGGGTGTGCGAGGTTTGGCTTCATGCCTGCCCTTTTCCGTTGGGACAGGTTTGCATGAAGAGAAGAATAACGTCCGTGGGAAGTCAGTCCCTCCTGACTCAGGGTATTTAACGAGTTACTCCAAGGACCGCTCTAAGAGGAGAGGGGTGGGAGATGATGGTGCAGGCCGGTGTCACACTGCTGCCCGGATCTGGAGATCCTCTGCGTACGTGCGGAGGCCAGCCTTGCTTGTTGCCCTGCTGTGTTTTGCCTCTGACAAAAGTCTGTTTTTCAGTGGAACACGTCTTCATCCAAAGGATTTTAAACAGGTTTTGCTATAATTTTGTGTAGCTTCGTGGTTTGTGTGGTTTTTTTTCAATGTGAAGAGTTTACTAGTGACTATAACTGAAAATTATAATTAGTAGAGTGTTTGCAGGAGTGCAGTTTAGAGCAATAAGGTCCTACCTACAGTAAATATGCTCAGTTCTGACAACACAGAGGTCTGAGTATGTGTGCAGGTACTTAAGCATAAATAATATCTTCCTTTACTCTCAGATGTATATGGATACTTCTTGTAGGTTAGTTCTGTGGTCTTAGTACAGGCTAATTAAAAAAAAAAATAGGACTGAGCAACTTTAGGCAATTTAGATAGTTTTTCTGCCCATGAAACTCCATTTTTAGCATTTTTGTCAACAGCTGTGTTTCCTCAAAAAGATGATTGGAACATACATGATGAGAAAAGTTTTTCTTACTGCTGTTTTATATATTTTTTTTAAATTCATTTAATATTAAATATCTGCTTATAGTAGCGCCACCCATGTGTGAGTTACTTTCTCAGCTTTCAGGAATTGTTGGTGCTGGTTGGTGCTGGTTTGTCTTCATGCTGTCACTTGATAAGTAAATCGTAATATGTAAAAAAACCAGGAACATATTCTTAGGTCATCTCAATGCATGAATCCAATCTCGTAAAGATTTTCATTATGGTTTGAGGGATGAGATGTGCATCTCATTCATTTGCTCATACAGATTCTAGCTGCTGACCCATTCATCAAACGCATAAGTCCAGGCCAACAGGAATGATCTCTCCAAGAAAGATAAAGAGCAGAAATTTCAAATGAAAGACATTGTTCTTTGTAGCAGCTCACCTCATCTGCCATCGCTTGTAATGGATATTATCAAGCTTGTCATCTGCCACTGTATCTAAGCGCTGCATACTTTCCGAGCAGCTGGGGAAAAAGGAAAATAGGAGCCACAGAGTTTATAAAATAAAATTAGGGGAATTCCATTTCCCGAGTGTTTCATGTGCTGCTAAGGGAGTGCTGGAATATTATTTAGAAGCCTTTCAATTATTTCAATCTAGCAATTTCTGAAAAAAAGAGCAAGCAGTAACACATTATTGGCAAGGGAATGTCATCAGTCAGCCAAAAACAAACACAAAGAGAGACTACCTTGCAATCTGAAAATGCTGATTGCACTTTCTGTGAAGCCAACAGCAAAAATATGCTTATTTTATTTCTTACTTTTAGTAAACAGCTTAATTAATGAATATCTCATTAGCTAATGCTATGCCTGCAGCATTGCAAATGGATGTGTTCATGTTCGACTGTTAGAGCTCCCAAAACTTTGAAGCTGACACTCAATTTTGTAAATGTAAACCAGCAAGAACTTGGTATGATACATTTTCAAACTCCTTAGCAAATTAAAAGGGCAGCTCTTACAGCCATAAAGATTATTTGCTAACTTTTAGATGTACTCACCAGTAAATTGTACCATGAAACATGTCAGTGTATCCGGAGTGCCTCTAATCGTGCCAGATGATTTGGTAACAATCAATCAGTGCCAGTCTGTTTTGGCCAGCAGTCTCTGATATGAAAGACTCCTGCCTCAAAGGTTACTTTCCTGCATAAACAGCCATTCTCATATTACAATTTGCTGAATTGCATGAGTTCTCTTTTAGAGTTGGTCCCTCTGGTAGAATTCCAATACAAATTTGGTGAGGAATATCTCAAGAGGGAGCAGTGTACTGGCTGTGCTGCAGGTAACCTTTGCAGGAGATGTGCACAGTTCCTGAGCTCTGGTTCATTATGATTATTTACTTAGTTACTGATTTCAAGATACATGACTACTTTTCTTGTGTGTTTGTTTCTTTTTTAAGAGTATTAACATGAGAAATCCTGAGGAAACAGCTTTCATATCTCTCTAGGAGAGTATGGGTAAGCAAGAAAAAAGAAGCAAGTTGCTGGAACTGCAAGAGCGCTGCTCTCAAAATTTAGTTCTATCTATCCTTAAGTCTGTTCAACTTGGTAATAATTTTGTTTGCAAACTTCTAAAAGTGGATAGCCCAAATATTTATTTTAATGTGTATTTTTATTAAACTAGACAGCATTATTACTGCCACAGATTAAAGACCTGTAATGTGACTTTAATATTGTTATTAGATGTTAATGTCTTCGGATAGCGCTCTGAAGATGAAATAGTTCTCATTTACTTTTCACCATAATGAATACTAATGTGTCAGGGGACAGTAGATGTCTTTGCCTTCTGTTCAGTTTGGCCAAATAGGAAAGACAAGAACGGAAGACAACAATTAGTCATCTGTGAGTGAATGCAACTGGAAGTAGTGAGTAAAGCCAATTGAAATCCAGTCGTACAGATCTCCCCCTCATTTTTCTGTTTTGACTAAATAAAATAAGAACAGACAGTAGGTTGTCCAGTTTCCAAGATTTCTGGTGGGAATTATTCATAATGGATTTGATATTTCTGCAGTGGTTTACAATACCGTTTCATCTCATTATTGGTGATGTTATGCTCATTATATTATGAGCTCTTTCAGGAAGGGAAAAATAACTCATTTCCTGGAGAGAGTTTGTTTTCTGCACTTACAACTAGAGACTAAATATTTCTGCTCAAGAACAAAAATATTTAATCTTCTGGACAGAATTAAAGTAATGCTATCTTCAGTAAACTTGGGTACCTGTCACAGGTGTAACAGAACAAAATCTAGTTTTATTAGTATGTGCATAGGACTAGGTCTCTTTACCCATGGTTAAAATTGTTCAGGGCAATTTTTTCCAAGCTAGGAGCCTGCATTTAGTTATCAGAACTTGTTCAGTCTTTGAATCCACAATGGAGTACCTTAAGTATATAGGAACAGGGACATGTGTTAAAGTGGTTACGGATTATATTTTATAGTCTTATAATGTTTTGCTTGTGGCAACAAAAGTTACGTGTGAACCTGGCACGTATGCTATCTTTTGCTCACTCTGCTCGGCCTAAAGGGCTTCGCAGATGTTAGATAAGGACGTGCCCTTCCTCACTGCCGCTTGCATGACTCAGGCCTAATTCCAGAGGTTTGGGAGCTCCCAGGCTCGCAGTCAGATTCGCTGTCTGAAGAGCTGGCGAAAAGTTTGTGCATGCTTTTGTCACACATACATCATCATAACAGAGATATTAAGAGTGTAGTTTATAGAGGCGTTCCTGCTAAGCACCTAAGAACAGCAGTGAAATTCATTGGATGCAGTTGTATTTCATCACCGCAGTTTTCAGTGTTGCTGAGTCTGGAATATCCTGAAAATCAAATTCAATCTATGTCTAGACATGCATATAATGTGAGAGGTGTATCTTTCCAGTGTTGTGGATTTCTTCTAGCAATAAATAAGCAAAACACAGCAGCGTATGTTCTACTAGGTTTTACATTATGTAGGAGAAAACAGTTCTGTGGGATATTTTAGTCATGGAGCTAGTTAACGTATTTTATTTTAATGAAGTATTTTAGTCTATGATCCTACCTAATGCAAATTATTATTTTAAGACAACTAGCATTTTACCTCAAGCACAGACGAAACGGCAGCACGGTACTCCTCTGTCTGCGCTGGTGCGGGAATGCTGAGGTCTCCCGTGCCGCCCGCAAGGCTTGGGTTTAGTTCTGTTGCACCTTTCTGCGCTGCCGTTTTTCCTTGGAAAACTTCTGTATTTAAAAAGACAACAAAAGAAAACCTCGTAGTGATAATTTTTGGTTTCTGGCTGCTATTTTTTAAAAGGTGCAGTTATTGATGTCTCCGTACCAGATGGTGTGATCCCATGACGCCTCTTATAAAATGTGATATATAAGCATATATCTCAATAGTTCAGTGTTCATAATATAAATCAGTCTTATGATATGTTCCAACAGATAAGGCTGGTCCTTTTATATTCCTACTAAGGACCAAATTAATCAAGCACTGTTTTGCTTAGTTTTTGCTTTATATTCTTGTGTATTTTATTTGGTAGAAGTTCATTGTTATCCATAAATGCACTCTTGTTTTTTAATAAATTCCTTTTCTTGCACAGAACCAGACACAGAAGATTATGGAGAGTTTATTTATTTTATTATTAAAGCAGCAGGGTGTTTGGAAACTTGAGCCCACCAGTAGAACAATTGGAAGACTCGGGAGATAACTTTGTTTACCATACAGCTAAAGTATTTGTATTGTAGTCTATTAATCGGTTTAATTCTAAATTTTTTTCTGTCATTCAGCAAATTTCTATATATTCCATATAAAGAAGTCCTTTCTGATTTTGAGCTTCTTTCTTCGGAAATTCTGGTAGCAACAAATTCCATAGTTTAATCTGCAGATGAACTTAGACCTTCTCCGGGAAATGTGTAAAATGCAAGATGTAGATTTGTGCTGCTGGACGGTGAAAAGGATGAGACCGAGACCTATTGTGGTGATGACTAAATCTCTGTATAATTAATGTTAAGTTCTGTATCCTTCAGGAAAACAAGGGCTGCAGAATAGCAAGCATCCGGCTCTTGAAACAAAGGAAATTATCTATTGAAGTTCTGTAGGCCTAATGTCTTAAGGGTAGAGAAGTGAAAATAATCACAGGAATAGAAAGTTTTCAATGCCTGAAGAAATACAACCAAGAGGAGAAACAGGGAATGGATTCCACGTTGGGTGTTGGGTTTTGATCAACAGAAACTGTTGAGAATGAAGGCATATATATTTGCTTTTTTATTTTATATATAATGCTTTCATTATATATATGTAAAAAAGAAAAAAAAAACCCTCCATGTGCCAGTGTGTGTGTATATATAGGTACATATGTAATTACTGTCAACTTTGAGATTATCTTCAGACTCACACCAATTGACAGTAGGCCCAATAAATCTCTGTGCGTGTGCCTTTGCCCCTGCTCCTGCATTTCTGTGGAATATAGGGGTTTAGCGTATATCCTCATGCAGCAGGCAAGGAGGCTCCAGCAGTGACTGTCCCACGTCTTCCATTTCTCGTTCTCTGGTTCTTTCGCATCCTACTTCTCTGTTGCCTGGAGAGAGAGACAAGGGGTGGGTACTCAACCTCACTCTGTTTAAGATATTTTAATACTTCTCTGTGTTGGTTTAAAAATTAGCTGTCTTTTTAGATTTATTTTTTTCTTTCAATTTTTAATCCTTCTGTTTTAAGGGAGGGATTTTTAAGTATCAGGTTTGCAATAGTGTAGATCAATACTGGCTTGCATTTGAAGTTGGGTGGAACATGAATGATGAGGTTCCAGTTTGGCTGAAGGTGTAAGTCTTTCTGTGACAGTAAACAGAAACAACTGAGGTGCTGAGAAATAAAAAAAGGTTTATTTGTGATGGATGGCAGGGTCTTCCAGGTAGGCTTAGTATATAAAGGGAGGTGCATATTTGTAATATTTGAGAATGACACAGCTAAAATATTGCTGGGTGCAGGTGTTTGTACCTGGGAGAGTCAGGTCTAAGCTTATTGGGTTTTCTCGTCTGCAGAGATCTTCAGTGTCCAGGTGGGGTTCAGCAAATCATATGTATTGCCTCAGCAGCAGAAATATGGTACATAAAGTAATAAATAATACAAAAAGGAGTAATAAACTGTGTCCCTTTTTTAAAGAAAAAGGGGGGAGGAGGCCTATGCTATTTTCCCATTTGAAGAGATAAACAGTATAAAGAAGGAATGACTGAATTATTGCTTCATGTGGTTAATTTGTGGCTAGATCTTGGAGAGCAAATGGCTGAGGCTTCTTGTGCCTTTTTGTTTTGTTTTAAGCAGCCCTTGAGAAAGATATTGTGATGAGTGGAGAAGTATATGGGAAATCACCTCTTCCTTCCCTAGGTTACTTTCAGGGTTTGTGGTCAGACATGTCTCCTTTAACGATGATAAATATCTGACCTTATATCTTTGGAATTTCTTAGCTCTTCATCAGTTCTTTATAATTGTTATAATATACTAATATAATAATTTGAAAGTAAGATCAGGAAATTCTTCCCGTATGTATAATTTCTGTATAGTCCCTAAGGCCAAATGTTTGCATAACACAGATACAGTATTTTCCGTTGTAATATATTTTGTGGTATAAATCATGAATTCTTATCAGAGCTTGAGAAAGGCAATTTGAAGCTTGGGGCTGGGGCTTTCCTGCCATCGCTGTTGTTTATCAGAGGGCTGAGCTGCTGCGGCTGATGAAACTCCTTTGTAAATTTTGACTAAGTGGTTTATAGGTTTTTGCAGTGCTTCTAATGGCTAATGGTAATAAATTTTTTCTAACAATCATAATAATTTAAGCATATTGCTTTAATGAATGTTATCTCAGCTTTTTCCTTAATTAAGCAAGTTGTCTTCAGTTAGCAAACGCCATTATTACTGAAGAATTTGAAAGTAGTAGTTTGTAGATTGTAATCCATTCCTCCCTTACTGCTATTTAATTTACAAATTAAGATGTCCACAGTACTTTTTCGGAGGATTAGAACTGTGAAATAATTTGGTAAAAGGATCTGATACACACTGTTGGCTAGGGACATAGTTATTTGTTTTATTTGAATAATTCCAATACCTTTCCTCAGTGCTCTGCACCTCCCCCAAAATTTCTCGCTAGGAATACCAGTGGTCCTGATTTAACAGCACTAGAGGATAACAACTCTTAAATTTGCCTACGGTTAGGAAAATATATTCTTAAAATTATTTATACATATTTAGCATTAGCAACAATAGTCAGGTTTGATCTGACTTCATTCCAGTAAGAAAAAAATCTAGCCAAATACTTAAGAAAGAAGTTTTTCTGAATGTTGGTACATGTTAAGGTCTTACTGAACTATTAAAACCTCAGGACTTCAACCAATTCATTTTAGTCATGTTATGGCCTAAAGTTGAAGTATTTTATAAAAGCTAAACAATGCCAAATGCATTTGGCCAAGATCAAAAGCCAAATCTATTTGTTCTCTTTCATCTTCAGTGTTCCATTTCCTAGGAGTATGACCTTAGTCAAACATCTATTAAAGTTAGCTTTTGATCTTACTCCCTTTTTTCGAAAAAAGAAAAAAAGTCAATCTTTAAAATTTTCTTCCAGAGACAATCACACTATTGTGTTTTAATGTTCCAGTAGTGTGTGAGTAAATAGGATTCTCTGATGTATGTGATAGAACAGTGGTTAAATGGGACAATCATTTTTGTGTCAGAGACAAGAATCAAAAGGAAGCATTATTCAGAAGCTGTTAACTGGAAAAATCCCCCCAGGTCAGTGGAAACATGTTAACTGGTCAGTGTGCTGCATTTTTTGGTCCTTTGATGAAAACGCCTTGTAATTTGATAACAGGTAGCTGTTCATTTGTAATACAATTTTCTCTTCACCAGTCAAAGCTGCCTAGTGATTAATCAGTAAAAAGGTTAATTTTCTTCTCAAGTATGAGCAGTTTAGTGGTTTTTTGAAGGAAAGAAGGACAGATGGGATTGTGGATATTACATCCTTTATTTCCTGAACAGAATTATAAAGATGTTCCTTGGTCATCTGTAAGTTCCTACACTTTAGTGCAGCCTAACTGTCTCAAATTCACTTCTCGGCTTAAGTGAATTGAATAGGTCTTTTTTAAATGCATACCAGTTCCTAAAACGATACAGAGGAATAAACGACAGTTAAGATTTATATTTAACATAGTGAACTGGTCAATTATTAATTAATCCACAATAACTATCCTATTAAACCTGCTCTTATCAATGTAGTAGCACTGTTAGGGAAATCTCAATTAAAGGATGTAGCAGATAAATACTGAAAAGATTTATTTAAAAGCAAGATCTATAGAAGAAACAGAGCGTCTTTTTAATAAGCTATTAAATTGACAGATGTATCGCGTATTAAACTTCTAAAACCAGAGTTTAATGCTTACTGGAAACACATTGGAATATTACCTAGATAAGTTTATAATAATATATAATACCCAATCTATCAATGTGGGAAAAAGCCTTAAAGTAGACTTAAACCTCTCAGCTCTAAAAAGATAGCGGCAGAAAGTACAATATTAATATTGAGAAAAGGCTGAGGACTGCAGAGTGTCATAATTTTAAAGGGAATGCTTGCAAGGGCTTACTTATATAATGTAGACTTCTGGAAAAGCAAGATGAATAAATACCTGCAATATTTTTCTGAATTGGCTAAAAAAATTTTCAGTACGTCTTGAACATCATTTATATTAAATATATTTTTATTTTTAAAGTAAATTTAATTAATTTGAAGAAAGAAATCTGAGAATCTATTTTAAGATCTGGATGTACTTTGACTACTGAAAGAGCCACACAAAACCTAAGCTAAAAATGTTTGTTGCCATAGTTTTAGAAGAAATGTAACTGCTATACTGATGCAAACTCGGGCGTAAAGACCAGTAGAGTTTATCTGTAAAGATTTGCAAGGGCAAAGAGAATATTTGCATAATTTTAGATTACTGAGTGTTTCAGTTCAGTGACTAAATTATTCCTCTCCTTCTTGAGGCTGCATTTGGCTTGGAGGCTGCAAGTTAATTCAGCTTGACCAATGAGCAAAGTCACATCCTTTAAGATTTTAAAAATGGTGTATTTCGTCTTCTATGTGTTATTTTTATTCGCCACCTGGAACAAGCAAATAAGCTTCCAGGCAGCGTCTCAGTTTTGAAGAACATTCTTTACCTTGCATAGCATAAATTGGAAATAGCTATTCTGGCATAACTTCATAAACAAAGATGATACTAACCTATTGGGACTACATTATCTGCCTCCTGTGTTATTTGTGTAAGTAAATGTGCATGAATAAGCTTCAACAAAACTACGTGAGAGTAACTTAAAACCAGAGAGATCAGAACAAACAGAAGTACAAAATGCTCAAAAAAAGAAAAAGTTAAGGTCCACACTCCTCCGTAATCATGTTCTGTACACTCTCTGGTTGTGTGATCAATAGGCGTTCATTTACGCCCCAGAGGCACATACAGCTCTTGGTGTTTCTTTTCCTGTGGTCTAAACAGAGCTAGAAGTTTAATCTGGTTTCTCCAGCCTGTGGGCTGCCTCTTCTTTTTTCCTTTGCAGTATTAGAAATTCACATATCCAGCAACTCAGCTTTGACCCGAGGAAGTGTTTGGGCAGCAGTGGTTGTTCTTGCCTCACAGAAATTTGCTGGAAAGTTGCATGAAAGCTGTCCAAACCCGTGACACCCCGCTACTGCCAACTTGCCACAGAATCCTGCTTGAAATAATCAATACTGGCAAAAGCTGCATTCCTGGTGACTCTGTGAAGCACCAGGTTATAACTGAGATGGATGCATTTTTCCACTCGCTGAATTTAAAAAGAAAAAAACCCCGACAGGTCTTGTTACGCCCAAAGCGTAGAGAAAGAGATCATAACGTAACAGTAGGCAGCGTCTTCATTTGAGGAGGCAGAGACCTCGAGTCTAGTCCTTGCTCCCCCATGCATTACTTTATTTTACATTGAACATTTACATTAATGGAAAATTCATTTGGGAAAATTATGAATCGGCTATTCCCAGAAAATGTAAGTCATGTTTCTGCACTATGTTGATAGTAATTGTAAATGTGGTAGGTTCTACCTTAAAGCTGGAGATCCGCTTGGAGCCTGTGTCAGATTTCCCGAATTTTCTCTGAACTGTTTTCCTTTCTTGCCAGAGACATTAATGCTTTACTAGTCTATCCTAATACCATCCAAAAATATTCTTCACTGTGAATAAGCTATGGTATTTCAAATTATCTTAAAGCACTAATATTTCACTTTCATTCAACAGCTGGAATTGGGAAGTGATTATAGGTCTCAGAAGAATATTCCAGGAATTTATGTTCTTAAGAGATGCTGCTTTTGAACTTGCATCTTTTGAGGTTGCGTTAATTAAATGCCATTTAGAGAGGAGCGCATGGGCTCCCTCTTTTCATTGCTTAGGTTATTGTGCTTCAAATAAGCATAGTATTTTTGGTGGGTTTTATGAACTGGCCACAAATTTCTCAGCCTTAAGTAACTAAGAGCGGTGGTAGCTGTATTCTCATAGCATTCAGTTTTACTCTGGCAGAGGTCTTGAAAAATTGCTTATGTGGAAGAAATACCACGTAGAGGATGATTCTACAAAGTCGTGTAAGCGGAGGAGCCTTGTTCACAGTATTTCTGCTGTTCACTTGCAAGCAAAGTTTCTATGGTGTGGTTGCCATCTTGAGAAAAGAGGGAGCTCGCTGCTACTCTTCGTAGCTTGGTGAGTAATCACGTGAAATTATTATGTGCTTGGTTTCAGTTCAATGAAAACATCTGAGGAAAGATTGGAGTAACGTTTCTGCCCTCCAACACTTCACCTTCTAGGAGGGGTTGAGTAAGGGGTCTGCGCAGTATGATCCTCGAAAGCCCATAGCACGGGTCAGGCTGGTCCGGCTGAAATGACCAGTGGCTAGCAGGGGTAATATTTTAGCAATCCGGTCTCTAACAGCAATGCTGTTCTTGACAGTATATTGAGGTTTCATCTGAAATACTGTAGTAGAATGAATTTATGGAACTCAGTATTCACTTAAAAACTTTGAAATACACCATTTTTTAAATTATGATTTGAGACAGCTGGGATGCAGCAGAGCTGTGCCATCTGATAAAAAAAATATGGTATTTTCCAATCAGAAGTAGGAAGTAGCTTGAAATCGCTCACAAAGATATCCTTATTCTCAGAAGACCTTCCAGCCCAATTAATTTTACAAACTCGAGAGATTTGTGCCGACTCCAGATAAGCTTTCAGACTTTTTGGTACTTAACTGAAAGGACGTCCAAAAACTTCAGCTATTTCCCCGTTTCCCCATCATTACCACTTATGGACAAGTGCTTTAAACCCACAGAAACTGATTTAGTGGGAAAGGAATAAACATGGAGAGAAAAATAGCAACAGATAATCCTAATTTCAGATGGCAGTACCTGTGCCATGACAGGCTTCTCTAATGATAGAGAAGTTCCAGAATGTCCGTGATGAATGTGAGGGGTATTAGGTTTAGATGTATTTATAACATAATTTTAGGTTCCCATGAACCCACTTGTATTCTAAGATGGATAACTAAGTCCTGCAGTCGGAAGCAAAGGCTCTGAGCCCTGAAGGCCAAGAGGCGGCGGCCGTGAAGCCCTGTTAGTGCCTCCAGGGCCCTGACTGCCCGTGAGCTTTCCAGGCCGTTGGGCAGTCCAGGTTGTTTTGAATCCAACTCAACTAAATCGGAGATTGCGACAGCGCTAGGTGGTAGTGCACAGTGCCGGCCGGGTGCCAGCGCGTGCCCATATCCTTATTTGTCCCGATACTGGAAGAATTGCTGAAGTCACCGAAGCATTCCTGCTCTGCAGGTTGGGAGGCCTGTGTCAGAGGTCTATTTTCATTTTGGGGCTGATGGTAACCACCTTTGTATTCTTTCCTGTGGCCTCTGAATATTGAGCGCTTCGGAGTTAACAGTTTTTTTCCTATAAATGGCATTTATATATTCCTCTCAGGGAGGTAATTTAACACACTTGTGGGTTAGTTCTTAATTTTTCAAGTCCTTATCTCAAAGAATTGTGATCTTTAGTCTGTGACAGCATTATGAAAGCAGAAGCGGATAGTTTGAGAATTTGGATGATTATGAGCATTAGTTTAACTTGTCTTATCCTTACTGAAATCCAAGTCCTAATGCATGAATTTGTCACTCTCTTGATGTATGAAAACACTTTTTAAGTATAGCACACAGTGTAAGAGTTTGCATTGTATGTTGAAAATTTTCAATGACATGACTAAAATTGCATCAGATATGCACAGAAGAAGATACAAATTATCTGTGTAAGGCAATTGTGATCTTTTCAACAATAATTCAATGGCTGACGTGTCTGTCTTTTGTATTCTTCCATCTTCTGAAACCTGTAGATCAGAAGTGGGGTGGTCAGTCAATCAAATATACAGAAGAAGGTAAAGGTCACAGTAGTGCAGCATACTAAAAGTATTACGCATTACAGTCTTGACAAATCATTCGCGTGGCATAGATTGTAAAAAAGAGCAGAAAATGTCACAAAATTAATCAATTCTCATGAGACGGACTGTAAGAAGGAAGGGAAAAAAAATAATGTAACCCTCTCAGTGCTCTCTGTAGTTCTGATTTTTCTGTTACCCTCCAATAAGGTAAGCTGGAATTTTGTTTGACGTAAGATACCGGCTACCTTTCTGGATATAAGTCATCTGTAAAATATGTGGTTGGGTATTGCTGTGTATCAGCTTGTACATGAGTGCTCATGTTAACATAGATTTAAGCACAAATTTGGGATTAAAATTCTATATATTTCAAACAGAGCCCCTTGGGTTTAGACAAGAAATCTGACATGTCTTTGGTCATCGTATCTTCCTGTGGATCAAGGATATGAAATATCTCAGGTATAGATACTTGATGGGAAATGTTCAAGTTAAAAATGTTTCCAATCTTTCAGGTGGGTATCAGGGAGGGTAAGATTAGTCTGTACAAAACAGAGGTTATAATTGGGGTGAGAAGCGTAAAGAATAGAGGCAGACGTGATGAAAGCATCTGAAAAGCAAACTTTCCCCATATTTTGAAGTGAACACCCAAATTTGTATTTATCAGGACTTTTGGTACTGCCTAAATATGTGTGAAATTAGAGAATGACAACCTGCTAGTTCTGTGAATTATTCCATGGAGTGCCAGGGATGTTTTGGTCTGTAAAGGTTTTTAATCTTGTTTATGCTCATGTGAACTTTTGCATGAAATTATATTTTAGAATTAAAATAAGGTGAGCAAGCACACCATGTTAAACAAAACTTACTAGGATTGCAAAATCAAGCCGTCAAAAATTCAGAAAGATTTGTGCAAGCCTAATTCTGATCCCTTGAGCATTTGGCAAAGTTTTTAAACTACATCATCACATACTGTTTTTTTCCCCAGCCTAGCTGCTTGGTTGATGATAGAGAATCGATTGACCTGTGGGGGAAGCGAGGTTGTATGATGAAGAGACCTATCTGTAGGTCTGTCCCTATCTGTCTGCTGCAGAAGTGGAAGCTATGTAGGGAATATTCAGGGGCTGCAGAGAGGCAAAGAATAAGGTCTGTCAAGTAAAGGCTGCGTGACAATTCCCTGCAGAAGCGAGCGGACTGGAGCTTCTCTGTGGAAGATTAATTTCTCACAATTCCTGACAAATATGCGTAATACTCGTTTGGGTTTTTTTCTTCCTCAGTAAGGTTCTTTTGCCATAGTATAAGTTTCTTGACACTTTAAAGTGGTGGTGTTTAAAAATTAGGCCACTCAAAAATTTTTAACTATTGTCTGAAATGTTTTGCTAAGGATGATCTTCAGTAGTCTCTGAAGTTTCATTAACTGAACGTGTTTAGAGAATTAGTCTTTATTTTCCTCTTCCACTGTGAACATGTAGCAGGATTTTCTACTCTAACAACTTTTGCTGTTGTTTGGGTTGCTTTCCTGTTGCAAAATGGGAGAGAAGAACATATGTTTAAGATATGGTTGTAATATCAGAATGACTGGTTGCAGGTAACAGATGAAAGAAACTCAACTGTTGTAATACATTTCTTGGCTGTTGACTACATTGCAGCTTGGCAATGTCAAATGGACGTAGCATGGATTTCAGTCTGGGCTCCAAAGTGTCCTCCCAGGGCCTGGGGTGAATACTCGCACAGCTTAGCCCATGATAAAGCTTCGTGCTGCGGCGCTTACGCTGAAATCCCATCCTCTGCCTGCAGTGGCCGATTACTCACTAAGTTCTTTCCTTACAGTCTCTCAAATGTTTCACGTTGATGGATTGTTATGACCTATCCGAAATGGTAGCCAGGATATCTTTGAACGGGCATTGAAAACAGAACATGCACTAGAGTTAAAACTTTCCTACAGTTTCTAGTCGAGTCAGTTTACAGAAATGGAAAAATATGCAATAATGAGACTTATGTGTTGGGACGTGTCTCCAAACTGCTCTAACACTTTGGTCATTTTAATGTTCTTGCTCAAGAATTTGTTTTCACTGTCTTTTGTGTTAGTAGCTGGTTTTTACCTACCTGTTCATCACTAAACAAGGATGATTCTTCTCAGCTACAGAGAAGCCTCCACTTTCTAACGTGAATGTTTAAATTAATGAGTAAATTCTATCAGGCATTCTGAAAACGTAAAGTACGTTATATGTACTTATTTTTATTAATTTCCTTATTGAAGAAAATGGGAAAGAAAGCATATCCTTTTCAGTCTTCCAAGGCCTAATTTATTGGATGTTTCAGAATTGTTTTCACTGTTTGCAATATGGTATCTCATATTAACATTTCATACTACCAGATGTTTCATTATTCCTGTTTTAGCACATCATACTTGACCCGTAGCAGCTTTGAATGCAAATAACAAACAAGCTGATGCACAATGCTTGACTGTTAGACTGAAATAATATGGCAAGGCTAAGCTGGTTTTCATTTTTCCTTTTGAATATTATTAATTGCAATGTGTTGACTGTTAATTTAATTAAATGTTTTGTTTTAATGTAAGACCATTCTTCAGTTCACTGACTGACCGTTTCATTTAATTAATTGCAAACCTCAAGGTTTGATTACTCATAGTTCTCCTTTAGTTAATTTACTTGTTCACAGTTTTGACAGAAAAGCTTTCAAACTAATATGAAGGAGGGGCACAGTCTAACTAATTAGGGAACTGAAAAAAATCGCTGTAGCTGGAGTACAAGATTAGCAGATACTCAGGGTCACCTTAAAATGCTCAGAGTCCTTGTACTCACCATCAAAATCCAATTTTCAATGACTGGACGTTAGTTAAACATGGAGGATTCACTTGCACGCAAGACACCCTAGGTACCTCAGTGCGGGAATGTAATGGAGTTTTGGTTTCTTATGTCTCCGGGAAGGTATTTGCTAATGAGTAAATTGCGGTGTTCACTCGAGGCAAGAGACACTGTCCCCTTGTCGCCTGGTGCTCAGGGAAGTGGGTGGGTTCAGCGCTGCCCTGTGATGGGATACGCTACCAGCGACCTTGGAGTTGTGATCTTTGGGCCATGCAGTAAAAATGCTTTTTTGGTTGAAATAATTCCTGAGACTTCACAGAGCAATAATCTTCAGTAGTTTTTTTGTCTACCTAGGGGATATCTGAGTAAACAACCATTACCTTTAATAGGATGCAGACAAGGGATGGGGAAGCCTCTCTGGTCTTCGCACCCTCTCGAGTCCTACAGGTACGTCAGCTTTAGGAGCAGGGGATGGGTTCAGCGGGTCCAAGCCTCACACTACGTTCAGATCTACTCCCTCTCCAGCCCCCCCAAGCAGCAGGTCTTCCCCAGAGCAATGTGGCATGCCATGTTGAGTATGCAGAGTATGGTCCTAATTTGGATAAGAAAACCTTAATTTGAAAACTGTTTGATGCTTAGGTGTATTTTAACTGTGGCTCAGAATACAATTGCAGAACTTCACGTCAGTGCAACCTGAGCATAAAGCGTGCTGGTCTGTGTGTCCTTGAAGGGTTATTTCAGGGCTAAATTCATGTGGTGTACAGCAGAGTTATGCAGACTTGTCAAAGGGAGAGTACGCGGTGTCCTGACAAAACTGGAATTACGGCGTGAAGATTACTAATGGCAGTTGGTTGTTCTGCCATATGCATGGTGCAGGTGTACCAAAGCACACGCCATCACAATCTGTTCTGCAGTGGTAATCAAGATTCATATATAGAGAGCTGCCCCAGAACACGGCTCCGAGATGCCTGCGTTGGCGCTGATGGTCCCTCAAAGATCCTACCAGCGATTCAAGGAGCTGCTGTCTTTCAGCCAAGGCAACTGGCGGGTCGTGGCCACTGTTAGCCGGTCTGGCTCCACCGGCCACGCGGTTGCTAGCAGTTTTGAAAACAAATCATGGCAACTGTGATGAGACTCGTGCTTCTTTTGTTGTTGTTGTTAGTATTGTAAAGGTTGTATGTGTTTGATAATAAGTGCTGCGTAGTTTATTTCCTGGGTGTCTAGTGATTAATCACAGCTGGCAGAAGATAACTGAAGGAAGGGAAATTTAAAGTGTAAATGGAGAGAAAAAACCAGAAGATTTCAAGTATGTAATCCAGCATGCCACTTTCCTAGTGATCCTTTTTTTTTTTTTTTTTTAAGGTGAAAGTGGAGGGATAGATGTATACGTTACAGCAGTTTTCAAGTACATTTTTCAAAGTGAGGTATTCTAAGTGAGATTCTGCTGCTCATAATGATTCATCCGAGAGGATGGAAATGATTCTTCAGTTCTTTGTAGGTCTGTAGATAAGTCAGTTGAAGAATAGCCCTCTTTGCCACAGCTAGCCGGAGCTGAGTCAATTATAGAAAGGAGTTTTATTAATAGTTAAATTAAATAGTAGCTTCAGTAACGTTAGCCGTGGCAGTAGCCTTAATTGAAGATTATGCCAATGGGTGATTTGTTGTACGTTTTCTTCCATCATTTCAATCAGTAGCACGCCCTTACTGCTGAAACCGTTTGCTTTAACCTCAGTTTTGTTAGCTTTTGGAAATGCTGAAGAATTGGTACACTGTTTTTGAAATGCCTCATACAGTCAGATTCTGGGGCTTTTACTGTGATCGCAATTCAAGTAAGAAATTATATAGACTGGGGAATCAGTGAATGAGAGTATAAAGACTTTGCTGGTGCTGAGCGTAGAGATAGGATTGGCTATATGTGCTTCAAGCTTATGCCTGACTGCTCAGGGCCTTCAGGCTGTAGTGCTGTCTGCATTGGGACGCTGCTTTACTCTTTAAATGCTGAGGTAGAGTGACACTGGTGTGGCAGATGGCACCGCATAGATTTCTGATACATCACAGTTTTTTGGCTGTTGTCCTTATGGCAGCTGTGTCTGGTTAGGGAGCTCAAAAATGCCTGACAATAATTACCTTTAATTTCTGCAGGCGGCATCGTGGTGGTTTTGGGACTGTGTTTATTGTTTTCTGTTTGTTCCTCAGTACTCTTTCTGCCTTCGTTACGCTTCTGATACAACTGTTCAGTAGAAGTTTGTGTTGTGTTTTGTTTTTATACAGCGCCCTGGATAATTTTTTGTCTTGTCTTTTCACTGAACATTTTACTAAAGGTCTGAATTCACTTGCCATTCCCTGTTTATCTCCTTAAGAATAGCTTCTTTACTTTTTTGTATATTTAAACTAAGAAAGTTTTATGACTTACAGTATCAAGAACCTGTATAAATACTGAGCCAGACAAAAATATTTACTGGGATATTGGTTCATGTAGATGTATGTGGGTAATTACAAATGATAAAATGTTATTTTAAAAAAACTCCATGTTTTTTTGTAACCTTGAAAATAAATGTGAATTTTTTGCAAATTGATTAGAAGTACAAAGTGAAAAGAGAGGAGGCTGTGAGTGGGTACACATTCTGAAAATGCTCAGTGATGGCTGTACCTCAAAACTTGGAATTAGTTGGGATAAGGAGGAAAAGTGCAGATGTGCAGGTAGGCAGGCAAATCACACAGGTGCCTGGAAACCTTGGGAACAGTAAATTCCTCAGAAGACTTGTGCTGACGCTTGTTTTTTGAACTTCCTGAAAATAATGAGAGGTTCACTGCAAGAGCAATCCCACTTCCTTTCCCTAGGAAAAAAGTGGAAAAGTTTATAGACGATTCTATTTCATCTTCTCCAGAAAGTGTGTGAACAGTTTTATCATTTGAGATGTATTCTTTGATGGATGAAGTGAGTGATGTCAGCCGGAGAATTTGTACAAACAGGAGTTTAAACTTCAGGATTTTATATCTGCTTGATAAAAAAAACCAAAAACCTGTAGCATTTGCAAAAGAACTTTAAAGAGTATTAGAGGGAAAAAAAAAAATTAAATAAAAACTGAGTATTGTTACGGTATAATGATCTTCTGTGTGAAGTGAGGACTGCATTAAATGACCTGAAAGACAAGATTGTTGATGATGCTTTGTGGACTTACTTTTATATGTTTGTTATTAGCGTATATTAATAATGAAATCAATATAGTTTTTCACATACCAATGACAAAACAGTAAAACAAATGCCTAATTAGTGTAGGTAATATTTGTTAGTTCTGGCATCGGTGCTTTGGGAATATGAGTGTGTAACTGCGGTTTGTTTCTGTGAATGTTGAGAGGCTCTTAGGCAAGACGGGAGGAGGAAGACAGATGGCCTGGAGAGAAGAAGGCCTGTGTAACTCCCATGTCGTAACTTGTCATCTCCAACTTACCGATATTAATCAGGAATATCTTCGCTGAAGTCATCTCAATTGCTGTATCCATATGTGATAATACGTGTCCCTCCTCTACGGAGTTGGAGTCTATTGATTACTTGCTTACTTAATTCATATTAAAATAATGAGAACTTTTGTGAAGCCTGCTACAGGAGGAGCAGAGCTAATCTAAACGTCAAATTCATAGCAGCTTTTAAAAGAAAGTGTTTTAATTTATGGATGTGTGGCAGTATAGGATGTGAAAATTATTAGTTCACTTTAATCAGGATCTATCAGTAAGCAGTATTTTGCAGAAACAGCAGATTATTTAATGCTGGTATGATGTATGATATCTTTGTGGGTTGATGCAACATGCACCACTGACAAAAAATCAAGGGGTTTTGGGCAAATGCAATTCAGTGATTTTGTGGAACTATGGCAGTCAATTACAAGATAGCTGATATGAAGCATTTAGCTTGCTTTTTAGCAAATGACAAAGGCAAGTCATACTATATGGTGAGGAAGACAGTAAACCCATTTAATCCATAACTGAATGAATAAAGAATTACACCTGTAGATGTCTTTTTGGTTACATGGCCTTATCCTCTGCATTCTCCTGCAAGACAGGTGAACTTCAGATAAGATACTTTCAGTCACATCTTGCCCAGAGTAAAAGTAATTCAATACTGTCCGGAAGAAAATCTGATCTCTTACTGACCAAGTCAAAATGATAAAACTTAAAAAGTTTACTCTTATGAAAAAAAGATGTTGGGAATCTAAATAATAATAAAATAAATTATGATGATGATGGTAACCTGTAGCCTGACGCTACTCTACTTCTTTTACTATTGGAAATTAATTGGTTTTTAGTCGCTTGAAAATCTTCTACCACTCACCCCCCTTAATTCTGTAAATTTGTGCTGGTCTTAATGGTCTCTTAAAGGTGGGATTGCATTTGTAATTACCTATATTGTACTTTTCTAACATTTCCAGTGTAGTATTTTCCAGTAGCAATAATGCTACCAAACCAACAGACTAGAGAAAAAGACAAAATAATATTTGGATATATAATATAATAGTACAGCATCGATTGTTCCATGTTAATTGGCTTCGAGCTGTTGAAATTAAGGTAAACTGTCTCTTAACTAGTGTACTTGGAAATTTTGTAGCAGCTCAATAAGTCAAGCAGAAAGTGATTGAAGTGACAAAATGATCAAAGTGACAGGAAATTATATTTAAAAGTATAATAAAAAGGAATACCAGAAAATAAATGTTTCTTTATGCTATCTATACCTGTGTAAAAAAAAAAAAAAAAAAGAAAAAAAAAAGAAACAGAAACATGAAAGAATTTAAAAAAAAAAAAAAATCCTTAGAATGGTGTACCAAAATAATTCGACTTTAAAATAAAGGTGGTATTCGGAATAACATTACATAACTGGACTAAGAATGTGTATTGAAATTATGTGACGACTTCTCACTGAAAGGAATTGTTTTGTTCTTCATATTTTTCAGTGCTGTATTGTATGGTATAATACTGCATTTTATGTATTTATATTTTTCCAGGTCTGACAGCGGCTGCCATGGCAGAGGCTATGAAGTTACAGAAGATGAAACTTATGGCAATGAATAGCCTTCATGGAAGTGGAAGTCAAAATGGAACAGAATCAGAAAATGAAGAGCTCAATTCTAATGCAGGTAAGTAATGCTGTGCATGTGAGCTGTAGGGGAGCTCTTAATACCTGGTTTTGTGCTTGGGAAACAAAATCAAACATCTGTCTCAAATTCTTGTGTTCTTTTATTTTGTAAGCTTTGTTCTGCCAGTGTCAAATCAAAATTACTGCACCCATTCCTCCAGTATTCCTCCAGTTTTCCTCCTAACAGCCATCTTCATTAATTTTTTGAAAAAATATTGGTGAAGGATTTTTTCATTATGTTAGAATACAAACATTTTAAACTGTTCCCTAAATATATTTGTAGTAACAAAAGACTTCTCTATTGGCAATAATACAGTGAGTCTAGAGTTTTCCTGTAAATGATGGAAAGTTTCCAAAACATCAGGTGGTTGGAACTCATGAGTTCCACAGTTCACTGGAGAAAGGAAAAGTAGGGAATGCAAAATCACCAACTTTCTGGCTTTTCTGCGTTCTGATCTTTCCTTGAATGGATATTTGCAAACCACAGCTATGAAGGAGAGTCATGATAAACGTTTGTTATGGCCTACCTGGCTGGAATAACCTTGGGTAGAAGGCACTGACACTGAACACTGTTCAGTCTGTACTACTACAAGCGTTAGGATAAACTTGAACGAAGCTCCCCGAGTCCCAGGTCCACAAGAGTAGGGTTCAATAAGTCAGAAATGGGTCCTCTGAAGAGGATATCTTCTTTGTTTATTCTAAAGTTCTTTTCAAGCGAATGGAAGAGATTTTTACTTGGATAGTGTAGAGAACCTAGAGTAAGATAGATCCATTTGGTCTCAGAAAGCTGCTAGATGCCTATTACAACAAGGGCAGGTTCACTTGGACTCACTTCTTTGACACAAACAATCCCGCAGCACACTCCTACCCTTTTTGAAACTTATGCATCCTTTGTTTTCATTATCAATTCAAGAACAGAGGCATTGTCTGATCCCTCATTGCATTCCGATCTCCCATCAGCATTCACACGTCTCTGAAGTCACACATGCGTCTCTAAAGATGAAGCTGCTCTAACAGTTTGCTTGCTTGGATGGTGTATAGCGTATATGCATTGTACCATCAAAATGGTAATTTATTAGACCAATAAAGCAGCAGCTGGGAGGTCTTAGACTCATTTTCTAAAGGAATAACTTTGAATTCATGACAAATTATACACAAAGCAGTCTTTCCAAAAGTGGTATTGCCTTTTGCTAATTTTGTGTACTCATCTGTATTGAAGAAACCTGGCTTCTAATTCATGCATTAAACCCTTCCCTGGCTTTCTATTATGTAGGATATGTATTTCTTATTCACCTCCCAGACCCTAATCAATTAGTGCATATTGAATTCAGAAAAAAAGCACTGAAAAAGCATATTTAGTTTGTGTAACTCTTATAGTCTGTATATAGTTCAAAATGAATTATGAAGTTTCACTGAATGCTAAGAAATATGTGTCAAGATAGAATTCCTACAGAAAAGCAAGGAAGCGTCATGCAGAAAAGATGTAGGATCAGTATTAGGGTTTTTAAAAGCTGCTGTACAAAAGCTTGCTAATTTGAATGTTCATGGTTTGGTGTATTACCTGATGTGGCAAAATTTATATACTTCATATGGGGAGAATCTACAGTACATTAATATTATTATTTTAGGTACCTTGTTGACAAGTTTTATGGGGGACTATCATACCAACCTTTCGACAATACATCAGGAGTATGCATATTAAGTGAAAGTTCTCTGTGGTTTAGCAATTCAATGAGTTCTATGACTGACTCAATACCAATTTAAATATTTGGAAAAATTCCCACTGACTTTAGCTGAAGTTACAGTGGGGCCCAAGGATAAGGATATGGTATCAGTTATGTAAAGATCTTTTCTCAATTCTTTCTCCTTTTCATTGCCTGATTCAGTAAAATTGCCAAGAGCAAATTTGCTGGGTTGAATGCCGGTATTGCTTGCAGACAAAGAAATAAGTCCTTAACAAAAAGAACTACTACTAATCGTACTAAAAATCACAGTTTCCCCTCTTTTTAGTATCTGCAGTGCCAGCATTAGGATCATTTTGTAATGCATGGCTTCTCTCTTTATTGGAGGATCATTTTTTCAAGATCTGCATTAAGCAGATACAGCAGGATGTGTCAAAAAGGAAAACCAAAATGAAAGGAATGTAAAAATTACACATTTCACTCTACAAAATAACTGAGGAATTATCAAATATTCACTACAGAAAACTCATTGGAGATTGAGGTAGGGCATGAGGAGAGTGGGCATTTTGTTTAGAAGTTAATACACATTTTGCAACTTTGATTCACTGCGGAGAGAACACCATGATAATTCTGTGTGCATGAGACCTTTACCAAACGTTTGTTTTGCTCCAGACTCTTACAGTTTAAACGACTATTAAAAACAAAATGGAGATGTGAAATGAGAAAGAAAATTGAATTTTGAAATTTTTTTTTACTAAGAAGAGGTAAAAAGAAACAGAGCAAAGGAGTCAAAAGCCTCATAAGTGAGAAAAACATTTTATTTTAGGAGAGAGACCTACAGTTTCTTTGATTTGAGGTTGTGTTTAATAGCTTCTGTAATGGCTGCAACATGACTCTGCATCTAGATTTCAGCATGAATAACAACCTGTTCGTGTTTCATTTAGCTCCAAATGAGAAATTCTGTCTTTTATTGTTTTAGGAAATTAGTCTGTGTACTGTTGCTCCTGGAACTTTATAATTAATCACTAAAGGTTATGGCTGTGGAGAGTTTGTGGGAAATAGATGTCTGAATGATTATAATTGTAGCTGTCAAATCAAAAATATAGTTATACAGAGCAGAGGACCTTTTACTTCCTTTGATTTTTTTTTTCTTTTTACTGTAACAAAGACTTGAAGGGTTGCAGGTTTTTTACTTAAAAAAACAACTGCAAAGATTGTTGGCTTTTTACCTCAGTGTTACACATTGACTTTCTTTGGCGAGCGTAAGATACGACACCACTAAATATTTCACATTAGGATGTGTGCCTTCCTCCTCATGCTGTACTCATCTGAGTGGAATAGCCTCTTTTGCTGTTGTTTGTTTTGAATTAAAAATGTAATTGATCAGTATTAATTCCTGAATCTTTATTGCCAGCTTTTTTTGGAAGTGTGTCATTATATACAGGCCATTAGTATAGTAAAAACATGGTGAGGATATCTTATTAATTTCAATCCCCATCTGTATCTGTTGAAATCTGTATAAAATAATTTTGGATTTGCTTCTTTAGTAATGCCTAGAGTGTCACTTCTGTGGTTTCTTTTTCTCTGTGTGTGCACCTATGATGATGGAAATTTTTCAAGGAATTTCTATAGCTGAAGCCAGAATTCATGCTATCAATTTAAAATCTGAAGTCTAACTCTCAGGATCACTGACTGTAATTCCTCAGATATTATATTGTCCTCTAGGAAATTACAGGTGTGGAACTGAGTCTTACAAGTGTGTCTAAGGAGGTGGGGAGTGAATGTGCCACTTCTTTTCCTGCTTCTAGTCCAGCTAGTATGCTTTTGCCATCAGGTCCTACCTACCTCCTCTTCGTGATATTACAATGATCTCAGTAATGGTGGTGTTTAGTACGGGAATATTCAAAATAACTTATTAAAAAAAGAAAAAATGCTGCGAGAGACAATATTGAAACTGTGGGGAGAAAAAAGTACCAAAAAAAAAAAAAATTTGCATGGATTTTTTTAAGTTGAAGTAATGCATTAGTTCACGGTTCTGTGAAGAATGTTGTTATACATTTGAACATTAATGTCCTCCTCATACTCTCTGCAGAAGAGAAAGAGATTTTTTTGCACCTTCCTACTCATCATATGAAGTGTTGAAGAGAACTTCTCAGGCAGTTGAAAAATCTGATATTTAATCTGGCACTACAGGTTCTCTGGCCCCATAGTCCAGCCGATCTGTGCTAGCTGTTCCTTGTGGCTTAGCGGCTGTCTCCATCTTCTTGTAGGATCTGGGAAGGAAGGTTGAGTTTAGAGAACCACATAGTTGGGGACATAGGTGTCTGGAAGTAGGAGGAACTACGTCCCTCTGAAATCTCAAATTCCCAGTGGCCATAAGTCTTTCAAAGTCCTATTCCTCCTCTTTGGCTAATCCATGTGAGTCCTTGGGGCCGAGACGCTTTGTTGATGGCACTCGGAGCACGCATCTGAGGATTGCCTGGAGCCCAGAGGGTTGCCGTAGCTAAGGCATGCTCTAAAGCATGACGGATAATACGTGCCAGGAGTGATGTGGCCTCTCATACTCCGCTTGGAAAATGAGTAAGAGCAAGAGTTTGAAGCTGGCAGCTGAAGGCCAGCTATGCTGGATGTGTGTGCAGATCTCTCGAAGCCCAGCCACGTAATCAGTCTTCTTGTTCTAGAGAAATAAGATAAACAAAACGAAACCTCTCTGGTTGTACAGAAGTGTTTATAAAGATCATCGGCTTCATCATCATGCAATACTAATATTAGGTGAAGTGTATTCTGGAAATTAGCATATCATTGCCTGGGGAAATTTGAAACTTACTTGAAATCAGAGGCTTTTTTTTAAGAGCGTAGCAGCAGGTAATTTGTACAAGTATGCGATAGAACTGGAACGTGAAGGATAGATTGCAAAATACGGTATTGGTGATGCTACCCGAACATCCTTTAAGGACGCTGTGTTACGCAGCTGCATAAGCAAAGAAGGAGCAGTGCGTAGCAATCCGTGACAGTACCTGTTTGTACAAAACCTCAGTGCAAAGAATAAAGCAGTTATTTCCTTCTCTTGGCTTTTGGAGTTAACATGCATGATTTAATAAATGTGTTTTGCTTTCCCAAGAGAGATATCAAACAGTACTAAGTGTTTCAGTGGTATTTCCTTAGGAAGTCAAAATGTTATTCTGTATGTAGAGGCTTGTTGCTTAATTTCCAGACAAGGAGCTAAGTTAGGCAGAAAAGAAAGGAAAAACGCCCTAGCTTTTGGCATATGAGGATCAGAGAAAAACCTCTTCATAGGGGGGGAAAAAAAAAGTGTTATCTTTTTATCCTTTTTTCCCTTCAGTACCTGCCATGCAGTTTTCTCATAAATGCAAACATCCTTCACAATCTGTTTAAAAAACCACAAATACATCACTCGGAGGAATATTTAAGGAACCATCAGGAGGGAAAAAACTCATTGGTTTAATGGAATGCTGTCAAGGAAAATCAGCATCACAAACGACACAGGGGCAGAATTGATACTTTTGCACTGACATGTTAAAAGAAAATCCCATGCATTATTTAGAAAACCCAGAAATCTGTCAGCTGTATGATTGCCGAGTTAGCAGAAGCAGGAGGATGCTGCTCAAGTTGAAAAGAAACGCGTAGGCACAGATCCATATTGTAACCTTTCATGTTCTCCACCCACCATGAATACCCAGCTATTACACGGTCAGCATTTTTTAGTTTTTCTCTTTTAAAATTTTCGAGTGCTTGAGAAGTCAAAAGAGGTAGGTCTTTTATTCTAAAAAGCAGGATGCCGAGGCTGTTATTTTATTGTAAGAGTAAAAATGACAAGACCAGAGAACAGATTTTTTTTAATCTTGAGTGCCATGCAGACTTCATGAAGTCATTTTTCCTGTTGTTAAAGCAAGCATTTTTGTGTTACATGAGCAGAGAGTTATTGTTTCAAAGATGATAATTTTATTTAAAGAACACTAAACATTCATGCCATTTTAAAAATATAACCAGCCAACACTACTATTAATATTTTTAGAATCAGTTGAAAAGCTAGTGAAGCATACATTTAATTTTAATTGTCCTTTTGCCAGGAGGGATATATACAGTCTTGAACTAAAAGAAAATTTAGTATGTTTTGTTTTCTGTGCCATCTCATCCAAAAACTAGGCTTGTTTGACTCCAGCCCTAGCAGATGTAATGAAGGATTTCATCCTAAAAATTGAGGCATCTGTGCTATTTCTTTAGACATGTACCTGGGTTGGTCTTGGTGGGTGTGAAGATACTTGCTGTTCGCGCTGAACTTGAGAGCAGCACGTAGCGGCTAAGTGGATCTCCCTGTTCGCCGAGCGGGAAGTGAAGTGAGCTGCTAGTCCACGGCCATCGAACACAGACGGCTTGCGCGTCGGGATAGGCAGGATAGGTAGGAAAGAGGGTGACATTTTTGATGTGCCTGTTTTCCTCAAGCGTGCGGGTGATGGTGTACTGTGAGTGTGGCTCATGGTACGACATGTGTTACATGGCCGATGGGACCAGGCTGCGAGGTAGGCAGTGAGTGGTCAACGTCACGCAGAGACACAGCTGAAAAGATCTCCTGGAGATCAGAAATGAGCTCGGAGTGCTTCACCGCTCCTGTTCAGCTCATCAGTCTGGGTTGCGTTTCTCTGGGGGAGGTTGGACGCTGCAATAGCACTGTAATATTACATGTTACAGCGTGCGTCTGAACAACAAAAAAAACCTTCTGAAGCCCCTGGACAAGACGTTGGTTCTTCAGGGCTAACTCACAGTGCACAGGCAAGGGAGCAGCGTGCTGAAGTCTGGTGTATGGATGAGGCTCCTCCCGGTGCTGAAGGCATGTATGGCCCCGAAGGGCTGCGAGGACAAGCTCTGCGTAAGGGCGTTTATCCCACGGCCATAATACTTGAAGAAGTTTCCCGTAGTGATGAAACTCAGTGGCTTTCAAGATGTGCTTCCATACATAGGTTTGGAGGTGTGGTTTCTTGGAATTTTCTTGAACCCACTTGCAAGTGATATTTAAGAAATCGTAAGCTTTTGTTTTCGGTAAAAATGGAGTGAAGGAACAGAAACATTCACATAACACTGAGGCTTTAAAAAGCTTTACCCATCGCTGCTTGTCAGAAAACGTCCATGGCTGCTGAATGCTACAGAGTAATGAATTCCCTGCAAATAATGTAAGTGGGGCCTTCCTGGAGCCAGCGACTGATAATTCTGGAGGAATAGGTTGATGTGCTGTTTTCTTTTTTTAAGAAACAGCTCCTCAAACATGAGCCAGGAAGTGATAAGCTCTTCCTTTGGTTTGGTTGTACCTTGTTTGTATTCTGCTGTATTCTCCTCTGTTTCTTCCTAATGGTGAGGGCTTTCATGGGCCTTCTCAATTGTCCTGAGAACCCAGGCTCCGTGTGTGAAGCTTGGAAACGAAATGCACATATATCTATTTCTTTGGCAAATTGGGCTTTTTTTGGAGAGTGAGTATCAGTGGAGAGTTTCTGTTGTGTTGCCCGACCACTGGGCAGGATTTAATACCAAGAATTTTAGGATGCTTTAGTGAACCACAGTTTTGGTGGAGTGCAAAAGTGAATTTGTTTCTTCTCTGCAGATTGTTTTAAGGTCCCATTTTAGATAGCTTCTTAAGCAGTTACCTATTGAATGCATGTGAGTACTTTAATTGTCTTTTCAAAAAGTGTTCTTAATCATTTAAATAAGAATGTAAATATAGTAAATGTATATGATTCACACATAAATGTTGATTCATCAGCTAATATTTACATGTTTGGATTGATTGATACCCGACTCAGAAATATGAAGTAGCTCTGGCTGTAGTTTTAAAACTAATAAAGGAAATATAACTTTGGACAACTTCTGAAAATGAAATTCTCTGTGTTTTTCTCTGTAACTCTGAGGCATCTTTTTCTTTGAGAGGAATTTCTGTTTAAGATTTTTTTATGCTTACCTTACACATGATGGGATTAATTTATGTTTATATAACATCATAAGCTAATGTAAACTATTTCAAAGATCATGTAAATGTAGGTATTATCTTATATAGACTTCTTTTTAGAAAAGTTCTTATTAAATGTCTAAGCTCTAGTTTGTCTTGAATGCTTCTCAAGGGTATATTTTAAATGGGTTCATGACAATTAGATGCTGCTGGATGTTTATGAATGGAGAATATATATACTTGTAAGTTTATATTCAACAGTTAAACCCATCACACAATCTGCTTCCTCACTATATTTTGACTGTTACCTTATTTGAAGTCAAAGAACTGCTGTTCCTTTTTTCCAGAGCATGAAGTACTTCTTTAATAAAGACAGAATTCCTTACAATGATTTCTAACTTTTGCTGGAAAAAATCTAATACAGAAAATCAAGATTCATATCTATTAAAAACCCCCTTCTTAACACCAAATAAAGTACCTCCAAGCGCCCACAGCATAATCATAAACAACCTCTCCAGATTCTTGACGTATCTACTATCAGAACTAAGTGCAGCAAAGACAAACTAATGACAAAATGCAAATGGCATGGCTAAACTGTGTAGAATTGAGAGCTTTCACATGTCTGTCACCTTTCAGATCCTTTACAAATTTATAGTCTCAGAGTGCAGAGGTCTAAATCTTCAAAGCTTGAAAAACAGAGGTGCAGCATGAACTAATCTTCATTTTTCCCCCTATCTTCTTACAGCAGCACTAATGGAAATGTATTTTGTTTAATGACTCTGAAATCCTGTTTGTAATTAGATGTGGGAATTGGTCTTACTTTGTAACAGATGATACTGGAATAATAATATGAGAGATGCTACGCTGAGACCACTATCCTCCTAAATCTATATCATTTTTCATTTTATTGACAGGAAATGTGTTCCTGGAACAAAGAGATTGATTTTAAAGAGTGGAAAAATAATGTCTAGTAAAAACTCAAATGAAAACATTTTAGCATTACTTTCAGTGTATCACAAGAGTACATTAACCTTTTAACTTTATTTTTAATTCTAGTAAACAGTCGTCTTATAATTGTTGCTTTGTCACTGATACAATCTTTGAATTAATGCACCAAAGGTAGGGAACTTTAATTAATGATAGGGTGCATAGAATTAAAATGCATATCATATTTCAGAAGGATTATTCAAAATAATCAATTTTGTCTGTTAAAACACTTTTACAGTCGTAAATGAAGTAATTAGGAGTGGGCACAGAACACGTGAATGCAGGCTGAGCTCACACAGTCCCTTCAGAGCATTAGTCTTCTTCACTAGGTCTTCATGTCATAAATCATTCTGGTCACTGTAGAGCCAAGGCTATGTTTTTTCCTTGGTTATATTTTTCACATTTGCTAGTAGGAGCAGATATTCGTGGTCAATATCAGCCTGCCAAAGGAAAGTCGCTCAAAAGTGTCCCTCATTAAGACGCGGTCTCATGTTTCTCTGCAAGGCACAGGATCTGCATTGGCATTGTAGGGAGTGATACTTGTGCCAAATTTAGGACTTTCAGTATAAATTTTTATTTAGGCCAATACGGATTAGATGCACTGTACTTTAAAAAGAGAAACCATTCCAGTTTAGACATTTTAGTAGGCTTCTGCGACCGCTGAAGGACATGATGGGAACAGCACTGTCCTGCCCGTTAGGAAGCAGGCACGTGTAGGGTGAGAAGGCGTCTCCAGGCATCTCTGCCTTGCTGGTCTTGATGCGTAGTGGGAAAGGGAAGGAAAAAAAAGTGTGGTCCAGACCTACCTCTCTGAAATGCATTTTGTATTTTATGTTAAACAATTGTTGGGTAAAAGCAAAAGTGGTCCTGGAAGCAGGAACCAGCAACTGGTGATCAGATGAACTCTGGCAATTAGGGATGCCAAAACCGCGAAGCAGTATACTTGTTTCAACTCAGTGATTTGCAGGTTTTCCACAGTGCTCCCAAAGAGCAAGAACAGTAAAGTACCGTATGTCAAATAAACCTTTTTTTTTCTTCTGAGGTCCTTGTATGTAGTCTGTTTCAACAAAATCTTGCCTGCCTATCATTTTGCACAAAGTAACGTATTTGTTTAAACACTACGGTGTATTAGCATGCATAAGCAATGTGTTTTTATTTCTTGCTTCAGTATATAAGGATGTAAGGAACCCAGTAGGTAAAGAATTCCACTATGTTAGGAAAAGCAAGTATTAGTGATAGTTGCCTTTGTTAACACTAGTGAGTCAACTTCAACCTCACATTAATGGTATTTTAACAATAGAAAGTACTTTAATGTTTTAATTACATTTTCAAGTCTGGAACATTCTTGTTCTTGTTGAGGCGTATGGAAGTTAGGATGAAAACTGGCATATTACCTTTGATGCAGGCCACATGCTGAGAGTCCCCCAAAGGATGGCATTGATAGTGATACAGCTGCCAACAGCAGGAGTCTCATGAATTACAATTTTAATCAGATTTTTTTTAAAAAGTCCCCTAACGGACAGTTAATTTATGTTTGAGGTAGGAAATGTTTGTGGTGTGATCATTTGGAATATTTTCTTGCTCAAAAAAGTAGCATTAATCCAGAAAACCCCCATTTTAATAACGTGGGGTTTTAGTTTAGGATTCAGTACTAGATTTTTGCAGAGTGCCCTGAACTGACATTTTTGCAGCTGAGATTCAATAGCAGTTTTACTTGCAACAGTTGGCGCTGTTTAAATGTCTAGCTGATTTGTGAATCTGATGAGACAGAAGTCACGGTGGTCTCAAGTGATTCTGCCTTTACTGGCACCCACAGAGTAAGAGGCATCCCTTAGTTCTGGAGTAGGGACCATAGGGGTAAACAGGACATACACAGATCAGAACCTTACTACTTCCTGTAGAATACCTTGGCTATCTTGAGTAGTTGCATCCAAGTTTTGTTTTCCTTTAATAAAGTTTTGATCCATAAGAAAATCGGGGTTATGCATTTATTTCTGTGATTTTAAAAGTAAGCATCTGACAGTTTTGCATAATAGGTTATGCTTTCTGCTCCATATTCTGTTTAAAAAAAGCTGGAATCCAAAGCTGTGAGTGACATTTTGGTAGAATTTTAGCAAGTACAGTCATTACCAAATTAAAAATAGATACAGGTGGGTAGTCTATGTTTTTAGCTCCTTTAAAAAAAAAAAAAAACACAACCCCTACTGTATACAAGAGCAGCAATTTCTCAGATTGTTTTAGTTCCAATTATGAAAGACCAGCAGTGTTGTCTCGGACCAAGAGTAAATGTACCTTTATCACCAGAGTGTGTTAGAAATCTTTAATTTCCATGACTGCAGCATCTTTTTCTCAAATGAAATTCTTATTCTTAATTTCTTACAAGCTTAATTTAAATTAATAAGATCACTGAAGAATATTAAAACCTGGTCCATTTAGTCATGGGGAAGAAAATCTTGTTGGCAGCATATAATTGAAGCTACTAATTTGTCCATGATCTAAAGGGAAAATGCATGGATTTTTCGTACATGTTTCGAATGCCATCTTAATGTGTTTATTATCTTGGAAATGTAACCAGTATTATGTTATCTGTTGGGATGGCCAGTTTGTCTGTTAGTCTTTCCAGATACGTGTTTCATCTTGGGAGGCACAGTAAGCATGCACCTAATGGTTTTGGAATAGCAGTGTCTTCTCAAACTGTGATGTTTTCTTGAAGAGCAAGAGTAGGTAAGGCTCTGCCTGAACCATTTTTGTAGCAGAAGAAGAGACCATACTGTAGGATAATGATCGTGTGTTGTGGGTAAGCGCCCTCGGCTGTACCCTGCAAGGTGGTGTATTACGTCGCAGTGCGCTAGTTGGGGTGGTCGATGCAGTTTAGCGGTGGCGGGGTGAGTTCAGGACGGGCTGTTTCGCCCTGCCTTTGGATCTGGTCCCTATTCCGCAGTTTGCAGTGTTTAGGATCATAGGAAAAAAGCGCTTTCAGTTTTCTTATCCACACTCTCAACGAAGCAAGAGCTCTGCCAGCATCATGTCTGACTGATAGTTGTCCAGCTTAATTTTAGAAATTTTATAGGCTTACTAATCATGGCCATTTTTCCTAACGCTTAACCTAAGTCTTCCTTGTTACAGTCTTTCCTTGCTGCTTCTTGTTCCGCACACTGTGGGTATAGAGAACAATTTATTCCCTTTTATTACTGAACATGTCTGTTATCTAGTGAAGACTATTAGCGAGTCTCCTATCTATCTTCCCTTCCCTACATTAAACAAGCCTGCTCTTTTGAACGTGTCTCACAGCAATGATTTCCTGGGTCCCTGGTCGGTTCTCCCTCCACTCCTCTGGCCTCTCCCGGTCACATCCCGCCGGTTCCCAAGCCCAGCGCGGCGCTTCGGTCAAGGCCGTGCCGTGCTCAGTGCAGCCCTGTAGCACAGGATAGGGAGAAAGAATTTCTCCCAGTCGTGCATACAGCTATCTTGTATAAACGTGTGGAACTCTTATTCTCCTGACATCTCCTGGAAGCAGGATCCTGCTGACCTGTGTTCACCTGCAGTCTACTACAGCCTCTAGATCTTCTTTTTTTTTTTTTCTTTTTTTTTTCTTTTTCCCCCAGATGAACTACACAGGCAGTCAAGCCCCATTCTGAATTTGGGAGGATGGCTATTCCAGCCTTTCATCTGTCCTGACCAAATTTTCACATTATATCTCTTAAATTTTCTCAAAGGCTTAGATAAATCCTGATAAAGATCCAGATTTCTGGATAGAATGGTCAATTCTGCTGTATATGCTTATGATACATGCTAACCTCTACCCTTGAATGTGAAGCGTTTCATTAAGTTGAGTTTGGCCATTTTATAGTTCGCTCTGTCTTTACAGGTTGACTGGAGGTACCTTCTGAAGGTAAATTAAAATTGATAGTTGAAACTGAAAATCAACATTTCCTGTTTAGATCATTTGCATTTTTTAAGCTGTACAGAGCCATCTGCAATTAATGCTCTTTGTTGTATATCTTCTGTATTTACAGTATATCTGACAATAAAACCTTTTTTGACATTTAATCAGTAGCAGAGTTGTTCCGCTCTCATTATATATTTATGAACTTTATCACCAAGACAAGACATAAATGTTCAGCTTGCCTTTAAGATCAGACAGGCATTGATATTTAAAACCTAGAAAATTGGGGGGGGGGGGGGTCTGTTCTACATTTGTACAATATAAAAATGAGAACAGATTCTTCTTTTTAAGAAGATGCTCAGGCTACTGTAAAGATGGAGACAAGTGAAACTTTGGGACTAGTGAAACTTCTAGCGTACGTATAAGAGCTGTAGATTCAATTACTAATGTCACGGGGCATGAGAGGCTGCATCTTCCCCTTTTTCTATAAGGCATATAATACTAGTTAAATTGTGATTTATTTTCTCATATTTCAGATGGCAATTGGAAAGGTAGTAGGAAGAAGTTTCTTGCAGATTCCTGTGGTTCCTGTGGATCTGTTTTCTGATTGACTGTCTCTAAGGATTTGATGTAAGGGGGATTTTGACATTTCATCCTTGAGAAATATTCCCCTTCATTTGCAGCACCTCTTGTATTTTTCTTGATTTTGACAAAGTAGGTATTTTTTGGAAGTTGAATCCAACTTTATTGCCTTTCTCTGTAAAATCCTAGATCCAGGGAGAAAAATCCTGTAGAAAACACTAGAATAGCTAGCATGAGTAAGATTTTTAATGTCGTTTTTTTATAAATACCAAATGTATCTGGGTATGTACTGTATGTTAAATAACATTTCTGTGTTAGTGAGAGATTGAACTTTAATAGAAAAATATTATCTAAACAGAAGGGCATTTGCATGAAACTTGTCCCTATCTTATATTTAGGAGGATAATCTCTAATGAGCCTCTCTGAATTTAAACTCTGCGATTCTGTCTGTAGAAGAAATATTTGCATTGTCCTATTGGTAGCGACTGATACTCATTTTCTATCTAACTAACAAACAGCTCTTCTTTCTTTGAAACTGCCTTGAATAATTACAGCCCAAACCCTGCCCCTGCACTACATAAATGGAAAATCCAAGTCATCAGGTAGCACTGAATCTTCAGTTTGGATTAAAAAAAAGTATTTTATTTATTAGATGCAGTTATGGCACTGAAATAAATGGTTGGTGCAGTTACACAACATCTCACCTTCAAAATTTAATCATCTACAAATGCCATTTATTTTTCATAAGCTCTTTCCCTTTTAATATGGTTCATTAAATATCCTTCTCTTTTTTTCTGCTGTTTGTTCATCTATTTTGGATGTAGACTGCAGGCATTTATCTCCCTCTGTCTTAACGTATGGTGTGGTTGATGTAAACATATTTTAAAATAATGTTCATATTATTTAAATAATTTCAAATTTAAAAGTTTGAAATTGCAGATCTATTCTGCTGCAGCCTACTTCTTGCAGATTTGTCCTGGACCTTTCATTGAGGCCCATTCCTTTAATTTTCAAGAAAATTTCTATTTTCAGTATCCTCCCGTTTACAACACATGTAATTTAGAAAATTCCCCTGTAGATAGGAGCTCCTCCAGCATGCAGCAGAAGTTTTTGCAACCGGCATAAAGCCGTACATTCCCGCTCCCCAGCAGGGGAGGGATGCTGATGGAAAAAGATACCTCGGCAGAAAGCGTGTGTTGCTTTACTCGCCCGTGTTTGGCTGTAGCTGTGGAACGGCTCCGAGTCATGGCACTTTGGGAATAAGGCAATTTCCCTTCAGCCTGCTCTTGAGCATGTCTTTTGCACCCTCATCAAGAGCTGAGGCTCCGTAGTTTTGCATGGCTTTTTCTGATGCAATGTGTGAATCGGTAGAGGGGGAACTTAGGAGGGTCAAGACAAATGATTTTTTTGAGGGTTACTGCTAGCCAATAGACTATCTTTGCAGATGCTAGCGTTGCCTCTCCTCTGTATGTCCGCAGCTGAATGCGGTCTGAATTCAGGGATTGAATTTGAAATTTGAAGTTGTATGTGTGGCAGCACAGGAGGCATGTGCCAGTAGCGCAGTCTAGATAGCCAATTGCCTCACAGCTCCTCCATTTTTAGTTATCTTAATTGTATACGTGCAATAACTTCTAATTCAATTAAGACTAGCAATATTCCCTGTTAGCCTGTCTGTTAAAATCCATGCAGTATACTATAAAAGAGTCATTAGTTTGGTAATATCAATTTAACAAGTTTTAGCTCATTAACCTTGACACCAGCAGTGCTGGAAAGAGGAACCTTTTGATATTGTTGTTCTCAGCATATACCAGGGGGCTCTGAAAATCTGTTGAAATCCGTGGCTATTATCCTTGATCATCAGTTAGAGCTGCGTGTTAGCTCTCTTATGCAAATACCATAGTAAGCCACAAATTACATCTTTTCAGGTCAACTTTATAGATTGGGGTAGCGTTTATTCAGAAAAAAACATTTTTTCCATTAGGAACTTTCTATAGTTTTTAGATGGTCCTTTACCAGGTATTTCCTATGTTTCATTTTTCAGATATATACCATTCCAACACCACTTTTAAAAAAGCTTACCTGAAGTGTGGCGGATGAATATTTGTGATAACGTTCTAGTAAGCTGAGTAAGATACTAATTGCAGAAATACTTCTTCAGTTACTTCTTTTTGCTTTCCAGGTTCACTTTTGAGAAACCATAGTTACCTTTGTAATGTTGTTTTTTTAGCTTTAGAAATCTCATATAATACAGCTGTAGGTACCATTATAAAATAGGAAAATGAGCAATCGTTTAAAATTAGGGTACAAGTAAATAAAGAAAAAACTCTAGCAGTCAGACAGCTGTTGTTTATTGGATGCTTACTTTTACACTCAAATTGGATGTGTCTGAGTTTTAGAACTGAGGAGAGGTAGAGCAGACCTCATGTTTAGCCTCGTAATACAGTTGTAACCACAGAGGCATTTGAAAAACAGCGAGAAGGGATTCTAGAAAAACATAATGTGTTTTCTCAGGAACGGCTTCACTTAATCCCCTGCAGTCATTGCGAGTCTCATGTTTCATCATTTGGGGACGGGATTCGATGTAAAGAGAATTGCACCCACCTCTGAGAAAGGGCTTATGAAATGGAGGAAGAAGAAGAGGGACTTACACAAGTGTTTTAATGTGGAAGTGGGAAAACAAAGCAAGACAAACATGGAAAACAGATTATCTCATTTTCAGCTCTGTCTTCATCCTATTCATGCCAGTGTAGATTTTTTCATGTGTTTATTTCTGTTTTATCACCTTCCTTTCCTTTGTTTTCCAGGTTGCTCAGTCAGAAACTGCATTTACTACCTTTTAGGTTATGGAATTATTCTTGAAACTGCCACCCTTTCTGTGTCTGGTAACCTATGGAAGTTAGGGAACAGTTGTGATCATTTTTCTCCTTCTGCCTGTGCTTAGGTGGGTCACTTTCCAGATTGCAGTCTCCCCATTGCATTGCGCACTCTGCCTTTTCTGAGAATCCCCCCTGACTTTTTCCCTCCTGCCCAGGCGGAGCGCGTGGCCCTCAGCCAGCAGTTGTTCTTCGTACGGCAGCTAGTGCCGTCGCCCTGGGTGAAGGACGAGGGGCACGCTGAGGTGTAGAGATCAGGCAAGTCTCGCAACGGTTTTCTCAAATGCAAAATAAAAGGCAAGGGCATTGTTGAATACAGCAGTGCTGACACACGTCAGGAGCACCCACGGAGACGGGTATTTTGGCTTTGTTCGAGAGCACTCAACCCTGTGTGATCCCAGGAGGTGGAGGCTGCCAACATGAGTGTCAGCAAGTGCGTACAGCTGTGGTGCAGGTGTGAGAAAGCAGGGCAGAGCTGGAGGGAGCCGCTGCCGTCTCTCCAGCCAGGACGCGGGCATTTGTTCCCAATGGAAAGCCAAAGCTCTGCTCAATGTGACTTATTTACTGTGTGCTCTGTACACGGTCAATCACAAGATTAAAGATTAACTTGGACTACTTTGATAAAATGTCAAGCCAGAAGATGGGCAGCAAACAATTTTGGTCGTTTACGGTGTTAACAAGAAGAGGGTTTCAGGAAAAGACCAGAGGTGTAATATATGCAATTTGAATATTGCAGACTTAAAAAAAAAAAAAAAACCACAAATCACTGTTCTGAACTATATGTTAAAAACTTTGTTAAGTAAAGGAACAGTTGCCTCAGCCAAATTTTCAGCTTCAGTAAGACAAAACAAGGTAGATTTAAGTATAAACTATTAACAATTTTCTTTTCTCCTGGCATGTTTGCCTCCTAAAAAGTGAACTGTTTTTAGTCTTTTGTAGAAATTTAATCCAAAATGAAAAAATACTTTAGATAAAGCTAAAGTGAAATTTTGGTTGACCTCTAGGTAGCAGGGAAGAGCGCAATGTTGAGATTGAGAAAGGTTTTGCATATGCAAAAAATCAGGAGGAGACATTGTACTTTGCAGAAGTTCTGTGAGTTTGAAAAGGGATCATTTCAAATGTTTTCAGCTTTGAGAATATAGCCAAGAACTGTACTCCACAATACAAAGCAACTATGTTGAAAATTCACGTTACAAAATAAATCTATTAAATTGTTGTTCTTTTAAGGCTTAAATTTTTCTTCCAAAATTTACAAAATCCCTGCTGTGCATAGGAGCTAGGCTTTGTCTTTTTCTAAGGAGCGTTTTTCCAAGTAATCCATAAAATTAAATTAAATTAAATTAAATTTTTTTAAAATAGCTGAAGACAACATGGATGCAGGAAAAATTGCAGTTTTATGAAGTCTTTCATCTAAGACCTAATTCAGATAGAATTACCTGTATATGAAAGCAGAAAATTCATACGTGGTGGGTAGTTAGGCAAACATGTCTGTAAGCCAAAGCTGCCTCTGTAATTATTGGGTTTTTTGTAAAAGGGATCTTACATTATTTGGCATTTATGTAAAACTATGTTAGAATCTTATGTAAAGCATATAGTGGCATTTCTTGTGGCAAATGTATTTTTTGTACGTTTACGTTAAACCATACATCTGCACACTTTTATGTGTATGAACATGTCTCAGTATATTTGAAAGAATAACTACAAATCAGACCGGAGATTTGTGCCTTCTAATTTGGAGGTTTGTAGTCTGACCATGTTCACTTTGGATTTAAATACCTTTCAAGGTATTCAAGCTTGATTACTTGGCCTCACCTGAATAATGGAGCTTAGAAATAAGGCTCATATCTGGGTAGCTGTCTTCGTATTATATTTATGACTAACAATCTATCACTTCTAAGATCTTTTGTAGAGTAAGATGTGTATTGTAGACATTTCACTTAAGGTTTTTTGACCAGTATTTTTAAAAGCTAGCACAATTTAAAAAATGGAGGTCCAGCTGTAAAATGTGGGGCTAGACTTTAAAGAATCCAAATGTGAGGGGGATCAAGCTCTGGGTTGTTGTTTGACCAATTACATGGATAGAGGATATTTACAGGACGGACACCAACTATCAGTATCGCAGACCTCCAAGACGACTCCTGTTGTGGAACGGTCAGGGCTCTCTGTGGCACTGAGGGAGGCAGAAACCTTCATCCTTTTTGGTCAAAAGCACAACGCCAGCACCAGTGCTATAGATGGCTGCCAAATGAAGGCCTGTGCTTTGAAACAACAGATACTGTGCCATAGGTGTGCTCTTACAAAGTGCATTGCTCTTTAAAAATCTCAACAGTGAGTATAATGCTTTTTTTTAAAAAAAAAAACCAAAACAACTGAATACTGCCTAGAATCTCAGAAGTGAAAATCGTATCTTCAAGCTTCCCAAACTAAAGAGCTTTGGGAAGAGTGTATTTGTCATTATGTTTAATTTGCACATACCTCACCAAAGAAAAGGCCAGGGGAGCTAGGCCGAGAACACAGCTGTACAGGCAGCTCAACTAATTGCCTCTCCATCCTCAACCTCATTTATCTTCATTTCTTCCCAATTATACCAAATTATCAATAGTCTCTGTTGCATCAGAGTCTTAATCCCCTTTATTCAGGCAGCATTAGATAGTGGCAGATGAATTCTTGGAGGGAGTCAGGGTAAACAGCCATGAAATGCCACCTCTGGCAGATGGCATTGCTCACAAGAAATGTGACAAAACATTTGGAATTTGTTACTAGGCATTGGTATGAGAAGGCAAGCTGTCAATATTTTTTTAAATGATAATCAAGGTGGTGCATACTTATACCACAAGCAGAAATGAATCCTGTCCAAAACCTCAAGCTTAGTTAAGTTCAGCTTGGCACTGCGCTGTTGTATTTTGTTGCTGAAGCTTCTCACTTTTTCTCCTTAAGAAATATTTTCCCTTTATCTGCTATTAATATCAACATTTTAATAATGTTTGTTCTGGTGATAGTTGTTATTTCTGGTTTTGTATGCCTCAAAGAAATATTGATTCTGAAGACGTAGAATATCCTTTAAATAATGACAAATTTAGGATGTATTTTCTTGAATAATTTCTTTGGCACGGTTCGTCGTCTTTAGGGGTTTGATGTTGCTCCCTAGAGAAGCTAATGCAAAGTTCTCACTGGTACTCATTGAGGAGAATTGCACTAGAGATTAGATGAGAGCACCTAATGGCTAGGTTTGCTGAATGAGAAAAATATTCTGAAAATCAAAGATTGATTGAATGTGTAAGATGTCCAAGTGCTGTGGTAGGTAAATATTCAGCTATTACTATGAGCAAAAATGAAAGTGATTTTTAAAGGAAGTACCAAGTTGGCTGCTAATAGAGTTCAAGATTTTTTTTGCGTGTTATTTTTAGATTGACATTAAATGAAACACGGTAGATTTTACTGCTGACCTTTTATGTGAATTAGGTTTACTCACAGGCTTTCCTGGTTTTGGCAGCATTCTAAATTTTTTGGAAGTCAGTAATAACTTAGTGCAAGGAATCAAATGCCAGATATAAAAAAATGGTGCATCTGCAGAATTAGTACATACTTTGCCAATGCTCCCCATACTGACTGAACTTGTTGGAGCTGTGCAAGTGCCTGCACATACTGATCCGTCGTGGAAATGGGGGCTTATGACAGTAAATCTCATTGGAGAGCTTCTACAGTCATTAAGGTTCAATATGAAAGGACGTTAGGCATCCCTTCTGCAACCTCTCATTCTCTAGTAAAATCTCCAGCATCACTGAGTTCTGTGTAGATGCTTCAGGTTGGCAGGGATTTGGAAGATTGTCTAAATGTGCATGTATGAAGTGCCACAGACTGTATTTAATTCTTTCAAGCCATACTTTATATTACACAGAGTTATTTTAGTATTAGGAGTTTTTGAAAAGATTATAAATACATAATTCATTTATGTCACTACAAATTAACTCAGAAGATTACAATCTGTAACTTGAACTGTTCATAATAATTATTTCAAAGAAATAGTAAATGATAAATTGTTGAAATTTGAATGATCTGATTTTTCCCTTAGCGTTGCGTATCTGCTGTGGATGTCAAGATGTTCTCAAAGCCTCTCAAAATCAAACTAAACTATCTGGCTAGTCACAGTCACAGTAAAAATATACAGTACATGTATCTCAGTGGTTGTTTCAGTAAGTTGTTAAATATGGGAAAATATTAAGTAATTTAAAAAAAATAAAACAAAAGCAAAACCCACTTGGTTTGTGGTGAGTGAAGGTGTCAATTATTATCATCCCTGGAATATGAATCCTAGTTCCTTGCTTGGTAGCTGCAGTTGTTGAGTTTAGAAGGATGTATGTTATATCCTTTCTGGCAGCCAGCCTTACAAACTGTGTTCAAGAACTAAAAGTTAAGCTGTTTTATTTCTGGCTTGTTCATCATCAACAGTAATAAAAACGTGACAGACCAAAATTTTGACCTTATTTCTGTCTGAAATGCACGTATTTCTGAAGACTGACTTTGGTTCTGCAGTAGAAGACAGCTAATTTTGTTGCTGATGGTCCTAAACCAGAAGAGATCTCATGTTCTAGTACAGTATTGTTATCTCTGTATAGAAAAATAAATAGCGATTAAGTCACACGCCCACTGCTAAAAATGTTAGCAATAACTATTCGGAGTGCAGAGGGGAGCACATCAGTTATGCAAGAATTAACCATAATCCTGTGGTTACATTTCAAAATAGTATTGAGCATTTAAAGGTTGTCCTCTCTTTTGAGTTCACCAACATCCTGTCTGTTGAAGTAATGATCTGTGCAGATTTTTGTAAGCCCTCTTTTGTCAAAAGCACGTTCTGCAAGCCGTCAGGGGTAGGGGTCTCCCTGACCCAACTTCCCAGTGAGAGCGCAAAGGTAGACAGCCGGCTGAACACGAGCCAGCAGTGTGCCCAGGTGGCCAAGAAGGCCAACAGCATCCTGGCCTGTATCAGGAATAGTGTGGCCAGCAGGAGCAGGGAGGTGATTGTTCCCCTGTACTCAGCGCTGGTGAGGCCACACCTGGAATACTGTGTCCAGTTTTGGGCCCCTCAATACAAGAAAGACATTGAGGTGCTGGAGCGTGTTCAGAGAAGGACAACGGAGCTGGTGAAGGGTCTGGAGCACAGGGCTGGTGGGGAGCGGCTGAGGGAGCTGGGGGTGTTTAGTCTGGAGAAGAGGAGGCTGAGGGGAGACCTGATCGCTCTCTACAACTCCCTGAAAGGAGGGTGTAGTGAGGTGGGTGTTGGTCTCTTCTCCCACGTAGTTAGCGATAGGACAAGAGGAAATGGGCTTAAGCTGCGCCAGGGGAGGTTTAGGTTGAAAATTAGGAAAAATTTCTTTACGGAAAGGGTGGTCAAGAATTGGAACAGGCTGCCCAGAGAGGTGGTGGAGTCCCCATCCCTGGAAGTATTTAAAAAACAGGTAGATGTGGCACTTGGGGACATGGTTTAGTCTAGTCTACCCTTGATGGGCTTAGAGTAGACTTGGTAGTGTGGGTTAATGGTTGGACTGGATGATCTTAAAGGGCTTTTCCAACCTAAACGATTCTATGATTCTATGATTCTATAGTGACTGCCCGCTGGCTCGGACGTGCTGAGGTCCCTACCCCGGTACCTGCGTGACAGGGGACAGAGGTCATTTATTATCCCTCAGGAAAGGGGTTGCATGTGCTTTGACATTGATGTAGATCCAAAAGAAAGTTTAGGTTTTAACTCTTAATTCCTTAATTCCAAGCATAATACTACACACTGTATAGAAGAAACTGAATAGGGATTTATTACTTATTATTTCATCCGCTACAAGAGCTAGAAGACATGAGAGGAAGGCAGCAAATGCCAAGTGAAGCCCCCAAGGCCACACCCGCAAATAACATGGGGTAGCTTTTCATACAGTGCGTAGGCAAGCTGTGGAACTCTTTGCTACAGGGTATTGTAGATGCAAAAAACTGACATGCGTTCAATTTAATGGAAGTAAAATCTATTAAAGGTTGTTAAATTCAAGGAAGATACCGCTGTTTCAGGAAGTTCCTTATACATAAATTGTTGGAGAGTATTCTGGGAAATTCTCACTATAGGTTTTCTCTGTATTTAAACTCTGTAGTAAGTATTGCTTTTGGCCCTTGTTGGAGACAAGGTATTAGGCTAGATGGACTGTAGCTGTTTGTATGCGATCATTCTAGGAGCCATTATTCCTTGAGCTATATTGCCCCCCTCCCTCCTGAAATATCATGACTAATTTCCCTTTAGGAAGCCATAAATATCTAACTATTGATATGAAGATTATGAGCTTCCCCCCCGCCTTCATTGTCACGTGGTTAGCTGTCAGGTAACAAAGCAGCAAAGACTTCATTTATTAATTACCAGAGCTTTTCTCCAGTGTGTCACATTCCCTCCTAGCCAAGAAGCAACTTTTTTTAATTAATATTTATGCATGACTAAGTCAGCAGAAGAAAAGAGGAGAATGGGTACAGGTAGCTAACTTTGAGAAGTGCTTTTGAGTATTAGTGTATTTTTATGAAAAGTATTATAATAGTTTGTATCTAACTTTCTATAAATACGATGTTTCATCTTGCTAAATCTAACTTTAATGGGGTGCTTTGGTGGTATAGTTGAATCAACTGAGCCATTGAGGGCTATTTTGAGTTTAAATGAAGATATTGCCACTTTGAGCAGTTTGTGTTGTTATCAAACTAGTCCCTTACATCATATTGCATTTTCTTTTCATTTCCCGCATGTCTTTATTTGTTTTGCAACATTTTTCCCATTTCCTAACATTAGTTACTTGAGGAAAAGGCCATCCATATTTTAGCAATTGTCTACAGAAGACTGTTTTGCAGAAAAGATTTAGTTGCTGCAGCCAGTAGTTCCTCTACGCTGGTCTTGGAAAGTAGGAGCGAACACGCTGCCGTATGCTGGTAGCCATCAGCATTTCTGTGTATGCAATTGGAGGGGATGAATGACCCAATCTGTTGTTAAAGAAAGATAACAGGTTTTATACTGTACGAGTCTTTGACACGGAGGACCTGACTTTAATTGTGAGGTTTTGTTTTGACCGGAAGGGTCAAAACTACAACTACAAGCTACAAAGCTTGTAGCACAGGCTTACTTTCCAGAGTAACTGACAATAAGGACACTTCTCTGATATTGTGCTTTAGCACTATAATCGTCGATTGTAATTTGGAAACTTTAAAACACATTGTATTTACCACCTTCTTATTGCTTTTTCTCTGTTCATTTTAAAGGGAAGGAATTCATGGTTTGGGAGGGATGGTTAGGTTCCTAAATAAGTATTACATCTCTGCTTTTATCTTCTAAAAAGTATCTTCCTGGAATGAATTGTTCTTAATGAAATTGGCATCAAATATTCTGACATATTCCCAGTTATCTTCAGTATCCTGTTGCTGTGAAATAAACTTTGATTTTGCTGTCATTAAGACTTTTCAAAAAGTTTAGAAATTATATTCAGATTTCAGATGCCTTCTTATTGTATAATTATCAACAGATTACTTCACCTAAGTTGTGACAGACATATTTTTTAAGTATGACTGACTGATGGACAGATTGGGAATTGCTGAATTAATGGGCACATTTCAAAGCTTTGGCAGGGCTAAGCAGTAATTACATCTGCTGAACCACTTGATAAGTTTTTGGAAGTAACCCAGTAAAGCCATCACTGGATTTCTTGAGTTTTAATATCTTACCCTACACACTTTCATGGCTTTCTTGTAGGGCACAATCCAGAAGTTGATATAGCCGAATACACACAGCTAAACAAATAAATGCGTTAAAGCTCTAAATGCATTGCAGATCTTCCATTTAGATTTTCAGATGGGTGTCATGCTTTTGGGGGCTGATTAAAATCCTCATTCCCACTTTAAAGAAAGTAAGTTTATTTAGGGGTAATATGGGACCCCAGAAAGTGTCCACGCTTGCGTGGTCTCCATAAATAACATCATTTACTGCCAATATGAGGGACAGAATTTGGGGTTAAATGGGTCATAATCCTGACCCAGAACAGTTCTATGTTTTTCTGACAGGAAAGCGACAGTTTACCAGGAATATGACTGGGTGGTATCTTCCTATCCTTACTGTAGCAAGATTCTCAGTTTATCGAATATGACAAAAATTGGTTTCTATCAAATCCTGGGACATTCAAATGTTGTTACCATGAGCAGTTGACAGAAAGTTGTAGGGTGAAATGTTTTCAGCAGAGGATATTCTGTGTAGGCCAAAAAAGTGACCGTTCGTCCCGGTATTGAGGTGAAATTAGGATATTGGTAAAAGCAACGAGTCTGGGACACCTGAAAGTACTGGGGCTAGGAATGCTGAATACTTTGAAATTATCAGTGCTGAAATAGCAATGCACTGAATACTTTTTTGTTTGCAGCTGATGTTATGCTTAATATGCCCAACAGCGTGAAAAATGTGTTTAAAAATAATTTTAGAATAAAATTGGATGGTGAAGATGGTATTGCTTTTAACAATTTGAGTTCAATTTTTCAGAAATGTATCACAACAAAAAATAAAATGACAGACATAGATTGAAACAGTGTGGTTGTTCAATTCAAAGGTACCTCTGACAGAGTGGATTTCATTTAGCTAGACCAGACAGTTTTAAGGCTGATAAAATGAATTTGAAACCAAATGAAAAGAAACTGTCACCAAATTGAACTTTGATTACTTTCTGGAGATCTTTCAATACCTAAAAACAAGACACTAATTTAATCTTCACAAGTATATCTTCACCAGAAAAAGTTTTTTGGATTTTGTTTTGAAAAACACAAATGCACAGAGAGGTGTATTACTAGAAAACATGTAGCTTTAAGAGTTATCTTATACAATTACTAAAATCATAGATGGGTGAGAAGCAGCATTTTCAGAAAATTGAAGCTGAGCTTATCACTTGCATTTTCTTCAACTAAACAAAATGAAACTTAAACAGAAGCACTTTGCTCACAGACATGTCCATGATTGTAAATAACCTTGCAGTGGATCCGCGAGTACGGTGTATATCATCAACAGCATGTGTATGTATTGCTTAGGCTGATTCCCCCTATTTGGGATTTAACTCCCCCTGCATCCATCTGAACTCGTCTGAATTCGCTGTTCACAGGGACTTGGGAACAGAGACGTACAGAATTTGGCCACTGGGCTGTAAAATGGCATTAAGGCAATGCTTACCTCTCACCGCATTTTAATTCAGAAGCGAATGGACTGGGGTTTGTTGCATTAGTTTGGCTTTTGCTTAGTTGAACATAAGTGTAATTCATGCACTGGTAAGTAAGTTCTCTCAAATAACCTGTTAAGACTGGTAAATACCAGACTTTAATAATGAAGTATATTGTAAATAACTCTTTCTCTTACCAAATCCACGTAGTGTCCGTCTGTATCTGTGCCCTTTGCAACACGCGCTGCGTTTCTGTGTAGGCGATCGTGTACAGCGCAGACAATCAGGCTTTTTTGGAGGTTTTTTCCCATCCATATTGCGCATTTAGCTGCAAATCTCAAAGCAGAGCTGTACACCACACATCTGCTGCGGGCCTGAGCTGGCTGGTGGAGGCAGGTCAGACCTTTTTTTAGCTGCGGCGCGTTCTGCACTCTTCTAGGACGGCTGGCCAGCTGATAGCGCTGCCTTTTTCTTCCCACTTTGGTGCGGCTATGTTAAGGCCACCGCAGTCTCTCTGCTTGCTTCTGACAAGCGTCAGGAGCTCTGGAAGATGGAGGTTCTTGTCTCTCTTGCCCTTTTTTAATGCTGAGTACAATCTGTTCTGGGACAAGATCGACTAGAATGCAGACAAGATAAGGAAAAATCACCTTTTTGTCCTTTAGTTTTATCTGTTGGAGAGAAGGTCATATGGGTAGTGGGTAATAGTGTTGAACATAAAGCTTTTTGTAAAGTGTATAAATGATGTATTGGCATTTTGACAAATCAACAGACTTCTGAGGGCTCTAATAATATTCCTGTGATGCTTATGAATCAAATTACTAATATTTTAAAATGAAATATTCTTTCTCATTTAAAATAAATAAGCTATATTTCCCTTCGTATACAAGAGGTAAAGTAAGTTCCGTTGCTATTTTCTGTTGTCTCATTTTCCACAGTGTTGTATGTTTACTTTCTTTTTTCGTTTATTTTTTTCCCCTTTTGTTTCATATATACCTAAAAGAAATTACTTGAAGTCCATCTCTCTACATACAGTCGTACGGATCATTGTTTAATTTTAGACTCCTTATCAGGAGTCTAAACTGGTCCAGTGATTTGGACTGTGCAACATAATTTAAATTCAGTTTCCTGTTCCATTGCAGGTTTCCTGTATTTCCTTAAGCAAATCTCTTTGCGCAGTGCAATTCTCTATCTGTAAAATAGGAATAGTTGTACTTTCCTATGGAATGCGCAACAGCTGTAAAGCTGGGCACAGAAAGCTGATACAGCGCGCTGATGCTACAGCTTCAGCTACAGCCACAGAATTATGGTGGGTAGATGCACGAGGCTTTGGAAAGACAAGAGAAACATCTAGAAATAAGTAAATGAGCTGAGAGTGTAGACCACCTGTGCCTGAAGTTGGAAGTATTGGAGAAAAACCAACAGGACGGGGGAGACTTCTGGATGAAGAGTGCAGGTTTTTTCTTTTCGTTCAAAAATCTCTAACAAACTGTCTTGTGCACAGTTGTCGTGGCTGCTGCCCTGACACATGAAGTTACATGTACAAAAACTATTTCTAAGCAAAAAATTCAAGCTATGTCATGTGTTTTTTGATGAAGAATAAAGTGTAAATGTTAAACTTAAATTTACTGAAAAAGCATATGACGAAAAATAAAACTCATTTGGTAAAATCAAATGCTAAGCATTTCCTCAGAAAATCTTTTTGAAATTACACATTTAACTTGAGAAATACTTTACCAAATACTACCACCTCTGTTTCACAATGGTCAGAATGAACAATTTCTATACTAAGTATCAGTCAAATGTTATTTGAAAGAGCTGATATATAGTATATTAAATAACAAAGATGCTGACACAGTCTTAACTGTAGTAGTTCTTGTAATTACTGCACTATGCCATGTTATATTATATCACATGGCATAATTTAGTGTATCTTTCTTTGTCAATGTATTGCTCATCATTTTACAAATTACAAATCTTTTATAGGAAGGTAATTCGTACTTGGACATAGTGCTAAAATGATGGAGTGATTTCCTTTTTTTCTCAATCATTGATCTTTCAAACTTTTTCATTTAGCCATATTAATCATGTTTATTAGCTAAGTGTTGTCACAAAGAATAGAATTCTTCTGTTACTTTCATATTCAATTAAAATGGGGTTTTTTTGCTTGCTGCCTCTGCTGCATCACAGTAATTTATTTACTTATTCTAATTGAAATTCTTGTTCATAAATTCAAAACAAAGTCAATACTGCAGTTACACATTTTCATAACAATCCATAATCTAATTGAAAATGTGGGGTGTACCTGAGAAGGAAGTGTACTTAAAATACCTTTTTACTCTAGGAATGTTCCGTCTAACTTTTTTAAGGTGGTTTGTTTTGTGGCCCAGATGTATTTCAGAATTCACTAACACAGAATCATAGAATCATAGAATGCTTTAGGTTGGAAGGGACCTTGAAAGATCATCGAGCCCAACCCCCCATGGTCTACTTAAGTGCTGTGTAGAAGGAACTTGTTGTTATTCAAGTGTGTAAGTGTAATACTGAAGACGACGACAATCTGTAAGATTGCTGCAGAACACCCTCTCTTCAGGAGGCCAAACAGATATTCTAGACCAAAGATGAGTGCTTAGTTTGCTATACTGTGTTTTTCTTGTAGACAGTAATTACTGTGTGTAATAGATATCTGGACTCTTTAAATTCCTGAATACTGATGATTTCCAAGGCCAACCTAATGCCTGGCTTGTTTAACCTAGCAAAGTGAAGTGTTTCACGACATCCCAAGGATCAAACCCAGTAGTGGAGGGAAAGCTGTCTGAGCTCAAAGATAACATAGCAGCAGGATAAATTGTTGTAACCTGCTCAGGGATGAATTTAAGCTAGAATGCTGGTGAGCACTGGGGGGAGTGAATAGCGGAGCGACTCTCCAGTAAGATTAACAGTGGCGAGAGACCTGACGAGCCCGAGGACGGACACGATTAGTCTCTGGCAGGGACTGGGTGCCCTGATTCCCTGCGATAGCAGGAGATGGTGGTTCAGTGTCTCAGATGTTCCCTTTCTGTCTTATTTACTTAACTGTGATTGATGTTTACTCAGATGATTTTATCCTTAAACGTTTAGCTTTTCCTGTTTCCAGAAACCAGTGTTAAGAAGGTAGGTGATGCTGAAAGTTTCTAATCATCTTTTTTGCCTGATGCATATTTATTAATTTAGTTTAAAAAAAAAAGTCAGGTGTTGGTTTCAGGTGCTGTGTTTGTGCTAGGTGCTTAGCTATGGTAAAGGCTATTAGCTCATTGCTAACCAAGCAAAATGTCTTTTAAAGAAAAGTACATGCCATTTATGGTTTGTTTGTACCCTGTTTTGCAGGTGGGAGTGAATCCTCCTGGGATAAAGACAAGCTTCAGTCTCCCATTACAACGGGATCACAGCACAGCATTGGTCATCCCACGCTGTCAGGGCAGTCGAGCCTTGGAAGTGCGCACCCACTCAGTCCTCTCCAACAGAATCACCTGCTCACCAACAGTATGTATTGGGCTCTTACGGAAAGAAAACAGTACATGGAGCCCTGCTTGGAGGCTGGGCTTGCATTCCTTCCCAGCCTCCTGGAGGTGGGGGAAATAAACGGATGGGAGACACACAAGCGACAGGGGGGTCGCTCCTCCCACTGTCTGCTGCGCTTGTGCACCGTGTCCAAGCCGCCCACTGGGATACAGCCACCCTCTTTGAATGGTCACCCACTGCTGGGTTGGGGAATGTCAGTCCTTGATTGACATTTCCATGGCCGGGACTGAAGAGAAAAATAACCATAAAGTTGCTTAAAATTTTAGCTATATGAGAAAACTCTCTTCCAGGTGAAAATGCTGAACACCAAATAAAAATATGAGCGCCAGGAATAAATGCAAAATGTCTAGTTAAAAGCGAGCAGAAGCAATCCCTCTGACTTGTTTTGCCTTGTACCTACCAGGTGTGGGCAAGGTCATCCATTGAACCCAGCTATCCAAAGCAACTGGAATAAAATGACACAGATAAAGTTTGGATTTGGAACTTCAAGCTCCCTTCAAACCCATCTCTTTTCCTTCCCTTAGGAAGGGAGCAGGTGGGAAGCCAGCAGTTCCCTTTTTCCTTTGTACCCAAAGAGGGAAGGAAGGGAGGGAAAGTTATTCCAAGAAACAGGTTCAGGATTAATATTTTAAAAATTAGTGAGAAGTAAAGTTAATTCTAACAGATGATGAAGAATGAAAGTGTCACTATTTCTGAATTCTTGTTATTAGTTTAAGCTCTTCATCCTCAAAGTTTTGAAAGTTGATTTTTGGTGTTAGTTTTAATGGATGAATGACATTTCTGGCTCCTTACACAATTTTAGGAGCAGATAGTTCCTTGCTACCTATGTAGGGTCCCAGACTTGACCAGATCAAAGCTATTGAAATGACTCCTACAATATGGGTCTGCTTTGTTCATGGGAAGGTATGGACCTGAGCATTTAGGGTTAAGTAACAGTAGTTAAGAATCACCAGATCATCGGACTCAAATTCACTGTAGTTTATCCTTTCATTTTATATTCTTGCATAATTCAATACCTGTATTTTATGTACAGGGATATTGTGTTCTTTGCTGTTAAAGAAAACTTTAAAGGTATTTTCCAGTAGATTTTGTAGTAGGCAAATGTCTATAGGCTATTAAAGGGTTTATTGAATGTCAGACATTATGTCCAATGATTTGCAAGTGTAGGATATATTTTCTTCATAGTCCTCTGAAATGTTTGACGGATTGTGTCTTAAAACTGGTGATGTGCTGTTAAATTCTGTTTGTAGTTTGCATTTAGTTTGCATGTCAATTGGACTTTAAGTAGACATACAACTCGATGTGGCCAGATGGTGTCTGGAAGTTTTGGAACTCTATAGAGTATGAGGAAAGATTATTGGACTGTTAAGGGAGATACGCAGGGGAACAAAGGCTTATGGATGTAAGCACTGAAGGGGATTGTCAGTATGGTTTAAAGTGAAGGGAGATAGATGTGGGCTTTGCTTATTACCTATCATAATTAATATTGGTATGGATCATCCTATAAAATATATACTGAATCAGAAGACATCACAGTTGTTGATCATGATATACTCAAGCTAAACAGAAATAGCGTGGGAGCTCAGAATATATACAATTCTGCCTTTCATGGTGGGCGCAGTGGTGTTTCTATATCGCTATAGTCAAATTATATTGGAATAACATAAGCTATATCAGTCAATGATATTTTTTATTGTGGGTTCTGTCATACACCAAAATGGTGACTGGCCTTCTCATTTAAAATAGTTAAGATAGAGCCAAAAGTTAAAAAACTTTTAGAGGCAATTAATGTGAATAGCATATGGTTATGACTAGCTATATGATTACGTTATTTACTACTTGTATCTGAACTTTTTTAATGAGAATTTCTAATCTAAATTTCATTTAAAAAAACCAATAAGATATTTTGTCTGGCAGAAATGAGTCCTGTTTTTTCTGAAAAAATAATTTTGGATGCCCAAAGGTAGCTATCTTCAAGTGGTCTCTCTAACAAATTCTTAAATGCAAAATAACCTGAAACAATTTTTTCAGTGAATTGGTGTCTTGCTTTCCATTGTAGTCATTACTAAATACAAGAAGTAATACACATGCTGAAATAGATATTAATGAAACACGAGAATCCAATTCTTGCTAGCAGTAACATCAACTTTTTGGCAATGTCAAGATCTGCAAGTTGGTCCAAATGGATTTTGTACCTTCTTAAATTGTTTTATATCCATAGCAGAAGACAATTTAAAGTGACTTCTTGGAAATTAAAACCTCTGGCAACAATTTTAACTTCTCATTACATGTTCCAGTTCACAGACCTTCTGTACGGCAGTTCAATAGTGTCTGTAGTCCAACCCACAGCTTCCTGTATTCAACAAATAGTCCTAATATAAAAATCTAGTCTCAGATTGCTGTGTATGTGAACTAATAATAGTAAGAGGACTTGGTATTGTCAGATAAAATAATAATTAATAAATATCTGTCTGATGGATTGGAAAAACATGCAAGTATCTGCATGTTTTGTGGGTTTTTTCTTTATTGCTCTTAATAAAGAGATCACTGAACTTATGCACTACTGTATATTCATTTTGCTAATATTGTGTTACTTTACAGCTGTATGTATCTTTCCCTAATACAAACCATACAGCCTTTTCTGGAATACAAAGACAATTTTTCCCTATGTAACATCAAAATTATTAACTCACAATAATACTGAGTTTGACTAGTCAATGTTCCAGTAGAACACAGACTCTAAAAATCAAGGTGTTGGGTTATAAAGCGAGGGACTGACGCCTATAACCTGCCCTTGCTCTCTTTTAGGGATAGACCTGCCGTTTATGATGATGCCCCACCCTCTGCTTCCCGTCAGCCTACCTCCCGCTTCGGTTGCAATGGCAATGAATCAGATGAACCACCTCAATACAATAGCTAACATGGCTGCAGCAGCCCAAATGCACAGTCCTCTTTCCAGGGCAGGGGCCTCTGTTATAAAGGTAAGAGTTGTCTATGAGATTTAGAAAAAATAGCTTTTTGTGGCTAACAAAACCATTTACGGTGACTTTCTTAAGGAAGGTAACTAAGAGGCAATGAACTTCATACTGCCTATAGCACACCTGGTCTGCTGTCCCTGATAGTGCTTCAGTTTGAGAAAATACCCACGAGCACAGTCAAGAAGTTAAGATGCTCTGCTCTATCTACAAATCTGTAATGTAATTAAAAACAGATACTAAGACTCACTGGAGGCTAGGGGAGTAAGTAGCGCTGCATCTGTTAAAGATCAAAAGCTATTCTAAAACGTTGTTTAAAATCGAACTTAATGTTACAGTTAAAAGATAATGCTATAGAACATAATGGGAACTCTGGTGTGGTGCAATTCTAGAACAGGTTAATAGCAGAGAAAATCATCAAAGTACCTTAGTGAGTACAGTCTCTGGTAGCCACACCTAAATTTCCTTCTGGCTGGATAAAACGTGTTTATGCTTTTGGAAGGCTTCTGATAGTCTCTTCTAAGCAGGTTGTTAAGAAAAGTTCATGCCTGTGTTGAGAGCTGAAGTCCTGCCACACACTAAAAAATATATTGAGACAAGAAATTTTCAAAGTAGAAGGCTATAAGATCAGCGCATGGGAAGGACTGGTGCTGTGGGATTCTCTAAAACACAGTGTGTCCTGTTTTTATTGAGCAAAAACGAAAGGTTCTGTCAGTCTAACTTGTGTGTGTATTTGCATATGCATGCATGTTTCTTGTTGACAAAATTTTTTTCAACTTTGAAAAGTAGTTATTTTAGTCTATTTTTCTGTGGTTTTAAATATGTGAGTCTCTAGAGCTATCTGTTCTGGGAAGTACATGTCTTTTTAATTTGATGTTTATGCTCATTTACACTCTGATGTATCCCCATCATGCTGGAATCCCAAAGTTCTGAGTTGCTTTATTGTAACAACTTGCACTGATTTGCTGAACTCAGTCTCTCATATCTTTATTGTAACACATCTTAATGACAAAATACCATTATTTTATCATTGAGAAAGTTGCTGTTGCCAATATTACAGGCCAACTGTGAGAATAAATTAGTTAGGATTGTGTTGTGCTTTCTGTTGTCACAGCTTGCCACTGCAGGAAATTTTGTTTCTACATCAAGCAGGGAAAGAAACTTGTAGTACACAACCACATGTTTATTCTTTATACTTCTATTTACTGACAGCAACATACTTTCAAGGAAGAAAGCAAATCTCTTTTGTCACATTACAGTAGCATAAAATATTACGTGTCTCTGTTGCTGGGGTTCTGGAGGTCTTCGATTTTCTTCTGATCTTCTTCCCGGCCCTGAGCATCTCCAAAATTGCCTCAGGTTGTTTTTCTTTACTGAGAGTCCACTTCCAAATTAGGGCAAATGTTGTTCTTAATACTTTGATTTTGTTTACATCTTGTTTTCTTGGATTCTGGGAGGCTGGTAAAATTCAGGGGGGGCTTTCCCCAGTTAGAGACTATTTAGGATTAAGATCTATAAGAACTTCTCCTTATCATCAGTGTATCTACACAGTTGTTGACTGGGCGGGGGAAACATGATATCTCTGATGTCCAACTGTCCATTAGTTAATGCAAGTCATTGAATTGTTAGAAATTAATTGAGGTTCCATTCGTTTCACTCAATAACCTTTTCTTTAACTATTCAGTGACCTCTTGAGAAAACCATAACTTAAATACAGCAGTGTAGTATTTGTAGCAGCAAGTAGACTGCATAAGCTTTGATTATATTTTAAATGCTATCAGGATATCAAAATGAAGAGTAAATATGTATTTGTAAACACTGCTAGTTCTTTGTAATATAAACTACAGGTTTTGCGAGCGGTTAGGTTTAAGGATGCTCTTTAGCAGGCCCTGGCTGATGCTAGTTACTCATTTACAGCTATTTTCTCCCAAACACCTGCACTACAGGATACACAATATCTCCACAGCAACAGTAGGTCTTGCCAGCACTCTGGTGGGAATTATTTCCTCTACATGTTGTAGAGGAAAATACACCAGTAGCTAATGTGACAGAGGTAAAGTGTGCATCCATTGCGGCGTTACTCTCACATGTCAAGTGATGCTGCATCTCTGTCTCGTTTGTTCTGAGTGCTGAAACTGTAGATGAATTTTATTACAGACAGTGTGAGCATCCTTTTGTCCCTTCCTTCCCTTACATACAATCATCTAGCTCTGAATGGTGATCAATTAAGATGAAATCCTTGTACAAAACAAAACATGTAAAAGAAAAACATTGCTGCTGTTGTTATCTGTCAGCGGTATTACTTATATGACATTATTTAAGTTCATTTAATAAGTACAAAAAATGACTAGTTTTAGATAGACTGCAATTCTAGCATCATGAAATTACTTAAAATGGGAGAAATGAATCGAATATATTGAGTGTGTATCTATTTCCATACTCTGGTGACTTAAAATACCACTTGGCCTGTTTTCTGTAGGTGTGAGAATCAGCTGCTTTATAAAGGTTTTGAATGAAGTCATTATGCTTTTTATATCACGTTTGCCATTTAGAAATAAGCTGTTCTACCAAGATATGCATGATCAGCAAAGTTAACATTTAGTGCTCCAGAAAGAAATGTCATAACTATGAAACTTGATTTCTTCCTGACAGGAACACTATAAATTAGGCAGGCACAATGGCCAGGCTCGCAAAACCTTCTTAGCCATCTATAATATGATCTGATGTGATTATAGCAGCACCCACTAGCAGTGCTATAGCTACGGTTCTGACAGTGCCCCTGTAATAAATCCCATCTTTCAGAGATTTACTGTGCAGCTGAAGGAGCTTGCTCCGTTCAAAACTTGGCTCAAATGGTTCTGAAGGATCTGTGTAATTGAGTGTGTCATCTGGCAAAACCAAAATTTGACAGCGACACTGACTTCACCACCCTCTCTCTTCTCCCTCTTGCATCTGTTCTCCTGCTAGTTCTTTTTTTCCACAGCTATTCTTCGGCTGGATGAACTCTGCAACCCAGTTACTGGCCTAGGTGTAAAATGCTTTGCCAGCCTGGTCTTGAGGACCAGTCTGGGGTGGAACTTAGCTGAAGTACACTGGAATCATAGTGTAGGCTAGAAACAGTAGTGAATAAATGTAGTAGTTTACTGTCATCCAATAATTTTGCTCCTGAAGCTCAGAAAAATCTACTCGGTGATGATATTTTCAGGTCTTTAGAAGCGAAGTCTGGATGGGCCCTTTATACAAAAGAGAAAGGATTTTTCACTCAAGTTTATAGAACAACTCAACTCCAGAGAGCAATAACTGCATAATGTCAAGATTTTTGTTTTACAGTGGACCTATAATGAATATGACTATTAATATGCACTCACAGCATATTATACGGTTTATCATAAAGGAGCTGGTAAGGTGTGTGCTGAGACCGCAAACTGAATAGAATGCTGAAAGCACACCTAAACCTTAACAGATCATTTAAATCAAATTGGGTCCAAAGGCGTCGAGACCTCACAGCACATAGCGTGGATGGCAAATACAGGAAGAGGTGTCACAGCAAAACCAGCAATAGCTCTTCTGTTGGTTGGCGGTGCTTCTGAACCTCGGAGTCGGACCGTGCCCATGTAACAACTCCGTGTCCTTAGCGGAACGAGGCCTCAGGCTGTGGATCCTCAGGCTGTGCACAGTAACGGCATCGGGAGCGGTGAGGCGGTGTCATCAAGCCTAAAGTCTCCGTCCATACAGATTAAGCCAGAAGGGGCTTATATGACTGAAAAACATACTAGCTTGCACAATTTCAGCCAAAAGGCGGGGAGGGGGCGGAAGGGAGGTTTGGGGTTAGGAAGGTGTAAGGAGGGCTGGCAGGAGCCAGGTTCCTGGAGCCGTAACCGTGCGAGTCTCTGTATGTTCACTGAAAGGCCCCTTTCCCAGACGTCCTTTGGAACAGGGTGGTGGGAGATACCGTGCTTAGGGTGGCCTTGAAGTTGTGGCAACTGAATCCAAACCAGGGGCCTTGAGCTGCTCTCTTGTGTTACGTATCGAAAGAGTACTGAGAGTAATGCGGCAAAATTTTATCCCAGAGATTTGAGAGGCTCTTTTACCCTTTTCTCCCAGTTTTTCCTTGCTGCTTGTTCTATTCACCCCACATACTTTGCACTTGCCTTGCTCCTCTTGCTCATGTCTCACCCTTCCTCCTCCATCTCTCCTCCTTCTCGTCGTTCTCTCTCCCTTTCCTTCTGGCTCTCTAACAACCTCTTCTGAGCCGCTGAGAGATGTGCTTCTCCTGAGTAGGAGTATTTCTGCAAATTGGTTTCCTGCTGTCCATTTTTCTTCTACCATTATTCCCTCATGCTTGCTGTATTCCTCCTTTTCTCTTATTCTTTTTCCTCTTATTCTTTCTGCTCTTACCCAGGTCCCAGTTAGGAATAAATGGCACATTTTTTGAACGCAGCTGGAAAAACCCGGAGAAAATAAGTTAAAATGTAATAGAAATGCTTTGTTTCAAACAAAATGCAAAATAAAGCATTTTTATTTCTGTAGTTGAAATCATATTTCTTTCAGAATTTCACCCCAGTGTACTTCAGAAACAACCCAAAACTTCTGCCCACCCCACCCCCCCTACCCCCCAAAACTAAAAAGGGACATTTTAGGTGAAATGCAATTTTTTGTTTTGGTAGGGAAACTGAAATCTTGTACTTCACATCAACTCTACACAATTTCTGTCTGAATATTTTGGTCTACTGATAAAGAGAACAAAGCATTATTTGTACAGTGTGATCTAGACATGCAGTAGAGATTTTTTGAGTCTCATTTTCTTTGTGTTCTGTTCTTCTCCTGATTTGGTGGGATTGTTAAAGCATTTGTAAAGGATATATATGACATGATTTTAAGTTCCCTAAAGAGAATACAGATGGGCTGTGTAATTATTGCTGAGAGGTGCTATTTTCTGTGTGCTGTACAACTCACATTCATAATATTTACCTGACAGCCAGAAAAATGTGGCCATCTCAGAATACTCTGAAACAATTCTTCTCAGTATAAAAACATTTCTCATTACAGAATTTATAACATTTAATTTCATATCTCTCTGTGCATTCAATTCATTTTGAATTGTTTTCAGAATATTACGAGATTTATAAAATAAAACTTCCATAAAATTCATGTTATTTTTCTCATTATTAGATTTATTCTGTCCCATTTCATAGCATGTGTTCATTGCTGGCAGCTTAATGCTGAAATGGGTACTGGAATATGTTAGGGGAGTGACACAGGAGACCGAGTAGTTTAAGTTTGCTTCTTATAAGGCTAATTTTTGTGGCTGTATCTGTAGCAAAGGAGAAGTGAGTGTGCAGTTTTGTATCTTTTTATTCACTGGTACAGAGAAACTACTGTATTGGGGGAAGTTCAGGTCCCTACAGATTGCATTAAATATCCTTCTCATCTCTCCTTTGAAGGGAGGCAGATCCTTCTCCCTGCAATGCCAAGAATGCCTTGCTTTGTTAGCACCGAGACACCTAGTTGCTAGGTTAAAGAATAAGCAACGAATACTTATTTTAAACTTGCAAGTGGAAAAAAATACAGTAAGAAGCAAGTACATCTCTTTTGCAAAGCTGGCAAGGGAATATTGTTAGGCCAAGCACATATTAGCTTTTAGTTCTGGCTCAGATCTTTTTAGTATTGGCTTAGTCATTTGCATTTGTACTTAATAACTAATATAGCTGTAACATAGATTAGATATAGCATTATCATCATTAGTCCTGGGAGTGCCTTTCATTTAGTAGCAGCATGGGGTGGAACAGTTCATAGGAGGGGTACAAATAGAACGTTTCCACTGCAAGATCCTTTCCAATTTTAGTCAATATTATACTTGCAGTTTCAAAGTAAAATGTAAAGGTAGAATCTTAATATACGAGTGAAGGTTGCCATAGTTTTCCCAGTGACTGCTAATTTAAGAAATGGTGAAGAAGGAAGCTCTTGTTTGGCTGTTTACCAATACCATCTGATTAGCTGCTGCTTTCTGTTTGGCTGAGCAGCTGGCAATTAATGAATTGATAGGAAGTAGTCACAAGGTAATGGAATTAGTGAGTGAACATCTGGTATTAAAAATCAGTAAACGTAGAAGAGTTTTTATGATTTCTTAAATTTGGTGGGAAAATAATTGCCAGTTGACTACGACTGAAACAACTATATGTACACAGTGAAAAAAAAATCCATTTTAAATGTCAAAGTACATATTTTAAGTGAATGACTTCCCGATACACTGCAAAAGATGAATGGGATCCAGCTGGCTTTCAGACATACAGATCCTATCTTAGTTTTTAGACCAGCTGTTTAGCTTGTTCATCTCCAGTTCTAACAGCGATTGGAGATACTCTAAGTAGCTCAGAAGACCAACAAGTCATCCATACTCTTTGTGTGTGCCCATTTCCAGACTGAGATGATTCAAAATATGAACCAAACCGCTCTTCTCTTGCCCGGAAGCAGTAACTCTAACCATCGTATTTCTTGTCAGCCACTGTCCGGCATCATTTCAGATTTAGCACAGCTCCTGCTTACTGTGTCAGGATTATTCTTTTTCTTTGAAAAGCCTAAATGCCAATTATGTATTGCTTTTCTCAATAATGCATTAGTTAAGGACTGTAAACTTTAGAATGCTGTTAAAAAATGTACTTGTTATTAGAATTGAAATAGTATTGGTATCAACTAAGGTCAATTGGAAAGAAATATGTGTCTTAGTATTAACTAAAAAAAAAAAAAAAAGTTAGCAGTTCAATTCTTTGCTAACTGAAATTTTGTTAACTTTTCTTATTCTTCTCTCTTCTTGAGGATGGAACTCAGCCAGGGAGATAGGAACAGCGATATCACAGGCATGAAATTGTGGTAGTTTTGGATAGGAGGTGAGGAGGTCTGCAGCCAGTCTCCTGGCTGACTGCTCCTGGCTTCACAGACCCCTCCAGAGAAATGAGACTCTGGTTGCTAGATCTTCTTAACTGTGTAGTGCATTTTGAGAACCTGAGTGGTGATTTGGCAAGCACTGGGAGATCAACGTGTGGCACAACAAACATTCCAGTGGGGGACTAGTGTGCAAATTGATGTTGGAAAATTTATTCTGCCAGAGCCTATGAACATTCTGTTTTTCCAACATGGTCATCAGCTCTGAATCTTTCTTGCAACAGTTGAAAACTCTAGTCTAGACCTAAAGACAGTAGAATCCCCAATTTTCCTTCCTGTCCGTTTCATTAGCGAGGTCTGATGAATTCCAGCTCTCCTGCCACTGCAGAGCCTGTAGACTACAAAGGCAGCACCTCAATTAAATATGAAATATCAAGATAAATGTCTGAATAAAATATCCGGGACTCAGACAAACTTCCAAAACCTGCTTGTCAGCAGTGAAATGCCATTAAATCCTCTAGGAACTCATTAATAGATTAACATTTGGAAGAGTAATTACAGCTAGATTAGAACTAAGAATAAAGAAAAATAAAGAAAAATCCAGCAGCATCATATCTCTAAACTCTTGACACAAAATGAAGATCAATACTATAAAAAAATCAGAGGGAAGGAATTAAGGTCAAGATGATTATGTCAGAAATAGGTAAGCTGTTCATATATATTTCAAATAAAACTAGTGTGGATGCAACTGTTATGTAGTGTTTCATATTATTTGTGTGGAATACTACCTCGCAGGGGATAGAAAAGGGATATTGAGGTGAAATCAAGGATGTATCTGGAAATTGGATGAGTTGATGACTTCAGTGCCGTTAACCTAAATCACAACTAAAATTAACAATGTCAAGCTTTGTAGCTACACTTTCTGAGCCAAAGAAAGACACTGATCTTCAGTGAGACAGAAATATATTACCCTTCAAAAGGATTAAATACTGCAAAAGTCTTTTTGGAGAATTTATGTTACAGCTCTGTAAAGGGAAGAGAAAAGATAAAGTAGGTACTATAGTTAGATAAATAGGTGAGATCCTGAAAAAGGTTTTCATTTTTCATAAAATTCTCAGAATCTGTAAATTTTATATATACAATTCATTACATTAGAATCTGGAATGTGAATCTTGCAAATTTATGAAATAGGAAGAAACAGAAATGGAGAAAATATGACTTTATTTAGAAATGCTTCTCTATTACTGTGTGTGTACCTACTGTAGAACCAGGCTGCGCAGCAGTGTGCTGGTGGAAACTGAGCTATTTTCAAGAGGAAAAAAATAAAATGTATGAAAAGTAACAAGGTTGTAAAATACATAGGTGACAAATAAAATGAAGTCATCAATGTGTAAAAAAAGTGAAGGTTTTAGATTTGCAATTTTCCTATTTAAATGCCCTCATTGATTTGTTACAAATACTGTTAACCCTGTGTTTGGAAAATGGTGAGGACATTATCACTTGTGTTCTCATTTGTAATAAAATAGATTAACTTGCTGTGAAATTTTAACTAGGCTGAGACACAACAGTAGCTACCTAATGAACCAGAGCACATTGCTGTTAAGTAGCTAAATAGATGCATACTGATTACAGGACTGAAAAATGGATCTGTTTACTTGCAGAAAAAGAGTCTGTTCGTAGTGTTACTCATTATAGTAGGGGAAATTCAGCATTACATTTACACACAAACATTTAGAAATAAACAATTTCTTGATCCATATGCAGTCTTACGTGATGATGCTCTATCATCGTTTGTTGTACATGTGATACAGAGAAAATTCCAGCTCCTGTGTTGCTTATAGGGAGAAGTGTATCTTCCCTCTATGTAAATTTTTGTAACTGGTAAGACGCTAGATGACATAATCAACTAATTCTCCTAGAAGGTGATTCACTGTGTGATTAAGAATGACATTATTATTTGACACTTTTATTTCTGCCTGAACATTTCAAACCAAGACCCTGAGTTTGAAGGCAAATTACTTGAAGCAGAGATTATTTTATAGCAAGAGAATGGGAAATGCAGTTACCAGAAGGAGCTCCAATACTTTGCTTTTCCAAATCATCAGCTTTTGAATTACTCAGATAACTCCCATTTAAGATGACATATATGGCTGTTTGTGTGATATCTAAGTGTTAATTCATAGTCATATTTGTTCATAGTTTTTTTGGCAGAACAGTTGGCATGTCCTCTCCTTGGCTATTCATTTTCATGGTCGCAATAGACAATGAAATTTACTTAAACGATGTACTCTTCTGTGAAAGTAATCATTTCAAAATGATATCTTAATTGTAAATTGAGTACTCGTTGTGGTAAAAAGAGAGGAAATAGTGCCAAAGAGGACTGTTAAAACTGAAATCCAGGCAAATAAAATTACAGTCAGAGTTGTAGCCTGTTAGCAGTAACCTATTTGGAAGCTATTATTTACACAAAGGTAAAAGGCACACAGTATTTATAAGCTCAGGATTGCATGTATAGGAGTCATCATTTATTTAGGAGAATACTTCTTGGGGTAAGAATGTGACTTCCTTTAAAAGTAACTCAAGAAGCAACCCATCCACAGAGTAAGTCGTGACTCTCTTTTACTCTTCCGTTCATCTCGGCAACCTCTAAAATCACTCTTTTGGAGACTGAGAAGAAGGAAACACAGGAGACTTTAAGATCAGTGACTTTGACTTTTTTTCCCCCAGAATTTGAACATTTGTTTAAAACCAGTCAGTTTTCAAAATGTTAAGAACTTGTGACTCAACATAATAGATTCATGTCTGTTACAACTTAATAAACATTCTTAATTAGCATTCAAAAATATTGCAATTAAAAGTCTCCCTCTAAGATTTATTAGTTATTGTATGTTCATTAAATAACACATAATTAGTGAAAACAGATCTGTTGAGGATTAACAGCTATGTAATAGATACACATCTGTTACGTGATTTTGAGGCTCAGTTGTTATTTAATGTACAATAACTATCCTATTAAAAACACATTCAGTGCTGTGTTTTCAGTTGCTGTGATTGGGATGGGCAAATGCCACCCCTTGCTATTAGGAGGATCCAGTCACACATTCCCTTTCCATCATTCTCGAATGTGTCTGTAAATATGAAGATGAGTGCGGTTTAGAGAGATGGCTTCAATGGGTAACAGAATATTCTTAAAATGTTGATCGTACTGCCAGTGTTATTAATGAATTGCCCCAGTAGGTTATGAGCAGAAGCTATTATGCTAGCTATTTATAATGGAAAAACTATTAGAATCTACCGTTCTCTTCCTAAAGCTATAATATTGATTTAGGATACTGTCTAGCAAAAACTGCATAAAAAGTTCAGATGCTGTTGAGTTTATTTTCAAAAGCACAAGGTAAATTGCCACCAAGTAGCCAGATTGCATACTTCTAATGAAAAATCTTTGAGAATAGGTTGGAAAGGCAGAAAAATTGCGAAGTTCCTTTGAGACAACTTCCTCAGTTCACAGTGTAATTGTGATTTTTAATGAGGTGGGGGCAAGATGATCTCCCTTTTTAAAAAAAGAAAGTAATATTTCAGTTCTGAGTTTCCACAGGGAACAGCTGGTTGCCAGGGATGAGGGCAACTCCAAAGATGCAGTTTCTGGAATTCTGTAAATTCAAGCATCTCCTTGTTAGTGTCTCTCCACTGGAACTACACTTTCAAGAACTTCTAATAGAGGATTTAAAACATAGAAGGGATTTTAAGATAAGAATCTCTAGCGTATCTCAGGTCATGATCTGTCCCTTTTCAAAGATTCTCATTTTCTGTTGGTCCTGGGATCAGGAATGAAGGGAACTGGAATTCTGAATTAATTCAGAAAATCTATACATGTGGAATCATTGGGTTGGAAGGGATCTCAAGTGGTCATGTAATCTCTTGCCTTCCTCAAGACAGGATGAATTATTACTTAATGCCACACTTGTCTAACCTGTTCCTAAAGATTTTTACTGATAAAAACTCCATGGTATCTTCAGGCAATCTGCAAGTATAGATATACAGAACTGCAGAATTTCATTTTGTTAAAATTTTTATAACTTCTTACCCTTTTTCTTCTCCTTACCTAAAGTACTATGTATATTTAAACTAGAGGTTAATATCAAAGTTTTGTGTGCAAATGTACACATAAGAATTTGCAAGCACATTGTTATTTTTGCTAGCCAGCGGTGCTTTTCATGCAGAAGTGAAGTTCTTACCAGTGCCACAGCTTTTAAATTTTGTCTGTCTTGTAATAAATTACAAGATATTGATGTAATTTATTCAGGAACATATTCTAGTGAGTTTACAAATTTGACTGCATTTAGTGACTGTTAAGTCCAAATCTGAATTGTTTATTTGAAATGTGACTCATATAGGTCAATTTTACTATCTGTAGATTAAAAGTAGTTTGTGAAAACAACATGAAGGAACGTTCTCTGTTCCCATGTGTGAAAAAGTTAGAGAGTAAAAAGTTACCAAGGAAAAAACGAGAAGAGGTGGCAAACACCATGACACAAAGGATGAAGAGCTGTGCCCAGATACATTGCATGTAGAAGGCTATACTCTTTTGGCTATGGAAGACTATACTGCTCTTTCGATGTGAATTCTGTTCACTATTTATCTCGGAAAGACCATTTGTTATTGCTGTTTTAGCCGACTTCATTTTTTTCATTGAACTTCAGTCAAGTTCATGAATCAAATTGCACAGACCTTGTTTTATTTCTGTTTCAAGGAAAGGATTCAAGACAGCCCTTCTCCAGCTCCGTCTCTAGAAGACAGTCAGCGGCCTGGGAGCCACGCTTCCTCCCATCAGAGCAGCAGCGTGTCCAGCTCGCCGTCCCAGTTGGACAACACACCGGACAGAATTGGTTAGTGCTCTGCAGCCTCACACCCCTTCGCAGTTACTGAGCTCAAGAATTTTAGAAGTTTGTTGAGGCAAATATTTCTTTGCTGGGAAACTCAAGAAAGCACTCACATGCTAAAAAAACCCCAGAAAGTTCATTACTGTAGTTTGTTTTATTAGGTTCGTCACTACGCAGAACCCAGCCCCGCAGATTCATTTTGTGCCAGTATCCACCCATGCACAGAAGATATCACCCATTCTCTGGCACAATCAACTTCTCTTGCACGCTGGAGTAAGAAAGTGCCTCTGAAGGCACCTGGAATTGAAAAAGAGCAAGATATCTTTTTCTTTGTGTGTATGTCAGAAAAGTCACAGATTATACGATGGCTTTTCCATTCCAAAACGCTCCTCATGCCTATGCATTCCCTCATCTGTACGAGGCTGAGGGTTTTTTTGATTTTTTTTTTGGTGTCTTCACCACAGCTTTCACAGCCTGTGCATTATTGATCTTGTGTTTAAAATGCTAATTCAGTCTAGAGGAAGTTTAGATCCTATTCTTGGTGCTTCCAAGAGGGATCTAGGGCAAGTCAATTAACATCTCTTCATGTCAGTGTACGTCAACACTGTTGTCTTCACAGTGACTGGAGCCTATGCGGGCATTGCTAAGCTAGATTTAAACTACAAAAACAGTGCAGTCCATGTAAGTCAGTGTAGACTTCACTCCCATCAAGTAACTATTCAGCTGCTTGCTGGGATTTTGCAATTTTGACTCTGGGCCACATAGCAGCACCATGGCACTACATCGCACAGTTGGCTCTACACAAACTAGTCAGTGGAACCTGAACTAACTTGCCTAAACATATGCACACACATGGCAGAGACTAGAAAGTAGATTCCCCTCAGCTTTTTCAGATGTAAAATAGGGCTAGAAATATACAGGACAAGAAATGCAACTTCCTATAGCACCGGTGAAAAAAGGACTTTTGTCCTCACTGTAGCTTTTGAAAGCTACTATAACTTGTTTTATTAATAGTAGTAGCACACACTGCAAAGCCTCTGGGCTCCAGAAATGGTGCTGAACGTTTTTTTAAAGAAAATGAGGTCTTATTTATGTTGAACCACACATTTCTCTGTGTTGAAGTCTAATGCTTACTGTTGTAAAGATAGGTATATATACTTGTACCTATATACAAATACATATATATTTTTACTTCTGCAATTTAATTAAAAAAAAAAAAATCTTTCCCTAAAATATGGCGATGAAGTTTTTAACAAGTTAAACTTTAAATTCTGTAACTGGTTAATTGCAGAGAAGGAAATGTTTTAATCAAATAAGAACAAAGAAAATAGGCATCCTGAAATCATGAACTTAACACCTCTCACTGATCTTGCAGGTGTTAAGTAAAGAATTTTGACACTACAGCGTATTGTTTTTTCACTGTCATCTATCAATTTGGGTTACTATCTATCTGTCTTTTTTATTAAGCTTGCTGCTTTATAGATAATTACTAATACTTAAATCCTTAAATGTATTTTTCCCCAAAATTATTTCTGTGAATTACTTTTCTAATTAGTTAATTTGAACATTTCATAAGAAATCACATTCATCTCAGTAGTAATTTGGATTCTATCTTGGTATCTTTGCTTAATCAACTTGAGTAAATTTGCTTTTGCTGCTTATTTTACTTGGCTCTAAGGGCTGAACTGGGACAGTGAAATGGTTGATGATGGACAATAAAAATGGTCAATTGCTTTAGAACTCATATAGTATAAATAAATGTTAAAATACCAAAATATTGACAAAGAGGAAATATAATTTAATATTTTCCTCTCTTCTGACATTTTTTACTGACAGTGTTATATAGCTGTGCACTCTGATTTTTTTAGCCATGCTGACCAACAGCAGGGAAGGAGAAATCATTGATCAAGAAACTGGGACCAGCCTAAAAAAAATACAAAAGGAGAAAGGTAAAATTACAGACTGTTTTCCATCTCAGGCATTTAATTACACTTATTATGTGGTTTATTCCTTTTTCTAGTATTCTGCATATGCAATGGCATAATATTATAAATTTAAGAGAGCTAAGTGCCTAATTGCAATGAATAATGTATCCAGTGAATTTACATGGCGTTCTCCTTAGGAAGTGTAAACAATCAGATCTGTGCTTCTCTCTGTTTATATAGTATGGGGCTAATATTTTGCCAGTCTTTGACTCAATTATTTATGAAGTTCCTAGCAAATATTTGATTCGTCACATGGTATTGTTTCTTTGCCTCCAGTGGCTGTGTGTGCAGACTACTCTACTGCTGGTACGTAGGTGAGGGAAATAAGCCATTTTTTGGTGTCTGCTAATATTACGTTCCCTCACAAGTGAGAGGCAGCAAGGGAAGAAGTGATGTTTGGCCTGTAGTGGTTGTCCTGTAGGCAGGGAAGTGCCTCCTCTGCTCGGTTCTCCCTGCAGTGGTTGTTGGCTACCGGAGCAAGTGAATACGTCGGTGTACGCAGGTAAGCCCTGGGGGAGTGTTGTGACAGAGAGCACGTGGCATCTGTGGCTGCCCATGGAGGAAGAAGCAGCCATTTTTTTTCCTTGCAAATATAACAAACAAACAAAAAAAAATCATATTAATAGGCGAGAGGTTTATTCTGGCAGTATGTACAGAAAACACCACACAAAATGAGTGCTTGCAAAAAAAAGACCATGGGATGTAGTTGAAGAAATAAAAGCTGAAGGTAAGGGAATACTGGAAAAGTACTGCAAAGGCATATATTGAGGGAGATGTTAAGGTTTCAGAGTGAAGAAGATGTGAAGAAAAAGAAAGAGAAGGATGTGACCAAAAGAGGAGACAAAATAAGCTAAAGGTACTTATAAGTCTACTGTAAATATGAGCATTTTATTATAAATGAAAACACAAATGGATTTATATTTTGATTGAGGTAATTTTAGGTTATCTGAAAATATCAGACAAACTCATACACCTTAGGCCTGCGTAAGTGATTGCACTCTCTGTGTTTAATGTATTTTCTGAGGAAACTAAAAAGGCAGTTATAGACCATTTTGTGAGTTACTCAAGAGAATTTGGAGGCTCTGTGTGCCCTGTGGTTCCAGAGTTATATAAAATTATTTGAGCAGATTCATGATTTTGTATGATCAGCTCTATTCCTTAGACATCTATGACTGATCCAGTTACAGGTAGGAAGAGCCTGAAACTTCCTTCCTATATTTTGTATTTTAATACTCAACTCTGTCTCCTCTTGAAAGCAGAAGAAGCTGTTTTCTATTCCCTCGTTTCTCTAGACATTTAAGCACTTTCCTCATGAACCCCAAAAGAGCCCTTTTGTGCCATTCTGAGATAATTTTCTTTCTGGATCATCATGCTTAAATATTTCCCTCTTGACTCCTGTTGGCATTTATGGACCAACACCAGAGGCCAAAACAGTTATCAACCATACCTTCATTCCTAAGATTAAAATATTACTTTTCTGTAGTGATTGCATAGGTGAGTATTTAATCTAAATCTGAAAGTGTAGTTGATTTAAATTTTTTTGGAACTGTGCATGGTTTCTTGCCACATGTTCAGTCATTTTTCAGAGAAACAATTCAATATCCTGTGGGGTTCGAAGATGCAAATGATGTAGTTACTGGTGGTAGCAGTCCTGTCACTCAGGACGGATGAAGGAAGGTACAGTTTAAGAATCAGAAAAGACAATTGAGAAATCCCCAACAGCCTGGAAATAATTTCAACCCCGCCACCTGTGAACCCTATTCCCAGGCTCCTGCGATCATTGAACATTCGTTGTAACATGTACGAAATCACAAAGATCTGATGCTAACATTTTGTGTACCATAGTTCACCTTAAGATTAAAGTTGTATAGGTTTATTAATTTCCTGGTCTACATTTTTGCATAGTATTATCTTTCTTCAATCAATTATGTACTGGGAAATATGTCTTTGTACATGTGTTACTTCTGCATGCACTGACAGGATTTTTTTAGGATGAACTTAGTGTTCAGAGATTCACCTGCATCAGAAAAAGGTGCTTCAAAATCATGAGACATTTTAAATTATCATTTCAAAGATAGAATAATGTTTCTGGTTTTCTACTTGGTCTGCACAGGTCAAGATTTTCTCTGAAAATATGAGAATGAGAAATTACTTCCTTTTGTCAAGTAAAGATGTAATTTTCAAGTAATCCCACGGGTCCAGAACCGAAAGCTTTTGATGACTTTATAATGGGACAAATGCTGACGTTTTAAAGGCACCAACATTGTATATCCAACAATTCCAAGCTGATTTTGCATTTGGCAGTGTGGCAGGCCTGTATTACCGTTCCTGTAGGAATCTCTTCTATAGGATGCAAGCACCCAATACTTGATGGACTGCGCCAGTAGGACAGAGTCGGTACTCTGCTGCTGAAAACCCGCGGCCCCTGTGAGCTGGGCCTTCCTGTCACCCCATGCAAGCGCGGTTGTTCCTCAATGATTTGTCTCGCTCCCACATAGATTCTTTGTTCCTGATACTGTTGTTATTCTCTTGTGTATAATTATTTTGGGCTCTGGTGCACCTCAAATACGTTGAATGTTTTTCATAGTCAGCTGTGGACAGTCACTGAAGAGTGTGATCTGTGCTGGGCTGCTCAGCAAAAAACATACATGGAAGCTGTATACAGAACAAGCTTTGTTTTTCAAAACCTGCCATTACTTCTACTAAGGCAAAATATATTTACCATGGAAAAGATTTTCAAAGTTATTAAGAAGGAATGTAGTTAAAATAAAAGTATCAACATTTATTAAGTATGACAAGTAAGCGGTTTATACAGCCGTGGCAAACATATGTTTTCACATCTGTTTTGAGTAATATCATCATGATTTTAAAAATGATTTATAGCTCTGCAGGCCATAAAATGCCAGCTTTGCTGTAAGTTGGAAGTTTTCAAACAACAAAGAAATTATTGAAGGCATATATTGAACATGTTTTTGTGTTATACACCTTGATACAACTTTACAAATCTGAGCACTCTGTAACAATTAAGAGAGCAACAAATGAAAATTAAGTAACTAAAATTTAGCAGTAGTCCTACTTACATGGAATCTTAGCATAAAAACCAATGAAAGCTATTGTAATTATTATAGGCAAAAACTGTGTTATCCCTCAGGATACACAGTTTTTGTTTTCCGTGTCCCATTGTAAGTGATCTCAGCACCAGACAAAAACGTACCACTTCGTTTTCATCAAAGTCATTTCAAGGTAATTAGGGCTGAAGAGAATACAGCTTAACAGCTTTTCTTTAAAAGACAGTTAATAAGAGGTTGTTCCAATTATGTTGAGCTGTTTGCATGTGTTGGTGGGGCAGAATTTACAGAAGCAGCAGTTGGCTCAGCACAGAGGGGTTAGAGCCCAGTTCCAGACCATACCTTTAAGGTTTTTGAAGGAGAACTGCCATCAAATCTCCATTACTCTGCATCCTTTCATCATCTTTTTAGGAAGTATGGTCAGGCTTAGTGTTAGAGGACACCAAGTGAAACATCTTTATAGGTCTGCAGTTTTATTTTTTTTGTACAAAATACATTATTATATTGTTGTCAAACACCTTTAACCATTAGGGCGCACAAGCATTTTGCCTGTGCATCCATGTCAGGGTGTGAGTGAAAACCGTATGAAGAGTAATCTGTACTTTATCTTGAAATCGCTAGTGAGAAGAAACAGAGTTAGAAAATCCCCCTCCAGAACATAGCCCCAGATGTTTACAGAAGCTTAAACACAAATTCTTCCTGATCGTGCTTACTTGCTGTGTCTGGTTTTAAGCAGTTACATTTTACCTGCACAATTGCTCACAGAAACTAAATTTTAAATTCATCTGCTTCAGTATATATCCTGGAAAAAATCTCTTGTATGGGAAAGGATTGTGTTTGACACAGCACTGTATAGGCTTTATAGAAACCTCCATATGAATTCTGGCATTAGGAAGGGTAAACGAGCCAGAAAAGAATTTGGCCATGCCTTCCAGTCGGATTTAAATGCCGGTACAATTATTCTGTTTGACTGCATGACAAAAAATATTTCGAACTCCTCATAGAAGATGGAGTAATAAAAGGCACTGGCCCAAGTCTTGCCACAGTGAAATCACTGGGAATGTTTGTGATGTCTTCAAGGGGAACAGAGTTTGGCCAGAGCCTGGTATTTTGGAGGCTCGCTCCCCCAGCTAATACTACTGGTTATTATCCCGGACAGGAAGGGTACACGCTCACAGGCCGCGCGAGTGCCGTACGCCGGTGCCGGTGCCGGTGCCGTGCCCGGAGCCCTGGGGAGACCCCGGCACGTGGCAGCCCTGCCCCTCCGCCCTGACCGCAGCCGGAGGCAAGCTGGACGTGTGGGCCCCGGGCACCGCCGCCTGCTTTGGCCGGGCGTTCGCCGGTGTTTGGGGCGCTGGCGCTGCACTCCACCCTGAGTGAACCAGAGCAGAATTTCATAGGAAAATTTCGTAAATGACCAGTATCTTCAGACTTAACTGTTGTTCAAGCAGTCTTTGAGTAGAAATTAAGATTGTATTTGTTGAGAAAGTGATTTGCTCTGGATTTCGCAGGGCTGCTCGGTGGCGATGCTACCCGCCTTTAGCCCAGTTGTCTGCGTCTTCAGAGCACAAGTCTGGGCTCAAGGGCTATGTCTCATGTTTCCAGTAGATGGTAGTCTCCAAAACTGTGCATCTGGCAGTTATCCCTTTTCATTTTATTAAATAACACCTTTCCCTTTATTACTTCAAGGAAATGGGAATTTTGCATCATTTCTGTCAGCTGAGTGAAATATTTTCAGATGGCCAGAGACTACGGTAATGAAAGAATAACTATATTTATTTATTGTATTTCATTAGCAGAAAAGAGGTTCTCTGCTGTTTGAATTAATCATTGCCAAAGGAGTGGGTTACTCACCATGCGAGGGGAGGAGAACAAGCAGGTGCAGAACACCTGAAACGGCAACAGGCCTCGGTGGGGGGGTGTCCTCCAGAGAGAGGACTTTTCAACAATTAATCTGAAAGCATCCAGATGGAGAGTGCAAGGAATAAGAAAGAGAACTAAGAGTATGAAGCTGTAAGACACAGCGTGCATACTAAGTGTACGATAGGTGCCAACACTTCAAATGTTCACCATGCTGTTTCTTTGACGTATCAATACTTGCACGTTAAAGATGTAATGAGAAAAAAGCAGTGTTCTTCACGAATGTGCTCATGAATCTCCCCTTGAGATACGTGAAATTCAGCTCCCCAAATTAGAAGTGAAGTCATGTTCCTTTCGGTACCTAAGTTTGTCTATTAGAGAGCCGGGGGTCATTTCATAAGCAGTGGATGCCGTAATACATGGGTTTAAAGATTGCAAGGGTTTCTTTTTCCAAAAACCTTAAGTGACATGCGCAGCACAAATGTTCACTGGAAAATTCAGAGTTATTTTTACATTTTCTATCCTCTGAGAATACTAAAAGATAAGCAGCACAGTGGTCTATTCTCGGTAAAGGCTTTTTCCACAAGTTTTTTTGGTTGTTAAATTTAACCCACAAGTGAACTGACAACTCTTAAAATGGTGGCCTAAGACTAGATGTGATCTTTCGTCAAATCAATCAAAAAAAACCCCAAACCCATGAAACCAAGGCAAACTCTTATCTTGGAGTCACAATATATGTAAATAGAAAGTAATGGTAGAGCTTTAATTTTTGAAGTGTCTAGACTCATTATGATTGTGTGTTTAACCCTTGTTCAAACATTTATAAATACAAGAGCAGTTATGCAAGAGATATTAATGAAGAATTCCAAGGTCACATCTTTTACATTAAGTTTATATTAGAACTTTATTTGCAGAATCATTTTTAAGAATGCATTTTTTCTACCTGCTGCATAATTATCTTGGCAGCTGGACCAAGGCAGTTTCTTACATTGATACATAATTTATTCATATGTTTTATTTATCAGATTTCAGTGACTTTAATGTATTGCTGTCTAAACACTACAAATTATGAGTCTATATAAACATGCTGAAATAATGAAATTTTCTTTACTGAAAAGGCTTTGGACCATTTTTTTTTAGTAAGGTATTTGTGTAAGTTTTTGGAATAAAATTGGAAAATAATGAAATAAGACTGAAATAAGGTAGCCACTCTCCAAAGTCAGGTTGTCTCTTCAGAGTTCTACCATTTCCACTTTTCCTCCAGTACTGTGAACTGAGTTTTAGGTAGGTCCATGTTATTGAGCTATATCAGATTTGAAAGGCATAAAAAGGGGAGAAAAATTGCTGATGGGCACCCAGTGACCATCTTGGATTAGGCCCAGGAATCTTTTCCTTAGAGTTAGCACTTGTGTTAAAACTGACCCTTTGAATTCTCTGATTTGTAGTACTTCTGATGCAAAGTCATTAACCTGAATGCTGCAGTTGGTGACATTCTTAATGTCTATGAGTTATTTAATAAGTTTGCCTTCAGTCCTCATTACGAGCAGTATGATCTGAAAAACATGCATCCTGAAAGGTTGCTGAATGGTTTTCTCGTGTTACAGAAATCCTTGAGATCTCTGGGAACGCGCGGAGAGGGGTTCCGCCTCCCCCTGCCTGTGCTCTGAGCCAGCCATAAGCACCAAACCTGCTCATGAGAAATCGTGCGTTTGCATTTGTGTGCCCAAGTGTGCGACCATGCATACGTGTAGGGAAGGAATAGGTTCTCCTCTGTTTCAACTCATCCAGTAAGTCTTAGACTGTCACTGCTTGAAATTTTTGTTTGTGCAGACAGTATACCTTACTGAAAAAAACCATGTCGTTTCTAGCAAGGAGAACAAAGACTACCATCAAACACTTCTTCACTAGGAAACTACTTAAAAACCTGAAATTTCTGCTTTCAGTACAGGTGTCTGTTATAAGAAGAGACATTTTTGGCATATTTCATGCATTCGATTCAAGCCAAAGTAAGTGAACGGATAAAAATTTAATAACAAAAATTTTTAATTGGTGATTTTGAAAGTTTTGCAATATTTGTGTCTGAGGAAGACCTTCAACAAATTCATAGAAGCCGCACTTCATAAAATATAAGTGTCTTTTCTAAGGGTTACTGGTAGTGAGCTAGGCTTTAGAGTTTGTCATGTTGCCCATAGACGGATGTTACATCTCAGTGAAGTATTATTGAGTGACCCAGTCACAGCTGTGGCCTGGCTCCAGAACCTTTGTTTCAGTCAAGAACAGAGAGGACAAAAAATGCTCTTGATCGTGACAGCAACGTGTGCTCCTGCTGTCAAAGGTCAAATCCAGTCTTTATAGCATCAGTGGACTTTGCTTTTATATAAAGGAAACCTAATTTCCGGAGAAGAGGACAACTCGAGAGCTGCAGGTGCTTGCAGGGGGGTGCTCTGCATGCTGTGCTCCTGGGGCAGCAGCCTTAGGAAAGCACGAGTTATGGGGAAGCCTTGGAGCATACCTAGCACACGTGCATGGTATTTTGTGCAGCATTTTTATGTATTCAGGACTTTTTTCTAATTTGATCTTTTGAATGTCTTAAGATCTGTGGAGTGTGTCTGCCTTCTGCATAAAAGTCACATTAAGACGGCAATTAAGAGCTCTCTCTTCCTTATTGAGGAGGACTTGCTGCCCAGAGGTTTCTGGTGACAGGAAGGCTGAGAACAAAACCATACATTTATGTGCATCTCCAAAGCGTGTGTGTACATGCTGCATTAGAACAAACATTCCTGATAATAAAAAGTAATAAATCCTTAGTGGACATATAAGGTAGTGGACTAACCTCAGATTGGAAGTGGAAAAAGATTATCCTCATGAAGTAGGTAGTCATGAAATCAGAGTAAGCGTGTTCTTCATTATATTTCCGGCACTGCATTGAATTACATCAGTAGAGTTACACGATATCTTGTTAGCAGACCTGATATGACCCATACGCTGAACTCAGAAGCCTGCAGAACGTAAGGAAGGTCCGCCCCACAGCCAGCTCATGCTGTAATTTCAGGGAAATGAGATTTCACGTTCGATTGTTGGAGCAGAGGGCACCACTACAGTACTGTTTACTGTGTTAGGCACTTGTTTATTATAGCCATATTTATTTCTGGGGATGGACAGTTCTATTAGTAGCTTTTTCATATTATCAGCTGCACTTTGGAAATGAAGCATTGTACCTGAAAGAGTGGGAGGCCACAATAGTAAGCCGTCAATATAATTTCAACTATTTTAAAACAAGCACTTTATTTTGAAGAAAAATGGCCCGTTTTGAATTCTTTCCGTGAAAATCTCTGCACTTTTAAAAAAGTTGGGTACTAATGTTGTGATGTTCTTTTACTGATTCTTATTAATACAGCAGCAAGCAGATGCATGGGTGAGATAGCGTAAGAATCAGCCAGTAAATGAAATACGTATTACGTCCGTTACCCAAACCCTTACTGTCCTCACACGGAAAACCACACATACATAGAAATATGTCTGAAGACTTTTTTTTCTTTTTTTTTTTTTTTGTTCTTGACTGTATTCAAGGTTTTTTTTGTGTTCATGTTACTCTGTATATTCTCCATAAATGAATTTAGTGGGGAAAAAATGTGCCAAATAACCAAGGAGTTGTCATGTTTCTAAAATGTCTCTCTGCTTTTCCTCTCAACTTACCTCAATCATAGGAGCAATTTATTTGCCAAAAGGATAAACAAACCTGAAACGACTGATTGTGAGGTGATCATTATACAGTCATTATACAACCCAGCACGTTATGAAATAACAGAGTGAGAATAACAGGGAGGACATAGTCATTCTTGCGCTAATGGGGACATTTTACCAGGACCTATCTTGGCAAGCTGGCCAGTGCTGGGAGGTGCCCACAGGAAGGGCTCCTGGGTTGCTCGGAGAGGCTGGTGCCTGCCACCAGCTGGGAGGCGAGTGCTCACATTTGCTGAAGAATTCCAGCTGTGAATATTCTTCTTGTAGCAGGTTCTTAGGACTGATAAAAAGATGGAAGGAGAGCCACCTGTGCTTGCTGTATTTGGGGTACCCCAGTCATTGGGGTGCTCTGTGGGAAGTGAACTTCCTTCTGAAAAACTCCTCAGCTGGTAGCAGGAGACTGAACCTCCTCTCCAAAGTGAAGCCTCTTTCAGGCTGCTGTGTCTCTGCATTGCATCTATCACACTGTCTCCAGTTAAAGCTGTTCCGCTTCATCTGAGTGATTAAATATTCATAAGAGCAGGCTCCTTAACTAGGTCCCTTGGCCTGCTGCATTATCAGCTACACTGTTGAGCTGCTTTGTGTCTTTTCTCCCCTCCCCAAACTCCTTTACTAAATAATCCCAAACCAGTAGTCTGGTTTGAAAACAGGACTCTTGTCTCTTAAGTGGCCACTCCATTTGGGGCTTATGAGACCATCAGCCAGGGAGTACTGACATCCCTGGGCTTATGGTCTATCTCAGATCCTTCAAATAGGACCCAAGTTAAGCTTCACAGCCAAAATACATGTGGCCAGAGGGACCTTGGGCATAAATTTAGAGGGCTAAAGGCAGCTGTGAGATTGGCTGTTGTTTTTTTTAGATATCTCATTAGTGCCTCATTGACACATCTGTGCCCAGCATTAGGACACAAGTGCCTGTGTAGCTTTAGCTTGAAGGATCAGGCTTCTGAGAGTTTTTGAGGCATCACTCCTATTTCCATAACTCTAGTTTGCGTGAATACCTGTGAAAATCAGCCCCTAAGTAATTGAGCCACTTTGGAAAGCAGAAGTTGGACTCCTAAGTCATTCTGAAATGTTGTTCATTTGTGATGTATTTGTAATGCCTAATCATGTTCACGAGAACTGTTAAAAATGTATAATTTTCCCAAAAGGTTGTATTGCACATACACAGGCTCACTTACACTTTTATCTTTTTAGCCATTAGAAGTCTGAAATTCAAGGCAAATGAGTACAAAGCTAGAAAGACAGTGATTATTCCAGTACAGAATTCCCCAGGCACACTTCTTTGGTCATGCTTGGCCGTTGCATGTTGCTCTTGAAACACCAACTTATTTATTTTCTTCTTTTATTTTGTAGTCAATGTGACAGTAGTTTCCAAAGCAGATTTTTCTTCTAGTTGACAGAATATGACAGGCTATAGCAAGTAGTTTAAGAAATAAAATTCTGCTTCCAGGTGTATTTTGAGATGTTATAATCTATAAAACATTGTATAGTTTTGAATCTGTCTATTTTATCCGTCACCTGGACTGCTGTGCAATATTTTGATAGCTGGACTTGGCTTGCGTGAATTTGCTGACATATCCCGTGGCTTATTCGTGTGAGTGTTGTCAGTGGGGGGGTACAGAGCTGTAAAATTTTTAATGACAGTTCAGTGGAGTGCCTCTTCTGGTGTGGTAGAAGATGCCTTTTGATGTAGAGCACGTTGGAGGATGGAGCATCTCTGGTGGACAGCTGAGCTGGAGCAGGAAATGGAATAGGTGCCTTGTGCATGTGTCTGTTCACAGAGGTCAAAAAATATTAATTGCTCAGAAAATAACATGTTACTTATCTATCTGTAACCTTTGGAGACATTTTAGATGCTGTCAATTAGGAGATTGGCCTGTATTTATTATTGTTGTCTTGTTTTTTGTTAGTTTTAAAATCCAGAAAGTGATTGTAATGAAGGTGCCCTCAAGGCAAAAGTGTGGAGAAATTCACATATTAAAGGAGGAGTTGCCAGAGTTGCTGTTTGACTTTTGACACTATTGTCATATAGCCTATGGCATTACAGGCAGAAGGGATTTAGATGGAAAGGAGAGCTTGAAATTACTCTATACGGAGTGTATTTTCACTGAATTTTCTTTTAACTGGTGTATTTTAAGGAAAGCATATTTTTGTAAAATTAACATAACAACAGTGGTAATAACAATAGTAATAATTCCATCGTGCCATGGTTCCTTTGGTTTTTTGTACGAAGTTTTTGATATTTAAAAAAAAAAGGCTACCAATACTCAAAAACTATTCAATGAGTTCCTGAGAGATAGTTTCATTTTTTCAAGAACATTCATTACTAATCTATCTCTATACATACATGTTGAAATCTCAACAGAAAATAAGTCGGGCGCTTCTAGATTATAGTCTTATCTGTAATAAGAATTCTCTCTCACACACAAGATAATTTTCAGCACCCTATTTTAGGATTAGTGTTTTGTAAATATCACTGAATATATAGCATATATTAACCATATTATAAATCAGGCTGGGGTTTTAATTTTACACAACTAGCAGCTCATATATCATCAGGCACATAAAATGCTAAAGCTCAATGGTCCCAAGTATCTGAAAAGTATGATTATCATTCTGTAATACTTGCAGCTAAATTGACAGAATTTTTGTGGGGTTTTTTCAGCAGTGGGGGCTAGCCTACAAAGATATGTGGGTGAATAAATTGTAATGGTAGATAACTGAAGTCTCAAAGTTTGAGATTTGTACTTTCCTAGAGTTTTTTCATGTCAGCGTTCCACCGTCTCAAAGGCAGTGCGTGGCGTCTCATGCTGTAGGAAGCAGCAAAGTAGCTGGGTCGGGGCCTCCCCTCTCGTATTCTGGTTGACTTCAGTGAAATTGTGTGCTGGTGTTCAAACGTGCAAGTGGAAGCTGTTGAGGATCTGGTTTCTCTTCTGTGACTACAAAAACGTCTGTTCCCATTTCCCCTTAAGAAAATTTACAGCCTCAAGGACCCTCATTTATTCCCATATCTTCATTCTCATCTGAAAAGGAACATCTCATCTCTCTATACACGAAACTGCCTATCCATCAAAACCCCATTGTAGTATACAGGGGTTTTACCCAGAACAAAAGGGAACCGAGAAAAACAATGCAGTTAGTTTCAAATACAGAATAGATAATTTACTTTCTTAAGAAAGTTTACATACAGAAATAAAGACATCGAGATATATAGAAACAAAGAGATCATCAGGTTCAGAGCAGCCTCTTCAACCTCTTCCATGGGCTATTCCAGCTTCCCCTTAAAAACCTAATAAAGGAAGAAAAAAATTGAGGTGCCTCTTTCAAAGATTTTGACTCATACCTTCATAATTCTGCAGTCGGTAGAATAAGAGAAGGGGATCTCAGTTCACGTCTCAGCCTTCAGAGAAGCGGGTTCATTGGTTGTGCGCCACGTGCCCTAAAGAAATGACCGCTGGCAAAGGAACGGCAGTCGCGCAGCCCGGTCGTGCGGTGTTACGGTGCTCTCCTGGGGGAACGACTGGATCAGAAATGGGGGAGTGGGAGCCTGATGGCTCGTGTGGCTGAACTGCCTGTAGCACGCAGACTGGCTCGGGTCTTACCATATGGCACCACGCCGTAATGTGGGCACCTCCTGGCTGATGAGTAGCTGTAGCGTAGATTTAGAACATTTTCATCACTAAAATGAGACTGTTCATCTAAAAAGAAAGATTATAACAGAAGAAATACAGAAGGCAAAATAATACATATTGAACCTTGTTTTCCAGGTTGTTGAGTCAATTTATAGTAATAGGTGAGTGAGCGGGAAGGCAACAGCATCTGGTAGCAATAAATGTTTCCTTTCCTGAGTTACCAAATTAGCTATGGGAAGGCGATTAGAAATAAAATACAATGATTTTTGATAGAAATAGGTAACGCTGCATGGGCTTTGAGATAAGAACTTGACAAATGTGTAAAATAAATGCAAAACTGGTTTTGAAAAGGGGGGAGATTACCATTTTCTATGTTGTGTGCCAAGATTTGTGCATTTCAAATGTTAGCAGTTGGCTTCTTTTCAAAACTGATAAATAATGATGTTTGTTGCAGAAACAATTATCCTAAAAATAATTTAAAAGGATTGTATCCCCTTTTTTTTGCTTATAAAGACCACATTCGATTTATATATAGACAGAAAGAGCTCCACTTGCATCTATAAAACAGTTCTTAAATAATTCTAAATTATTGATGTGCACAAAGAACTCCTTCCGCTTTTGTTTGAAGTTTTATTTCTGCGGCGTTGTGCTTTCTAATTGTACTTTCAACTACTATGACATCTGTTATAGTTGTTTCAAAAACTTTCAATACTTTTCTGTTTTAATGATAGACAGTCTTTTCAAAGACAAACTGTCTTCATTTTGAGCAAGAAAAATAATTAGTTGAAAAAAGATCACTGATTTGGCCGGGCAACTCACCATTTTACTTCTTTTTTTTTGCAAGTCGCTGTTTTATATGATTCCAGCACCTATTCAACAGAAAGCTGGCCAAGAAGAATTCATCTCTGCAGCAACTCAGAAACCATAGAGCATCAGCATATGTCCATTGCTTCCCTGAGGAAATCCAGGACTTTATTCTACCAAAAAGACTACCAAGAAAGTACTTCACAAACTGATAGTCTCTATATGTCTAACAGATGGAAAAGTAAACTACTATTCCAAACTGCTATGCCCAGCAATATAGGAAAAAAGCTCAGCAATTGCAGATGAGATTAATCCTTAAAAGTCTGCTTAGAAATCCTTTGTAATATAACTAGTGATATGAATATGTGGTGCAGCAGTAAACTTACTTCTAATGATCTATGACATACTTTGCAATCTTATCTCTGGCATAAAAGTACAGAAGACATTTAAAGTATCCCGGATTAGGAAAGCACAATGTAAAGACATTTCCTTGTCTTTTTTTTTTTTTTTTTTTTTTTTCAGAAGAGACTATTTTTTCCCTTAAGGTAGAATAGGCTTTCAGCTTTGAAAAATTTAAGTCCAGGACTCTGGTCCAGTTGCAGTACACCATAACTAACCTTTAAATTAGAAGTTGCCTAGAATTCATATAACAATTAATACTACGCTAGGGGATTTAATTGACCACAAGATTAAACTATTAAGGAAAAAATTTCATCCTAATTGAGAATTGAACCCCTACCCTTTATTCATTGAGTGTCTGCTCTGCCACTTGAGTCATGAATTGGGGGTTAATTGACTGTCTAGAATCTCCCAAGGAGCAATTATTTCATATAATGGTGCTAACACATAGTGTAGTAAGGCAATTTTTAATGGCATCCTCCTTTCCCCTAGATTTAGAGAGATTTCTTGAGGACAGCAAGAAAAGACGCTGGATGTGGGGGAGGGAAGAAAGATGTAAACAAATAGGGCTTGGGGTTTCCTTTCGAGTGCCAATTGATAAAGATCAAAAACCAGAAAAGGTGTTGATGTGGATTTGCAGTTAGAATGAGACCTCAGCAATTTTTGGTCAATAAACCCCCTAATCTCCGTGTCCCGTGGGTCACCCTCAAATCCCAGCACTCTTCCATGTTTCTGTTAAGATTCAATAGGACTGACCTGCAGTAAGATCTCACGTCGTTCTGGCTGCAGTCGTGGGTTTTGAACTCCATTGAATGCATCTCAGTTTTGTTGGACAGCTGATTAATTAGTTTCAGTCTATGAACCATGTTTTGCTCTCCAGTTTAAATATTTATGGCTACCCTCTGACAGTGTCGCACTCCATGGGCCAGAAGGCAGTGTGAAGAGGCAGGGATTTCCCCAGCGGCACAAAATCACCCATAGCTCAACCATTTTCATCTTGGCAGCTGTGACACTGAAGACATATTAGAGAATAAGAGGTGTGTCTGCAATGACTTGACTCGGGCTGTCCTGGACCAAAAGAGAGACTGTTCGAGGGTCATCAGTCGCTTAAGACAACCTTGAATACTGCTTGGGCTGGGCCAGCATTCGCCTGCTGCAGCATGGAGGAGGCTGTGAAAAAACAGTGTAATGCTGACTCTTCCTCCTCCCGCTGCACTGCAGGACTGGCACTGTACTTTGTTTCTCCCATGCAATTAACTTGCGCGGTTTTTGAGAGAATATTAATTCTAAGCCTGTGCATCAGGACTGAATGATCATCTTAAATCTTAGTTTGGTGTAAGTGGTGGCAATAATCATAAAATCATATTATAGAATCATGGAGTGCTTTGGGTGGGCAGGGCCCTTCAGAGCCCACCCAGCCCAGCCCCTGCAGTGCCAGGGACAGCTTTAACCAGCCCAGGGTGCTCAGAGCCCCGTCCAACCTGGCCTGGGATGGTTCCAGGGATGGGGCCTCCACCGCCTCGCTGGGCAACCCCTTCCAGTGCCTCACCACCCTCAGTGTAAAAATTTCTTCCTTATATCCAGTCTAGATCTCCCCTCCTTTACTTTAAACCCATTACTCCTTGTCCTGTCGCAACAGGCCTTGCTAAAGCTTGCCCCCCCCCCCCTTCCTGCAGCCCCTCTCAGCACTGCCAGGCCGCACTCAGGCCTCCCCGCAGCCCCCTCCTCTCCAGGCTGAGCACCCCCAGCTCCCCCAGCCTGGCCTGATAGGAAACATGCTCCAGCGCTTGGATAATGTATGGTGTTGTCCTGGTTTCAGCTGGGATAGAGTTAATTTCCTTCCTAGTAGCTGGCATGGTGCTGTGGTTTGGATTTAGGATGAGAATAATGCGGGTAACGCACTGATGGTTTAGTTGTTGCTGAGCAGTGCTGACACTAGGCAAGGGCTTTTCAGCTTCCCATGCCCTGCCGGGGGCACAAGAAGCCGGGAGGGGGCACAGCCAGGCCAGCTGGCCCGAACTGGCCAAAGGGCTGTTCCATACCATGTGAGGGCATGCCCAGTATAGAAACTGGGGGAGCTGGCTGGGGGCAGCGATCGCTGCTCGGGGATGGGCTGGGCGTGGGTTGGTGGGTGGTGAGCGGTTGCATCACTTGGGTTTTTTTTTCCCTGGGTTTTGTTTCTCTTTCTCATCGTTCTCCTTTTCATTACATCATCATCATCATCATCATCATCATCATCATCATCATCATCATCATCATCATCATCATCATCATCATCATCATCATTATTATTATTATTATTATTAAATTATTAAACTGTTCTTATCTCAACCCACAAGTTTTCTTACTTTTGCCCTTCCGATTCTCTCCCCCATCCCACCGGGGGGAGGGTGAGCGAGCGGCTGCGTGGTGCCGACTGGGGTTCAACCACGACAGGTGTGAATTCTCTCAATTTTTTTTTTCCTCTCTCTACCACTGTTTCATTGTATCTACTTTTTATTCTCCCTGTTCTCTGTTTGATTGTTTCAGTATGTAATTTTGCTGCATATTTAAGTGGCTTGTCTTTTTCAGTGTTTGTGGAATATAAATTTATTGAGAAAAGTTCAAATTTGTGGCAAAATTATAATTGTCGGATCAAGTTGTTACAGAGACAGACTTAGGAATAACCTGTAATTTTAAATAAACCACTATCAAAATCATAAAAAGAAGGGTATACTTACATTTTTAACATTTTGTATTTATTTGCTTGCATGATAATTAATAAAATTCAGTACTTCATAGCAGATTTTTCTGCTTCATTAGTGCAAATTTGCAGAACTTTTCTAATTACTATTCTCCTTTGAAGAATGACTAATAGAGATAATATCAAAACTTTTTAACGAAATGAAGACTTAGTTATGGATACAGTTAGGCGTTTTTATACTTAAGTATATTCTGGGTTTTAAATGTTTTGATAAAAGTGCCGTCTTTACAGATACTTGGAAGAAGCTGTCAGAAATTAGGAGAAACTATTTTTGTGTGGAATTATCAAAGATAAAAGGAAATGCATAAAAGTTTAGGTTCGTAAACTTTCATTCTGAAAATTAATTTTAAATCCTATGGGCAAGAAGGATCAACTGTGTAGGGAATTCGTACTTAAAAATACGTAAAATCACCGTACGCTTAGCAAAGTCTGACAAGAGGTCTGAAAAGGAATAGCACCCCATAGCATTGAGGGTGCTCAGAAATAGAAGCAGTTTAAATACGTTTTATACACAGACCCGTTTCATGTCAGGCTATTCAACCATGTTAACGTCTAAGAGGGGCTCTTGCAACGTTACCGGTAGTTCACCGTGCATCTGGTAGGCAACACATCTTAGCTATATGTTGCTCTCCTCTGGGACGTGGAGGAAGAGAGCGGGTTGCCAGCGTGGTGAGTAGGAGTGCCCGCAGAACAGCGATCGCCCAGCTCATCCGGTCCCCCCTTGCGCTTGCACGCAAGGTTGCAGAGATGTGACGAGCGGGTCGGCTGGGGTGGACAGGACTCGCTTCTGCCATAGCTCCTCGCTGCAGGGTGATGCATTGCGTTCACAGCTTAACTTCTGTTTCACATAAAAACATATGTGCTCATATGCCTTTTGCTTACATTTGCATTCTGGTGAAATCCAGACCACCAGCCAGTGTATGATCACAGAGCCATAGGTTTCTACTAGATAGCGTAAAGCAGCGCCGTCAGTCGCACAGGAAGGCACGGAGACACAAGCATGAAAGCAGCGTTAGAAAGCCCAGGTGACTCCGTTACGCGTGCGCTGAAGAGTTGTTATTTTACAGGTGACTTGTAGATACACACACACACTTTGTAACCTGCTTTATCTGCAAAGGAGATTTGAAAGAGACTCTTGTGCTTGTTTGGTATTACAGAAATATCAGTAACGTAATCTCTCAGATTTTTCTGGTTTTGCTGGAGGTGTTACAGAAAGCTGAAGGTGTGGAGAGCAGGCACGGCACAGACTGCCTTCAGCTGGAGAGACTGTGAGACGAAAAAATTATTTCCTCTTGCTTCACATTAGAGGTGAACAGGTAAAATAGATATAACAAATACAAAAGAAAGAGAGATTTACAGTGTAATTCAGATTTGAGTTGGGTTTTATAGTCACTTGTTTTCATCTGGTCAGTAAAATCCTGAAGTAAAGACAGAGGGAGCAAGATCTGATATTTCTAACATGAAAACTAAGCACAGTGCTTTCTGCAGCGTGAGGAAATAGTTGTCCCAGGTCCCCTAATAACAGTCTAGGCTATCAAAAGCTGCCACCATCTGAGGAGGATGATGCTCTGGTGAAGAAATAGAGTAAGAAAGAACAGCATTTCCCATTGCTTCTGCCTTGGGAAGGAAAAACCTGGACACATTCACAGTATGAACTAAGTGTCAAAAGCAGTATTTTACACTCCGAGTGTGATTCCTTTACTGTTCTCACCTAGCTCTAACTTCACCCCTTTAAATATCATTCTGTTCCACAGTTTTCTCCACCTGCTGTTTTCTAAAACTCGCACATGTCCCCAGTCCACAAACACCATCATTCCTCAGTCACACTCTATCCACATTTTACCCTGCCAATTCAAGCTCTATCCAGCACCCGGCTTGCTTGCCTGCCTGCCTGCCTTCTTTCCTTTTGCTTTATGTCTGTTTTTTTCTGCAGGAAACAAATAAAACCATATATTGATGCAGAAATCTGCAAGGTCAGAAACCTGTTTGGGTTTGGTAGCTTTTTTTTTATTTATTTATTCTTTTTAAGTAAGTACCACACCCCAAGAAAATTTTAACACTGTTAATGACTTGCAAGTAAGTTAGATGTGTAATTGACCTTCTGTAATATCGCTGTCTGCAGTTAGGTCAGATCAACAAAAAAATCCAAAAGGCATCACGTAGACTCCGCTCTCAGAAATTCTGAATTTTTTTTTTTTTCCCCTCAGTGCAGACCCGCAGTTCCCAGGCCTGCTGTACAACCGTTTGTTTACATGCCTTGGCTCGATACTCGTTGGCGATTTTTCACGCTGCGCGTGCAGGTCTGATGTGTAAGCAAAGGTGGTGCATCGTCACTGCTCTCGTGGGGGCTAGTGCTGGCCTTAAAGCCAGGTGAGGTACATCCGTGCCACCCTCCCTTTCTCAAGTAGTTTATTTGTAATTGCATTGCAAAATCACATCTTGTACGAAGCCCCTTGGTAAAGGCCAATTAGCTCTTCAGAGCAGTTGCGACTGAATCATTTGGATGGACTTGACCCTGCATCAAGGTTTCTTGTGTCATGGTAGAAACCATGAATCAAATTTTCTTCTCATGTAAATTTGAAGTAACTGCTTGGAGTAAGTGGAAGCCCTCTGTATCGTTCCCTAGTAAGATCAGAAGCTATTCATTGAAGGTATTCAGCATTGCTCAAGGAGTACTTTAAATTACCTTGTAATTACAGTCAAGTCATTTCCCTTTGGAAGCCTGCCTTTAGATGGGCATGGTCTGGCAAGCTTCTCAGTCAGTGAACAAGCAAATAAAAACCCCAGGAGCCCCCTCCCCGGGCTGCCATAAAGAGGTCTATTCTGGAAGTTATGTGGAGCTGTGGAAAGCAGTCGTTCTGCTTCGAGCATGCCCTTGCGTGCAGCGTTAGCCTTCACCTTTCTGTCGCTGTTACCGGAGGAAGTAACTGATAGTGATCGACACGATTTCCTGGGCATAGTACATTCAGATTTTTATTATGATATTACCAGGACATATGTTTGTGGAAAGAAGATATATATCTCTCTATCCACGTTTAGCCTCAGAATATAAACTCTGTAGAAATAGTACATTACCTGCATGAAACTGAAAATATGGGTGACATAGTGTGCAGGAATTGGGCCCAGCTTTGCTTACAAATCAGCTTGATGATGAGGCTGCAAAAGTTATATTTTCACTGCTTTCACATACTGAATTTATTAGCTTCTTGAAATTGATTTTGGATGCCTTTCATTTGCCATTGGGCTGAAATCAAAAGCAAAACGATGATATACCACATTTTGCTCACTCATCTTTTTATTGCCCGACTATTGTTACCGAGTAAAAGACATTCGGTGTGTTTCCCAAAGGAGACAGAAAGCACATTGCATTTTCTTTTTAATTGACGGAAGTTTAGCTGAATGCAAGTCCTGCGATCCTCAGCTTCAATATCCAGGTGGTGGTTGTAAAGGGGTAGAGGGGATGGGGACTGGGATTCAGTTTGGATCAGGGCTGAGAGCAGAAGCCAGAAGGGCTGTCAAACTTTGTACTGTTTTATTTGCTTGGAAGGAATGGTGCAAAGTTAATATCGATGCAGCGCTATGAAAGTGTTCAAGTAGTTATCTCTGGGAAGGTAATGTGAACTCAGCAGTATCATTGCTTTGATCTTTGGTTAAAGTCTTACAAAACTAGATTGCTGTTTGATTGACAACCTTGTCAGAGAGTGAATGAAGACTGACACTCTAATATTGAAAACGCAGCGTTTACAAAACTTAAAGCCCGAGTTTTCTCATGACACTGCTTCTTTTGTGGAAGACTGAATTTCACATTTATTTTTAAATAAGTGTATACCTTGCTGTGTGCAGCTAAAACTTATGATTTTAGACTGCTGGCCCACAAATGCTTCTTACCCTAATATTCGATGCAGATGTGTTTATAGCAACAGTACTGTCATAATTTATTTGAAGAAGTGGGCGTTACTGTTTGAAGGCTTGAATGTGGTGGTATTTATCACAACTCAATACCAAATAATGATTGATCCGACGTGTGGGTGATGGACGCAGAGGTGGCAGGCGGCAGCTTGATTTGGGTAGCGTGTCTGGCAGGTTCTGAGTGGGTCTGATAGAAGGGTTAAAGGGTTTCCACCATATAATCCCACCTTGAGAGGTTGTCTTCAGCTACTGCTTATTCCTTGAATTGTCCCCTTCATACCCTCAAACAAACAGAGGCTACTAAAGGGAGAGTTAATTTGTGGAGTAGACTTCTCCTTTCATGTCAGTAATCTGCTTAACTGCCAACCCTCTTCCAGTCATACCTTATTTCTTTCTAAGCAGTTTTAAACATCCTGAGTTTGAAGTCTACCTTACCTTCTCTGCCACTTAGTCAGATTTTTCAGGCAGACCCGGGCAGCCAGCTGTCGGTGGCACCACTTGAGCGAGGTGTTGGACAAGATGGCCTCCAGAGGTCCCTTCGAACCTCAGCCGTTCTGTGATTCTGGTCATTCCCCAAGCGATGTTCTGCTCTCCTGACATAGCTTTGATGCAGTGACTTCCCATCAAACTTGCCTTTCTGCTTTGGGAGGTCTCCATCTTGGTCACGTCAGTGCGGTTGCTACCAGCCCGTGTGCAGCTGCCGGCTAGCGCCAGGGCAGGCTGCTCTCCAGCTGTCACCAGGGTGAAGCCTTGAGATGTCACCCACCTATGCTCTGTCCATCAGAGCCTGCACTCCACGTGTACTTTTCCACACTTTCCTCGATTTCTTCTTTAAATTGGACAAGATAATCTGTTTTGTTCAGCTAGCAAACAAAAAAGGGCCTTAAACAACTGCTGCTCCTGTTTTTACGTGAAATGTCGTTAACCGCCATGCCTTAAGTAATGTGTGAGAATGAACCAGATTGTGTCTGTTTCCACATCCAAACACCTTAAGCAAGGAAATGTCTCCCCAGAACAATAATCCTATGTCATCCAGAGGTGTTAGTGAAGAGACTCTATTTATGTGACGCAGTTTAAAGACAGGCATCCAAAAGATTTTTGCAAAGGGGCTGATGAGCTGTGCTATAGGGCGTGGGAACTACTTAAATTGGCTCTACTGTCAAAGACTGTTTTCTGAGGCTACATCGTCAGTTTTTCCTGACCTTCTGATTCTCAATTTACTTCAGTATTCCGAAATTCTGACTGCAGTTCTTTCCTTGCCTCTTAGGTCATATATATCTTATATGAATATCTATGTGTATACAGCATTAAGTATCCACAGAAATATGCATAAACACTTCCAAACTGATATATATGCAATACAATATCATATCTTTATCTACTAAAGTATCCTTTATGAAAAACTATTAATTAAAAGCCAAGATTAAAGCCACTTTCATCAGCACTGCAGCTTTGCTGAATAAACCTTACGTTTGGCCATATTTTCAAAGTGGACATGTATAAGACACGAGAATAATTACCATGTCATCATTTGAAGTCTGCGAATGAGTGATTTCAGAATGAAAAGCATATGTAGCTATGCTGATTATGCAGAATAAATTATTTTCAAACCCCACATTTATATCAGTACATTTTTTATTGTGTGGAAAATGCATGTCCACAAAAAAATAATGATCATCTAATTTTTGCTGTAAATATTTTTAAAATATATATCTGAAATTCCTTTTGGAAATGTCTACAATCTGCTTCCATATTGCAACACATATGGTAAGAAAATCTTGCTTGCAAGCCAATGACTGTTTTTAAACAGTTTTCAAAATTGCACTGAATAATAGCTCATGTACAAAAATTGGTATGTTTTGTATTTTATAACAAGCAGCTTAACATTTTCTAAGCTATGACAAATTTCTCCCTAGATAATTTTTAATGTAATAATAGGATTAGTTTAGCTGTCCCTATTTTTTTTATGTACGTAGGCACTGGTGGTATATTAGGAATAGTTCTGAGTCATTCTAGTTCTGTCTTACTCCTTTCTTTAGTCTTCAGAGGCCTCTGTGGGCATAAAGGTTCTTGCTGTTGAAGGCTTTGTTCTGTTCTGTCTTTTTTTCCCTTTCTGTCACCGCATGTACATGTGTGTACGTGACACATAGCGTAGATATTTAGGAACCAATTCTGTTGCTATGATTTTGATAAAGCATTTCTGGAACTTGTTGTATTTTGATTAAAGATTTACAGCTCTCCTTTTGCCTCAAACCTCATTTTCAAAGGCCAGAAGAGAAAAGAAACCCCAAACATAAACATGTTAAGTGAAATATCCATAGTACCTTCGGTTAATGGTATTTCCTTAAAGCAGATAAGTTACGCAGCCCCCTTTTAAAACAAGAGTGTTAATTTACTGTTTCCTTTCATCTGTTGAAATAATTACTTTTCTTTTTTGCCTTCAATAGTCTGTTCTGGTCGTTAACATTTCTGTAAAATTAAGTTTGAAAGGTGCTTTTAATGTGCAGATAGACTGCAGTGCACATTTGACTGTTAAAATCAACCTACTTAAGGCAGAACTAATGTTTAACACTCGCAGCTATTTGTAGTAGTTCACTGCCCAGTTTAATGGTGCTGCCAAGGGCAATGGTCACATTACTTGCTATTATATTTTGGGGGGTTTGTTATGCTGGCAATAAAGACAATCCGTGATATTTCTGAAAACATTGGCTTAGATCTTAAAGACATCATTTTTCTACTCACAAGCTATAAACTGTAATTTCTTGGGGAGCGGCGGGCAAGAAACACTAACCCCTGCTCTTGGCCACGTACTCCAGCTAGGAGTCGTCGTTGCACGCTACAAGGTTAGTGCCGAATGACTTTTCCTGCAAGCTCTGCTGAAAAAGACGTAATCAAACTGTACAAAAACCACGGTGATGGTCAACTGCACTGGGAGGAGTGATCTTACCTAATGGGAATTGGGGTTTTCATTTTGTATGGTATCAAGGCAGTTTTAAGACGCCTGCGCTGGCAGGTGAGGAACGACCCCAGGTAGCCCAGCCTGGCCTGAGGGAAGCTTGGTGCAGGAGGTGGGGGGGGGCACGGTGCGGAGACAACTTGGCTGCTGCATTGTGAACCATCTCAGCTGTGGTCATAGCCCGACTGGTAGCTTCTGGTTCATTGCATTTCTGGTGGATTTTGCTGGTTTAGTTGCTACGGAAGCGGATGTCTCTGTCATGCCCTGTTTGCAGTATCAAAATGCTCCTCCAACCTTGCAGTGAGGATAGACCTTCCCAGTGGCCAAATTCACTTCAAGCCATTCTGCTGCTAACACTTCCTCAATCTGTGGATTTTAGAATGTAGGTCAAATGAGATTATTTATGGGAATCTTCAGGCAAATAATACAGAAGAAAATGTCACTAGTTCTTTGAGTGGTGGGGTTGATGGGAACTTTGCTCGAGTCTTCAGCAAGTCCGATGGGAAATGCATGGTGTAGGACTACCCCAAGTAACCCACAACTGAATGAGTGAATAGAGCATATACATCATATCTATTCCTATGTGAGGTCACGAGTTTATAACAAAACAGCTGCTTTTTCTTCTTTGATAAGCAGGAGCAGACCGAGAATTTAAAGATTAAACAATACATCTTCCCAACCAGAAAAAAAATTATGTATATATTTACTAAATAGTGAGTAAAATTTTTCCCCTTGGCTAGTCTAGTGCAATTTTACAAGCTTCAACAATGCTGAATGGATGTTATTGAGAAGTGAATTTGGCTCATTCTTTTTATGCTTTTAATAAATACCCAAGGGAAAGGCAGTTGTTGGGAAAATGAAATACAAATACACATAGAATTTATTCTCAGTAGGCGTTCTGGGGAACTTGGAGCTTGAGTTTTATGCCATGTTTTTTTCCTGGTACTTGCAAGCAAAACTAAAATATTCATATAAGCTGTCAGTTCTCTAAAGCGAATTCATCCTTTTTAAAAAATAAAACTAAATATAGATTCAGTGGATAGAACAGAAACAACGTGAAACATAACAAATGACATTTCTGCTCCAAAGTACATCATTGTAATGGACCATATTGTTCTGGACTGTGGATACAAATGATTTTTTTCTTCACAGCATCCTGTAACAATTCTTGAGACACAATCGTGCACGAAACATCATCTGTAATTATAGCAGTTTGCCATTTTCATCTGCTCCACGCTTATTTCTAATTTGATTGATAATCCATGTACTTCAAGCTAATGGAGGTTCTTCATGCTGCCACTTAATAAAAGTTACCAGGTTTTAAAATCTAAATTTCAGGACAACGTTGGCCTTTTTTGTTTGAAGGAAAGGTTTTAAAAAATCTAGTTGCTCCACAGTGCATTTTTCACATAGATTCCTAGGGTGCCACGGAGAAATACAGTCAGTGGAGAACGTTTATTGGTATAAAGAAGAATTTAGACTATAAATTTCATTTCAGATTAATCATTGCCCAAACTTTCAAATAGTCCTTCAAAAAAATCTGTGATTCCCCAAGTAGTGTCCTGTGGAGGGTCAGAGGCACCTTTTTTGGATCCACAATTATTTGATTACCAATTACTTGATTTTCTGTATTATTATTTCTGACATTCTGACTTTGAAAAAAAATTCTAGTTGCACAGTCTAATAGTTGTCAGTTTAAACAAATCATATAAAGAGAGTTCTTACAGTTCTAGACTGCATGTCCAACTTTGTCAGAAACAATGCAGATTGATTTTAAGTCAGTATTTACTACTAGAGAGTATTTACTACTAGAGAAAGCCAGACTTTAAACATCATAAAAACAAGAATATATTTTACTGTTTGAGAACGACTGAACTGCAGAGGTTCCACAGTACCTGAAGAGAGACTGGCGCCTGAAAAACATGTATTTTATTTCATTTCTTAGAAGATATGTAGGAAAATACCCTTCCAGGTAAGGTTCATGCTTCATTAATATTTTGATCCACTGCTTGTTTTTCATCGGCTACAGACTTGCATGTTTGCATAAACCACCCAGAAGTATTCGTCACTGGCGTCGTCACCGTGGGCTGCATTAACCTTTGTGAAAACTTGAGAGCTCGAATGGCAGTGTGTGCAGCATCAATACCTTTCAGAATTTTACAAAACTAGCTGATTAAATCTGATTTTAAATACTACTTTCAGTCTAGAACCCTGCCTTTTTAATAATCAATTAAAACATTGTTTCATTGTGTTTATTCAGCGCGTATAAAGCACTGCTTGACATGTATTAGACCTTACATAGCAGTACACAGCTGTAGCCCATCCAGCATTTTCCAAATGAGTTTGCACAAGGAATAAAAGATTGCCATCTGAGCAACACTGGAGGGAGACGAGAGCAGACAAAAGGCAGTTAAGCACTACAAAAAAAGAAAAGACCCTGTTGAGATAGAAATTTCTGAGCAAATGCCTCAATTTCACAGGGAGCTACTGTAGCAGGCAATGTACATTGATTTTAGCACATGAAGTACATTGCATTTGGGATTCATTAAGCTTCATTTTGTGCACTATCATGAATGGGTATGTCAGCTACTCTCTCAAGTAATGCACGGTTTCAAAGCAAGGAGGTAGAATGAACCAAAGTGAAAATATAATGTGCCCCGCAAAGAGAGCAAGCCAGTTTTAAAAGGAAAATGCTTTGGTTGCTAAAAGCCGTAAGTCACAGTAGCAGTAATCAAAACCTAAACATTTTTAAAGGATTTTATGCTTATAGAGTTTTTAATAAGACTTACAAACACCAGTAAGTTCATGCTCCTAGCTGACCTGGTGGAAATCCCGCTAGAAGGACAGAGTGCAGAGCCTTATTTCTGTGATTTGGAAGAAAATACGCGGACAACTGTTTGAGGCTTTTTAGTTACTCACTTGTTTACTGACTGCGGGCAAGGTATTTTTGGTTTTGGTCACGGTTGGTTTGTCAGCTCCTGTGTTTGCGGCGGGAGGGTGCTGAAGGCGGTGCTGTTTTCTCTCCCCTCTGCTTTCCCTTGGGAGCCGCTGCAGAGCGCGCTGGGGCGCTCCACCGCCTCCCCAGGAGTCGGCTGCCAAATCTAGCAGCCACAGAAGGCGGCAGGTCTATGAAGTTGGGTTTTTCAGCCGCCAACCAAATTCAAGACTGGTTTGAAATCTGGTTGTGAATGTGAGAGCGCTCTGGAGTACCGGGTTTCCGTGTCATTTGTTTTGGTTTGTATTTTGGTTTTAGTTTAGAAGTGTGTAAATCCAAGAGATTTATCCAAAAATCTGTTTAGTAGATTTTATTTAGTAGTAATCATGCCGGTGGCATTTTTTTGTTTGTTTGTCTTAAGGTCTACTATAAATTATAGTGATTTAGTGGCAAAAGGTTCATGAAGTTTCTCAGATTTCCTAGGGTGATCGGTTTGCAATGCCAAATCACTACGGGAATGGGATTGTACATACGCGTGGTTGTCAGGTAAAAAAAAAAAAAAAAAAAAAAAAAATTATTGCTCAGTTCTCCAGCTTTTGTGCTTTGCCTTCAGCAGATATTAGGCTGTTATTGATGACATCAGCCTAAGCAAGAGGGCTTTACTGCCAGACTTCGCGATGTGCCGCACTCCGTGGCAGAGCATAACTTCATGCATCTTGCTGTTCCAGGCCGATGGCACCAGCGCTTGAAGTCTTGGGCAGGGAGAAGAGCAGAGGAAAACTGTTGACCAGCTGCTGGGAATTGTGCTCCTGTACTGTACTAGTAACCTGTTAGAGGCAAACGCAGGGCCCTGGAATTCGCCTCCTGTGGTTTAAATACTTAATGTGACGCTTTTTTTACAAGCGATGTTTGGTCTCAGGCGTGTGTTGGGGGTCGCTATGGAGGTGGTCGCTGAAGAGGCGCTGCGCCCGTGAGCTGGGGGCTCCCTCCCTCCCCGGCGGCCAGGCACAGCGCTGGGGCTGAGCTGAAGGAAGAGTACGGGAGATTGATGGCAGATAGCTGCTGCTTTCTGCAGCAGGTTTTCCTCTTTCCTTCCTTTCCCCAGTATTTGATCTTCTAAAAGAGCTCAGGATAAGTGGCAGCAGTAGACTTCGCAGTTATTAGGTTGCAAAGTAGTGGATGCGGACTACTTGGTGGTTAGCTTACATTTATACTCTGATCGCAGCTGCCATTTGGGTCAGAAAGAGTTTTCCCTTTTGATAGATTGGCCGTGTGCTAGGAAAACTTGTCTTTCCCCAGAGCATCATGTAATTATTTGGTGGCAAAGAGTTGTGCTACGTTGCTATGGACATGCGGCTCTCCACACCGAGAGCTGCTGTAATGCTGATATATGTGAGTCTAATCATTCTGTCACTAAGATGTAATATCGATACAGCAGGACAACATTTCTATCAGAGGGCCTATTACTTGCCCTCTTAGTTGAAGAGGGGAGGAGGGCTGAGATAAGCCCAATTCTGGCCGTTGCTTAGCCCGGGAGAGGCTTGGTTGCGTTAGGGTTCAGCTGTGTAGCCTTGGCCATCTGCGGGAGACCCCGGCACTGTATCAAGGCGGCACTTGGGCGCGCAGCTGGGCGCCGCGGGCCGGCTGCGCCCCGGCAGGGACATGGTGCCCGTTCTGTGCAGGACCCCGGCGCTGCGGCGAGAGCCGGGCTGGCAGGCGGGCAGGGCTGTGCCGCGGCCCCGTGCCCTCTGCCCGGGCCGGGGGCCGGGCTCGGCGCGGCGCGGGACGTCCGGGGAGCGGGTGCACGGTTCGGGTTGTCGGTGGAAGGCTACAACGGGGCGGTGTCAGGAATCGCGCTGGTGGCGGCTACAGCGCAGAACTGCTACTCACCTGTAGAATTAACACAGTGAGAAGGTAAATTAAAAAGGGATGAATTTCTCATGCTTCTTGATAATCTGGGTTTATAAAATCAACGTGTAACTGAACTGAATTCAAACGCTAGGATGTATAAGCAGAGTACCTCGTTGTTGGCATCTGAGGAATTCATGATTCATTCAGAAGGAAACTTTCAACGTGATCGTCTTTCTGGGTATGTTTTCCCGTTAAGGCGATCATATTTCTCCTAGCGATCACTTTTGAGAGTTGTATTATTTCTGCAGTGCAAAAATCCTGCTGGTGAACATCCCCCAAATGCACTCATAATTATTTCTGATTAAAAGTGCCCTGGCCTGACAGCACCAGGGAAATTAATAGGAGAAGCTTTCTACAAGTTTTAGAAGATGAGCAAAGACATACTCCCTCTTAAAATTATTTAAGCAGGTGCTGTGGGAAGCCATTGCTTTTATAAGGCTCTTCAGATGTTTACAGCAAAACATTTTTTCCCAGTGATTGAATTTTTCGAAGTACTAAAATACCACGGAGAAATATGTTTCCCACCAGTTTTATGGCTCCCTGGATGCATTCTATACAAACCTTGTATCTGCCTGGACACAAACACTCTATTGCAAAAAGATATCTTGCCATTTTAACAAGCTATACTGCTTTGAAAGGATACACTGCATCACCAGTGGGAATGTCAGTACCTTAAGAGTAATACTTCTTTAAGGGTACTATTTTATTAAAGCAGACCTCAGTAATTTGTTCCTGACTGTTATACACCCTTATTTTATTAAAGGTATTTTACATCTGTGGAGGAGATTACTACCACTCCTATTTTCTCCACTGCTTGGCTTTAATGGATGGTGTGGAATATAATATTTATTAAGGCTAAGCAGGGGAGGACATAATAGCAGAATTGTCCTTTATAACCTATTTTACGCAGTTGTAAAATAAACCTTAATAAAGCAGGAATAATTATGCAGGAATATCCAGGAAATGGAGTACTCCGCCTGCCTCAAATATTTGGAGGACTTAACTGCTGGTTATACATGTACTTTAAGAAATTGAACGCAACGGTAATAATATTGATACTAGTTTGGTACTATTTTAAAATAGATTAAGAGATGAATTATCTCGTGTGATAATTACCATGTTAGCATAAATCATATAATACGTAACTTCATAATCTCTAAACAGTATTAACTGTGTCTAATTCTACAGAAGGCAGACACATTAGAAAAATACTTAGACTTACTAACTTTGAGGTTTAGAGTTCCTTTACGTTATTCTGACGGCGCCCAGAGCTCCGCAGCTGGCTCCCTGGCCTCCAGTCAGTTCTGCTGGTGATGGCTAAGCTTTGATGTCAGGGAGTAACACCATTGCTTATCGCTCAGTTCTGCGCGCCTTTGGATTCCCTTCTGGCCAGACAGGACTTAGGTTCGCTGCCTGGACCCCAGAAGGCAACGAGCGTCTCGATTCCAGCCTGGTTTTGCCCGCAATTAGGAACACAGACTTTGCACCTAGCATATGCACAGCTGACATCTGAATAGTTCCCTGGACAGGGAAGACGACTTCAAAAAAGCCTTTCCTGGTGGCACATTTGCAGCTTTACCAGGCGGGTGGAGTTTTCAGGTGCGAAATGGGAACACAAGCGTATCTGCCGTACTGGTGAAAACTTGGTCCCACTGATCGCAGCTATCTGGAAGCATTTATATAGTTGTGTGGGGTTTGTGAATGGGAAAAAACGGAATCTTTCTAATGAGATCTGTTTCAAATTATTGGTTACGCTACCAAATACTGCAATAAAGGGAGCAGATGACGAAAATTATTTAAAAGCACGTTGTATGTTTTTATTACAATGAGTGGGACATGAAAGAGATTGCCGAACTGTGGAGGCACAGGCGGCCTGGTTTTGGGTACACGGTTTTGCTCATCAGTTCTTGGGTACCGTCTGTACGGACGTGCACGGCGTCAGCAGAGCTTGCCCACGACCGCGCGCCTCGCCCTTCAGGCAGACCTGCGTAGGTGGCTCTTGCAGGCAGCTGCCAGCTTCTCCTGCCCATCCTGCACGTTCCGCCACCCGGGAGCTCCCTCCTGTCCAGAAGCCGCGTAGCTGGGGTTAGCACGGCGCTGGGACTGAGCTACTACCCTTCTCCCTCCCCCTCCTTGCCAGGTCCCCGCGCACGGCTGGTGGGTACCGCTAGAGCACGGTTCATTCCCCTGAACGTGACGCCTCGCTAATCGCAGTTGGGTTTGGCCAGGAGCTGGCGTGCACGTGCTGCCTGCGGACGTGGCAGAGCAGGCGCGGTGGCCTGCGAGCGGACCTTGCCGTCTGCGTGGTGGGGACCGACACTCTCCGGCCGGCTCCGGCTGCCGGTGCGGGTGGGCTGACGGTTCAGTGAACGGGCATTTCTTCAGCTCGAACACCGTCAGCCTGCTCCTCTTTTGTCTTCATCGCACCCAGCCCGTGTTTCTTCACCTTGCTTATCCAATAATTTTACTGTTTATGGTACTGCTTCTTGGGTAGCTTTGTTTTTCCGGTTCTTGTATGATTTCTCTTCTTGGTGGCATTCACTGGAATCTGTCTCGAAGGAAAAAAGGGAAAGATTTTGTATTAAGGACCGAACGCAGCTTTGCAAGAAACCGGCTCCTGATCAGATATTCCGGAAGGACTGGGAAAGCAATTTCTATCTTCCCCCTTCCTTCCTGATTTCTTCCTCCTGTTGTCCTATTTTTTTTTTTTTTTCATAAATGAATATTGTGGAAATGATTTGGACTAAAGTTATTACATTAATTATCCAAACTGACATTTTTGCAGTGTGTGAAAGGACAGGGTGGTATGTAAAATAGATGCACTAAGAACACCTACAGTATGACAACAAGTAGCAGGGTAATTGCTGAAAATGAAGTCTTTTCTGCTATCCCTTCCCTTCAACATCTGTTGTTCCATATGGAGTCATAAATATTTGCAATAAAATAGTTGAAGAAATAATCTCAACATTAATAGGGAAAAGCTGAATCCGCCAAGAAAATTGAAGAATTTTTTTTTTCTTGGCAAGTTCCTCCTACCCATCCTCATCTGACAGTTTAAAATCTCAGTAGAACAGTCAGACTACAGTGATGCTTAAAAATCACCACAGAAAAAAACCCTTTGTGAATGTTAATAGGAGAGTTAGCTGAGAAAAATTTTATAACCCCTTGATAATGGCCATGAGGAGGATTTTGTTGATTTTTGTTTCATTTTCCCCCTTCCTTCCACGCCACAGTAATTTTATTACTAGCCTTTTATTGAATAGTTCACATTTTCACTTTTCTTTGTTGTCAGTAGAAATAATGCTTCTTGTCGGCGTGAGGAATGACAAGGTACTGTTACTAGCTGAAAGTAACTAGTTACTTTAAATTGCCATATGGAAAATGCAGATTGATAGTACGTACGCTCCTACGTAGATTAAGAAGCGACTTAAAGCACAGAACAACTTTAAATGTTTCGGAATCCAGATTACCAAAACCTGCCTGAGGAGCAGCAGCTCATCGGAGAAAGCAGGAATAATAATAGTAACACAGACAAGCTATAAATTGTAAATAATTGTTGTGAACGTAAATACAGCGTTTTTGAAGGCTTTTTATGTATTTGTTAGTAGCCTTAATTGTACTTGTGGTTCTCCTTAATGCACAGAATTTCATCGGGTGACATCAGTTGTATTTGTTTTTCTTAATCTGTACGTATGGAACTTCAGGCTGGCGTTCCTTGCAGTGAAGCACTGCAGTTCTGATGCCTGGCTGGTGATTTACTGCACTTCTCAATGCCATTTTTTTGTTACTGCAAACCTAGCGGCTCATCTAACTCGGGTCCTTTTTTTTAAGGTTTGAATTAATGAAATATTTTCAGGTGTTTTTACCGTCAGTGCCATGTGAACATCAGAGTATATTGTAAATAAGTTGAAGTTATAAATAGGTATAATTTTCTGTGTTATTAATGAGAGTACATTGATGAAAATGTCAAAGCTGTATAATTACGCACCTCTCGATAAAGAGCGCACAGATAAAAGACAATTTGTAAACTGTAATTTCAGCCTTTTCTAGTGAAATTTTAATTTCTCCGCTTTTTGCCCCCTTCTCCTGTGCAAACACTAAGGGCCTGCTCCGTGACGTCCTTCAGGACCCCCGCCTGGTTCCTGAGAGCAGGTCTAGGGATGCGTGGTGAATGCCTTGCTTGCACGGTTTGCTTTCTCTTTCTTTATTACTCCAAATACTCATTTTTTCCTAAGCCAGCACGTTGCTCTAAATGTAGCAGACGTGGTCTACATTTTCCCCCTGTGTTGAAAACAAGGAAAAGGTTTTATTAAACACTTCTTCAGGACAAAATCAGTTGATTTCAGAGTGCATAGGTGAGAGGCAGCTTGGACGCAGATACCGTGAAGCGGAGCATACTTGATGTTACCGTTCTGAGATAGTTTCCAAAAGCTTTTAAGGCAGCCTGGAAATGTATATATAATGATGAGATACTATTTTTAAAGTGAAGTTTTTTTTTATGGCAAAGCTCAGTAGTGAAAAATGCTTGTGTGCTATCAAGTGGTATCAATCACTGGAAAATGAAATAAAGTCTGATTTAAAGCTAGTGCACTGGATTAATCAGCTACTCCCCAATTGCATTCATTGACCCTGTTCATTCAGGGACTGTAATTAAGAAAAACAGCAGTGACTTTAAATTTGGCACCTGAATCACAAGGTTAAAGCAGTAAATTTCTAAGTCTGATTGGTGCCAGCTTAGGAGGAGGTATCTCTTTTCTCACTGATGAACAGGAGTGCTCAGCTCCAGGCAGAGAAGCAATGAGTGAGGGAGAAGAAAGGCAGGCAGAGGTTTATGGAGGATTTTCAGAGTTATTAAGGCACTGAAGACAGATAACCCTGTCCTTGCAGACTTACAGATACAAAATATTCGAAATAAATAAATAAATTACAGGGTTTTCATCCTTACATTACTGTGAAAGAAAAAAATTCTACTCGTTTCCAGTTAAGCAGCACAGAAGTTGCCAAGGTTTAAAGCTAAAATAAGAAGTCTCACTTTTTTGGAAAACTGCTTTTTGCAGTCTAAAATTAGAATTTGGGCCCTAATTCTGTCAAAATGCCCACGTTTGGACACGGCTGCCTATCACTGTTGTTGTGAAGTAGGTATACAACTGGAAGTCAAGGGACCTCGTGCCACTATAAAGATATATTGGTTTGGATGATTCTGTAAGATCTTTGGGCAAATAACGCTATTTCAAATAAAAACGTAGCATCTTATTTTCAGAGATGAGTAGCACGTACAACTCGGCTGGTGTCGCGGATCCTCTGTTTTATTTTATTAAAGGTCAGAAAGGTCCATTAGTGTGTCCAGGCTGTTCTTTTGTAACTACGGACCATTACATGTAATCCCCATCACTCAGATATGGAGCTCAAAGAATTAGAATTGCGATAAACCATTTTAGTCCTTGGGTTTCTAAATTGTATGCCACAGGCAGGGAAAAGGAGTGACCCAGCTGCCATCTGTGTTCAAACCCATCTTATTAATGCTGGCTGGAAGCTTTCTGAGATCAAAAGTCTTGGTTAGTAACTAACTGATTAATAACTATAAATTTTGTATAAATTGTTACTCACTTCTCCATATGCCACGTATTTATTTTATGCATGAGTTATATTCTACAAGCTATTTGAGGTGAGGTTTACATATAACGTTTATGCGGCTCCGGATAAAGTTTTGAAGTGTATGTGAAGAAATAACTTGGTGGTCTAACTAGTGTTAGGCAATATGTAAATTGTAGCTTTAGTATTTCTGCCGTGTTTCGAGAGGGACGTGACATGTCAAGTGTATCAGGTATATGAACGACGGATTTAGAAACATGCCTTCGGAAAGAATATAGACCAGCTGGCAAATAAAAATTGCCTGTTGGTTTGGGCCATGCACTGTCATGCAGGGAGCAAGTCGCGTTACTCGTGTTCCCAGTGCTGCGTTTAGTCCGTAGGTTGATGCTTCGTTTTCCAATCTCTATTTCTGCAACTCAGAAGACAGAAGATGAAATACTTTAGTATACTGAATTAAGAACAAGAAACTTCCTAGCAGATTTCCATGTGCTTCCCTGGGATAATACTCCATTCACTGTTAGTGTTTACTGTGTTTTTCTTTTCTCTGCAATATAATTCTTGCTTTTGTCTATTCATCTGGATGCCAGCTAGAAATTAAAATAAAAAGACTGCACTCTAAATGGATTCCTGAATGCTATTATAAAGCATGGCAGGTTTAACAAACAAGCTCGATAAAAGTAGTTCCCACTTTGCTTCAATAAATAGGAAGGTTGTTTGTGTCCTTGGTTAGATTGTAGTTGTCCTAGCTTTATTTCTTGCTTATTCCGTTGTACGATATGTGAGTGCAGCTTTTAGCATTTATATTTTTAGTGTTCTTTAAAATCAAAATGCTTAAATCAACATCTTTTTTCCCTATGAAAGAGACACATTGGATACAATCCACAAAAAATGCTTCCAACACATGCCATTTTTAATTGCTTTACCAATTATGATTTCTCCAGTCTAGCTAATAAATTTCTGCCTAACTGTGCACTTATTCAGAATATGGGCAAGATGTAGACACCATTCAGATGTGAAGACCTATTACAAGATTGAAATAGATTTCTAATGCATTTATCATTCATCTTTGCAGAGTGTGATTTCAATCAGAAAAAAAAAATGATGAATGGTTTGACAGTTTCCACCCATATACGCTAAAACATAATATGCTGCTTCTAGTTTTCAGCTATTACAGACTTTAACATGCAATGTGACCTTGGTCTGCAAAGCATGTTTGGTTAGCACAAAAACTTAATCATAAGAAGTCATAAGTAGAATCCTTCTTCTTTACTGCCCTTTTTCTGGGACTTGGAAATTTATTGCTTCTGGGACAGGTAGGATATGAACAATGGGCCAAATAGAGTCCAGGGTTATCTCATCTGTGTGAAAACTGCTGCTGAAAATCGATGTGACCTCTGCTACACTGTCATCCCAATTCCCACCCTCTGTGTCCTATTTGTCTTTTGGTAGAAGCTTAGATCTGTGTGCTGTCTCTATGTGTCTCTCTTGGGCCAGATTATCAAAATGAATCATTGCCTGCATACCTCTTATATTTCTATTTATTTTCCTGGTGCTGACTAGGTCTGATGAAATATGATTCTTTTTGCATTTGATCCTCACTGCAGCGAGCAGCACCTAATTTAGCTGTGTCTATCTCTTTAAAGAAGAGTAATACTATTTTGAAACTTCAATCTGCTGTACAGTAACATTACAAACCATAGACCATGCAACCTGTCTTCACAGTCAATAGTAATTTTCCTTTCGGCCAATTTAATGTTATTACTTTCATCTCCAAATAGTCGAGATTTCGAGAGTTTTTAAAGCAGCTGTAGTTTTGTTATGCATACTTCATGCATTACTTTCTTTTTCAAATGCCACTTCTGTTTAGCCTTTTGCGACTCCAAGGCTTAGGTGATATTTCTGTGTGGCATCATACGCAACAACTTACCGCTTTATTTTAAAAACTCTGCCACTGATATATTTAAACAGAGCAATGGTGTATCTGAATCAGCACGAACTCCACGTATGTTAACCAGAGTTAGTTGGTTTTTTTAAATGGATCATTTAAATTACATGGACAGAGCTCTAAAATGAGAGCTCTGAAGGTGTGTAGAGGTTGCTGGCTTTTGTTGTTGTTAGTCCTGAAGAGTCATTATAAAGATGTTCCACTTAATGAACTCACACAGTGAAAACAAAATACTCCCTAAAGAGGGATTTCAGACAATACTTGAAAACTGCTAACGCTCCTGGTCCGTTGTCAGTAGGTGTGTTGTAGAAATACAGCAAAAAATGCTTGCTGCTCCATAGATGCTCCTGGAGTTTGGAGCACCTAGGTGATAGTACTGCTGTGGAGACACCGTCGTTTAATTCGTTGTTGTCAGATTCTTGCTGAGGTTTTTGGGGTTTGGGTTTGGTTTTTACTAAGAGAGGTGGGAGAAGGAGGCCTTCTGAATGTGGTATGGTTTAAATCGTGGCTTTAATACGACCAAGGCACTTGACAAATGGAACTATCAGGACTGGCTGCGCAGTTGCCCTTAGAAAACACATGCATCACGAACTTATGGTCAATACATTAGTTGCAAGCTTTACTAAAAAGCAATTGCTGAGAAGATATTCTTCATGATTTCTGCAAGTGCAGGAACATAATATATATAGACTGGTTTTCCCTGGAATGTTACACACAAATATTTTTTTAACATTTCAGAGTGGAAGAAGTGGACGGAGTTTGGCTCTAAAGACTGCTAGCAGATTTTGATTTTGTGGTTTTCAGCAATTAACCTCATGTTTAAAATGCATGTGTGGGGAAGAAGTACTCATAGGGATCTGAGAGAAGGGGATACATTTACTATCCTAAAATGCGTTTAAATTATCCTATTCAAAAGTGTGAGTTCATTGGTGGTAGTACTGATTCATCACAAAATTTAAAGGATTTTTGAAAAATAATTGCTAATGCTGTTGTTTCTTTCCGGATACACATTTCTACTGTCTGTGCACAGCTCGGTCTATAACAACATGATCTATTCGAAACAGCGACTGAAGGGGAAGCTACCAGGTCCCGATCCTACAATTTGTGAGAGACGCATCAATCTAGTTCTGTGCCGTAAATCGCAGGAGCGAGGCCCTGCGCCTCTCCTCCCCGGCCGCTCCCCCGACCCCGCCACCCAGCGCGCTCTGCACCTCCGGTAGAGATAACTCAGCAAAGCATTTTTGGCTACCGCCTGTGACTAGAAAGGCTGACAGTAGCAAGGTACTTGTTAAGAAAACCTGCGCTGACACCTTACTGACAACTGGAGCTGGTGCTGGCTAAGCAGGAGGGGATGACTCGGTGGAGGTTATTTACTGCTGAGTATGGGAAGGGTGGCGGTAAAGGCGTTAAGAGATGCGATACATTTCTTGATTAGAATCTTGTCAAGGTTATAGCAACAAAAAATGCACACCACAGAATGGCAAGCGTGGTAGAATGAAGAAAGGTCATTCAGGTTTAACGAACTGCGTAATTCTGTTGCAATTCTGTAGTGTAATTCCGTAGAATTTGAGCTATAATAGTCTGTACTCTATGACAGCGATGTTGTAGTCTTCAGTATATTTATTATTGTTCTGTACTATTATGCAAACTTACCTTAGCATCAATGACAGCTGCCCAAAGACCGAAACAATGTCAGTTTTACTAACGCGCTTGTATTTTGACTTCCAGGTAAACAGAATGCTAGTTTCTAGAAATTACATTTACCTATATTTCCAATGCTTTCTGATGTTGCTTTTAAACCTATCTTTACAGAAGAGGTCCAAATTGCCATTCCAATAATGAAACCAACCTTAGATAAAGTCCAACTGGCTGGACAGGCCTTGCCTCCTGGATTTCCGGCGCCATTTCTTTTTGCTGATGGTCTTTCATCAGTAGAAACACTATTAACCAACATTCAGGTAAATTATTCTCTATAGGGCCAGGCTATGTCATGATAGAAAAAAATGTGTTTCTTTTTCAATCTCTTTAAAAAGTTTCAGAAACTATTTTGTATCTGCAATTCTGATTTCTTTTATTTAATGTAACGCGTAGGTTTCCACTATCTGGCATTATCGATCGTGAAAGGGTTTTATATATTGTCTTTTTGACTTAATTGTCGGCAATAATGGTCATACTAAAATTCACCAGTCTCATTATTCCTCCTTTGCTTCTCCCTGCAGTTGACTGAGGTCAGCAATGATACGGCACTCCGTTTGTAATAACCCACATCAGTAGGACGAATTAGCAAAAGCTATACTGAATGATTCCATGCCACAAAATTGCTCATATATAACATTTAGCTACTTCAAATGCCCAGTTGCATTCCAGGTCTATAGTTTCCTGCTTTTAATTTTTCTGTTTTCCTAGAGGGTGTAAAAGAAACAAATGGATGAATTTTGTCACTGCTGAAGCAAACCGGTCTTTTCAGATCTTACATTTGTGTGTGTTTTAGGGCCTACTGAAAGTGGCTGTGGACAATGCGAGAGTCCAGGAAAAGCAGATACAGCAGGAGAAGAAAGAGTTAAAGATGGAGCTTTGTAGAGAGAGAGAACTGAGAGAGAGCTTGGAAAGGCAACTCACAGCTGAGCTGCAAAGCAGAGGTGAGTGAATGAAAAATGGAGTTTGGATATCTATTAAATGTATAACCCTTTGGCATTTCCAGCTGGAGCTATTGAGGACTCGGAGTTAACTGACATTCATACTTCAGTGTAATGCAGCAGTGGACTAGCACTGGTAATGAAAGATTTAAATTTAATAAAAGCAGAATGAAGCACACTTTTCTGTAAGCAGACAGAACAGTGACTGAAGGATTATTTCCTGGAGGGCAACTGGCCACAGAGAGTTTTGGCTGGTTCTGTGGAGGAAAGCTGATTCAGTTTCATGGCCTTCACATGTATTATTACCACTCCGCCTGCGTACTCCCAGCCCGATTTCTTCATTTGACAGCTTTAATTTCTTTTGTTTTCTGCTATTATCCTCCAAACACTGAGAATCAGTCTTACTGTGAGAGAGATAATGTGTCTGTAATTTGGGTATTTAGTTGATTTTTTTTCATTACCTTACTACTTATCTAGCCCACATTTCTCTAGTTTAGGTGCTAGTCAGCTAGTTTTTCTTGTAGATAACTTCAGTGCAACAAAATAGGCAGAACTGCAAGAAGTTGTCTACCCAAGTGCGAGATCTGAAGCAAAGAACCCTAGATAATTTTTTTCCATCAGGAGAGCGAGACACAATAGCACTCCCCATATGGGGCCTTCTGAGACAAAACCATGACTGTTTAGAAGCTTTTGATAATAATAGGCAATTAAATGGGTAAATCTGAATTTTTCGCTCTGATACTGCAAAGAAGGCCGTATTCTTTTTAAAATTCAAATCTGCATTTAAAGGAGAGGAACAGTACTTTATGTGCCAAAAGCTACTTCTAGATTACATCCATGAAATCAGAAAGATAAAACTAGATAAGACCAGAACTGTAGGTGCCAAGTGCTGTCTTCCTGTGCATGTTGAATTGAAATTAGGTGTGTAGAACAGAGCTGTCTGCAGCGCCAAGTCTCAGTAAGAGGCAACGAAGAAGGGCACTTCTAGTCGAGTTGGGAAGGGTCAGTAAATGCTACTGAAGTTGTTAAATTGCAGTGGGTGCTCAGAGATGTTGCATCACCCCAGTCTCAGTGTGGCTGAGACTGCTGTATTTCTCTAAAACAAAACTTCTCTCCCTGTTGGCAGACAGCACGCTATGCACCTCCTGAGTCACATTTAAGTCAACAAAAACCTTAAGCTATTCGCAGACTTTGTTGGCTTCTGGCTCAAAAGAGAATTTCACCAATAATCAGTGTCCTCAGAATTGTCTTTCAGGTCATCGCCACGTGCACATAAAATCCGAGATAGGCTTTTTCACCTGGGTTGCTCAATTTTGCAAAGTTACGTTCTACAGATTACATTTTGACATAATTTATTAAGTCTCTCAGAGATTTCCCATGTAATGGTATCCTTTTTTTTTAACCCTGACTGGAGCATTCACAAATCCAGAAGGATCTGTACAAGTCAGTAAGAATTCAAGTGAACAGGCGGTCACAAAAAGTTACACAAATACTGTGGATTTTCCCAGAATTTTTCCAAATTTTTTAGTAAATGTTCTAACAATATTTTGTGATTTGAAATTCACAGGTATCTAATGTACAGGAGAAGCAAATAATTAAAAGGGAATGCAAACTGCTGCTTGTATAAATTCAACTTTCATTTTAACAATACTTGCAAGCAATATTTGCCAGAGTGTACATGCTAACAAACTTGGCTCAAAAATAGATAGCAATTTTTCAAGGGTATTTATGTCTAAACTGAAATTTTTTTAGTCTGCTAGTTTTACCTATCTTTCCTGGTGCCATTGCTTCTCCATTTGTTTGATTCCATAAGGAATCCATGAGATCAAGTACTGCTCTGTGGAATTTGACTACACATATGAACTGCAGCAGCAGCAGCACAATACAAAAGCATTCTTCGATCCTCCGCATGAGCTGCGATGGGTCGTAGAAATGTAGCACTGTCATATGGGCTGGGGTGTGCTACGGAAGTGGTCATTGACCCCCTTCCAGAGCTTGCCAAAAAATGTTCTCCTGCTGGTTCTGAGAAAGCACGTGGGCATCAGCCTCCGGTGCAACCAGTCTTCCTCGTGCCAATCAGGCGTGCCAGCTGATGGCAGATTTCCTGGAACAAAAGCGGTGCCCAGGAGGAGAGTATTTTCTGGCTGCAGGGAACACTCAGCAGAAGTGTGGCGATGGGACTGTAGAGATCCTACCAAGCAGTTTAAACCAGGGAAGGGAGGTGCAGGTTGTACAAAGAAGAGACGCAAGAGAGTGTTCTTGCAGCACTGGTGAAAAAACAAGTGTAAGAGCCCGTTAAAGATAGTTTAATAAGGATAATAAGGGCAGTCTGTTAGTCGGCAGGAAGGTGGTTGTTGGCAGAGGTAGGAATTTTAAGATGTAGTTCTGGCCCAAGTAATGGTAACCTGGTGCTGGTGAAAAATAAGGTTAAATACGGGATTAAGATTCAGGGTTTGAAAAGGAAAAGGTTTAAAAGGTGCATTTTATTGCTTGAATTTATATAGGTGAGGGAATACAATCATAACCAATGTCAGCAGTTTCCAATGAAGATATTGATCATCTGGCTGCAATTAATACTATGCAATTCTCTAGTCGTACTTCTAACTTTATTTATAGTTAGGTTTAAGACTGAGATTAGTTAGGAATACTTCTGTTTTCTGCCAAATCTTACATGGCTGTACCTACGGCCTGTGGATGCTCTTTGTCAAGGCACTGTTTCTGCTTTCCATCTGGAAAAGAGAGATGAGATGACTGCAAAGTGCATTGAGATCTAATGCAAAGCTGTACAGGAGCCCTGTATTATTGCATTGTTACCCCTTTTAAGTCCAAACAGCCGGCTACAATACAGCGTTTTATAGAGTGCTTCAGTTAGAAGGAGAAATTACTAATGAAGAGAACATACTTGATTTACTTACCAATGTTATAAGCTTGTTTTCAACCTGCTTTCTGCCTGGGAAGTTCCCTTTAATTTCTGTCTGAGATTCTCAGCACATCCCCAATGCTTTTTTGTTTCTCTCCTTTCTTTGGCTTTCCCTCCTTTTTTCTCCCACTAGTGATGAAGTGTGAAAGTACTCGTGTTGCTCAGTACGTACCCCTGCTCTACGCATTTGGTCTTTCATTTGAGTATGTGCCCACTTAACCCAGCTTCTCAATAGCCTTACACCTGGCTTCTGTCGTGGGCAGTGGTTCTTGTTATTTCAGTTATTCTGCTTCAAAATTCACCCAACTGCTGTTCCATTTTTACCGAAAAAATTACCACCTAATTCCATGGGGCTTCACTCTGTACACCATTGCTACTGACATTTCAGATTCTCCAAAACTGCACGCAGACAGTTCGCCTGCAAAAATAAATTTAATTTCCTTTTAAAGCTAGATAACATAACTAAAACTGAAGCTCTGACACATTCAGAAGACTTCCTCCATCCATGAGGAGCGGTCAGGGGAGACATTAGCGGCGTGTTTGGATGATCTTTCTAGATAAAACCACTGGAGGAGGAGGGTGCGATATAATTCTCAGCAGTAAGGGAAGCGAGTAGAATGAAGGGCGAGAGGTTTATTTCATTTTGAGGATGCACATTGCTGCTGTTGCTAGAAATTAGTTTAAGCCAATGATCTACTTAACCAAACTGCACAACTGTAGCTGGAACTTAGTCCAAATTGGTGAAGTCTGTGTAACGCGAACCACCGGGCTGGCTCTGAGACTCCTACGTTCTGGTCAGGAGACTTAACTCCATGGGACTGTTCCAGAGTGAGAGTAAGATTTAAGATCTTTAACAAGATCTAAAGCCCTTTCAGATTGTTCATCGTTTCACTACAGGATATGGCTTGGGGTTTTTTTTATTTTTATATCAGATTCATGCCAGATTTTAAATTTTTCTTTTTCGAGCTAGAACTGGGCCCTTGAACATTGAACATAAACGCCTTCACTGTCTCCATTATATATTAATTGTGCTTTAACAGCCATTCTTACAATATATTTGCATTTCAGCAACAATTCAGAAACGCTTGAAGAAAGAAAAAAAGGCAAAGAGAAAATTGCAGGAAGCTTTGGAATTTGAATCAAAGAGAAGAGAACAAGTGGAACAGGCGCTTAAACAGGCCACATCAGGTGACGGTCTCAGGATGTTAAATGGTAATGTCTTAGTTGGCCTTTCACAGTTAGCTTAAAATGATGTTTAATTGAATGAAAAAAAAAAATAAGACGATGCACAAAGCAAATTCCAGAATAAAAAACCACAATCCTTTCCTGAAATAATGAAAAATCTATTTCAGGCCATGTGCTCTGGGTCATGAATTAAAAAAAATAAGTAAGTCTGCAACTAGAGAAACAGAGCGAGCAGTTTACACAGACATGACAAGAAATGCTGAATATATTACCAGAGAAATCTGTTACAGTGCCAGCTAAGACAATGTGAAATTTGGTTCCTATAAGGTTCTGTGAACTCTTCTCTCCCAGCAGATTCATTTTTAGAACTGCTGAGCTTCATTTTAAAAGCCGTTTGGCTGAAGTTTGCTCAGCCTCAGGACCTGTTAAGTTTGTTAAATACATATCAGCTTTCAGAGGTGACTAGGTTTTGAATACTTCCCAAATATTCTTGTGAAACAAAAGCAAATCAGTTAATCTCCTAAACAGGGTGATTATGTTTTGGGTAGTGGGAGGATTTGCCTCTCCTGCTTAATGTGGTTCTGACCAAAGTTCCGAGCTTTGGTTTGAATCTTTAAGAGTGAGCCTAGTTGAGTTTTCATTAATTTCAGGCTCTGTAGCTAAGGTTTAATCTGTGCGTCCCTACCCCGAAGTCTCTGCAGAGGCTCGTGAACCCGAGTTACGTTCAGCCTCTGCTGTGTTTTGTGGCGTGTAGTCTTTACGTTAACTTTGTGCTGCCTACTTTGGGCACCGCTAGCAACTGAGCCGTAATAACATAAGCAGACTGCAAAAACTGCCTGAACTGCTGAGGAAAATAATGAGTTTAGCTTGTCTTGAGTTCTCGGTTGTGAGGGCTACCCAAACTGTTTTTTAAAGTTAGGGCAAGGCTGTCTACGTGAACTGCCATCGCAACACTCTGCAATGGACTGCGAGTTGTGATTTATCTGGAGCACCTAGGAGATATAAACTCTTTAAGTACGAGAGCAACATCTTTCAGAGGCATTCTCATCTGCTGGGTTTTATAGTCCAGCATATCACTGTAACCAGGAGCTGGCTGGCTTTTCTGATGTAGTGACAGCGAGTGGTGGCGGTTCAGGCGCAGATATACAGCTTGCAGTTGCACCGTGATAAGGGACAGTGACCCAAGGGTGAGTGGGTGGACAGAGCCAGCAGGAAACCTCTTCCACCGCCTCCACTGGATCAGAAAAATGCCCAGATCAGATCCCACAGACACAGCCAGCACCTTGAGATGAATGTCAGAAAAAACCTAACATCCTGATGTTCCATAAGGTCATGCACCCAGATTCTGCCATCGCTGCTAAGCGCCTGCCGCTCGCACTACTGTTAGGAGCGCTCAGCAGTTCTGGAAGCCACAAATTAAAGGGTACCAACGTGCCAGCAATGTGATTAACAGATCTTTACATCTGCTATTGGGGGCCTGGCTGCTAACGTTTTGATTTGCGGGCACACTCAGGTAGGCATATATATGTTAGTGCCTGCAAGAAGCTGATATTTACATGCTAATCTGATTGCACATGCAAATCAGGTAGCTCATTAGCATCTTAATCCACAATTTAATTGCAGGTACAATTTTATGACAACAAAATGTGAAGGGCTATTCTGAATATTTTTAATTTAACTCTGACGGTCTGTCTCATTTAACAGATGCTGTTATTAGTTACAGATGACTTTGTCATTTTACGTATATACAACATGTACTCTAAAAGGTTTGAAAAGAACAAACCTTTTTAGATTAATAGATCAGTGCCCTGAACTTTCCTTCAAAACAGGAGTCTGAGTAAGGGAAACTCTATGTAATAACAGTCACTTGTAATTCTATAACAAAAAACTGTATACACAGAAATACTATTTATTTGCTCATATATATCTATAGGGCTATATATGCATACATCACATATATTTCATTTACACATATATTACTAAGATATTACTCATATTACTCTTCTGTGTATGGACTAGACTTTAATGGGCTGCCGGTCAGGCTGTAGGGTGACCAGCAAAATGTCCTCTTTGCGCTAGATACTGACACTAACCCAAGTGATCCAAGAAAGCAGCAGTGCAGTTATTCTCTATCTTAAGAAAGTCCAGAACAGGCTTGTGCACAGAAACACTTCAAAGCTGTTGTGCAGCTCCCTTTCAGGTGTGAGGTTTCTTTCTTGCTGTAATTTCCAAGTGCTGTATTATAAGGGAAGCAGATGTTTCTCCAGGATTCGAGGTGCCATGGATTCAAATCACATACCCTTCATGCTAATCCTTGTTGGCACAAGGTGGATAATGGCATCTGTTATCATAACACCCTGGGGTGTTTGAGCGCCCGCCCCCACCCCCGAGGACTGTGCATACAGAGGTATTATCACTATGAAATTAAATAGTTCAAAAAGTGCGTATCATTATACGAGACTCTATATATCGTTATATGAGACTCTTTCTCAACTTGGAAAAAAGAGCACAGTCCATTTTAGAAAGCTCTTCTCAGAAATCTGGAAATGTGTCACATAATATCACACAGGTAATTTTGTTTTGGGTGATAACGCATGCTTCCAACATCCTGAGCAGAGTCTTTTAAATGCAATTTGCACAGTCCTTACCTGTAACACACACTCATACAAACTGATACGCACACACCCCCAACCATGTTGACTGGCGTTGGCTATATTCTTTAATTCTGTACTTCGCAGGTATACGGCTAGGAGAGTCAATGTAGTTTAATGTTATCACAGTTTGATTTCGACTTTTATTTTTCATATGTCAGATGCCCTCATTCTCCAAGAGAATTTTACAGACACATTAATATCATGTGTTGGTTATTATCTGATCGTCAGACAAATGTGAAGCACGTTAAAAATCATTCACTGTGAGACCAGTGATGTTGGCACATTTTGGAAACAATTTACTACTGAAAATTCTATGAAGACCAAATGTTTTGTGCAAGACCGTGTAACTTGGCGATCACCCTAGTTTGCTATAAATATTTTTCTAAAGATGCATGAGAGAAGGACAAAGGGGAATGCATTAATCTTCGGTGTCACGTCTTTCAGATGCTGGAATCCCAGATATGGAAATAGAACACAACGGAACCCAACATGACAGTGCAGCAATGCAAGGTGCAGTATCTACCGCATCCCAGCACATACATGTTTATCATAAGCCCTATTAAAAATGAAATGAAATGCAGACTAGTTTTTGTCTCTGTTTTCCTGCTTTAAGAGAAATGTAAATGGCACAACTTTATTTTGTTTTCCTGTTCAATATAGAAAACCTTTGAAAGATCAATGCTTTACAAGACCAGAAGTTAAATTTGTTTAAATAGAGGTGTGGGAAGCTCATATTTAGCAATCAGATATACGTGCTTAGTTCAAAAGTGGGTTTACATATGATTTATCTTTTTAAAATACTTTACCTCTGAACCTTACCTTCCTATCGAGATCATATGTGTTTTCAAAAAATACAGAAACTGTAGGTGGAAAAGGAAAGTCACGTTCATGTTACGAGCAATTACATAGTGCTCCGTTTTCCTCGCTGTTCAGTGGCTGTTTGTAAATACAGACCATTCGGGTATTGTCTGAGGGCTTCCCAAAGAGTAATAAATGCATTCTGGCCGTAGGCCTGGGAAGTAAGGGAGTTGTGTGATCATCATTTAGGGGAGCTGAGATACAGAGATCTCGAGGGTTATTTCCATTACCGCTGCAAGCCTATTTGAGTCACGCAGAAAATCCATAGTCACCTGTGATAAAATTTGGTCTGAGCAATTTGAACATAGAAGTTCTCTGACTTTGGAGAAAGTCCAGTTTTGTCGTGTTGATTTTCTATAAAATCAACCTTTTTCTCCCTTCAGTCCTGTGCCGTATTCGTTACACGCCGTTCCATTCTGCGTTGGTACTACAGCAGCCCGGAGACAGCTGCCTGTTTCAATAGAACTGCTGCTGCTTAGAGCGCTTCCACCCTTTCTGCTGAATCATGTAGTGGTTATGTGCAAAAAATAACCTGCGTGGAAGTAACCAAAGACAGGGCCCTTCTGTGGAGACGGAAGGAGGACTGCGGTACGGTTATAGATACAAACACAACTTGTAGCATTTCTGAACTGTTAAAGGCTTAACTTTGCATACCTCTGGTATGCACCTGTCGTCCATCTGTCATCTATACAGGAAAGCTTTCAAATATTTTTACTGCTGTCTCTTGTTGTGATTTTAGGTTCATATGCTATGTATTACAAAGAAGGAGAATCACAGCTTTATTGTAACGCACATATATACATATAACATATGTGTGTATAGATATGTATGCATATGATTAGAGCTGTGCTCTAAATATTACAATTTGAAAATTGTCACTGCCAGAAATAGTCAAAATATTGGATCAGCACTTAGGACACATATATTTAAATTTGACAAGCAAAATATTCCTAATTCCGATACCTGCGGAGATGAGTGCTCAGCGCTCTTCCAAAAAGGTTCCGAGAGTCAAAGGTGCATCTGGACAGAATCTGGTAAAAAAAGGAAGTTCATTTAGTTCATTTCAATCTTCAGTTGAAGGAAAAAACTTACAGTTGACTCAAATGGGTCTTCCCATCAAAAATTATTATAAATATTATAAATTATAAAATTATAAATTATAATAAATTATAAATTATTATAAATAACTGTGGGGAAAGTGATGCATAGCCACTTCCAACAACCATTTTACTTACCAGAAGGAATTAAGAGAACTTTCTTACACTTCCTGTAGTCTATTGATACACAAGAAAACCTTGTCATTTTATGATTTTCAATTCAGGTTGTTTTTTTGTTTTCTTTTGGGTTTTTGTTTTTTTTTTTTAATCTGATCCCAACTACATCATTCTTTAGTTTTATCAGGCTTTGGCTCATAAAGTTTTTGTTCAGGTTAAAAGCCTGAACAAAGGGAGCGGTGGCTATCCGCTGCGTTCAGTGTCTGAGCTCGGTGCCCCTCTGTGAGAGCAGAGCACGACTTGTGCAAGAGGAGTTGTAAAGCTGTCACACGCTCCGCAACGGCAAAGCATCTCTTGTCTTCGCCCCAGGAACGAATGACAGCGGACGCCGACGTCCCTGACAGTTTCAGTACGGTCACCTTCTTCATACGTAAACGTGTGATGAGTTTAGCCAGTTCTCTCGCGAAGCACTCTCAGCTGATAAAAAGGTTTCTGAGAAGCTCTCTGTAGAGCTCGTTTGGTGTTCAAAGTGTTTCTGTCCTGTAGCACCATCTCCTTCATTTTTATTTATGCTGATACTGTAATATCTTTTTATTCTCTTTTCCTTTGATTACAATTTTTGTACTTGACAGCTACTATTGCCCTGCCGTCTTTAACAGTTTGAGCACACTCCCTCATTGCCCCCTTCATTTGCTGCCTTTGTTTTTTGGGCCCTGGGAGGAGGAAGGGTCGAAACGCATGGCCCTAATACAAAGCTGTTTCCAAGCTTCCAAAATCTCTCTATTGCACAGAAAAAAAGCGCTAGCATCAATGCAGACCTTTCTTTTGCTGTTGTCAATAGCTCTGCTGGACAGAAATCTATCAGTCACACAGTGTCTTGCCTTTGAAATTCAATTAGTTTCACTGCCAGTATCTCCTTAAGACGGTTTAAAGGAAAATCACAAAAATACTGCACAGCCACCTTTCACAGTGATTAAGTCGTATCATATTTTATGCTCATTCCTTGAAATGATTTTATTAACGCAAGCTGTTCGTATACTGGGATTCTGATCTGCGTTATAAACCTTTTCCATTTAGTTGACTCATTTTCCCTATGCTTTGTGTATTAATTGAACGGAAATTTTGTGCGGATGAGACTTCAAACTTTTTTTGAACTTTACAGTCTAATACCTCCATCCTCCGGACACCTCATCTTCTAGTCCAGCGTAGCTTGATCTGAGAGAAGCTTTTTAGCTGATGAAATAGGAGAGTAGTGGTTGCAGCGGTCGTGAGGCCGCCTGCATAGCTGAGGGGTGCGGGAGAGGGTGATGCCTGCACGCAGATACCCTTCGGGGCTGGCTTCCATAACTCGTGGGCCAGCAAGATAGTGCATCAAGCATTTTATCAACCAATCTCCGTTTCACATAAAATAAACATACTGGGTGTCATTAAGTGCACCTTCAGATCAATGATTTTTGCAAATGACATTCAAGTACCATTCGAGTAGTGCATTTTTGCTGATAAAAGCAAATTAAATTAGCACAACTACAAGTGTGCTGATAAAAACTAAAACCCAACAGCAGCACCATTAGCTAACAAAGTAATATTTTCTCTTTACTGCTTTCTGCCATTTAGTTATTATCCTATTGGAAATCTAATTATAATCCTTTTACTCCCTAGTCAAACTTCACAGTTTTTGCAAGCTTAGCACTGACAAGTGATTTCATTACATTTGATTGCCCGCGCCCAGATTGACTCAACTTCACTCCGAGACCTAAAAGCCCTCTCAGTTTCTCAGATTCCCTGTTTGCACATTACAGCAACAGCTCCTTTAATTAATTAGCATGAACAGCAGTAACATGAACTGCTGAACAGAAAATAACATCATTTTATGATCGCAGGGAGACTTCTCCTTTTGCATGTTTATACCTTAGTTAACTTTTGTATTACTATATTTCATTGTTAGGGGATATTGGAACAATCAGCAAAGCAATGTTATCTTAAAATTTTAAAAAATAGATGTGACCGTAATACTTGATGATAAGAATTGACAAAAAATAAAAGCCTCTGAAGTTCACGAAGGAGGCGGCAGCACAGGCAGGCAGACGTCCCTGAGGTGACAGCACGGTTCGAAGGACGCATGGTTGACTCTGCCTGCGACAGGAGGGTGACCCGGGGCTGCTGCTGCTTTTGGTTCTGAAATGACCTGGCAGAGATCTAGCGCAAAAACTCCCAGTAACCGTGAATAACTTTTTATTTTTATCCGTTTGCCACAGGTGAAGGACTGGAAGTTTGGAACGTATTTTGGTTTTTATGATGTAGAAAAATGGGCTGCATTTTTTTCAATATTCTGATATAACCAGTCAGCTTTCAAATCCAGCCTATGGTAAAAAGGGCGCAAGGGGGACAGAGCAGAGCGGGGTAGTGTTTTTAAGAGGTTTAACAACTTTATTACTGTATCAAATTATACCTTCAAATGCAGCAATCTGCTGAAACCAACCACGCTACGGAATTTCAGAGTACTCTGCAGTTGTAAGAGACAAATTCAGCATCTTGGAAATTACAGGGCTATTGTCTTGCTCTTGCTTTCACTGATAAAAACGTTCAAGCACTTAAAATTTTACGTAAGAAAAGGGCAGAACCCTGTGATTAAACTTAATCTCTCTTGAGATGCAACTGAACAGAGGCCTGGTATTTCCTGGCGAGCGAGTTCTTCGCTGTCTTCGTTTGAGCCTTACGCCTTTTCCTCCTCCTGCCCAAGCCCTGCGCTGGCTGCTCCGCATGATGAACCCTCTCGTAGTTACCTTGCGCTGTGTCATACCGCGGTGTTTCTAGAAACACTCTTTCCAAGGGCTCTCGTCCGGGCGCGCAGCGGCCACGCGCTGCTGAAGCCGCCTCGCCAGGCGCTCCCCAGGGAAAGGGCCCTCCGGTACCCGCCGCCACAGCGCTGCGCCCGGGGACTACGTGGCTCGCCTGCTGGCCACGCAGATGCCGGGCTCTGAAACAAACAGAGTCGCTGCTCTTGGTGCTATTTCTGCTTTCGGTGCGCGGCATTGTTCTGAATGTCTCTCCCTGTAAGCACACGCACACACGAGGGAGGAAGCTGAGATTTTGTGATTTACTGAAAACAAAAGGTGGGGAAAGGTTTTCCCAGGAGACTGTGGAGTGTGACGCTCCGTACCTTTCTATGCTTACAAAAGGCTAAAACATTTAGTCAGTAATTCAGTGTCAGCAGGCTTGAGTATTTCCTAAGCGGGAACCACCGTGTTACCGCCCTGTCTGTGCAAACCGACAGCGGCAATCCAGCGTCCGCACAGTTCGTAGTCAGTGAACGGGTTCTTGTCCTTGGCTCTTGTTACCCATTAGAAATCCTATTTGCTGCACAAGTTTTTAGGTCTGTGAACACGGATGAGGAAATATTTGACAGAGTCGACTCAGTAGTGCTAAGCACAAAGTGGGGAAGGAACGCCAAAGGCAGCACCTCCAGGAGCGAAGGCCCAGGAGCCCCGGTCCCGGGAGGAGAGGGCCGGTACTGCTCCCCGGGGGGGCTCGTCAGCTCAGCCAGCGTTGGGCAGCAGCGACTGCACATCTGCAGGGGCGGAAAAGGGGTGATAGGAAAGCGCGAGCGATGAAAAGCAAGCCAACCAAACTCCGTTAGTGCTGCTGCTCTCCGAAGCGGCACTTGCTGTCCGCATTCTTACATGAGGCTAGAGGAAAACATGCCCTGCTCACCATGTTATTTTTTTCTCTTTCACTGCTCAGTTTGGAAAATATTTACAGATAAATGGAAAAAGGAAAAGTTTTACTGGACAACTAATAAACTGGCGAAGAAGTAAGTTTTACTCACTGTTGCCATTTGGCTGAATGAGTAGCCCAAAAACGTGAGAACTGGCTGCAGGCCAGTCTCTTTTTTTTTTTTTTTTTTTTTTTTTTTCCATGGTAGTGAAGGGATCCTTTTCCGTGTTTTTCATAATTGGTGTGGTCCTCACCCCCCCTAGCAGGGGCCTGGATGCAGCCCCCTTCCAGGCCAGTCAGCACTCCTGCTTGCTAAGAGGTTTAGGGAAAGAGTTGTTCCCAGGGATTTCATCCACAGTAGGAGCTGATGCAAACCGTTCTCTGCTTTTTCTTGGTTTTTTCCTGCAAAGTAAGAGACTGATTCAAACTAATTAGCCCCAGCTTTGTAAGTTAGATTTATTGTTATGGCATGGTATTTTCCGTGTGTCGCTGCATCCAAAGCTCGGCTCAGCTCCGATCTAATGGGAATGCTGGCTCTGTTCACGCAGCCTGGGAAGGGTGGGGGGATCGGCTCCTGTCCGCTGTACTCGGCGGTATCGCGTGCGATTCTGGGGTTCAGCCCCTCAAGACTTGTGCCAAGCCTCTGCACGCGGCTGCCTGCTGCCCCCCTTCCAGCTGCGGAACCGCAGCCACGGCTCGGCTCTGCCCAGCCCGTGTTCCAGCAGCGCTCCCAGCCACGGCTCGGCTCTGCCCAGCCCGTGTTCCAGCAGCGCTCCCAGCTCCTCCCGCCTCTCAACTGGCAAAGCGGGATTTTTCCGTTCACAACGTTACCTCCGCTCTCTGCAATACCTAGCACTCAGTTTTATCTTTTAGATTGCACGAGTAATGTACAGTCAGTGACACAACACATTTATCCTTGTTTTTGCATTGGGTAGCAGATCCCAAATTTCCTTCCTCCAGTGAGTGTCTCCTCCCGTTTCCAGCGTGCTAGCGGTCCCTGAGCAATCCCAAGGCGTAGCTGTGGCGGCGTGGCCCTGCTCCCCTGCCTGCTCTGCCTTTGCGCACCAGCGCTACTGGGGCGCGTCTCTTTACGCGAGTTGTGAGGGTGCGCCTGGAAAATTTGGTTTAAAGTACTTTTATGGAAGTACAGCTGAATTACTACCTTAAAAGAAAGATACTGCAAATAAAGCCTCACAGAGGATTCAGAAAAGTCAGAGATGCTGAATAGGCTGAAAAAAGAAAGGGGGGGGGGGGGGGAAGTGAATAAATATGCAGATGATAATTATTGCTTTTGGATTTGTCCTTTATACACACATTAAAGCCTTGAAAGAAAAAGGCGAATGATGATATTGTTGCTAAAAGAAAGTGCAGGAGATTAATGTATATACCCTGGACTAACAACTCAGGGAAGACAACACCATCCTGAGGGAAAATTACAATTATTAATATAGGCTCTGGCTCACTGAGAAATTGTGAGATCTTCCCTTGTCTTATACATTGTGAAGGGGGAAAAAAAAAAAAATCCATTCTAAATGTCTTGCTTATTAAGCCAGTCATGCATTTCACTGTAGGTTGTAAAGCAGTATAACATGCACAGGGGGCTCATAAGCATATTTTAGTGTTAGGGAATATCATTTATACAGTTTTTATATTGTCAATATTACCCCTAGAGAATGAGATTAGGCTTTAAACTACTGTAAATCTACGCTTTTGCTCACCTTTGTATAATTTCATTTTTTAATAGAATGAAGCCCACATAAATGAATATTTGATTAAGGGATAAACCTAATAAAAGAATACATTTATTGCACACAGATTTATTCAAATCTTTGCTATATAGTACAGTAAAATGCTGTGAAACGCTGTGTAGCTTGCAGTCAGCCACACTGAGGGATGGTGAATATTCTTCAAAAAGATGAATTTGACAACACTGCGTTGTCTTTCCTGTGGAAGCGGTAGCACAGCTGCTCCTAGCACTTCAGTTCCTCATAGGTGGCTGCTGCATGACGTTGTTAATGCCATGGAGTTCAGTTTATTGCACAGCAACAAAAAAGTATTCTCATTGCTGGAGAATAATTGAGAGCTTTATAAAAAAAGGCAGTATTTAACTATGCACTTGCTGTTTATTGATCAATAATGTCTCCTGGGTGGCTGCACTGTGCTTGAGCCTTGGCATTTACTTTCTCTCTTGCAGGTATTCCAGATACCTCCATTGAACTCCCCATGAGAAATAAAGGGAATAGGAAGGAAAAATTGAAACTTATTTCAAAGTTTAAATAGTCAGTCCCTCAGCCCGCAGTACCCTCAGTGACCACCTCTTACCTCCGTTTGAAAAATAATTTTTAAAAGACAATAAAAATATCAAGTTCTAAAAAAGTATTACTGATCCGTTTTTTGAGAAAGCAGCTCTTCCCTTGAAAGCACGTCTGGCTTCCTGGGCTCTGTCGCGCGGTCTTGGTACAAATACCGAGCATCAAACGTACCAAAAGGTGCCGCTGACGCCCGGCGGCCCCTGCAGTAGCGAGTTACGGCTCTCATTTCTGCTGCCTCCCATTGGCATTACGCAGACTAATTCCCCAAGCGCGGCCGTGTAGGTGCTGAGGCAAGAAGCTGCGGGTGTAAGTCTGGCTCCCGCGCCCAGGCGCGCACGGAGCGGCGAGCTGCGGGCGGCCGATGCCCGGGACGTGTGACGCCTTGGGAGCCGGCGGGTTACTGCCTCACGGGAAGCACGCTAGGGCAGAATGCCAGCCTTTTGGACTGCCTATAAAGACCACCTTTTTTTTTTGTTTGTTTCTTTTCTTTTGAGGGCCGCCGTGCTGACCTGCAGATTCTGCCAGTGGCTACCTTTTTTAGAAGTACAGCTTTAATACAGGCTAGATCACCTGCAGCCTGCTATGGAAAGAAGCCATGTGCAACTTCCTAATAAACGGAAGGAGAAAAAGAAAAAAAAAAACCAAAACCCACAGTGTTCAGTATTTGCATTTCTGCTTACACTCTCCCCAGGCTTTAATATTTGCCCCACTAAGTTTAGGACAATAATTTTAATCAGCCAAAGGCCTGAAGCTAATTTTATTCACTTCTTCGGAGGTTCCCATGCTCCCAACCGTTCCTCCGGAGATCTTATGTCCCTGGCTTTTCCGATCTTTATTCTTGTTTACATCCAAAATGCGTATTAAATCATCTTTGTTTGGAGAGTCTGAGCCTCCTTAAAACCATGAAACATTCAATTACTAATTAGCTGTTTCCTGTTCCTAATGAAGTGAACATGTCGGATTTGGATTAAAATTCAGCTACTGCTCTCCTCTGTTTATGGTTCCAGATGTTTTTGTTTTATCTAGGAGGTTACTTTGACAGCTACTGCTAAATGATAAATCACTCATATTATAGCTGAAATGCATTTTGAAATTGAAATGTGGCAAACTTTGAGATTGCTCCAAGGATCAGCGTCAGTTAGCAGGTCAATACTTGTTCTTTCCTTATGAGCGTTCGGTATTGGCATATGTAAAACAGTAATGGGCTAGATGTCAACATTATACAAAATGCTTCTCAATATTATCATTTTGCTATCATCTTCGAGATCAGTACTTGCGGGTTTAGCTGGGTGAATTTGTGATTCATTGTATAATGAACAAGAATATGGATTCTCATTGGCTTCAGTTTCTGTGGGCATTTTAATGTTTTCTTTTTTCTCTGGGCTTAGTGTGAAAAATTGCAGTTGATGATAGGTACTATAACTAGGAATGGTTTTATGAAGGAAACAAGTGGCTTTCTACTTGTTTCCCTAAATAAAAAAAAATAATTTTAAAAGAAATGTAGTTTCTGAATGCAAGAACAGTTTTCCAAGAACAGATACTGATTTACTTCTGTTACATTTTTTTTACTGCAATGCAATTTTGTTCTAACGTACCGTTCCCTGGAAGGTTTTGCGCAGGTAGTAACGGTACGTCGTAAAGCCGATGCCGTGCTAGCGGCGTCTCTCCTGCGGCGGCATGCAACACAGCCCAGGCTGCCTTCTGGAAAAAAGAGAAGGCAAATGAGCGGTCAATTAAAAAGCAAATGTCATACAGGAAGACAATTCAAATAGAAATATTTATAGTCTCTACCCAGCAGATGCAGAGCTGTGTCGCTTGCGGAGCCGCTCACCGGGCCTGGGAAAAACCCAAGTCCACAAGCAAATAAGGAAACCCACCTGAGTTTCAGTTAATTATAAAATGTCTAACTGCGTCATTGACCGGTTTTCTTCTCTTTTTTTCCCCTCCAGAAAACAGAACATACATCAAACCTACTATTATGTACTGAAGGAAACACCTATTGCTGAAAAATGTATAATGATCACTATTTGAAGACTATATAGTTCATGAAAAACGTCCCTTCCAACCTTTGATGCCTTCAGTACTGTGTGAAGAACAGGATTTGTAGCATGAAACTTGAAGGACAATTTTGAGCAATTTACTGTTGCTGCATCGAAAACTGCCGTATTGTCATTAAGAAATATTGAGACTTTTTACAAGCTTACCATACCAAACCAAGCCTGTTGCAACAGATCATTTTTAGGTCCCCGGAGATAGAAAGGAGTTTTAGTATTTTTAAGCACATACAGGAATTATTCCCCTTTTCCCCCCCCAAAAAGAACTTTTTTTTTTTTTTTTTCTAAGGAGGTAGCTATTACTGTATAGCGATGGCACAATGATTTTAAGCCACAAAGGTCCTCACTGGCTGTACATCATACCAGTCCAGTTTATCACTGAAACTGTTCAACATGGAGCTGTTTCGATTGTGTTTATAAATTAAGCTTTGTTTACTGAAGCAGATACTCGATATATATTACGTTTTAAAAAAGAAATGTGTGTACATTTTTTAAAAGAATGATGTAAAAAATTGTCCTTTCATTAGATGACCGATTCAAAAGTGTGAGCTAAACCCTAATAGCTGACGTAATACAAGGATTATAATTGATGCTTTTTTTTTATGCTCAGTTCAGCTTGGCTTTTGGTCTTTTAAGATGAAAAAAATGAATATGCAGTAGAGTGTTAGATAATGGAAACTTTTAAGTATGGTTTCTCTGTTGTACCATATTAAGTTAAAGTACACATTCTTTGTTAAAAATGTTCTTGCTAAAAACACAGTATTAAAATTTTTTTTGTTTGACTTTGGAAATCTTTTAAGATTTTTTTTTTTTGGGCTGTGAATTCCCATAGTTATTGTACTAATGCAAAAAAAATATTTTGCACTATATAAAAATACTTGAAGAAATTAATAAAGAGGGTGGGTTGGTATTAATCATTTTCCTAATTATTCTATGTTCCAAATTCTGAACGTTGCAGCTGAAACATTCCTTTCTCAAAAGAGGTGACTGAAAGCTGGCCTGAGTGGAGTGGAATTAAGTAAATCACCTGTTCACTCTTTACTTTCATTCATGGGTCAAAGGCACGGTGCTTATTTACTTACAAACTCACGTTTACATATGTATACTTAGGTTTACACACACATACCCTGAATGAAATCACTGTCACTTAAAAATAAAAAAAAAAAACCTTTAAATAGGTTTCGGGGGAATCCATCTCCTGTGAATATGTATACTATCCATAGCTATATGTATAGCATTTAAGCTTTCATTTCTTTTTATCACTAGTTTGTTTTTTTTTTCTGGTTAACAGACTTTTGCTAACTTTCAAAGCGTAGGTTCAAACTGTGCTGTGTGATACAGCAGAGAAGAATCCTCTGCTTTCTCATTCCTAAAAGAAATCTTTTAGCTTCACTAGGTGCCAGGTCAAGAAAACACGCTGGCCTCTGTTTTACAGGAGATTAAACGAATCGTCGGCATAGTCTTTCAGTGTATAAACATCATTTAATCCCTGGGGTTGGTTTTTTTTTTTTTTGCAAGCATTCTAATAAGGGCATTAATCGCACTGCCATTGATTAAACAATCAGAAATTGACTGATAGGAAGAAATGGGAGCATTAGGAATTGTGAGTGCTCCCCACCCTTAATAAAAGCTCATGTGTGAGTAAAACACTGCAGCACCTGACCTTAAATTCTGCCTTGGACTTTTTGTTAATTTTAGTTGCTATTCCATTGGGATTCTCTGAAATGAGGGTTGGACCTTATTTCTAAAACCTGTTTTTAAAAAGGACTTGAACCAGTCCTCGGGACACTGCAGCATTTCTGACTGCGTGACCGCCGGCGGGTATTGCCCCTTTGAATTGCAGATTTGGAAGCGAGCTTTGTGATGACTTACCCAGTATCGTGCATTTCAGAAAGACTAAAAGTAAGTAAATATGTCAGGCTTTGAAATGGTAGCAGTTTTACATTTTTCTTTAGTCTCCGTAAAGGCAATTTTAGCATTTTTTTTTTTCCTCGGTGGCCGATCTACATTTCTTAAGGCTGCATTGGTAGTGGGTTGATGAGCACATCATTGATTTCTAATTCGCCCTTCCCAGAATAGTTTTAAATGTCAAAGTACTGGCAAATGAGATTTAGGAAACTGATAAACCTCAGAGACCGAATCTGTTGTTAAGTCCTTATTAGGTAGTTCCTGATAAATATTGACAGCCCAAGGCACTGAGGTTTTTATGTGTCAGCCCAACCTAACGAGCACACTTGTAACCAACACTTGCTGTTGGGGAAACATATTAAAGCCAGAACAAGCAACAGGTTTGGCCAATTATGGTTGAATCAGTCATATAAAAGTGCAGGTTTCAATTTTTTTTTTTTTTTTTTTTTAAATTTCATTTTACTTCCTATCATCTCCTCAGGAATATTTCAGTTGTCATCCTCTTGTATAGGGATTCTTCCCCAAAACTGTTAGCTAGTTGTTTCTGACTGGCGCAGTCTGGAACGTGGGACAGTTTTTGTACAGCCGGGAGCCGTCCCCCCGGGGATCCGGCCACGCCGCATCCACGTCCCGCAGCGCCGCGTGGCGGGGTACGGCCTCGGCCCACCGACACGCACACACTCGGGGAATAGGTCTGACACTGCGTATGGGTTGGGGTTTGGGTTTGTTTTTTTTTTTCCCCTCGGTGCACCGTAAAAAGCCTCAATACAGACTTTGTCTAGTTCCAGGCACTGCCACTGAGCACGCAAATGAGGAAATTGCTTTCCCGTCATATCTGCTGGGTCTCTGTTGATCTTGTCATTCAGAGGCAGAAGGAGACGGGGCTGTTTACTCAGCGAAGACGAGAATAAGGGAAGAATTAATTGTCTTTCACGTGTAAAAGTAAGCTATAAAGAGCAGGAAAGTAACCTTCCCTGTCCTCTGGTTCCACGTCCACTATAGGTCAGCGTGCGCTGCTTTCAGAAAGCCGCGTAGCCCCGTGATGCCATTCCTGCCTGCCGGAACAGCACAGCAAACAGGCAGTGTGGAGACTTTTTTTTTTTTTTTAATTTCTCATGGACATAATTTCACATTCAGCTACAGTTATCACCCCACCTTAGACTCATAGCATCGTTTAGGTTGGAAAAGACCTTTAAGATCCTCCAGTCCAACCCTGTTCAGCTTTCAATCAGTGGAACAGTCTCAGCAGGCGAGGTTTGGAGACGCCATCCCCTCCAGCCCGGGGTGGAGCGGGCTCGTAGGAAACCCAGCCTTTGCTGCGCTCCTCCTCGTTTGAGGCACTGAGCGACGGCCCCAGCCGCCTACCGTGCTGGCAGCCCAGGACGGAGGTCACCGGTGGTTTGGGGTTTGGTTTTTCATTTTTCTTTTTTTTTTTTTTTTCTCTTTTCCCAAACGAAACAGCCTGAGAGGAGCAGGACTTTGGCTGTGCCCGTGCCCTCAGCACCTCCTGGAAGTGGCGGCGCAGAGCACAAGACGCGTGTCGATGCGGCGTAGGGGCCGCGGGAAGCGCAGCCGGGGACGGGGCTTTGCAGGGCGAGGCTGGGGCGCGGCGCCGCAGCCCCTCCGCCTCTGCCGCCGCGACAGCTCCCGTTGCCCGCGCCGCGTCTCCTTGTCTGTACGCTGCCTTTGAAACGGCGTTACGCCGATACGGTTGGTGTCGGCCCGACACAAGGTGATCTTGGCTAAATGCAGGCAAGTTAATGGACGATGTATTTCAGCAATTTTATGAATCTTGTGCAATGCAGACTGCTATCATAATAAACTCTAACAGAATCAACAGTGACCAATCTCAATTTAAAATCTGGATCTATAGTAATACGCAGCGAGAACACTCTCCTTTAGAAATGCATGCTGTGCATTAAAAGCTGAATGCTGGTTTAAGTAATTGCTATCTACAAGTAAGTGGCCCATTAATATATTTATTTACAGAATATTTTTGGTAACATGACAAAACGTGGGCTAACCCAAACTGTTACAGATTCGCTTCGTGGCCTCAGCTGCTCTCCACAACCGCTCCCGTGCGTGCGCGCGTGTGCACAGGCTTAGCCCTAAACTACGAGCGTGGTAATTCACAGCCTCGCCGGCCCCGGGGAGAGGGGCTGTTTCCTTCGGCAGCAATCCCGACAGAAAGCCTTCCCGCCTTCCCGCTGCTGCTTCCAGCGGCTGCGCCGCAGCATCCGGCCTGTGCTGCCGTCCCTTGCTGGGATGAGGAGGGAGGGAGACGGAAAGGAATTTACAGGGGGCTCCTTTTTAAAGCCAGGTCACGTGCTAGCATCGTTTGCTATACACACTACAAATGTTTAGCACTTGGGAGAAAAATCACTGTTGCGGCTGCTGGTCTCTTCTCCCAGGTAACTAGCAATAGGGCGAAAGGAAATGGGCTCAAGCTGCATCAAGGGAGGTTTAGATTGGATATTAGGAAAAATCTCTTCATGGAAAGAGTGGTCAAGAATTGGAACAGGCTGCCCAGAGAGGTGGTGGAGTCCCCATCCCTAGAGGTGTTCAAAAAACAGGTAGATGTGGCATTTTGGGACATGGTTTAGTGGGCATGGGGGTGTTGTGTTGATGGTTGGACTGATGATCTTAGAGCTCCTTTCCAATCTTAATGATTCCTAGTTTTTACTTTCATTAAAAAATAATCCAGCCACCAAGCCAGGAAACATGAAAATGCTACTCTCCCCTTAATTGGTTTAGTGGTGGACTTGGCAGTGTTAGGTTAATGGTTGGACTGGATGATCTTACAGGTCTTTTCCAACCTAAATGATTTGATGATTCTATGATTTTTAATAAACATTTGACTTCAGTTCTGTCTGCAAATACGGGCATCTTTGATTGTTTGGAGCTGGGATGGAAGGGGAGAAAAAAAGTATTTTTTAAATCATGAATTTATAGATGAATTATGAATTACTGGAGTTTTATATTTGTACATCAAAGAAACCAATTGAAATGAGCCATGTCAGTGTCGGCACAGCACAAATGCTGCAGCTTGCTCCCTTTCCATTAGACCGTCACCCATTTCTGCTTCTGGTGGCCAGCTAATGCTGGCATCTTAATAGAGCATCCTTTGCATGAATGTTGGAGTGTGGCAAGGTAAAGTAGGGGGAAAAATTCTTTTTGGAGCTCAAAGAACTCCCATTATTCTGAGTTCCAATTAGAAATACAGTACGATTTTACTATATAGTCATTATGTGATTCTGTTGAAACAATCCAAAATTATGAAAGTAAATACAGCACCATATACTAAAATGCTCTTACAATAACTGATACTTAACAAATTGGGTCTTTTATAATATTTAAACTGTTTAAAAAGACATTTAGCTTTGCATGTTTGAAAATGTGTGCACTGCTTTTGTAAAAATGACACTGGAATGTGTAGTAGATCCCTCTCACTAGCTACCAGTGCTTTGCTTTGGCTGTCTACAAGAGGGGTTAGCGGGGGGAAAAGGAGGTTTTGCTGTCCCTGAAATGCAGCCGCTCACCTTCACGCTCTCTCAAGGCTACGAGGGCTGCCCTGGCTTCCCGACTTGTATTCGGTGGCTGCTGTACCTGCCCCACCAGCTGCAGCTCTTCCCTCCGAGAGCAGTCCAGCTCTGTGCCAGCAGTGTTTTTAAGGCCATGATCTTTAAAACCACCAATCTAGCTGTCTCAGACGGGTTCGGCCATACGTATACCTGCTGCTCCTGGTAACAGAGGTTCTGGAATAAACTTTGGCGGGTCAGAGGGGTGGTGGGGATGAAACACCCAGAGAAGCGGCAGGTTCATACTGAACTATACAAAACTGGCCAAGCTCTAACTGAGCACTGTGGGCTTCCGTCAGCCAGCGGTGCGACAGACGTATTTATTTTCCACAAGAAGGTCTGAAATAAGACGATGGATAGAAACGTAGTCATTTTGAATTGCTAGCTGAAGGCATGGTTTCAGCATAACAAAGTTTGCATCACAGTTCCTTCACAAGACACACTGCACTACACTACACACCCTATTAAGGTCATCAAGAGTGCTTTCCAAGTACGCAGGCTTACGCGGCCATTACGCACGAAGCAGCCCGGTGTCGCACCACCCCCCACGCGTACGCGGGGCACCGGGGTGCGGCCGCCCTTGGACCGTGCCAGGAGCTGGAGCGGCACGGCGCGGCTGGGGTCGCGGGCCGCTGGCCCCCGTCGGAGGGGTGAAGGCAGGCGTGGAGTGCCTGCCGCCTTCGCGTTCCAGGATCTGGGCTTGGCCTGACGCTTTACTCTTCTTACCAAAAGGCCACATGCCTACAATGAATTGCGTCCCCCCCCCGCTTCCACCAAAGTGGCCAAATCATAGAATCATAGAATCGTTTAGGTTGGAAAAGACCTTTAAGATCATCCAGTCCAACCATTAACCTGCACTACCAAGTCCACTCTAGACCAGTCAAGGGTAGACTAGAAAATAGAAAGGAAAAAAACCCACTGGTATTAAATGAAACAAGATGAATTAGCTAAAAAGAGAAGAAAGAATAAACAGGAATGAAAAATAAACTTTAATTCGCTCCAGTGGCAGTAGGATTTGGCACTTAACGTTAATCATATGTTTCATTCTGTATCAGGAAGAAATACCTGTTTCGTGTTTCCCCTGACGATTCCTGCCATTAGCTGAAAGTCTGTTTATTCCCAGAGCTGTGCTGCCATCAGTTGATGATGCTGGGGCACTTACAGAGATGTCTTGGCAGGAAAAATGCTTTATCATTCGTAACATTATTATGAAACATAGTTTTCTTTGTAGACCAATCCAAAGCAATTCCATATAAATTGTCGCATTCTCTCCTTTGGTATCAACTGGAAGGGGGGGGTGGGGGGATGAGGAAGGGGAGCCACATCCCGAAAAGCAAGAAAACAGACAAAAAAAGCTAGTAATTTAAATAACAAGGAATAAACTCCCTATTGGACTTTTTTTTAATAGTGCTATAAAACTGGTGAAGACAGAAATGGTACTCAGAGATTTCTGGTGTCAGATCAGTGCTTTGCATTTTATGTGATCATTTACACCTGTGCAAAATAAGTATTTGATAGCATTTGACAGCTGATTTAGTAGCATTTGACACCTATATTACACATGTTGAAATGACTCTACAATGTGCAAAGCAGTGGAAAACCCACTGATTCCTTTCATGGCTTTTCCCTGGTAGATTAATACTGAGATTCCATTCCAAAGGAAAAAATGAATTCCTCACACCCCGATTGTAATTCTTTATTTCTTCTAATATTTATTATGTTCAGCTCATACTAACTTGGAAAAAAAAAAAAAAAAAAAGGAAAAAGAGAAAAGCAGTTGTGTTTAATTCGCAGACCTGATTCACAGATGCTGGCTCTGAAACCAAATCAAAACCAGGCCGCGCTCATAATACTGCAAGGAGTCGCAGAAAAATGAGAAGTCTGCTCCTGTGATGAGAAACACTGCAGGACTAAGACTCTTGATTTATAACAGAGCTGGTAAGTAAATTGCATTTTTTTGATAGTTAATAGTTTTTCAAACAAACAGAAATTTTCACCAAATGAAAGTTCTGTTTTCACTGAAATTATTTTTGGCTTCTTCAAAACGAACCCTCAAGAAACTCCAAAGCCACGGTAGTTCTTTTTCACTGTTTTGAAGACAGGCAGTAACAGACTCTGGGTCAGAATCCGTATAAGAATGAAGGGGTGGATCAGTTCAACACTTTCTGGAATTTAGTGGACTTCTTGGTTTTAGAATTATTAAAACAGTTGCACCCAGTGGGGGACAAAAAAGAAAAACTCTATGTCAGCAGTATCACCTATGTGCATCAACAGTTACTGGAGCTCTGAGTTTACAAAAGGAATCAAAGACCCTTCCCCAACCCAGGCACTCAAGCCCAATAAGCAGGATCCTGAGCACGGCAAAAGGCTCGTCTAAATTATGCTATGCGATTTGTCAAGGACGCAATTATCTGAAACGCAATTGCCAATGTTATTTGTTGACAGGATGTGATATCTTAATGAAAATAATGCTACTACTATTTGCTCATCTGGTACCAGCCCAATTTCGAACAGAACAGCCTCTCGGATTTCACACATCACAGTAGCTTTTCCAGCTAAAATAATGCGGTGGCTAGTGTAGCATGAATAAGTTAAGTATCTGTGAAGTTCATGGACTGGTGAAGAGGGAGGGCCAATTTGCCAAGCTCTGAATTACTGACAGACTGAATGACCCATGTCTAGTCTTGTCACGTTACTTTACATTACACATTGTAACACAATCCAGCGGAACGTAACCTGGAAAAAAAATTACTTGAGCACTAGATTGCAGGATTTTCAAGGTTACAAGTGTTTGATTGTCACGGGCCCACATTTTCTAGATCAATTATAGTGGCCTTTCGCTGGCACCTATTGATAAGGCGCATAAAGCAGCCGTTAGCTTTACCATCACACAGAATTAAGCTCTCCCATATTTACCGGTGTCTGTCTTTTGGTCTGCACAACTTACAAAGAAATCAAAGCTCCTAATGCTCATTGCAACTGCCCTTTTCTGTGTTCACGACGCTGGTTTTACTTCCAGTTCCTCGCTCGGAGCAGCGTACCTAGCCAATTTTCATGAAAGGAAAGAGACAGTCTTAAACAGAAGTCAAAGGACAACAAAATTATTTATTTTGAAACAAGAAAAGCAAGCAGGTAATTTTACTTCCTCAGCATGACAGCAACATCTGAGGGGGAGAGAAAGAAACAAACCCAAATATTTATTTTATGTATCTTGTACCCAATAAGGGTAGCAAGGGGAAATAATGAAGGTATCATTTGCTCAGTCTCAGGCAAGGATTGATTTCCAATGATAGTGGTTCCAGTGTAATGCACCCCAATACATAAGATTTTACTTATTTTATAGCTGTGATTTAGAAACAGAACTGACCAGGAGTTACTACCCATGAGATCTATCTGCTTAGGCGTTTTGAAAATTGAAGATTGAAAGATAATGAAGACAACATCAGCTGCTGCAAATGGGCTATGGTTATTTTTGACTTAAGTTTTATTAGGAATTTGAACGTGACATCCCTTCCTGACGAATACATCCACAGCCCATTAACGTCAATGAGAGTTATGCTTATATGGCAGAGAGCGCAGATCTTTCAGCTGTGTATGTCCAGAGTCTGAAGCACAGCCTCGAGTTCTGTGGCTTACTCAAACAATGACAAGTTAATGAGGATTTACTTTGTGCGCTACATTTCTATAAAAGTGATTTTTTAAATAGCATAATGGATTAATATTTACTTGACAGCCTTTGCATCATTTATTCCCTGGTTTCTCTCTTACGGTCTTGTAAGATAGAAAGATAGAAATAAATATTTACTCTTCACGCATGCAGTTTATTCTGTCTACAACTGTAGCCAGCTCTATTCATGTGTTGCCTTTCAGCTAGATGCTATAATGAAAGGAAATTAATTGTTGTGAAACTTAGGTATTTGTTAAAAAGAAAAAAAACAGTTAGCGCTGACTCCTGTCCCCATTTTACTACAAGTGCCCCCTCCCACCCCGTCTCCTCTGCCAGCGTGTGTGGGGGGGTATGTGTGCATATATGAGCATGTAAAAATAAAATTACCTCAAGCTCATTACTGTCCACTGACAGGGTCCTGCTGTAAAAACTTTTGATGAATAGTCAGCATCTAATTCCTGAGTAATAAAATACCTAAGTTGCTTGCAATCATTATTCCAAATGGAAAAATTAATTGTAAATAACTGGAAGTCAATTAAGGCTGGGTTCTGCTGGGTAATGCAAATCTTTTATAGTTTTGTTTCAGTTAACTGCCTCATTAATGATTTATAGATGTGTATACAGCTGTGGGAACCATAGCATTATCTAATGCACTCAGAGAATAATTACATATGAAAAGAACTACGCAGCTCAAGGGAGAAACTCAGAAATTACTTACTGCCTTAACTTCAACCATATTAAGATGCAAAGTATTTGGAAACCAACTGTGATGTTTTATCATATTCTTGAGGTTTTATGTTCTTTTTAAAAAGGGAAAAAGAATTCTTTCTAAAACAATATTTGTATACTTCAGTATGACACAGTACACAAAAATCAAGATGTCTCAAACTGAGAACGTAAGACATTTATTTATTATTTAAAAGCCTAAGTTATAAAACGTTTCCATTCCCTTTGTGCATCTGCTATACAGGAAAAAAAGACATTCCTACAGTTAAACAATTCATGGGCATATGCATATAGCTCCCCAATTACATAAAGCTAGGCGTAATTTTGGAAAGACTCCAGGAGTCATTTTCCTGGATATACAAATATATTAGTATTTGTTCTTCGGTGACACCATTGTTTGGCGGGTTTTTTGTAAAATAGTCTTTTCACTCCTGAAACTTATTTCACTTCTAATAGGGCAGTAAACCTGAAGTTTGCACAATTTGCTGCTTATTTCTTACAACCTCTAATCCAGTAACAAACTGCTGTTGGACATCTGGAAGCACCACAGAGGATCCTTTGCTTTTAAGCCTGCTTTTCTTCTTAGATCTGAGGAGGTCTTTCTGGCCACAATCAGGCATTTGATACCCAGAACCTTCCCTGAAATTTTGAATACAGTTGGCTCTCCAACACTGCGGCTCCTCAGTCCAAAGCTTCTGGCATCGCTATGAGCAAATTCTCTGTTGCATGTCTGTGGGAACAGGACAGAAAAGCAGAGCGATCTCGCCCTCCGTGCTCTGCCTCCCAAAAGCATCTTTCATCGTCAGGCCTGAAGGAAATCACCATCCCATGCTTTTGTCTATAAAGTGACTCCAGGAAAATAAGGGTGATTGTGGTCAGCTGCTGTTGGTTTGATCTGTTTGTGGCTCCCACTTTACTACCCGGTTGCTTTTACGTTCCTTTGAGTTTCCCAGCTCCGTATCTGGTCTGCCTCTCACCCCCTGCCCCTCACCAGGTCTGGCTTTTCGTGCGTATTTCTCCCTGTGGTGCTGGCAATCAACTTTCCTCAGGCCTTGCTACCACTCTTCCCTCACCTTCAACCCAGCCAAAGATCGGTGGATTAAAACATCCTCGCAGCCACCTCTCTCCTTAGTACTGACACAGCTCAGGTCCCAGAAGTTTCTTCTTCATCCTGCTCCTCCTTCACCACATTCTTCAGGACTCTGCTCCCAAGTCTTTCCTCTGGCCCAATGCTCTTGATTTGTTTGCTCAATCAGCCGCGATGTGCTCTGTCAGTGCTCCTTCTTACATGTTGTGTGATTTCATAAGCAAGTACCTTTTTTGCCCTACATTTAGTAACACTAAAATCCTGGACCAGTTATCCATTTGAACTATACATGGCCAGAGGGAGACAAATAAAATTACTTTTTATTTTGTCTACAGATGATTAGGCTTTTACATAAAACCTACAACTAACCTGTATCACTTACTCGTTTCACAAATAATGTCAGCACTTTCACCAGCTCGGAAAAAAAGAAATCAGCTTGACATCCTTCTGGGGGGGAGGTGGGGTGGGGAAAGGACACCAGAAACTCATTCCCTGGTTTCAGAGCAGTAGAACACAAATGCTGCTCGGCCACCAGACTGCTGCTTCTCGCCAGCTGGGCTGTATTAAATGGAGCACAGAAATGTTCAGTATCCTGCTTTGCTGTGTTAGGGAGCTTGTTTCATATAGAGGGATGCTCAGACGAAAATTCACAAGTTTTGTCTTTGCAGAAAATCTGTGGTATCTTTTGCATGCCTTTTAAAGAACAGGTTTACATGTTAATAATTATGCTTATAAGTTTCTGCTCTCACTGAAGAAAATTACTTATTACAGATTTTATCGACTCATAGAATAATTCAGGCTGACGAGGTCTCAAGAGGTCATCTATTCCCACCTCCTACTCCAAGACTTATGCATCTACATCAGTGACCATGTGTGAAACGAAAATAAAGTCAAAAGCATTTCTTTGGTGATTTTAGTGTCAGAGAATAAAATAGAAATAGACAACCGAAATCGTCATAAAATATTTGTAACTCTGCAGTTGTGTCTTACTTGGTAATGAAACATTACGTTAATCTACAAGAACAAATTAACGACTGCAAATCAAGTACCATTTAGCATTAGAAAAACATACTTTTAATTCTAAGCTTTTGAAGTTGCCCTGAATCATCTGCATAAGGAACAGCTAAATAAATCAAGACTCTGCAAGGTGGAAAAGAAACGACCGAGAATTCATGAGACAGAGGTCCATATAATCGTTAACGTCACAAAGAAAATTACAAGAGAATGACTATTCAGCACTTAATACAAGAAATAAGGGCTACCAAATTAAAGTATCAGGTGTCAGGGTAAACCAACAGAAGGAAGCAGTCCCTTCTACTGTGGGACCTCAGCTGGGGCATTAGCTTAACTCTGATCAAAGAGTGATTCCACAAATTCAGGCAAATTAAAAACAACCCAAACAAAACCCCAAAAGCTGTCTAGGGTGATTAAGCACACAGATACAGCCTTTGGCTTAAGACACCCTCATGGATGTCCTTGTGGATTTCCAGGCACAGAAATGTATAGCCTTGAGGCATACTTGATCCTACTCTTCCCTCGGCATGTTCCTGGGGAGAACATGGGCTCGATGCCCTTCGGTTTGACAGAGTACGGCCATTCGTATCTTCCGCTATCTCTATTTGTACATACTACCTCAGTGCAACTACCACAGCTCTTTCCATTAGGTCTTCCTCAACAGTAGCCAGTAATCTTTATGGCCGTTTCTTAATTGCTCTTAGAAAATACAGTAAGGGAAAAAAAAAATGAGGTAACATATTTGGCAAACCATCTTCTAATTAGCAAAACTGTTTAGTAATTGCTCTTGTTTAACTATAGTTTATCACACATTGCACTGTGAATTGAAAAGAGTTGAAGACATTCTTAATTCTGGTTTTAATATACTTTATAATCAAAAGGGTAAAATAAAGGCACATCACTATGATTTAACGTATGGTGGAAGACAGGCAGAAAAGCTTTCCAGTCCATATCTGCCAGCTATTAACTGTGCCTCTGTCAAATCTGAGTGTTTCATAAAGATGCTCACTCAGAGACAATAAGAAGAATGCAGATCAGATTTGCATCTTACATCTTTTGCCCCTCAGAGAAAAACAGGAACACTGAATTATAAACTGGAAGTAATGTTTTATTGTGAATTCCTTTACCATCTGAAATTTAAATCAGAGATGTGATTGCTACGCACACTAACTCTGCCATTCTTTTTCTTTGTGCTGTCCCATGCTCAGATTTTGTAGATCAGACGTAAGAATAAGCTAAAAGCCACAAACATTGTAGTGGCACAGGGAACAGGAGAGGAATGGAAGAGACACGAGACCTCACGGGACTCGCCATCCCACCAGTGGGATGCCGCCAGTGGAAGACGCACAGTTCACGAGATGAAAAACTCATGGCCTTCGCAGGCACAGCTCGCTGTCTCATCTGGTTTTTTTTTTTTCCTGATCTGATAAGTTCTCATAACTGAAAACTCATGGCCAAGGAAGCATTTATTTTTTTTCCACACTACATTCTTCATTTGAAAGATTTGTAAATCAGACATAAAAGTCACTCACTCCAGGTTGAAGTCTGATGTTGCAAAGGTTCAAACTGGGGAAAAAAACAAAATAAATTCTGATCTATTATATTTACTAACATTCCAATTATGCCTTGCCATTTTATACAATTCTGGAGGAAGGCAGGGGGAAATGACACATATTTATCAATGTGGTGTTATACTTTATTCTGCCTATATGCCTTTGGCAGTAACTTCAGAAGATGAATGCCAAACATAACCAGCTAATAAATCAAGAGCTATTATTCTGAGTTACAGACACCCTGAAGGAGAGCAGCCCCAGTGATCATTTCTCCTCCTGGATCAAATTTTTGAAGTGTTGCAGTTAGATCAGTGTTTGCACAAGAAATGCTCCCCCTTAATTCTCATGACTTCTGCTGGCTGTACTGTCCTTCCCGTGGGGTACAGAGAATGCAACGAATCATGTAGTGAAGACCACTTGGATGGTTTTGCAAAAATCCAAGCAGAGGATGAAAATTCAGAGAAGTCAGTACGTTACTGAAACAGCCTCTTAGGTTACAGTAGCTATAATTTCCAGAAACAGGTGAAATTCAAAGTTTAGCCTTTTCACAGTTCTGTTATTGTTCACATGGAGAAGTCTGAAAAAACAGTTGCGTTTCTGGTCTGCTATTCTGAAGTATATAAACTTTGCAAGAAGAAACCAGCTATCAATAAACTGTAAGATAATTCAAGAAAGTTGATAAATACTGTTAGGACTGATGTAGACAGGCACTGGCAAAGAACAAAGCAATGGCATAAACTGACTCGCCTAAAGGCTGAAGAGGATGGGCAGCTGAAGGAGCAAAGAAAATACGTAGAGAAAAGAGGGAAAAGGATGTGTTCAGAAGTGTTATGATTCGTGACACAGTTACACCAAGTAGAGCTGGAAAATTTTAAAGCAGTGCTTAGAGTTCAGCCTTTCCTTGCTGTGTGCCCATGTCTGCTTTGTGCTTGCAGCATTCTTTTTGGAAATCCATGCAGATTATCTCCTTTCAGAATCACTACTTCCTGGGCGTTGGGCTGCAGCCAGTTTGACAGCCAGTGAAAAATAAAGACCATAAACAAACATTAGGTAAAACCAAATAAACCCAACTCTGTTAAAATGCAAACAATTTGTTTAAAAGTTATTATACTAAGAGGCAGATACAGGAAACCAAAACATACTACATCTTATAGCTACTCCTAACGCTGCTTTTTAAAAAATATTTATACACATCTAACTGAAGAAAACAGTGGGAAATTAGGCTTTGAAAACCATGTACCAAAGCATATCTTTCTTATGGTATATGTGAGAATTAAGACTGAGTCAGCTGACATAGTTTAATACTTCTGTAGATTAAAATTAGCAGTGAATAAGGTATATTCGCTTTAAACTAGCAGATGAATAGTTTGCCATTTCCTCATCGGAATGTTTTTCTCGCATCAATATGCATTCACACACAGGTGAAAAGATATCTTGTGAACTGTAAATGTGATTAGCCCTTCAAGTTATGTTTAGTGCGTTTTTTAAATTGACCATGAGTGCACGCCTGCGTGTACATGTGTGTGCCACATTTCTCTTCATCCTTCTATGGACTGCCACTAGAATTTAATAAGCTCAAAGCAATACTGGGAAATTCATAAGCACTGTGACCTCATTTGAAGAGCACCTAAAAATGCACTTACTTTTATTATTTAGCTATATATAATGTAACTTTATATGTGATAGCTAATTTTGAAAACAATATATGCAATTTCATGTTCCTATGGATGGTGAAAAAAAGTGTTATTTTGTCCTTAGAGTTGCTACTCTCTCTCAACATAATACACAAACCAGTAGCAGAGAGATAACACTAATAATGTGTACTTTAACCATAATAATTTCACAGTCCTTACTTATGCTGCAAAGGTGATGCATATAGATTTTATAGTTGGTACTGGTATAAAAAATACTGGTATAGTCTGAGATTTTAAGTGTATCAAGCTATAAAGCTATAACAGAAAGTACCAGGATAAAAAAACATAATTTTGGGCAGCTGGGAAGACTTTGATGCTATCAACTGTAAAAAAATTAGTAAACCCAAGTTTTAATAGCAATTCTTTTCATGTGAGCTGTAAAAGGGCCTGAAATATCGCAGATGACAACTTTTCATAGTGAAGAACAGAAATTTTGGGAAAAAAAAATTTCAAATTTTGGTAATCTAGTAATGACCCCAGAATTTGTCTGATCTAAAGAAAGCATACATGAGACGAGCTCTGCCTTCATCCCCAGTATCCTTACCCATTCTGTGGGATGATGTTATGGGGCACAGACGTATATATGCATACACAGAATATGCAGGGGGAGGGAGGTGGGTGTGCATCTACGAAGACCGTCACATGAAAGATCCACCTCATTCTCATTTACAAATGGGGAAAGGGAGATTAAATAAAGATTAAATAAGCGACTTGTTTAATGCAATATACAGATCCATGGAGGATTGTAATTTCATCAGTTCAAAATGCAGTACAGCTCTGTGTCTCCAGTCTTCCCAATTGATTAATACTATTAGCTGACTAATAAAGGTGGAGGAAGTGAGATACCATAAAAATTCACTCTTTAAGATCTCCACTGACTCAATGTAAGCATAACCATCACTCTGTAGTTGAGTAATTAAGGTTTTTACCCAGGGTGGGTCTAGTCTTGCAATTTCAGTAAATACATTGGTATTTTATTCAGTATTAACTGGAGCAAAGAGTTATGGTTTGTATACTACTGTCCTTAGTAGTTCTTGTTAGTTTGGCCAAACAACTTCGCATGCTTTCTCCTACAAAAGCGTTTTACACTGGATTCACCCACACATAATGTCTAATTTCAAACTTCAGTTTGAAAGCTTGGTGCTTCACCAGTTGGCATGGCACTGCTAAATATTCTTTGTGAAGCTGGACTAGGTTGACCACCTTAGAAAACTAGTCTTATCTACATACAACACATGTATTTTAGATGTTCTCTAAAGCTATAACCTATCTGATCACTGAAGTATATACAATGAAGAGGCCTGTTTGAATGGGTATATCCAAAAGCATAAACGTATGTATAAACCCGTGTTGCTTTGGAACCTACATTTTTGGGGAAGTAGTGAAGCGCAGATATACAAAAATGTCTGAACATACAAAAGCACTAGGAAATGGCAAGCTGCAACAGGGAAGCCAAGAATGATCCAGCAGGCAGACTGTGTAAATATAAACCCCATGTTTGGAATGGCAGGACTGCTGAAAGTCTTTCTGGACTTGGAGACAATGAAGTCAAATAAGTCAATGACGTTGACCACAAACGTCACAGTGAAGGCAGAGAACACCACTCACTTAAATAGATTTTTTTCAAGCCCTTTGGTTTTTATTTTCAGTGAAAGGCATTTGAGCTTCATTTGGATCACTGTCTATGCAACAGCTTGCAGAGAGACGCTACCTCGTCACTCAAAGCCTTTTCCATGTGCTTCCTCCATGCGACCCCAGTGTCCATGTCATCAGGAGCGGTCAAGGTGCTTGGCAGACAGCAAGACCCTTGCAGGGGCCAAGAGCCCTCTCACCACGGCTGACCAGCAGCACAGCCCCTTAGTGGTGGGCTTCTCCACACACTATAGATGAGACAGTAAGTGGTGGCTTGGTGAGGGTCCAAAAGGGAAGCGATAGATCGCAAAAACTCCTGGTGCTGGGAACTTGTGAAGAGTATTCACTCACGTGTTAGTGCTTTTCATAGCTTTCGTGTCACAGCCAGGTTTGCTGCAATAAGGTTTAAGAGAGATCTTAGCTGGGAAACACCAGGTTCAGTGAAGACATGGGTTGCATTGAAGAAATGGTGAACGCTGGTGGCAAGGCCACCTCTCCAGTGGTGTGCACCATGTAGAAGACGTGGATTATTGCCATGCTTCATAAAAGGGTCAGGAAGGGGCAGGAGCTGAAGGAAAGAAATTTACATGGTTTGGGTTGCTCCCTACTTCGACATGTGGCAGTGAGGTCTCAGCTAAGCCTGAAGCTCCCGAGTTCCTTTTAGTTGAGCGCAGTGCTTATCCAAGGAAAGAAGATCATGGTCCACAGTCAGGCTGGGAAACGACGGTGAGTTTAAATTGCCTTTTTGTTCCATGGCCTCTTTGGTCTTCCTGATTTAGGAGGGTGGGCTAACTCTCCTGATGGAGAGTTGATGAAAATCACCTAATTACATATGTCCAATAAAGAGATGATATACCTGCATTGGCCAGGAAAATCATAGAAACATTTAGGCTGGAAAAGACCTTTAAGATCATGATCCATGTAGATTAAATTCAAGAAAAGGGTATCTTACTCTGTGCCCTTGTCCCTTCCTTTTGTGCAGCGCCCAGAAGTGAGAGCACTTTTTGGTGTCCCCATGCCCTGAAAATCCTCAGCAGTTGTAATGAGATGATGACAATAGTCAGTGACAGCAAGAAACGACTAAGTGTGGAATCCAAACCACTGTAGTTTTAGTGTTTCATTGGTCATATTTCACAGAATTAAGGCATTTTTGTGTCCTACAGGCTACAGACAGGGCACACACACATCCATTCATGGGATGGGAAAGGTGGAGCTTGTGTGGGATCTGATGGGTTCTGCTGAGGCAAAATATTACAGGGGCTCAAGTGCTAAAGCGTGACTGCATCTACAGTCAGGCATTCAAAAGAGAAATGCTTACCCGGCTGTATCTGTCAGCCTTCCAGGGCCCAGAGACTAGATGAAAAAAATGGATAAAGATATTTTTAAAAAATCCCCTGAGACCATCTCCCGTATTTAATAAGGAAAAGCACCTTCTGTGCAGCCAATAAAAGTTGAGTCTCTCATGAAGATTTATACCATATTACACACTGAAATTCAATGTACAACAATACCCTTGTGTATGCTGTTGTCAGAATAATAATCTTTGTCTGTCTGATCAACTTATATTTTATGCCAACAACACAGCATTTAATATTACACAGTTTCAGAGGAAGAAAATGTATTTATTCATGCAACAACTTGCCCAGTAGCTTAAACAGACAAAGTGGAAAAAAAATAGCTTGGAGTTTTTACATTAACTTATGATCCACAATATAGATTTCTATACAATTTTAGCAATTTTACGCAGCAATATAAACAATGATTCTTAATCTAGTTTGTGAAATTGTCTCACTATTTTATACCGTCATGAGGAATAATACAGTTGGATATGACTGCTGAAGTTTGGTTTTGGCATTCTCCTGAAATGAGGAGACTAAAAAGACAAATGGTAATCAACAACTTCTTTTCTATATTCTGCACTATGGTATTCTGTGCTGTATTCTTAGGCTTTGTGTCTCAAAATATATATCAAGAAACACTTATAGGGAAGATATGCACGGACTCCCCCACAACTGAAGCACTCCTTGTCAGAAATCAGTATCTCTTCAGTAGAGAAAGTCTACCCACGATACAGGGCTTGTTCCAAATGATGCAATGCTCTGCCAGATGAGAAAACTTAAGCAATATAGAAAAGCTCTGTTGTATGTAGATCCATTAAATCTATTCTAGCAGCCTGTGCAGAAAACTGACAGACTTTAAATGATTTATTGTTACCTTTTTAAAGGCATCTACTTTTTACTTTATATTAATTTTTCTGTATATAAGAATACCTGACAAAAAAGAAACCTGGTGACACCCCCTAGTTGTCCACCCCTCCCCGAACAAGGTAATGAAAAGATTGTATGTGGGATTGGGAAGAGAAATAAAAAAGGATGGTTAGAAATGTATCTGTACCCCAAGGTGCACACTCATAAAACAAAACTGCACACTCGCTAAAGAAAAGTATACTACAGTCTTTTAACAATAGCGCTTAAACTTCACTTAAAGTTAAGCTTACTATTGCAGAGGAAAAGGCAAATTCTTGTGAGAATGTAATAACGTGGGTAGATTTCTTCACGGATGGTGGACTTATCAAAACCTTCAAATCCTCTGGCCAGGCTGCATGCCTTTAGGGAAGCGCTGCCTGATAATCCATTGGTGACTATTATTGAAACGTTTCCAAAATTATGTATTTGTTGCATCAAGACACAATGGAAGTTGCTGCTTCCTCATAACACAATGTGATATCAGTGCCTAAAGAAAGTGACCGATTCCAAAAGGCACACGTGCACATGCGCACACGCTCACACAGAGATAATTTTTAGGTAGGAAAGAGTTACTGAAATTTGTTGGCCAAGGATTGGCTGTAGCTCCAATGCATGGCAGACTCGGACATTTCTTTTGCAGCCAAAAAGAGGAAACAGCCATCTACTGTCATGTTAATTATTGTAACCTTCTTATTTAGTTTTCTGTAGACTAGTTTATATGTAAGAATTCATACACCAAGTCCATTTACATGAAATAAAATACACGTGTTTAAATATGGAAATAGATACCACATGACAGAAATGTGTATGAGAAAAACACACGTACGCTATAGGAGCAGAAAAAAGCTAAAGGAGGACACAGATTAAGTCCTGCTTTGTGATTTATAGGAATTTGTTTGCATAGAGCACATTTGGAGTGCTTTGATCAGATTAACTGTTCTATATAAAAGCAAACCAACGCTTAGACCCTACATTACATTGTCCCATGGGGAAAAAAAAAGTCAGTAACAAATGAGCTGGCCCCCAAAATAACTCAGACATTCATGGATTGATAGTCTGAAACTATTCCAGAGAGGTGAGAAAAAGCAAAGGAAAGTCAAAGCATCAGAAAACAGAAATGCCTAAAAGCATAAGAGAGATCTTGCGCAAGGCCAGCTTAACAAAGATCAGAGAAGTTACGCTGATTTACACCAGCTGAGGAGCTGGCCAGTATCTTTATGTTTTGAAGCTCAGACTTTAGAAATATATTCAGTGAGTCATAGTCACTGTCTGAGAATTAGAAACGTAGATTGTGTTCAGAGTCCAAAAATAGATGTGATCTATTTTTATTGGCAAAGGAAAAAAATAGCTCCCTCCTTCCTTCACCAGAAATCTTCAAACCATATCCACATGGTATGAATGGAACACTTTTAACCTGGAGAGGTTTTATATGTAACTCAGTCAAATCTACTTTTAAAAATCTCTAAATGCTGAATAACACACCAGATTAATTACTGCTACAGCAGGATTATGACTGATAGTATTGCATACACACAAGTTTTCAAGTTAAAATTAAAGATTATAATTCTAATAAAAATTATGGATTCTTCATTGACGAACAGATGTCATTATTCAACAACTATCATTACCTAAATATGCTTTTGTTTAGTGGAAGCTTAGTTAAACCAATGATCTTTAAAAAATGCAGATTTTTTTTCTCTGTTTAAAAGGTATTCCACACATTTTAATGACCTATTTAAAAGTTTTCATACACTCCTATTAGCTTCCAGATATATACTGTGTAGTATGCTGTAACACAAATATCTACATGCTGCAAATGCATTGCACGTGAACATTTGTGCTTGTCTAATCAGGCGCATTAAATTGAGCTACACAGATATGTGTCATGTATTCCCCTTGGATGGTTCAAGCATGCTGCAGCTACAGTAAAATATCACCTGCCACTATTGCTCCGTGGTCCCAGTCCTACTCCTACGGAAGTGGAATACTTCATATTTAATAAATAGAATCACGGTTTGCAACATCAACAAACAAAGGTTGATGTTGGTTTGTATTTAGAAGAGGCTTTTGGGTTCACATTGTTTGTATTTGTTAGTCCGTTAAATGTATTTGTCATATATTTGAGGATGGTGAATCTCAAAACAGTCAAATTTTGCAGCTGGTGGAAAAGAAAATTCCCTTTTACGTCTAATACAGCTGCATCTTAGGTTAAAATTGTGTAAATAAAGTTTTCCTGAGAGATTCCTTTATCCACCGAGAAAAATTTCGAAGACGATACCCAAACATACATTCTATATTCCAGCATTTCAGACCTCATGCAGGGTCTCCTTTTATGATTTAATAAATTTCACCTATTTTGCTTTTCATAAAACAATTTGCTTATCCTAGCAGTGTCTAATGAAAAACTAGTTACGTAAAATAATGCTTAGATTTTATATTTAATGCAAAATGAAGTAGGTAAGAACAGCTACTTAAAGTACTTTTGCAAGGCTTTTTTTTTTTTCTATAAAACAAAACAGGTATCCCTGTTCCCTATTAATCTTTCTTGATGTATTCTATTCAGGGTGGCCAGCACGCTGATAAGATCTTTCCTTCAGATTTCAAAATTACTGAATCTGGAAATAGTTCTCATTTATCTCATGCGCTGCTGAGAAAACAATCTCAAATCGTTGGTTCTACTGATGAAACTTCCTTAGCAACACAAGGGCTCCAGAATTATTTTTCAGACCTTGTCAATGCTTCCTGTGAGTTTTCCGTCACTGTCAACATTGAGCACTTCGCAGATGAGGGGGGGGAAAAAAAAACCAAACCCAAAGCAGAAAGCTGTGATAAATTAATAGAGGGTAAATTAATAGACTAAATGGAATTAATAGAAGCAGTGATAAATCTAACAGGGAAATTCCATAACAATAGTCCAATGAATAACATTTTAGATTTACCAAGTCTTTTATCATTTAGATGAGAACCTCTAGGGAAATGACTATGTCCCAATGGCGTTAAAAAAAAGCAGGAAAACCACACGCTTGCACCTGCGCCTTTCTCTGCAGCATAACACAGCAGCGGGGGCTCTGCACGGAGACGCAAGGCAGGAGGACCCTCGCCCGCCGTCCACTCTGGAAGCCGTGGGGCTAGGCTGGACACCCAGGCAGGCATGAGGCTGCGGCTCCTCTCCAGAGCAGGAGATTCCAGACCAGCAGAGAAGTCGGCTCTGCTGAAACCCAGATACTGGTCCCTCTGCCTGGCACCTTCAGATAGGACTCTTCAGCCATATTCTCTCATGGTATATTACGTTTAGGCCACGGTTTACGCCTTTAGCATATTTAGTTTACATTGATGAAGTCTCAAGTGTGCAGCCAGTCCCTTGAAGCTAGATTTCAATATTTGCTGCTCGAGTCTGTAAAGTGTCAGCAGTGCAGGGATTTGGCTTTTAATGTAGTTGGAATAGACTAGTTTAAAGCTACTTTATTTCAGGTACCTCCAGTCTCAGGTTGGAGCATGCTTTCTGCTGTGAAGATTTTTTCCTTCCCTGACACAAACGTTCACCCTAGTTCTCAAATTCACCAGTACTCATCTGACACTTCACAAGTTGCCAAATGTCTACTCAAACACTAAAAAACCCAGTTTCTGCCGAGTTTTAAACTAAGTGTTAGATAGCGGAAAATCAGCAGTAGCGTGTCTGTCTAGGGCTGAGCAAAAGACGCTGAACATTAACACTTTACTGACTGCTAAAAGCTGGCTGAGAAGTGTGCTGGTTATCTTCTGCAGTCGTGCCCTTCGCTCTCCTCCCGTGTCCTGAGAAGCAGGCACTGATGCCAGGAGCATGCTAGGCAACAGGGAACGCTGCTCCTGTCCTAACTCTTTAAAGAATACCTGGAGGCAAAGGAAAGGCATCCTCTGTCAGCCTGAGCTCCCTGCCGCAGGCAGGCTGGATTTCATGGCAGAGTGAAGGATGAAGGCAGCTCGGGCTTCCACCTTCCAAAGCGCCTGCTGGCAGTGCCTTCCTCCGCTGTCCCGAGCTGCGTCCCTTGCTGCAGAGGCATAGCTGGGATGGCTCAGCTTCGTCAGGGAATTGCCCTAACTTCTTTTTTTTTAAAGCTAGATTGATTCCTTATCTGTTTTACAGAGCGGCTGTCACACACAGCTGTGCTGCCCAAACTAAAGTGGATACATGCTGTATGCATGAAAAAGTGGTCAGGAAGGAAACTATTTGTCTTCAACTTTAAATCTTCAACTACTCCTTGCTACCCTTCGGCCTAAGAATAGCTTCTTAAACTTTTAAGAATAGCTTAAGAACTCTTAAGAATAACTCTTAAGAATAGCTTCTTAACCTCCTTCTAATTTAGCTGGGCGCTCCTCTTTTGATCCATTCTGCAGTGACTTCACACAGACTATTTAAAGCCAAGGAGATTAAATCAGTAAGAGAACAGAATGGCAAATAAGATTTCAAATGTCTAACACCAAAACATCTACTGCACAACAACATTGTTTAGATATAAGCTGGAAACGTATGATACACAATGAAGTTAAACAGCATTAACTCTATTCGTTTCAAGACCTTTCTCTAAAAAGTCATAGAAAACTACATGGCCTTCTCAGGAAGAAAATGAAAAGTTCATATAGTTAATACACATATACTAGTTAATATGTATATCACTGAGTAGAGCAAATTCACTTTGCCTTCTTGCCCCATCCCATTAAAGCATTATCTGAGACAGTTCCGAAGAAATAGCCTGCACTGCTTTCACCGTCAAATACAAGATAAAGAATTTCAAATTAATCTATTGATGTGACAATAGAAACCTCTATCACTTCTTGGATGGCATCCAGCAATGCGATACAGGGACACAAGCTTTCAGCAGCTGGGAAACACCAGCAGATGCTAAATTCCGTAACGCATGTCCTCAGCCAAACAGGCTCAGCAGTATACTCAGCCTGTCCTCCACTTTCGAATCTGGGTTTAAATAAGATCTGTATCAGATTCAAAGGCTGGTCCCTTATCTTCAGACTGCTTCTTGGTGCGGGTCCATGATGGCATGGATGTTGGTCAAAGCAGTAGATGTAATTGTCATCTCTGCTCTCCCGACACACTGGCAGTTTAGCTTCTACTAAACAGCTAAAAATCAGCTGTGCTGAGCCAGGTCCAAGGGAACAAATGCCTTTAGGAACTGAAGAGCACCACAGACTGCACCACACTATTCCAGGTTTACATTTCTTACGTATCACAGATACATGTAACAAAATGGATATTCATTAGACAAGATCCTGACCCCCCGCCCCAATCTAATTCAGAAATAAATCCTCTTCTTGAAACTTAAAGTTCAACTGCACAAGATCTCCCTGGATAAAGGACATAAATAATATGCCAGAAGTGTTGTTCATATACCTGAGGATGCTGTGATAAGACCATTGCATGTAAGATAGAAGAATCTGCACAAACCAAAATAAGCCTCAGAAAATACACGCTTATGGCTCTTACAGATGCTTTTCAACTGACTTATTAATCTCTGAATAGCTTTAACCAGGATCTCAAAACCTGTAGAAGTATAGAAGTTGTAGTTCAGATTAAGAATGTATTTACTAGATAATAAATAACATGATTTGTACAGTAACTGGTTTAGTACAATAAAAGCTTTCAGGTGGTAGCAGCGAGATTGAGTTTGGGTTCATGCCACCTTTTAGTCACTTACATAATGATGAATATAGCCTATTTGTTATACAGTAAATATACCCTAATCTATAATCACTATAATCAGCCTAATATATATTTTGCAACATGGCTAGACAAAGGAGTTCAGAGAGGCTAGTAGCCTTATATTGTACAAGCCTGTATTTTAAATACTCAGCCCAAGATCCTCATCTGCTACAGGCTGAACGGCAGACAAAAACAAATCTTGTAGAGGTATATAATCACATGCTCTTGCAGCATATCGGCAGTCCCGATAAATGTGATCTAGTCACGTGTATGAATGTCATAATACACTAAAAACATTTAAAAAGTTGTGTTATAGAATTGAGAGGTATAGCACATATCCAGAAAGACAAACTTATTGTGAGTAGAGTCAGAGTTAGATAATTTAAACCTCTTGGAATAAAAGGAATATTGAAGAAAACAGGAAGAGTGAGCAAGTGAGTTCAACAATCTTCACCCTCCTTCTAAGTGCTTAGTAAATGCTATTTATTTATTTGAAGTTATGAACTATGGTATTGCTGCTGCCAAAGAGACAGACGCTTCCTCCCCATGCATAATTTAACCAACGAAACATATGAATGAATGTGTGAAAGGTACAATTTAATATAAAAAAAATTTGAAATGTGGAACCCTGGATGTTATATTAGTCATGTATGTTTTTTTAAACTTAAGACCATTAAAAATATTTCATATATAAAATAATGGTTTCAAGCGACAAAGTAACTAGTAGTTCCTGACATTAAGCAGGTTAGTTTGTCAGCTGACAACCGGAAAAATTAAACGCAAGAAAATGAACAATGTTCAAAGGGATTCCTCAGCAAAGATAAGATACTGTGTATTACAGATTTCAACCTTTAAATATTTGGTATATTTCTATATTACATAAATAATAACCCATACTCTACCATTCTGTACTATAAATACATTGCATGAATACAGATAAATGTTTTATATTGTTCTCTCCCTCATTTATACCTTTAAAAATGTGCAGCTATAATTTATGCTTTTGAGGACGGCATAAAAGAATTTGACATTTTCCAGCTGAGGTGTGGCCTAGTTCCAGCTCCATGCTTCATTACATTGTACTCCCTTTGAGAGGATGAGAAGAGTAAAAATAGCCAGGTTGTTAAAAATGTAAAAAGGCATAAATGAATTCTCACCAGATGTCCTCTTCAATTGTCATTTTCATAAAATTATGGTTGTTAAACTCTTGCTTACCATAAAACACTAGGAATCAATATATGCTATGAACCACGTATCTGGAGGGATTGTTCCCACCTCACTAGCATCCTCTCTTCTTTGAACTCTCCCGTAATTTACATGAAACAGAACTGTTCTTATTTAAAATAGTACCAAAACTGCATATTAACGTGACGAAAACTAACAAATACAGGCCAGGTAGTAGAAGTCTGAACACGGACACACGTACACACATAGAGGCATCAAGAAAAAGAATATTTGAACCCACAAGTTATTTTCTTCCCTTTTTCAAAACGGAGTGAACTTGGACAAACGCAGCTACAAAAATGAAAGATGGCTCAACTACGCCCATTCCGCTCCTTTTGAAAATCCACGTTTCAGGCACCAGAAGCTTTCGTTACCCTTCTTTATCAGGATCCGCTACAGTGCGTTCCTGCTCCCTGGGAAGCTGCTCTTGAGCAGCTACTCCCACCCGCGTGCGGTGCAGGAGCCCGTCAGCGCGGGCAGCGCGTTGCAGCCGTCAGAGCGAGAGCCAAGGGGCCGAGCCAGCTCCTGGCAGCCGGCCTGGGCCGTGCCGACCTGCTGGATGTGCATCCCTTTCCCTGCTCAAGGCTCCCCGCAGGCGCAGATGTAAGAAGCCGGTGGCTACCTGGCCCGCAAGGCGCTCGCACGCTTGCTCCGCTCCACGCTTCCCCGCAGCTCTCAGCAGGTACCGCTGTCCCTCCCCAACTCACGCGTTCACGGGACAGCTCGGAGGATGGCCCGGCCCTTGCCCACGCGCCTTACGGGTGTGGCACCATGCACTGTATATAGTGGCACGTGCCATCGTAGCATGCCTTTAACCAAAACCAGGTCATAAGGGTTATAAACACCAAATGCAACACATCAGCTAAAAACGGCAACAGTTTAATAATTTTTAACATACTGTCTTTTTGGCAAGGAGCACATCAGAGTGTAAGCAACACATAAAATGTGTTTTCCTCATCCTGCTGGGCAGATTCAGGATGTTTTTATCTGAACATCAAAGCAGCCGGTTTTGGCACTTTCTCTGCTTTTCAACCCTATTGATGTGTAACAAAGGTAACAGAAATGCCTCACAATTCACTCAAATCTGTTTTGCTGAATGCTATACTAAATTATAATGTTCCAGTATCAAACCTATTTTATGGCTGTTCTCTCACTGTTAGATGAAGGTAAAATAATTGTTTGGAAAAAAAAAATATGGGAATTAGGCCACTTGTAACCGTAAGGGCTCCTGCACGTGGGTTGACTTGCTTGCTTGAATGTCGTAGGAAGTTTGGGGTGAAGATTTCTGCTGTCTGGAGAAAAAGTGCTGGTTTTTGGTCACCAAAGTTGTTACAGACAAGATAGCCAAGAAGAAATATTTGTCAGCTTCCCTCTGAATGGCAAGAGGTTGAGTAGATTACTCAATATTTGTCACACTTGAGGCGATTGCCTGTCACTACATAAGGAAGTAAATAGTATTGACAGCTTTATGAGATCAAAATTCAAAGCCTGCAAGGATATGTATCTGCATCACACAGTACATTGCAAAGACCTTCTGTTTTAGGAACCTGTTGAGCTCAACTGTGAAGAGTAGAAAGAGTGCAGACAACGGCATGTGAGCGCCAGAGGATGACCCTGCTGTGTAGTTACGTCCGTGTTCTCCAGCCACACTACCTAGCCTTGCCAGAAGACCTCAATGATGCGCTCAACAGCTACTGGCAATATCCTAAGTAATTCTCTGCTATGCTGTATTGACATCAGCTCGTTCTGAGCCAGTTTGGACCTTTAACATGAGGCTGTATACCTGTACAAAGACGTGACCTAAAAAGCTTAAAAAAATAAATTATATGATTTTTTAGTTATTATTTTCTCTGCACATCCTTATTGCTCCTCAGAAAATCTCTGAGAAGCTGACGTTTATGAATAATCCCTTGTGTAATATTGCTCTTAGCTTCTGCAGGCCAGGGTGGAAGCAGCTATAGGAGAAAAGCACAGGGAGCCTGGATCTCCTTTGGAATCAGTGACCCTGTTACCAATAGCCATGGTTTCTGAATGGAGAGGGCATCGGATCTGCTACAAATGCAGAGGGGTGAAAAGCAGAATAATAGGAAGGGTCAGAAAACACTCGATTAGGTAAATCTGGGCCTGAATGCAAAAAGAAGTGGGAATAAATACAGAAAGAAAATCAGCATGTGAATGGAAAGGGAATGCAGAAATTGAAGGGGTAAACTGGGCTCCAATGAGAGAAAGAGGAAAGGGTGGAGCTTGTTTGATTAAAATAAAAGAGGACTGGTGTCAGGTGAGGGCTTGGAGTTACTCAGCCGAAAGGAAACCAGATCTGGTAAGTGGACTTGTTGGAGAGTGGCTTACAGGCTGACACAAGAGGCAGCACAGGATGGCTTGTAAGGAAAGCTGGGATCGAAGTGTGCTATAGGTGAGGTAAATCAGACTGGTGAAAGAAGCGACAAAAAGAGATGGCGGGGAGGAAACCAGGACTCTCCCAACAATATCAGCCAGGTGCAGTTGCTCCGATTGCAGTGTTGGTTTCATTTCCTTCTACAACGGGAAAGCATACTGTTATGCTGGTTATCCTAATAGCTCTTCAAAAACGGTCTCTAGTAGAGTTAAACAGCCAAGCATGTTGGAGAAGCATGTGGGGATGATATATAATGTAACATATTCTAGATTCATACAGGAGGAATATCATGCAGGTACATGCACGTACATATATAGGTCTACAGCGGAAAAGAAAACAACAAATAGAAAACACTTCATAAAGCAGAGGAGTTGTTATTACCATCTCAGTTGGTTTTGGAACCTGAAGATGTCATTGTAGATTGTTTCTATACTAAAATAAATTAAGTTTGTTTAGTCAGGCACAAACACTGCAGCAGGACAACTATTCACCAATATGTTATTGTTTGAGGTGTGCTTTACAGTAGTGTATCTTACTACTCAAGTACTTCCAACAACTGGACATTTCTAGTATCTGCCTCGATATTTTCTTACAACAACGGTATCAGATATGAGATCTACTGAGAACACTGAGAGGGGTGTTGCTCTTTTGTGGTGTCTTTTTTTTTTTTTTTTTTAAATCTACAGCTATGCACATACGCAGTAGACTAGTAATACACCATCATCTACTACAGATGTGGACAATACAGTCTATTCTGAAAGATATTAGCAGTTAAGAAATGGCCTGCCAACTCAACTATAGCCAAGAAACAGGTAACTTAATCATTGACCTCTGCAGTTCTCATTATTAAATTATAGACGTCTGGGCAAAAAAAAAAAGTGAAGCATATTTAAGTCTACTCAGCAGAGGAATGCAGCTGATAGTCAAATATTTGTCTTTATCCCCTGCCTTTTACCTAGCAATTGGGAAGTTTCACAAATACGAATGCTTTTATTTCTCATTTAATACAGGCTTCAGCATGAACTTCCTCTAAGCATGGAGGTCAATGGAAAAATTCAGATCTTTCTGCTAATGTCACGATCTTTGTAAAACTAATGATTGCAAATATTGGTAAGCAATTTCTCTCTTCAGGATAACAGGCTCAGAGGTAGGATCATTTGCGAGAATCTTAGAAAATGGTGTAAAATAATTGCAGGCTCATAAACTTTCAAAATGCAAATACTAAATCATAAGAATATATATATCTTGTCAGTGTGCAGTATGATTCTGCTTCTTTTCGAAAGAGACACTACTTATGTTACCTTATCACATTAGTGAATCTCTTGATTAAAACTGTATCTGTGTTATCATCTAACCTTCACTTCAAGTCATTAGCATGACTAAAATAACCTGTAAGACTTTAAATACAGTAGCAAAGATTTCAGGGACAAAATACCTATGACTTTAGAATTGTCTAACTTAACAGCAAAAAATAATTAATTGTTTAGTTCTGTCAAAATAAACCTTAATTCCCTGAAGGTTTCTTTCTAACAAAAAAAGCAGAACCCATGCTTTCAACTGATGAGAGCTTCCATTACAGACACAAAGCAAAATATAAATGCAAACCAAAAGACATTCCACAAATCTTGCTTTGGAAAGTATTACCAAAAAAAATCACACTCTGAAAAGGGAATTAAAGATTTCCTGGGAATGGCAGGGACCTCAGTAAAGATATTATAATGTGGCATTTGATGTTCTAGAGGGATTTCAACAAGTTTTGCATGGTCAAATTCCATTAATAAGTTGGCTTTCTTCCAAGGCTGTGTGTGTCCCTCTCATCTGCCAGAGTGCCCTAACTGTAAGGAAACCTCACCTCACCTGCTCAGTCACATCTTAGCAATTTTAATTGCTTTTTCTTGCTCGTTACAGTACCAAACAGGCTTAGAAAAATCCTAGTATCTTATAATGCAGATTATGTGAGTTATGAGTAGAACAGTAACAATTTTGGTGGTGGTGTAAGAGGATTACGGAGCATATTGGTGGGGAAATGCCATGTGGATGGATATTAATGATGATGTGAGGGGGAATAAGAGAGAATCAATGGAACTGGGGCTTGCAAGTAACTATTGAGGGAGAACCGCTATTGCAAGTATTGTCACTACAGCGTTCTGTAATGGATGGGTTTTATTCTCAAGCTACACTAACATTTGAATTATAAATACATATTTACCGCTCCTTTCATTTTGCAAAGCTTCAGTATATGCAGACTTAGGTTATAGCACATTCTGAGCAAGTCTGACTCACAGTTTTTAGCAGATGACCTTTAATTAGTGGGAAGATATTCTATCCATATCATATTCGTTCACTTGTCTTACTGGGCATTAGATGGCTGCTGTGAAGCATAAAGGATTTTTTTTGTCCTAATCCCTGTGATGTGACATGATTAATGAGATGAAATTCCCATTTGGAGTTTCCTACCAATCAATAGGCAGATGGGCAGTAGTGGATGTCGAACAACAAGACAGCAGGAGTTGCTTAAGCTCTTGTTACTTTCATAGAGGAAAAAATGTTGAGACATAATTTAAAGGAACAGATAATATCCATTTTTCACATTTCTCTCCTCCTTCAATCATTGTTTCTTTGCTTTTAATGTACATAGAAAGGAAAAAATGATATCTTATGTATACATATCATACTAAGTTAAAATAAGTATGTTTGAAAATCTTACGGATGTCACTTACACCGAGTGGGTATACTGCATTGCTATTGAAAAACCATTTGCAAAACAGTAAGTCTGATTTTTCTCCACATCCATACGGATATAAATAAACAGATGCATCGGAGAAGCCAACAGAATTGCAAAACATTAGAATAAAACCAATATGAATATAAAATTAAGCCAATGATTCTTTTCTTTTTTTTTTCTTTAATACTGCAGTGAAAAATCAAGGACATTTTGCATATCTTACAAAAAATACCCTTTTTCAGGAACTTCAACATCCCACCCCCTGACCCCGTAGTCTTTGACACCTAGTAATTGACGTATAATATAAAATAAAGGACTAATCTTCTATAGGTCATTCTCAGCTGTGAAAAATTTTGATTTAAGATTATAAAATCTGAAAAAATCATGTGATTTTAAGATTTGAAGTCTTTGCAGTTTAAGTCTTCTCTTTCTTGCTAATAGAATTCATTTATGAGTATGGGTAACTTATTAAAATATATTATACAATTTTACCTTTATATGTCTCAAGATTAAAAAAAAAAAGAGCCAAATAAGTAAAATGAAATGATAAACTAAAAGGGAAAATATGACAGACTGGTGGGTCTTTGCCAGCTAGATTAAATCTGAGGAAATAATGCAAGTTTCTAAACAGTAGTAGCAACAGGTTTCAGGAGAATTCTTTCATAGCCCTCATGTTGATGCTTATTTTCTTCTGTGCAAAAGTATTCTGCTTCTTTTAAATAGGATTATTGATATTTAGTTATTTTGTATGTGTAAATGATTTATCTTGTATTTCCTTCTCATTGCCTTGCTGTCCCTCCCTCTCCCTCTAAGATGCACACAGGGTAAAATTCATAACACACTCCTCCTAATGAACAAACTCCCACCGAGCTCCAAAGTGCTTAATGATGCTCAGCAGGCAGAGTTCTGCAGCTCCCCTATGTGATCCAATATATAATCACACTACAAGTTAAAATAATATTTAGGTTGCCAAGAGAAACACTGGAAATGTAAGACATGCTAGATTTACATTTTTCCAAACTTTAATTCTGTTCCTTTGTGTGTTCATCCAATGGCATGGGGGGGGGGAAGAAATAAAAAGGTACACTGGGTAAAGTACATGTGATTATGAAATTAAAATCTCTTTTCAAGACAGCCAAAGTAAATTTAGGCAAATTGCTTTAAATCAGCCTTCAGTAGTTTGCAACCTATTCTGTTTCAAACAGCTTCATATACGTAGTACACGCTACATATGTTTATCTCATCATCTTTTCCTTAGTAATGTCTGTAGACCAGATTCTGCAATTAATCAGCTCTGTAGGTATAATCCTACTTGCAATGAAGTTTACAATTATTAAGAAGAAGCTTTTTGAAGTGGCCCTTTATTAGGGGGTTCTTAAATTAGAACTGGCAGTAAGAAAAGTAGCTATCGTGGTCCACTTACAAATACTATCTAGGACCGCTACTCAAACGTGCATCAATTTATCCTTGGAAGAATAAAGCAAGCAGACCCTTATACTGCATGGTGGTAGGCCACAGCTTGCTCCCATCTGCCAGAAAGTTATGAAGATTTAGCTGACACAGGTGAGACACCGCAGGTCCCCCTTATGTCCTCAGGCAGCTGGGTTTCTCCCCTCTCTTTCCTGGGTGGAGGTAGTTGGTGAACAGGTAAATGTGCGCCCTGTCCTGGCTTTTTCTCAGATCCATATCCTTGTGTTCCCTCAGCGTGAGGCATCCTGGAACAGTTGACGTTTTTGCAGGAGAAATTTGTCTGTACAGATGTGGTCTGAAGTAAGCTATGGATTTAGGATACAACAGGGATTTACAACCTGGTCTCCACCAGCAGCTGGTGAGACACTGCATGGCTGGGGCACCCAGATGCTCACAACGATCACAGCTGGTGTCCAGCAACCTACAAGTGGTTTAGAGATGGGGATGCTCAACAACTTGTTGAAGCTGCAAGAAAATGGCAAAGTCTAGGAAGAGAAGAATTAAGAGTCCTGTAATAATTTGGCAAAAATCCCGTCAACGGAGACCAATCTCTGTCACTGCTATGGTCCCATACCAGTGATTATTGTCCTTATGTGGAAAACCGAGGGCACATCTGTACCTACATTTATTTAAAGGAAAATACACAGGACTATTACGCAGCTTCTGTGTTCATAACATAGCATCTTTTCCTCATCTGTTCAGTGATGCTCCCAAAAGGCAGGCATGGAACAACACCGTCCCATTTGGACCGTATCATTGAAGCACCCAGATGAGCGTGATGTGTAAGAACAGTTATGGACAGGGGTAGATTATAAATGGGGCAGCAGAACGTGCATGCTTACAGCTACCTATGTACATATAGCAAAGGAACTGATATTTTACTAGGTGGTTTAAGAGATTATTGGATTAGATGGCAGACAAACAATGAATAAGATATTTTAAGAGATTTAGTTGCATAGCGCATCACACCCAGCTGTAAGGTCCCTTGAAATCAGATAGCCTAGAGTAGTATTTTCAATTTTTTCCTTGAAGTCTTACTTCACGCTCAGGGTTTTCTTCATGAAAAGACAAGTCATTAGCGTGTCAGTTTAGCAAAACAATTAAGCATACTAAACCAATGTACTTAAATGTTTTATCTATTTATGGTAAAGCTCACTTATATGCATGACCACTTACTCTGATTTTTTTTTTTTAATTTCTTTTTTTCCTTTGGATTCTGGTGCAATGCACAGTTGCAAATTGTTTTACACATTTCTATTCTCTAGATTCTTGACCATGTGTGAGTATGCAGCAAGTTCTGTTGAGAAAGTTAGCACTATGAACATCTTACCACTTTCTGAGCATTAGTGATTCTTTTTTTCTGCTCTAAAAATGAAATCATTCAACTAAATGCTGCAAATTTTCTCCATTTCATATTCATTTAGTTAAAACACTGCAAGAATCACACAGCTGAAGAGCTGGATATAGTAGGCAAGGATGCTTTTTTGTTTCCCCAAGGAATGTCATATTCAATTATACACTGGGGGGGGGGGGGTGTCTGATTTCCTGAAGAGACTAAATTTGGGAAATACTGGGATTTCAGTCACCTTTGACCACAGTCTGAAGTTGGGTGGGTTCCCAGAGCCAACAAATGTTTCTACTGTATTGACTACCCAACCTCTTAAAATGCTCCATTAAAGGCCAATGCTTATTATTTATCCAGTGCACATTCTTTGTGTGTTTATCACAAATAAACAAATCTTTTGTGTATTTTGTTTGTTGATTTTTTTTCTTTATTGGGGGAACTCGGGTTCAGTCCTCCTCCTGTTTCATGATCATTGCAACACTTAGCAGACTACAAGGCATAGCTTCTCTGCAATGGGCAATGCTGATATAATTCTCATCATAACGTAATTGTTCAGCAGTCGCATGTGACAACATCTTCCAAATATCTTTGAGAAATTCTAGAAGCCTACCTGTACTATACAGATTATTTCACTTAAGTGAGGAGGACAAGTTTTAGGCATGTTCCAATGCAACAGATTTTGACCATAATGACTGAATAAAAAAGTGGTTTGAAAAGTGAAGTTCATAATTATCCTATTGATAATTATACATATAAAAACATATCTCTGTGTGGTACATGGATTTGTTGAGAATGAGAGTCCATTCTTAACTTAAAGAAGTGCTCTGCAAGTATGCAAAGCTGAAAAGCCCAAGTTCAAATATTAACGATAATGCCTCAGGTTAAGATGAATATTTATTGCAAACTTCTTTTGGGAAATGGGGACAGTCTAAGCCATGTCCTAGAATATTTTTTTTTTTTTTTTCACCACAACATAGTAGGAAAATACTAAATATTTTAAGGTATTTCAGTAGGTAATATGAGTATTTTTGCCATGCAAAAACATTTGGAGAGATAAAGATTCTGGTGTTCAAAAGAAAATGGAAGCTAGTTGCTTGAAAGAAACTTGTCTCTATAAACAAAAACTTGTACTGTTACAAGGGAAAATGTAGGTAGTTGTAAGGGGAAAAATGGGCAACTGCTCTTAACTTTTGCACCATTAACACTTGTGCTGGGTGGAAGAAAGAATAAATAAGGTTTTGTTTTGAAGAAGCTACTTATGACCTAGCAATTATGGCTACTGCCTCAGGCTCCTGAAGAAAAAAAGCTTTGAAGTGCCAAACTCAGCTGAGGTTCTTGTATTAAATAGACATAAGTAGAAGGTATTTCACAGGCAGAAACAGGCTTGCTCTGCCCCTACTTAGCCAGATGACTAAAAAAAACCTCTGAACATTATTAATATAATACTGAACTGACTTAATACAGCCTTTTAAAAGCCAGAGTACATTAGCTTGGGCCCAGTGTTACCATTGAGGTTCAGCATGTACTGACCGTGCGCCTGTTGCTCTGCTTAGCTTGAAGCATGGGCAGAGCAAGACTGCTTCTGCCAACAAAATCATATGCAGACATGCTGATAGCCCGAGTGTGGTATGAACTGCTACCAGGGTTCTGCTTGCAGAGAGGTGCAGGAAGCCTATCTGCTCCACAAAGACCATGCTTACTGCGGCACTACGTCCATGTTTTTCTCAGCTTTTTGGATTGAGCCTATCTTTATACCTCAGGAGTGTCAAAGAGATTGTGGCACATACAATGCTTGCAAAAACAAGTTCTTTTAGTAATTATTTTTACCTTGTTGTGAAGAAACAACAGTTTGTCTGTTCTCATTGACAAGCCAAAACCCCTTGGCGGTGGAGAGGATGAAGAAGAGCTCTCTCTATTTCCCTACAGCGACTTTTTAGAAGGAATTATCATTAGCTGCCTTAGAATTCACAGGAATCCACCTCTGTTCTTTTATACGTCTACATAAAGCTACAAACATTCCCCAGCTGTGGTTTATTGTCCAATACTCCTTCTGGCAGATGGCTCTGAACCAAAGTCCACTGACCACTGCTTTCACTGGGTTTGAGTCATTCAACCTGAATTATCAGGAGAACTAAGGAAAAGGGCTTGCCTTCAAGCACTCATCAGTAAGCAATAAAGACAAAAGTAGAAAGTTCCCACTACATTCTTGAAAAAGACATACTTATATATGATCTGTATGTTAAAATTACATTTGAGTAAACTTGGATTTTGTGTTTATTTTATAAGCCTTTCTGTTTGTAATATCTGCGAGTGTATCAGTTTTCACCTATCTTGCTTCCACAGGGGCACCGAAATAGAAGTTTTTAAAAAAATAGCCACCTGAAGAGATAGTCCTATTGCATGTTTAGACATACAAATAGATGTCTTGATTTTCAAGTCCATGAAGCACCCTTTGGCTTCCAATAAAATAAACAAGATATCAGTGATTAATGCTTTTAAAAATCAGATGGTCTTCAGGTATTGAACAGATCAGCAAAGCCGTTGATGTGGAAATTCCCTTAAATTAAAAAAAAAACGTGTCTCTGTTCTGCTAAAAAGACAGACATTTAAGATTTGCTTGCATTACTCTCTTCTTACTCAAATATAGAACAGTCTACTTCAGATATCTAGTACTTCCTCTCCAAGTAGAGGCTTGACTGGAAGCCATAAAAAAACCCATTCCATTTACTCTTTTTAATTTAGCCATTGAAGATCTGAAGAACCAATAAGTCTCCTGGCTAAAACCACCCTTCATCCCTTTAAAATGCAAGTTAATACATTGGGATTTATATTCCTCAACAAACAAACCCCTTGCTTTGAAAAATTAGAAAAAAAAGTAATTGCCCTACTTAAGACTGTCCATGACTTGGGAACCAGGAAAATCTATAGCGTATCAAAACCAGGCAACTGCAGAAGTTGAAATTGTGCAAATCCAGCCAATTTCCCACCAGGCTTGCACACACAGAGTTGCTAAAGCTCATTACAATGTAGCATAAATGGAGGTCTAATTAACATAAGAAACTGATCCAAAAGAAATCCCATCAACATACGTGAAAACGAACCTGATGTGTTTGAAATTCAGCCAACTACAAATTAATTCAACATAGATTACATATACAGGGAGAAAGAGACTCCAGCAGAGTAACTGGCATTGTATTGGTATATATGCCAGAAAGATTCCCTCCTACCCTGTATCCCCTCCCACTCGCTCAGATGAGTTACATTTGTGCATCGTATGTTCCAGCAAGAAACAAAGCAGTGGTCAACCTCTTATTCTTGATCACTGTAATTTCTTTATAAATTAATTTGCGTTATGTCTCTTTCCCCTTTCTAGACTACTGATTCTGGGAAAAAGGCAGCTATATTGTGGTCTTGTGAAAGACTGAGGGATCTTACTACTGGACCCCTGAACCGTCATTTACAGTTGCTGATGGCCTCGATCCAGGCTGGTGCCACAGCAGCGTAGGTGGCACTATGGGCATACCAGTGTGGCAGCAAGGAAGGATGTAAAGATGCCTCAACTGTGTCTAAAATAAGAACAGCCTGAGAAAAGCGCTGTGTTGGTGTAGCTATACACTCCAGCATCCAAACGGGTTTTACTGTGAGCATTGCTCTGTGCCACGGAGCTAACAGCAGAGGTAAGCGCTGAATTGTACGTCTACAAACTCTTATCATGCATGTGATAGCCAACTGTGTGAAGGATGTTCTGACATAATCCTGATGAAACTGATTTTGTCTGCTGCTCCAAACTCACAGCACTATGTTAACTCTTAGGGTTTGTTTCTACGATTTATGTGAAATAAAGGTGTGAATTCACAGAGCTCCAGTTACCCTATAGAATTACTGCCCAGTACTACCTTGACACAAATACTCTTACCACATCATAAGTGTTCATATGAGCAATTAGTGTAGAAAATTCACACCGTAGCCACTGACAGACTTGTTATGCCAAAACCTTTCAGAAACATCAATTCATCTGCCAAATACAACCAGGTGCAGAGTACTCAATCACACTATAGTGCAAGTACCTGAGCCATATCATTTGAACAAAGTAACTTTGGAAATCCTGTTCCTAGTCAGCCTGCTGCTATGTGACTGAGCAGCAGATATTTGTGTCTTCATGCTGGAGGAAGAACCATTTTTCTTCTCTTTATTGCTATGGTCTCTAGATCTCAAATTATCTGAAATACTGTCTTAGTTAAATTCGTGTTGCTCTGCCCTTCCGGTCATAGCTGATGCCAGGGCCAGCACATCCTCTAAAACACTGGCAGGTGTTTGTTTGAGTGGACTTTTATAGGTCTGAAGCCTCATTAGTTGTTTTCATGACCTGAATACTAATTCAGCAGGGTGATTCTTAGGCTCTGGATCTGAATACTCAGGAAATTCTGATGAATTTCACTCTATGGGTACTAGTTTCATTGTTTAGAATAATATGGATTAATTCAATAAATACCTTTTATGTCAATAAACATTCTGTTTGGTAGAGCATATGATTAACAAAATCCCTACAACAAAGCTAAGTATTTTAAGTCAAGATATCCCAGTAAAAAATAAATTGTTGGGTCAAGTGGCAAATGAAAGATATTCAGGATTGGTAACACCTCATTAAAAACCATTTCAACTGCCCTAAGGCAAGATGTTAATACACAGTAATTGTCTACCCAGAGTGAATCTTTTTCCAGTTACATGAATAATGCAAAGTAACTATTTAAATATGCTTGTTTATATCTTTAGCAGATTCACTATAGCTTCAAAATTAAAGACTGATTTTTTTAATGTTTTATGCTAGTACCAGAAGTTCACAAGTAGGAGAGAGAAGAATAAAAACACTCTCCTCTTCAAGTACAAACTTCCCTTGCAGAAAACAAAGTAAGAAAATAATTTAATTAGAATATCTGTGAATCCCAAGGAATTAGTGCTGCTGCTACATCTGCATTCATCTTGTTGCTCCAATAAAACTGCAAACAAATAATAGGACACCAGTAATAGTAATTTAAACAGCATGAGTGATGTCTATCGCTGTACCACAGCAAATTACAAAATGTTTTCCAATTGCTTATGTAAAGTTTTGCATGTGTTCAGCATTTTAAGAATATCAGTAAGTAGTGGAACAAAAGTGGCTTTTAGTGTAGGTTAGCTCAAATTCTGATAAATCTCAAGTACCCTCACAATCAGAAGACAATCCCCCTCTTCAATCTGCCTGTACAAAAAGAATTCATGCAGCACTATCCTTAACAATAAATAAATGATGATAATGTTGCTTTCATTATTCTGCTACATAGTGCATTCAATCTTCCATTAAAAGTCGATTGGCTCAATCCTACAAGCATTCTGTACTCTAGCGTGCCGATCCCAATCCCAGGGAGCAAAAAAGCTCCAGAGGCTCAACCTGCAGTTTCCTGAAGGCACTATTACAAGCATAAAAAAGATGATGGATTCCTTTGAAAAAAAGCAACTTCCCAAGGTGGGCTTGACTTGGTTGCATCAGGATTCCAGCACACTGAAGGAATGATTAGGAAGAAAAAACAACTGATTGCTGTACCAGAGCAAGAAAATTTCAGTAACAATCCTACTGAATAGTAAGTGAGGTTCCTAACAATGACAACATACATATGCTCAAGAACCCTGTAGAATTTTCCAAGTTAGAGATAACATGCAAAACTTGGGATATCTACAACACATTACGGTATGTGCTAATGCTTTTAGTACACAGCATGCTGGGCATACTTGTAATATCAAAGAAAACAGTATCATTTTTCTTAATAAATTTATTTTGTTTAGATTCAAGTACATTTATTATGATGCATTGTATTAATTTTATTGCGATTCTCAGCCTTTCATGTTTTAAAAATTAGTAATGGAGTTATGCTGACATCTGCAAAACAATGTAGCAACCGTGCAAACAAAAGACATATAAAACACAGCACCAAAATATCATCTTGGAGGTGCAATGGGATTCAAATTTCAAATAGAGCAGGACAGTTATAACAAAATTAAACTAAGCCAGACAAGACTTAAATGTTTCATCATAAAGAGATATTTTGTAGGAGAAAATCTTGTGACAGATTTATCCATCTCGAAATAATGTTTTAACGTTTCAGACTTTGAATGGATGGAAAAGGAAGTTTGCATTTCTTCTTGGATTAACATTTTATAAACTATTACCCAAATTTTTGGAAAAGCTGGAGTTCCTGACACTATTTCCTAAAATTGATACTTCACAAGATATTTTATGAAAATAGATGTCTTGATATGCACTTAACATTGAAATAAGTAGTTTACAGCTTGGGCCAAGAAAATTTGTATCTCTGTTATCTAAAACAATTTTTACAAAAAGACTTTTGCCTGCAACCACTTGACCAATGGTACACAATTTGTGTATTCTGATGCTGACTCTAAGTTGAAGACAAGGCTTAAAATAGTGCTCCTGAATATTACTGTCATATATGAAGTTTTTTTGTTATTCATGCCTAGTAGTTAGTCAATATTACTGTTTCTTGTGTGTCCACTCTACTGCAAATAGCTCAAAAACATGCCTGTTTTGCAATCTAGAATAAATATTCTGTTTCAGTTGAACAAGAATTTGTTACCACTGGATTGAGTTTTTCGATTAGCAAGAGATATAGCGAGTGACAAACACTAGCTCAAAGGCTTGTCATTCCCCAAAGCAGCCCACTCTTCAGAATTAAGTGAAATTTCCTGCTCATTTCTGGTAGTCTATCCTGAAAGGTTTGTATTAATTAGCATACAAATATAATTTAAGTAACTGCAAATTGTTTCAGTAAAGAACCTTTTATGCTCAGGAAAGACAATTTCCTCTAGTAACTACATTATCCTATTGACTTGTATGGGTCCTGTAACAATAAGCCACACAGGGCATGAATCCATAGTGCCGTATGTGGGGAATTTAAATCTCTGTTGTGTTAGTCAACAAGCTGCTCTTTTAATTAGACTTCTTAAGCTATATATTTCACTGTCTATATTCTGAATTTATGATCTAATCAAATCAGGATAGGAAAAATAATAGGAGAAGAAGCCATGAAGTTAGAGTAATGAGACTGATCAGAATCCACAAAAATGATGGGTTAAGGACATTACACAAAGGACGGCAGAGAATGAGGGAGAAATATGCAGCCAAAGAGGACACTTGCCTCATCTCTAATGTGTTGTCTCTCCATTTTTTCAGTTAGATGTGTCAGGATACTGCTTTACATAAGTGAAGTTTTTGACCTAAAACTACAAGGGATAACAAGGGAACCCCAAGCTCAACTAGTAGATTCGTTGGTGTCATGAATCACAGTATCAACCTGCTGCTTAAGTTATTGCTTCCAAAACAAACAATGAAACACAATTCCATGTTCTATTGCACAAAGGTCCTCCCTACTATTTATTTTCAGTGTCTTCAGGGACAGCCACCTATAATTGAATGTTTCCAAGCAGAAGTTGAAAGGAATAGCAAGTTGCTACTGTTTCTTACTTTTCTGTGAGAGTGACATTTGTATGTCTCAGTCACCAATAATATTTTCAGTCTTGAAAGCTTTCACCAAACTACTGTTTCTAATATGTTTACATTATGCTATTAAAGTTAGTTGGAACCTTTCTCTTAAAAAAACCTGGTACAAATCAGCATCTAGTAAAAGCACTTTCTTGACAATTATTGACTTGATTAAACTTCCTGCAAAATGTAACAAACTAAGATAATTTGCAGAACTGTTCAAAACTGGGATTTTTCCCCAAAATATAACAACATTTAATTTTCATATTACTGTCATTTTTATGATAAGTAATAGTGATGTAAACATGACTAAAATGTAATCTGGAAATCCTCCAACTGCCCAAGCAGGCAATGCATGCCTTAGTAATAGAGAAAACCACCTGGGTTTGCACAGATCTTTCAAAATGTAGATATCAATGCTAGAAATAGATATCAGGTAAGTACTGCGCAGTCTGAAGCCCTCTGAAGAAATCAGGAGCAGTTGTGCTCTCTGTCCTATTGAGGTGTTTCAGCGTTGGTTTGAAAGGTCTGTTTTTCAGACGAGCAAGTATAGCTCATGCCTACCATAACCTTGGCCTTCCCTGCTGAGAATACCAACAAGAATGTCTCATCTCCATTTGATATTTAATCTAGACTGTAAGCCCCTCAGGGGCAGAGATCACATCTACTTGTCTGTAAAACCTAATGTGCACATATGGCAAAGAACAAATAGTAAAAAGGATAACAGGCAATGCGTGACGCTAAGTTTTGTTTACCTTTCCAACATGAGAATATATTTACGCCACAATTACTTTCCAGAATACTTAAGCCTGATAAAGACTGTGCAGCTCTAGTCACAATGCACACAAGGGTGATGTGACACCATTCAGTGTAGTAACATGAAGTCTTATCATCAGCCTTTCTGAAGCAAAAGTGTTCTGTTTATAGTGTTTGATGTTTAAAGGCTAGTTAGGAAAACGGAATCATTTGTTTTATCCTAATGTATATCTGATGTGACAGCTGCTACCTGACTTAAGGAGAACTGGAGGAACTCCAAAAACAGCAACAGAATTTAAAGTAATGACAGAAGTTTTCAGTCTTTCAAAAGATTTTTCCTATTTCTTTCCCTAGTCAAAAAGTAGCATATAGTAGCTGCACACTGTCAGCAACGCACTACTGAGAATTGTTAATCTGCGAATAGGGATCTGGAAAGAATGATGTTACTCAGCAGTGTGCTAATCACCTGACCACGGCAGTTAAAAATGCCTTCAACACAACAAAAATGCTCATTGCTAGCAGGCTATTCACAGGGTGGGTTTGACTATTTTGTTTCCAACTGGAGGTTGTGCCAGAAAAAGCTAGCGTTGCATCTTAAAAGTAATTTAAACAAGCAGCCTGCTTTGGCCAACATGACAATAATCTGAAATAATGCAGGTGAAAAGCTAAAAATTGCCTTCCAAATGCAAACACCCTCTGTTGAAATCATAAAGTATGCACGTGATCATTGGGTTAGAGCAGAGAGCCAGCTTTCTGCCAGAGCTGGCATAGGAGTAGAACATTATTTGGATTCAAAAACTATGTTAGATAGGACAACAACATTGTCTTTATGACTCATTTTTGTCAGACTGGATTCAAAACTTATACAACAAATTTGACATTTCATACTGCTCTGCAGAAAGCAAGTAAAATGAGTCCATGTTTTAAAACAGCAGGGAAGCTTCCAGTGCTACAATTAACTGGTAACATATGCCACTGCTGCCAAGAGGATTTTTAATCTCTTTAAACATTAATGTAGCATTTTTGCTTCTGTCGCAATAAGGCAGCCATCTGTGTTTGAACCTGCTGGGAAACTAGGGATATGTTTACAGAAAGAGAAATAGAGAGGCAGAAAGGGAGGTAGACATCCATGTTTCTAGACCCAGCATCAAAAATAACAATTCAAACCTTTTAAATAGTATTATTAAGGTGTCACAGAGCTGTAGGAAGATTGTTAAAATGCTCAAACTGCTCAATTTAAAACGGTACAAAAAAGTAACCCCCAACCCAGCACATATTCTCCTTATTTAACATACTTGCTTTTCTGCATAACTGTGAACAGTTAATAAAGGATTCCATTACAGACTTATTTCCAGGAAAATCCCAGTTCTATGACTTTGAAAGAAACTTCTCATGTAATATCGAGCAACAGTGAAAACATAAGAGTTCTGTTAATCCTTTCAGCACGAGCCTCCCATTCTGCACTCTGTAAGCACTGTATTCTAACATCAGGACTTATTTGAGTGGAGCACATCTTTTAAAGTTAATTCAACTCTTACAAAATACAGGGCACTAAAATTCTGTACCCAAAACCATATGTCCTGTACTTACCTCTGCAATCTGAGGCTGTTCTCATAAAATATCACATCATCCGCCCATCTTCTTCCTATCTGAAGCTCAGTAGACCTTCCTTCTAGTCTTTCTCACTCTACACTAGTACTAACTTATGCTCTGCTCTGGGCTTTAGCCTGGTTTCACAAATGCCATGCGGTAATCATGTCTGTCTGTCCTTTCCCCTCCTCCAGGCCCTGATAAGTTGAAGCCACTGGCCAATTTTAACTAAATATGAGCCACTTCAGAGAGAATTACTACTCTAGAACTGTCATGAGATGGAGAGACGGAAAGAAAGCCAAATTTCCCCACAGCAGGAAGGTCTTAAACCAGAAATAACCAGGCAATCGAGGCACATAAGAGCTCAGAAACAAGCACAGTCCCACTGAGTCTTGCTCTGTTGTTTAAGGAAAATGGGTAGGAGCAGGGATACTCTGGACCAGGGAGGACCAAGGAAGGAGAGAAACTCAAGTACTGGGAGGAGTTATAGTAAGGATGACAGCACTGGGACAAAGACATAGGAACCAGGCTCTCTTAGCCGTGCTTTTAATTGAATTATTTTTCATTAGGAACTAATGTCCTCTGAGAGCCAGACACAAAAAAGCAAACTCACAGCTACCCTCCACAAACATATAAAAGCTATGGATTCACCCATCATGGAAAAATACCAGCCCTGCTTTTTTTCTAAGTTCTGTCTACACTCCTTGGGATGACAGCCTTCGTAACGTGAACAAGTCTCAGGAGAAGAAGTGCAAGGGATTTGGCCTGAGCAGCATGCACTTCACTCAAATGCATGTCTTAAAAAACATAACCACTGATCTCTCTTGCGTCTGGGGAAGATCCCAAAGCAGCTCACAGCTACTCAGATGACTGCTGCCGGCTCTCGAGCCAATGTACCCTCAACAGCACAAGCCAGCTGGATCCCACCAGGGCCAGCTACCCCACCGAGCAACACGTGGGACAAGTAGCCACAAAAATAACTAGTTGCAATGGCATAAAAAACCTCCCAAACCAATGATGGATTCCTGGCAAAACACCATCGCCGACACAGATGACTGTAGTCTTTATGAATTCACATGGTTAATATTTTTAATTTGGTGGACTAAATTGCTAAGTGCTGACATCCAACATCTTTTGGTGAAACTGCAGGTGCTCAGCAGTTTTAAAAATGTAGAGCCACACGTATTTGGGCCCATTTGTTTTTCCTGGCTACAGCAATTCAGGCGGGAGATTTTAAAGAACTTAAGTATGCTTTTTGCTGCTGGATTATCGCTGGTTGCTGTGGATATATTGACTAATGGATGGAAAGGGGATACAGGAGTGGTCTATTGTGTTATTAAGAATTGTCAAGCAGGAGATAAACCCCCTTTTAAATGGATATGTGCATAGGTTAAGATACATCAGCATGGATTTAGACACAACCATATAAACCCTGGAGTGATATTTTTGGCTACAGCTCCTAATTTAGTTTAAATGTAAAATGGCAATAAATAACAGTTATTTCTCACACAGACAATTAAGTACCTAATATTTATAAAATACTATGTAACACACAGACCTCTGAAGTCTGGGAAAAATCTTATACTGACTTTTTTTGTGATTTATTACATCCTATATATTTCCTGTTACATGCCATATATTACCTAATGAAAGAAAACCTGTATGAAAAGAATGACTTCCTTTCTCATAATACTTGTTTCAGTTTTATCTCTTTTTGTTTAAAACTAGCCTATTCTGAGCCCCTTCTTAGCATTCCTGAACCTGGAACTTGCATGTACTAGCTTGTATTTTTACTATCTGTTGAACTCGACCATTAAAAAATAAATGTAATGCTATGACAAACTAGTTCATCTGCCAACAGTTAAGCTCTGACTAAAATTGTGAGCTGCTTGATTTTCAATCACTAAATATGCACTTAAGTATTTAGGTGTTCCCTATGGTTTCTGCCATTATAGTTTAAAAAAATACTTTATCGCAAACCAATTCTCTGAGAACAAGCTAAGGTAATTCTGGCAGACAAAAATAATAGCAAGACTGGTGAGAGAAACTGAAAAGAAGGACAGCAAAATTTCTGACGAAGACAGTACTTATAAGCCACCTGCACAGAAGCAGTGTAATTTGTCTAGATGACTCATCACTGCATTTTTTACACTATTTTGTCTATCTATTTTTTAATACTTGGGGTTCCAGCTAGATTTTGGCTTTGAAATGACACTGTGATTGCCTTGGAGCTTGCTTTCTGCAAAATATTTGAGATAAATAATGTTTGTTCTGAAGCAGAATTTTTACTATTTTTATTTCAGAAACTCTTGCAGAATTCTAACTTTCCACAATCTCTGTGTACAGAATGTTCCCACATTACTGCTCAGTGGCAAAGAAAGGATGCTGATCCTGCTCATACTTGCGCATATATCCACTTGCTAAAAACATGAAGAGTTTGATCAAGCTATTCATATGCCCAAAGCTAAATATACGTGTATGTTTTTCCACACATAAACTGAAGGGTACTCTATTAACTAAGCAAAGAAAGGATGCTGATCCTGCTCATACTTGCGCATATATCCACTTGCTAAAAACATGAAGAGTTTGATCAAGCTATTCATATGCCCAAAGCTAAATATACATGTATGTTTTTCCACACATAAACTGAAGGGTACTCTATTAACTAAGTTTTAAAAAAATGCCTTTACTAGATATTTCATTCAGTGAACACCTATGGGCAGTAGGTAATAGCAAAAGAATATAATGTTTTGTGATGGATTAATTAAGGACCAAAAAATTAACTTAGAGGAAAATATTGATATTAAAAAGCCCAGCATGAAATCTGCTGATAAAATAGTTACTAAAACCTACTTGTCTTCAATAATGTCCAAGGAAATACCAATACTCACTCAACAGCAAAAACACCCAACAGACTAATAACATTCTGTAATTAACAGAGGCAGCCCAGAGAGACTGGTATTCTAGCACAGAAAGCAATCAGGTTGGTCAGGTACGATTCGCTCCTGTTCAACCCATACTGACTTACCCCGTCACCTTTTCCATCTTGCACCTGCAAACGGTTTCCATGAAGACTTTCTCCATAGTCTTCTTCAGGCCTGAGGTTAGGCTGCCCAGGCCCATAGTTCTCCACAGTCTCCGTGCCTTCAAGAAGGATGTAGCAATCCCACCTGTGAGTCTTACAGCCAGATTCAGACATTAAAATAATTTCTGATGGCAGGAAGAAAAGATCTCTGCCAGGTGCCAGTGAAGAGTGTCAAATATAAAACAACACAATGGTTGGCAGTATAGTAAAACTTACTTAGTTTTTTTCCTTTTTTAATTTTTCAGCCTGGACTAAACTGACCTCCCTTTGACTGGGAATGTCAACAGAAATGTTACACAAATCAGCATATCAGCTTTTTAAAGGCATAAAAATAAATTAAAACTTGAAAATTTGGACTCAACAAGTTGCTAATAAGTTGCTGATCTTTTACAGAATAGATTTTTACAGGTGTTCATAACTACCCTCCCTGAAGGCCAATCTCAGTTACGTGGTTTTATCTCAACTAAATCTGAGTTATTTGATAATTTGACAAATTGAGTGAGTCAATTTCCAACAGTCTACTTTATCAACTGTTAAACATACCTCTGAATATCTTAGACTGTCGACTACACCAGCTTTCTTATTATTGCTTAGAAGGATAACAAAGAATATGCCTACTGGCGCACGTGTTTTCCTGTTTCAGTTCTACTTTTGCTTTGCCCTCATCAACATTTAAGTTTCCTGGATGTAAATCAAGACAGTTCAAGCAGCCCAGCCAGTCTTCATTGTAATAATAAATCAGAAGCACAGTCAAGATTTTCAAAGACAATTACCTATAGAATTAACCAACTCTGGTTAATTTTCTTTAAAATCTTCCTTCCACTTGGTGAGCTAAACCACCACACACAGCTCTCACATTAGATGGAACGAGGCTCGCTTCTTCACTTAAATAGCCTTCCACGCTCAGACAGACAAGATGATTTAGAAGGACAGCAATGTTTAATGGTTATACATATTGTTAAGCACAATCATGAGTATAACTAACAGCGTGAATATACTGAAATTATTCGAGATACAGTTTCTATTCATTTTGCTGCCAGAATTCTATCAGACTTGAATGAGTACAAGACAAAACCATTATTCTGCTCCTTATTCTACTACTGGAAAGCTAAACTCCAGCCCTACAGCTCTCAGACTTGTCTTTTATATGAGCAATCTAGTGTGGTTGGGGTTCTTTTGTTTGTTTTGTTTTTTCCTTTCTGGTCAATGCTGCTTTCCAAAAACTAGTATTGTTGGGTCAAACATTAATTACTGATCTGATTGGAAGTTTACTAGTGCCATCTCACAAAACAGAACATATAATCTTTTCTCATGCAGGACACTTATCAACCGCTACAAATATCACATTCAAAATCATGTCATGACCACATTCAAAGTCCATTTCTTCTGTCATCAGTTCTCTACCATTGTCGGAGCTTTCCTTTCACACAAAAATCAAACTGATTTTCCCTCTCTCTCTGGATCAATTTCCTTCCACAATAAAAATCAATTCTCAGTCACTTTGTCCTCCACAGTCAAAGTCAATTCCCCTCACGCCGACATACATATTCAAATATCTCCCTCTGTAACTCAACACCACTTAGCGCATGTACCATACCAGCATCAATTCAACCCACAATCAAGTCTTTATGAATTGATTTGGTTTACCCACAGCCAAACAAAATTAATCCCCGCTCACACTTGCTGGATCAGTTTCCTCATCCTGGCTGATATCTGTTTCTCCTCACTGACCATCCTGTTCCTCCCTTGATCAAGCAGAAATGCAATTCTATCCTGATTTGTACCCTTCAGAAGCTCTGGTCTCCTCCTACTAGCACGTCCCTTTCAGGTTTTTATTCCAGCTTTTCCCTTTCTTATTCCTTGTTCCCATCTGGTAGAAGTTCCGGAATACATATTCCCTTCTCTTTCTTTACTTTACACCTCTGTCCGGGGTCTCTTACACAGAATTCCTTCCTAATTCAGTGCTCCGTAATTTTCATGCATCTCTTCTTCTTCACTGTGGCTGCTTCTTCCCTTGTTAAAACTCCACTCTTTTTCCTTAAAGCATGTAGTCTTATTTCACAGCGTGTAGATCTTACCATGTTGACTCCAGTAAGTGGCTGAAGCCTGACTGAGGGCTGCTAAGGCATTAGGGGGCCTCTTCTGAAATGTGGGAAGAATTCCTTAAGGAATTATTTCAGCAACAGATCCCAACAGCACTATCATGCCTACACATGAGACAGTCCAGCTCTGACAGGTGGAATGACAGTACCTACATTTCACTTCTACGGAATTGCAGAAGGCCTATTATGGGTGACAATTTGGGAAGATATTTTCAGCTTTAGAAGATCCCTGAATATTCCTTAAAACCCCTTAAACACCTTTTAATTTACTGTTGGAAAATGATAGGACACGGTAGACTTAGGAAGAAAACTTTCAAATTTGCTATTATGCAAAATAGTCTCATTGAGTCTCTCAGAGTTTGAAAAGAACCTCTTTATAAGTAACATTTTTTCATTTTCTCAACATACATTTAGCACAACCCCGTTTCATTTTATTCTGTTTCAACCATAAAGAAGAAAATACACAAACTGTGTTCACAGTATTATCTTTTTAGTACCGATTACTACTATCTTGGCAAGTAATTCCAAAAGGTAAGCGGTGACAGAATAAAATGGAAAAGGATATGTTATGGAGTTAGAGTCACATGGAGTTTGAAGCCTATTCATGTACAGGAATGAATTTTATTTAGAACTGTAGGTTGTTCTTAATATCCGGCGTATTTTTCTTTCAGAGAACCCCATGTAGTAGTCCACTTAGTTTAGTTAAATATAAGTTGAATACTTCATCGGATCAAGCAATTAATTCTACCTGTACCTTTTCTTCCTTTTTATTTATTCACTTATTTTGCTCCAGGTGCTAGTACTTTCTTACATACTGATCTTTTGAGATTTCAATACATAGCTCTTGGAAACATATCCCAGTTGGTGTAAATTGTCACAATTCCATTAACTATCTTCTCCGAACATCTCAGACCCAATCCTTCCCTCTATCAAATATCTGTGGGATGTCATTTTTTTAAAATGTTTTACAGATGGACTCTGAAGAAAACCCACCCACTCATCATATGTCTCTCATGGTGGTTTTTATACCTTTTTGTGGATTTTCTTCCAGTCTTTTCTGATTATGTTCCGAGAATAATTGTTTGATAGCTCAAGAAGAAGGAAAAATGAAAACATAAGCAAATATTCTAAATAATATCCAATCAAAGATTCACCATCACTTAGCTTTTGAGTAAGACTTCAACTGAAGTTAGATAGATATGATGGAAAAGTGCGTGCAGAAAACAAATGAGATCAATATTCAAGTTTTGGTGTGAAATATTAGATGTCATATCCAGAATATCTAAAATAAATTATGTGGTCTGATGACATTCACCTTGGACTTTATTTCAATGCATAAAAGCTGAAGACCTGCAACTACAGTGGCTAGACTGTGTTAATGTGCTAGTGTAATGTGCTTCAAATTTTTTTGACAAACGCATGATACCGATTACAGAATTGTATCTTGGTTACTTCCACCATACTAGTCTATTTGACACATAACTTCAGAAGACTTTTCTCTTTCTAGCAGAATAAACAAAGGGCTTTCACCTTTATTTTTCTTCCCAAAATAAAATTTACACTATTTTATTTAGGAGAAAGTAATTTTATTCGTTCATGATTGTCTTCAGCTATTGCCTCTACCAGCATCTAAAAAATTTAATACTATTTATGTGTTCTGCTTAATTAAACTCAGTGCAAAAAAGGGAAAAGCTTTAAACAATCATCATAAACGCAAACAACAAAACAAAACAGTTATTTTGTTGGCATAGAGCAAGTCATGGCTGACTGCTTTCCTGGAAACCTAGTGTATGAGGGTTCCAGTTCCATCCTCTTTATAAATGTATTAGTAACTATTGTTTTAGCACCAGGTGCACATGTTTGTCTACAAATTATTGTCCTTCTGAAGGCCAAAGAACAAAAGCCAAAAAACCCTAAATTGGAAAATAACCTCATCCAAGCTCATATGCAGGAAATCCAACACCCTCAGCTATCTCATTCCAAAAAACAAGAAGACAATGCAAGGGAACTGTTATATGTGCGTTATAGAGAGAAAAAGGACACTATTTACTCAAGAAAACTCACACAGTTTCACTGAGAGATTAGGGAAAGAAATGCTCTTTCCCTTTACAGCAAGCCAGAATGACTCTTATGAGACAGGCTGCCCACAGACACAAAGGACACAGAAGTAAGGGACTCTCATTTGTGACAGCATGTTCACCCAGCAAAACTCCCGCAAAGCTTAGTGTGGCCCTGCAGCTGCCGGCACTAATGGGGACATTCTCGGTGCACCGAGAGGCCTCCTAAAACCTGATGTAGCCCCCAATGTGTTCTCAGCCACTGTCTTTCATTCATATAATAACCACTAGTAAGGTATCTTCTGCCTTGCACTGCAACTTCTGAATATGTTACTTCTTTAATTTGAGATACAACTGGTTACCCATTTTCTTCTCGAGTACCAAGTCTAATGTTGTCTTTTATTTCAATAACAGTTTGATCTAATTATTTAGCAATAAGATAATCTGAAGTTTATTTTACCGCTCATTTTGTCATAGGTCTTGCTGTACAGTCAGAACAATGACATTCTTGCGTTAAATAACTGAAAGCATGCTTAAAATGTGAAGTTACATGATGCTTTGGTTTTGCCATTTTCTTTTTTTGCTCTCCAGAGACTTTTTCGAGAGACTGCACAGCTGAAGAGCTGCGCCCATGTAAAAAAGGATCAGATTCATAAGAAGAAATAGATGAATGGAATAGCACTAAAAAAGTGAAAATACTTTAAATTTTATAGGATTTTTTACAATTATCTTGCTCCTACAATTCAAATGAAATAAATCCTTGCAACTCCTTGTGATCGCATTGTAATGATGAAGAACAGATACAATAATCTCAAGCAATTTTGGAAAACATCACACAGAAAATCTACAGATCTTCATGCCCTAAATGTTTAATGTTAGAAGCTATAGAGAAGTCCATCAGGTATTGCCAGTTTTCTGCAACTCTGATTTTCCAATTTTGAATTGTTTTAAAGAACACACTTAGAATATTCATAGATTTTTGACAACTTAGAGTCACTTAAGAGTAGAAATTAATGCTCTTACACTATGATGGTACAACCAGCAGCACCACTGCTATTAAGACGCAGGTATTAGTCAGGATATAACCAAATAAAGATCTCAATTTAAGCTTTCATATTTAGAGATCTTCAAAGATCTGACACTCCTGCAACAAAAAGCTATGAAGAGATGCAAGGTGAGTTAGCTGTACCATAAGAATTTGGGAAGGGAGGGAATTATCCTGACAGATCGGAACAGTGTCAAATCTACTGAGCAAAGTCACTCCTCCGCAGGGAAGTATTTAGTTTAGAAAGGCCATTTCAGTCCTACGCGAAGTCAAAAGAATACATCACTTCCGCCTGTGATCCCTGTTTGCTTAACATCACGTAGGTAACGTCAGCAGCTTAGAACAGGACAGCAATGTGTTACAGTTGCCAATAATGACTTCCACACACACAGTTCACTGATTTCTATCTTAAACATTTTTTAGAAACCCTCTTTCCTGTTGAGAAGCATAGGCATGGGTTTAGTATTCAGGGTTACAGGTACCAATAACATCATGCATTTGATTAGCTTTCACTGAAATACGCTGCTTGGCTCAGTGATGACACAGTTTAGAAATAGACATCTAGAGAGTCATTAAAGTTTTAAGCCTTATGGACAACATTCACCTCTGAGGCGGTGACAGAGAAGTAACCGGGTGGAATAAAGGGGGAAAGAGACTTGGGAGCCGGTAGACGAGTTTGCTGCTCAGAGGAAACACAAGAACAAAGGAATGGGAAAGAAGAGTTTCTTGAGAAGGGCAAGAAGGGGCTTTAGATATAGAATGTTTTCACGTTTTTACCCATCCTGGTTCAGTTTGTCACCAGTCACTCACCATACAGGGCCACCTCTCTTGTGAAGAACCTCCAAGCTCCTTCTCCTTCCATAATGAAGCTCTGTGTCTACATGTCCCATTCTAGTCTCCAAAAAGTAGTTCTGGGTAGGTCTGTGGGTAAAATAGATGGATGTTTACTCTGCGTGTGCTTTGAACCACCTCTGTGTATAGGGATGAATGAAGCAGATTAAGGAAAATGTAGTAAAAATCACAGTGAGATTTTGCATGATCAGGCAGTCTCTTCCTCTAGAGGTTCACTGCTGGGTTTAAATGAGTAAGTGCATCTTAGCTGGCAATAACAAGCAATGTCCTTCTTCAGCTATATGTAAAACAGAAAATAACACTCAGAAATTATTATTGCCTTCCTAAGTAAAATGGTTTTGTGAAAAAATGAATTCAGAAAAAGGTAGGCTTCAAAAATGTCTTGTACTTGGGGTTTTTTTTGGTGGAGGAAATAGGGGAACAGAGAAACACTGCAAACTCACCTGAACTGCAGCAGCAGAAAGCATGAAATTAAGCCAAAGCAATTAAGCATGTGTGAACTGCTGCTAGCAGGGAGGATGCAAATTACTCACCTGTATATTTGACTTTCCAAATTATTAAGGAACGTTGGGAAAGGAAGTCATCAGTCTTGGGGATGATGGGATCAGCTAAGTATCTAGGAACCCAGGTGGGAGCAGGAGGGAGACAGACACAGTTTTCTGCTTTTAGATGGGGTTTGGTCCCCTATAAAAACAGCAGTGCAAGTAACAGTAGGCAAAAGGGAGAATCTGGGGAATAAGGTACAATTCCAAAATTTGGTACAGAAGGAGACAGTTCTCTTTTCTCCAGTCCCTTAAACCTCACAGCAGAAGATGACAGTACCACGCCAGTTGTGGAAGGCAACGCAAGGGTCGCAGCTGTCTCTCACACGGAAAGAGCTCAGGCAGGAATGCTGGCCAGCACTGCACAAGTTCTCAGGTGAGGTGAGCTGATCAAGCTGCTGCACCAGTGCGGCAGCCCTTGCTGCCCGGTAAGCGCGCTGCCTCCAGACCAGCCCCTACTCTTTGTGTAGAGCAATTAGGAGAGAGCAGACAGGGAAGTGAAATTCCTAATTTTCCTTCAGAGGCCGTTTCAGTTTAATTTAGGAATTAGCTTCTGTTACAGTCATCATCTCTATGATGACATAAAACTAAAGAAAATAAAGAAAATTTAAGAAAATAACTTGTGACATTCTCAATGTATTTGTATTTCTGTACTACAGTCTGGCTCTTAAATATTTAACTTAGATGTACTTCTGAAACAAATTTAATTTTTCTTTCCTACTTAGGGACTGTAACCGGGCCAATACGTGCTATTTTCAACTGTTTTCAGCATTACATTTTCCTCCCTTATTACTTGTTTTCAGGTATCGTTGTTGGCTTGATTTTCCAGAGCTCAAAGAAGTGTGGAAATTTCATATTCCATTCAGCACTTTCTCATGAGATATGAAAAGAGTATTCATAGAAAGCAGTTGTATTTGGGTTTAACATTGTTAGCATTTCCTCTCATGAGGGATATTAAATAATTTCATGCACAACTGCTCAAAATATTTTTTAAACTTCTGTAAACATAAGATTGCCAAAATCTAACATATGTTATGTGGTATTTAATCCTCAAGAGGAACCGAACGAACAAAACACTTCTGCTAAAGTAATTAATAAGCACCAATACAGATACCTAGAAGCTATTCCATCAAAATGAATCATATCCTCCTGTAAGTCACACCCAATATTTAGCAGTCTAAAAAAGAAAATTCAATACACAAGAATGCCGGCTAAAACAAGTGCTGAAAACTTATGTATCGAGATCAAATCACCAAAGCTGTGCTACCTTCTGCTGCTCCTGAATTAGGAAAAATAGGGAAGTTATTTGTAGAAAATTAATTTTGCCTATGAGAAATTTGTTTTGGCACAGCATCTGAATCCTGTGGGGACTGGCGATTAAGGTTAAAGTGTATGCTAATGAATTATTGAAAGTAAATTAAAAACCAGGAGAGTTCCCTAACTCCATTACATTCATAAAGGTATTTTCAGTTGCCACTTACAGAAGTGACAGATAAGTCTTACTTTTTGTTTTACTGCAATTTACGGTATGCAAGATTCTCTGTTAAGTGAACCCCATTATAATACTTGGTAAGTATTACAGTACTTCACATATTTTGTCCTAATATTTATTCAGCAAAAAAAGAAACAGTTGATAGTGAAGTCAGTGGATTAAGCTCAGGTCATGTGTGAATCTTTTTAATGAACATAGACTTTCTCAGGGTGTAACAAAAGTATAGAGCTCTTTCCATCAGTTCAGTGGAAAAACTCTTGTCTATAGTTACTGGGCAGTGCTGTTTGGTGAGGGCTATGCGGAAAATGCTTCCAGTGCAGGATCCACAGCCTCAAACCTTCTCCTGTCACTCCTTTCTCTTCAATGTGCTAAATTTACTCTATTCTTGTGCTTTAACCTGACAGGCAGCTAAACACCATGCAGCCATTCAGTCACTACTCCCCCCCCAGTGGGATGGCGGAGAGAATCAGGGAAAGAAAAAAAAGTAAAATTCTTGGGTTGAGACAGTTTAATAGGACAGAAAAGGAAGGGAAAATAATAATGATGATAAAAGAATATACAAAGCAAGTGACGCACAATGCAATTGTTCACCACCCACCAACCCACGCCCAGCCCATCCCCGAGCAGCGATCGCTGCCCCCAGCCAGCTCCCCCAGTTTCTATACTGGCCATGCCCTCACATGGTATGGAACAGCCCTTTGGCCAGTTTGGGCCAGCTGGCCTGGCTGTGCCCCCTCCCGGCTTCTTGTGCCCCCGGCAGAGCATGGGAAGCTGAAAAGCCCTTGCCTAGTGTCAGCACTGCTCAGCAACAACTAAACCATCAGTGCGTTACCCGCATTATTCTCATCCTAAATCCAAACCACAGCACTATGCCAGCTGCTAGGAAGAAAATTAACTCTATCCCAGACAAAACTAGGACATCTATAAAACCTTTGTGAAGATACTGTTGGCGTTAGCAAGAACGTCCTCTTGCATATTAGGCAGACCACTTGCCAAAGAAAAGACCAGATTCAATTTGCTTGTTAGGGTTGAGAATCGCATCTGCTAGCCTTGGGACACTGCTCCACCTGGCCACAGGGGAGCAAGGGAGAAGGTATTTTCTCCTTCTTTCAAGGTATAACAGCACAGAGAAAATAGTTTAAAATTCAATGAACTGGAGAAGGAATAATAGGGAGAGTCTGTATCTTAATCGATGAGGTATTTCATTGGACTGCCATTGCTATTTCTGAAATTAGAACTGCTTAACTGTTTTATGCTGCACTGAATGAATGCCTAAAGTGAAAAATAAAAATCAGCTTTTGAATCTGTATTAGAATCGTGGACACCTCCATAGGTGGTGTCACTAGGCTATAAAGTCACACTCCTTTGTTTTCTTAATATTCCATGTCTTTTTTTTTTTTAACTATTTACATAAAATCTTAGTGTGTGTATATATATAAAAAAACTTGTATTTTCAGTGTTTATAAAAATTTCAATATAATTTTTTTATGACTCGTTTGGATTTTGTTCTGTTTTTCATTTTAAAGTAATCATTCCAGTAATCTTTATTGAAAGGATAATTCCAAATAAAAAATTTATTTTTGTTGATTCTTGGTTTTGTCTTTGATAATCCTCTTGGTACTGAATACAGAAGTCTGGATGGTTTAAGATATTATTAACAAAATGCAAGGCCTTAGCAAAATAAAAAGCCTATATTTCTTCATCTTCACAGGATAAAGAATGGAAACTTCCTGCTTAGAGCTTTAAATGCTAAGTCAACTGTCATGTAAAAACATATCATAATTAAATAATGCATAATTAAATAACGCTTCAATTCCAAGAAGTTACTTCATCCAGTTGCCATTATTCAGCCCTCGTTTTGGTACCCTAAATGCAACAGAAGCGACACAGAAATTGAAATCTTTTTTCTTTACAGAAGGCTCCTCCAATTCAGTATTGAGAAAATTAGTCGAACTGCATAATTAACTGTTGCTGCCTTTTTCGTATGTGCTTCTGCTGTGGAAACATTCTGTACACTTTCACAAAAATAATACCTTAATTTACACTAATGATACAACTACTATATTATTACACAATTCTTCCCACTACCATCTCTGCACAGGATCCATCCCTGTAGATCAAAGTCAGCATTCCTCTAGCTGAAGTTTTGCTGCTTGCTCTAGGGCACAATTTAACTCACTCAATAGAGATATGTATAATTTATTTATTTTTATTCTTATTTGAAGAGGCTTTTAAATATCTTAACCACAAAGCAAAATAAAGCGGCCATGAAATTTTGGCTCATCAGCAGATGAGGTGTACATTAACCTAAGCTGCCTGTGATTAAACAGGCTGAGAGCAGAGCAAGCTTAATTAAATAGATGGAAGAATTTAAGAATTAGATTAAAGAACAGAAGATGAAAACCCCATGATGCTGAACACATTATTTAACAGAGTATTTATAAAACAGGTGTTTAACAGATATAATTTTTGCATCTTCTGTGCAGGATGTGGTTCTGCAAAGTATGGTTTTGAAGGTTTTAGAGACCAAAATACACTGTTCTATAGAAAAAAAAAAAAGTGGGAACTGCATACTAGGCTCCTTTCAACTACATCACAAATTTACTTTTTCACTAAGCAAAAGGCATTTTTATAGATGTTCTTATTATTTTTTTCTTATTTTGGAAACAACCCAACCCTTCCCCCAACATCAAGACTTTTGCGTCTACTCGTCAACTTCAATTCAATAACCAGTAAAGGTCTCAAAGATAAAAAAGTTCAAGAACTATGAAAATTGGCAGCTTGAGAGGAAAACCATTGCCCGTACAGAAAGAAAGCTTGAGAGTTCAACGTTATAGTTCTGTTTCACCAAACAGTGTATATTTTAGGTGGCCAGTGAGCGCACGTCAGCTGCTCACCCGCCGCAGCACGGCGGTGCCTTCTCCAGCCGGTAGCTAGGGGCTGTTGGAGCCTGCCAACACCATCTCGTGGGCTGGTGGGCAAAGGAGAAGCACTGGCAATGAGGGAAACTCTGGTTCCAGGTCTTCTGTCTTGTGAATGTAGGATACACATTTGCAAGAAATCAGGTCTTCACAAGGTATCTTTCCAGGTTTTCAGCACGTACCAATTCTTTCTTTGTCACAAAGCTGAAGCTGAAATACTCAAAAATTGGGTTCTGAAAGAAGCTGCGCTGAGAACCTCACGTTTTTCACAGCTCAGCAAACACTGGCATGGAAAAGCTCTGTTAACGTGGTCCACATATTTGTGCTGAAAATAACATTTATCTGTAGTCATACACATCAAGACAGAGATGCAAAAAATTCCAAATATTTTTCCACATAAATTCAGAATGACCAAATATAATCTGCTAACACAAAGCCGAATAAAAAGAACAAAATCTCATTTTGCTAGGTATTTAAGCTCAGTAACTGTCTAAATGAAAGGGCATTTTTCACTCCCCGCTTTTAAGAAACCAAAATTTATAGCAGCATAGTAGGAGTCTTCAAGGTCAAAGGGTATATAGTCTGCTTGCTGCAATATAATCTGACATGATAAATCATGTACAAGCATCCAGCACTGCTGCTATCATGAATTTGTAGAAGGAGAATAGAAAATGATTTTTACAAAATATTCATTAAACTATATAGCAATTTTCATTTTTTATGTGTTCTGTTTTACTGCTTTGTTTTTCCTTCACAATAAACAATCCTGAAAAAAAGCCCTTTCTCTTTCTTATCTCTCCCTCCAACAAACATTATGCCACAGAGAAAAGACTGCTAATAGAACAGTTTTAGAGAGAGTAGGTAGAGGTTTTCTTCAGGACTATACCAGTACCATATAAAAAGGATTGTTCATGAAGTATGAAAGAAAAAGTGACACATACTCAGTCTTTTTTGTTGTTGTTGTTAGGAAAAAACACATGCATAACATTCCTGAGGATGATGGCAGAGGATCAGAGCTTTCAGAAACACCTTAATCTGCTGCTTGCTCTATTTGTGTTTCAGCTGAAGGAAGAATAATTAGAAGACTGACAAAAAAGTTATTGAATTTGTTTAGTGCTAAATCCTGCAGATATATGTTAGGATGGTTGGAAGCTATAAAGAACCAAAATCTCCACACAACCAATAACATAATATGGGAGCACCTGAAAGATACGTTTTATAAGATACAAAAGAAGATCCTAAAACAGGGTACGCCGTGACTGAAGGGTGGGAGTGGGAGGGAATTTGAGTCTAGCACATAAAATCTTTGGACTCCAGATACAAGCTTTTATGGGCAATACAGACTAATAAAATTGCAATAACTACTAATTAAAATGGAAAAAATATGCACAATCCAGTGCATTAATCAAAACAAGGCAGCTGAGAATCACCTTACTCTCAGATAGGGTGGGATACAGAGAATCAGAGTGAATTCCATTCCTTCCAACACTAGCTAAATTCTAGCTGTACTGCCAGAACTGGCTTCCAAGGGGCTGTAGAAGAAACACTGCTTTTTTTTCCCCTCTCCTTACACAGTGATGCCTAATAAGGCTGACTTTAATCCATTGCTATGTGTGAGGGAATTTTTTCAAATCGAGGGGGAGGAAGTGGCCATGGCTTCTCATAATTTAACATTAGGAAAAATTCTATGACCTCATACCAGAATGAATCATCCACTAGCAATTTTTTCTTTTTTCCATTATTATTTTAAATTTTCAGATGACATCATGTCAGCACTATATACTGCTATGTTATACTTCATGTTCTTGGTCATTTATAAACCCGTGCTTTAAATTTCTCTTTACGATGATCTTTCAGTGGATTTAGATTACTTCTATCCGTATTATTTGTTCAATGAAATGAGGGTAGATAAAGCTGGAAATAGTTACAAAGATGGGAAGGGGAACAAATCTCAAGGGATCAACCTGATCCTTTCCCGCTGTATTAAACAGGCTTTGCTACTGACTTAATTAAGGGGCTCTGAATATCGGCAAAGGGTTGCCTACTGGTCTTCTAGAAAAGTTTCTCCCCATCTCCTCTTTTTATTTCACTTCTTGTGTGTATTTAAAGAGAGTTTAAAACTCTATGCATTTAGAAAAAGAATGAAAAGCCTAATGCTAACTGTACTTGTTACCTGTTGCAACTGATTATACCTAATTGCTAAAACTTATCTTTTTGTTGATTTTATCTGTTAAATTCTGGCATGAAACAAAGGAAATTAAATGTATCTTTTTTGTTTCTGTTTCTTGAGAAATCCAAGGGAAACAAGTTAATTGTTTTTTTTCTCTGTGACTTTTCCTAAGGACCTACAAATAGTCATTTCAGTACCTCACAGTTTGGAATTGAACTCCCTGACTAAAAGGAAGCTGCTTAGTTTTTCTCTTGAGTGTGCTAATGTTTTCAGGGAATACACGCTTTTCTCCTCTATGATCTAGATGTATATTTTGGCATACCTTTACAGGTCGTACGTGGAATCATATGATGACAAGACTGTCTTATGGTGAAATGGTAGGAGCTTGTGGGCATAGACACCTGGACCTCTGAGGAATAAGTGGATTGGATGCACTATTCTCATGCAGCAGATATGATCTGTAAGTTATTTGATGGACCATTTAAATTTCAATAATACTTTAATGGAAGATTCTTCCTTTATTACACTTCTGAAAAATTGGCACTGTCCACCAAATGTGTTTTTTATTTACAGGCTAGCAGCTGATAAAAATAGTCTGTTTTATAAATGTGATGGCTGGCTATTTGACTTAAGCGTTTTGTTTATTATTATTATCTTTTAGGAACCTTCAGATTCATAGCTTAGATCCTTTGTTAGCTTGTCAGAAAGAACTAAATTCCATTTCACTGTCTTTATTTTATGATATCCATAGGCCCCTTATTTGACACTCTTTAATGCTATTTCCAGTGTTAGCTGGTGCCTGTAGCTAGCAATAACGAAGATCAGTAAATGTTTCATTCATTCAGGACAACTGAGGATATTCACATTGGCCATATACTTCTAAAGAACAAAACTGTTTGAACTACTCAGAAGTTGGTAATTTAAAGAAACATATGCAACAAAGATACTAATTCTAACATTTACTTCAGGAATAAACTATTTACACACAAAAATCACCGGTTCACTTACAGATAATAATACATAAAGGCCAACCCCCCAGCCTAGGAAATACTGCCATTTCTATTTGGACTATCACTGACAGTATCAGCATTGGAAAGGAAAGGAGGACTTGATTAAAACGACCCTTTTCCTTTATTTCAGGAATGGCAGGAGTGAAGTATTTATTAGCCAACTGTATACATTTTGCATCTTATTGCCCATATATGCTAACTCAGAACACCTGGGCCACATCACCATCTGCCTTTCAAGTTGCAACATCAAATGCCCTGCTGCTCCGCTCCCTGGGCAAACTCTAGCAGGACACCAGATTACGGATCTTAAAAGCTCTCATTTTTACACAAGAAGCCTAGTAGTGGTACTTATTAACTGAGAAACTATTTTGACTTTTTTTATATGGTGAAGCTTGAAAACATTATCCCTGTGAGGGACATATAAATGGAAATTAGATGCTGCTTTTTGCCCAGAAAGCAAGCAACTGTCAGCACCATCGAATGTTTGCTTTTCCTTTTCTTTTTAATTCTTTGGAACAAAAAGGCCAGCTGGCATTATTTCCATTTCTATTATTTTCTCAAGATTTAAAGAGTAAGCCAAACTCACAATTACCATACATCTAGATAGCAGACAGTCAGCATGTAATAGATAAATCTACCAGCATTGATGATTAACCTTTAGCTTTTGAGAAGAAACCCTGCTCATATTACACTCATAATTTAATTTAAAATATATCATATGAAAATTACATGCACCTCTCAAACCTGCTGTTATTCTTCATTCCACTTTTTTTCTCTGGGTGTGATCACATTGACTGTAGTAACTGTAGAACTTTCCATGCCTTTTGTGTCCAGTGAACCAGAAATAGCTCAACCCAGTTCACCTGACCTGCTGAACAGGTGCCTTTACCATAACCAGAGGCTAACAGAGCATGCTAAATATTATTTTGAGTCACTAAACACAGAAGTCTGCAGTAAATACAAGCTGATATCCTTCAGGCCAGATTTACTACTCATGTAGATAGGTATAATCCCGTCCTCAAAGACCGAATAATTTGCAAGGAAACTAAAGCTCCAGTAGAATTTATAAATGTTGGGGATGGTACTGTCTTACCCATTCTGATTCACCCTCATAGGTCTAAGGGCCCTGAGTCCTAAAGTCCTAACTTAAGCCCTAACTTCCAAGCTCCTAACTGTAGACATCCTGTTCTCAAGAACAGTATCTATAGAAGCAGTGCTTATAGACTTCACAGAAGCCAGGACTGGGTGCTTTATTGCTCCCAATAGTCAGTGGCAAGAGAACAAAAATTTAAGCTGTTCTGAAACAAAGTACTGAATACCACTGTTAAATTCTACAGAATTAGAAAAGTTGCTGAAATTTTTGTTTCATGCTTTTCACTGGCAAACATGACCCTCGCCCACAGTTAACAAATAAATGCAGCTTGTTCAAGTAACTTGAGAAAACAGTCTTTAAAAAAAAGCCTAATTGCTATTTTTTATCATTCAAAGTACAGCATAAAACCAGACCTGGTTGTATCTCTATGCTCTCCCAAAACTGGACAGCCTAAGTTTTAAAACCAAAAGCTGACTTGGTTACTAGGGAAGTGGCTTGGGAACTGGAACATCAAGACTAAGCTCTGTGCTACAGACATCCTTGAAGGATGTTTCTATTCCCTACTCTCAAAATACGGGTAGTAAAACTATTCTAAGTCAGAAAGGTATCAAATTCCCAACAGTTAACATTCCAGCCGAAATGGCCAGAAATGCCCATACATAACTTTTTGAAATTTATAATGGGAATATCCTGTTAACTGCAACAGTAGCTGCCATGAAGGAGCTATGCCTGGTATCCGAGATCACCACTGTGCCTCCCCAGTCTCTGAGTGGACAGATACTCTTAGATTCAAAGGCCTTATAAAAGCATGCTTTTAGTGATAACTGCTGACCAAAAATTAGTATGATTAACACAGTAATCAATAAACACCAATTCAGCAATTGTATCTTTTTTGCTAGTCTATAGAACTACCTCCCTACTGCAGACATCTCTTTTTTGTACAGACCAAAATGTGTGTTGCTGTGGAAGTTGAGCTACCTTGCAAGTGCAATGTGGCTAATATGCTTGCTATGCCATTAATAATAATGAAGAGAAATCCCATGAAGCATTTCTATTTTAAATCCCAAAGAGAATTATAACACTAATGCAGAGGTTTCCAAACCTAGAGGTCAGCACATATAAATGCAAAAGGAAGGGGAGTTCAAACTCACACACGACCAAAGATCTACAAAGGGATCTGGGGTTGCATCCCTCCACTTGAAGTAATTAAGGGCTAATCTGGAAACTGCCATTTTAATAGACAAATACATTGCTGCAAATTTTTAGCTTTTAAATGTTTTGGTTAGTCATTGACCAAATAAGTCTGCAGCTACTAATTTTCAAATGTAGCCATTTGGTTTACAGAATGACCACAGTATGTGGAAATCATAACCCTGGATTATAAGTATCAAGAGTCTTTGTTCAAAATAGTACAATTTAAAAAGAAAAAACACTTTCCTGGTCATTAGTGCAAAATTCTTTTTTACAGTTGAAACCTGTGCCTGTTCACCTGGGAAGAATTTTAATAAAGAAGCATTTTAAACGTTAACACCTACATAATAGCCTACAGAATGTGCCTAATAAAGGCTGATTTACCACCGTATTTGATTAAACTGTATCTCCATCCGCAGAAGGTAAATGGATTCTTAAATTACTAGGGATAATTATAGACCACAAACCTTGTAGACCCCTTGCATCAGTCCCTGCGCAATGAATACAGCGGCAGCTCCACCCCATCTTACTGTCTGCATGCCCTGAGTTGTATAATGAATGCTGCCATGTTATCTCTAAGTATGAAATTAAACCCAATGAATCAGTTAAATATTACAAGGTACTCCCCTTCCCAAGGCATTACAAGATGCTTAGTAAGTACCCTACACCAGTGCTGACCCCCTCTGCAAAGCAAACATCTCTCCTCACTATGACCACTGAATACCCTTTTGAAAAGAGAAACAAACCCCAAAATACATCGCTGGATACATCTAAATCTGCACCAAAGATCATGTCATGACAGTTATCATGACAGGGGGAAAAAATGTTATTATAGCAATATTTCAGTCTTCTAAACTACCTATATTCCAACATCTTCAAGAGTTACTGGTTGCCACATTTCACAAAAAAAGTTATGAAGTCCTCCTTTAATTATTAAAATCAGAAAACTAAAACATGACTGTTGCTCTTTTCTCTCAATCTATCTGATGTTTCTGTGCTTACACATAGTAGTATTAGTAACATATAGCTACGCTGCCGTTCAGACCTGACAGATAGAATCACAGAATCGTTCAGGTTGGAAAAGACCTTTAAGATCATCCAGCCCAACCATTAACCTAACACTGCCAAGACCACCACTAAACCAATTAAGGGGAGAGTAATAATTTCATGTTTCCTGGTTTGGTGACTGGATTATTTTTTAATGAAAGTAAAACTAGGAATCATTAAGGCTGGAAAGGATCTCTAAGATCATCAGTCCAACCATCAACCCAACACCCCCATGCCCACTAAACCATGTCCCCAAGTGCCACAACTACCCGCTTTTTGAACACCTCCAGGGATGGGGACTCCACCATTTGTAACTCACTCTCATAACTTGTGCAGAAGTTCTGGTCTTCAAAACGACCCCCAGAAAGGAGACAATAGACATTCATAACAGAAGCAGAACAATCAAAAAGAGGTGGTGTTTTTTGGTTGTTTTTTGGTTTTATTTTGATTAAGTGGCTAAAACACCAAACAGCCCAAATGTTCCGGTAAAGTTAACTTGAGCTGAAATTTTAGCAGGTGAATGCTTTTAACTCAGCCAAACAAGGTTATTTAAAGTAATTTCACCTAAACATCAAGGAAAGTTTAGCATATAGAAAGAGAATTGTTGGATAATTATTGAAAAAACAATTTTATTTAAAAGGGACACATCACCCTACACTCAATGTTTCTGTATTAATGATGTACAGAAGCTGATTTTTAGACAGAATCAGACTAACATACAGATTGTACTTTGATATCACAGTTTCCAACTCCAGTTAAAACAAAGAAGGCAGGAAGAGATTTGAGGACTTTTGAAACCCGCTCTGCATGCTATAGTCAGTCTTCTAGAAAGGATGAAGTGAGAAAAAAGGGGCCATAAAATGTTTTCTTTTTTGATAATGGGAGAAAATTGTCCAGTTTCCAATTTCGTTGTTGACTTTGCTGATAAAAAATCTGCTGTTAATGAAACCTTTGATGATAATTAATTTAGCAGCAAAAAAAAGTGATTCGTTGTCTTTTAATTTAATGCCAAAATTCACCCTTTTTGCTGGTATTTTATAAAAAAAGTCTGTTTCCCTTGAAAAGCCCCTAGGCAATAGTTTTAAAGTCTACAGAAAGTAGAGAGAGGAAAAGGAAAAGATTTGGCAGGACACTAATATTAAAAAAAAAAAAAATTAAGAGGTTTAAGCCAAAAGATCTTGACAATAAATATCTATCAAATGTTTATTATTGTTAGAAATGCTGTGTTAACACACTATGGGAAAAGTTAGGATATTGCAGTAGCACTTATGCCTAACTCCACAGCTGTTACAACTATAGCACAAACTTGGAGATATTTGATTCTACATCACTTCTGAAACATACCTGAGTATTATTTCTGTGCTAAAGACACGTAAAATTAAACTGCAAGGGACTGGGTACATCTCACCTAGTTTTAGACATCTAAATGAAGCAACTAAGTTAGAATCTCCTGTTCCTTTAAGGACAGTAGAAAAGACCAGCACATCTAGACCGCTAATTTTACAATTCCAAGGGTCTCCTGGAGATGTTTGCCTTCCTTCATTGACTGTAGAGGAGACCTATAACAGCTAAGCACCTAACTTAGACACCCCAGTTCAGTACTTAAAAGTTAATCTCGGTGGAGGCAGTTTAGAGATTGTCTTTACCACATGACAACTGCAACAGAACTGGGAACAGGACCTCCTCAAGATTCTTGTCACAAATGCTCCTGATGAAAGAATCAGTCAGGAAAAAAGGAAAACAGCCCTCCCTTCTTCCCAAACTACTTGCTGTAAGGTCACATCTAGAGAATGAAGTTACATGTAAGTGGATCAGTGAGAAAGCACTACATACAGCACAAACAAGTCACTGTGTCCAGTCCCATCCATCCTTAACTGCTGGGCTGTCCCACACGATGTTAGTGCTCTTGCAGCATCATTTCAGGTACCTCCGACACCCATGCCCCGCTCTAACGTCAATCCATGCAGCACTGGCTCTCCCAGTCATGCGCTGCAGCTAAGCGGAATAAAGGCTAAGTGATCCCAGTCTGACCTACACTAAATTGCTTACGCTGGCACTAAACGAGCCCAGACGGATACGTTTCACATTAGTTAGCTCTGCAGAAAACAAGCTACCGAAAAAGAATTTGGTGCACATCTCTAGATGGACAAAATATGTTCCATTTTGTGGGGAAACTTCCACACAGTATGTTTCTTCCAAGCAAATCTGATCAGTGTCTTTTGCTTGCATCGATACATTTTAGAAAAATAAAATAAATCTGAAGAAGATCAATTGGCATGTAAACAAAAATATAAGGAACATGACAAATGAAGAATGTGTTAGAAATATATTAGTTCAGGTCTCAGAATTTCACGTCAAGTACGTAGAATAACTGAATTCCTATTTTTAATTATTGTTTTATGTAGTACTATCGCTTGAGTCTTAACTGCAGAATAAGTGAATAATTTAAAAAAAAACCCCAAACACATCAAATGTAGCTTAGCAGGAAAAAAAAAAAAAAACAAACCAAACCAAAACTGCATTACTTTTTTGTTTTTGTTTTCTCTATGCCAAGTATTTGAGTGTTATGATTGAGGAATCCAACAGCCGTAACACAAATTATGCAAAAAGGAAAAAACAAATTCCAGCAGATTTTAGATTGGAATAGACTTTTAACTGCTACATTCCCTAGCACCGAATGAATGATGTTCTGAGGGTGGCAAATGAAATTAAGGTTTGAGCTACAACATATAACGTCACTACAATGCACAGTGGGATTCTGGACCTATCACACAGATACGCTGCTACTGAAGGGAATTCCCAATGCTTAGTTGAAACATTACTCAATGGACAATTAAAGCTGCTTGAGAATCTTCACAGCGTCCTGAAATCATGTATACTTTCCAAAATAATTTCATTAATTTGGAAAACTATGCTATCACCTAATAGTTTTCATATAATACATTTTATTTAATTAAAAAAACCTGGGAGTTGCTATGACAACTACAACATAATATGATTGTTTTTCTAACACTCAGGCACATTAAAGGAGAAACACAGTCCTCAAGTCACATATGCTCTATTGTAAACTTTCAATTTTGCTCTAACAGATGGGATGGCTGAATTACAATAGAATCATTTATGTGTGAGGGAAACTGAAATTTCTTCTTCAGTCCACGTTTTATTTGTCATAGTACTTGGTGCTGGGGCTTTTGACAACAAACAACTTTTTAGCCTGCAGAATTTTCTTATGCTGTGCTAGTAATACTGATACTGCTCCTCATGCTACACAATGCCTATAGAGAGAGAATACAAAGAGTAGAAAATGTAGCACATTAAATGAATGACCAATGAAATATGTTGACCATGAAATGCAACCTGACATACATTTCACTCAGAACTGAGTTATCTTAGACATTTCAGTGTCCTTGGTTCATGCTTGTGGACTGACCTTGTGCAACTGCGCGAAGCTTGCTTACTCTTCTCTCTTTATACTTTCTCAGAAAGTGGATGAGCAAGTCCAAACAAAACATGTCACCATGCCATTTTTTTTGCAACAGACAAAACCAGTCATCTTTTGCAAGGAAATTAAGAACTTGAACATGAAATAATTTTGTATCCGAGACTTCCTGTATTATTCATATTTGCATGTTGACTTTGGGTCAGCTTTAGCGAACACTAAAACATTTCTACATATGACAGTTTCAGCCACAGTTAACTCTCCTTTCTGCAACTAAGGGTCCTGAGGACATTTTAAAAAATTCCCCCTCCAAATAGAAATTATTAATTTAAAGTGTACATAATTTTAATACACTATTTTGCTATTTTTAAAGGTCTTTTAACGACAAACATTCAACATCCCTACCGTCCCTGAAAATTAAATGGATATTCCGACTTTGTGCTAAACTGTCTCTGAATTATGAACTGCTGCTGATCATAGGAATCAACAAGAACTGATTAATGCCTAATTGTGTGTAACACAACATGCTACAGAAACGAAACACACCAATACAGCATCTCTGGAAAGCTGTATGTGCAAAACACTGCCGTGTAAATGATGGCCTGATGTACTTCATTCACGTACCAAATCAACGTGTTAAACAACAGCAAAAGTTTTCAAGAACAGGCAACAGAGGAAAATACAGCAACTAAGAGTTAAGCCGCTATTAACTGTATATGTATTGAACCATTAAGTTTACTTCTGGATAGAAATACGATGATCAGCATGTATGCAAGCCAAGAGAATCAGGGACATAAGGATGTCCTTCGCTAATGCCAACACAGATTACAGAAAACTACTATGAAAATTACCACATAACTGAAAAAAGGCCCAAGGACACAATGGTTTTCCAAGTGATGTAAAAAATGCAGTGGGTGGTCAAACCTCACTCAGAAAAAGCAAAGCAGAAACACACAAAACTTAAGTAGGAAAAAATATACTGAGAATTATTATATTAATCTGGATATATGACTTCTACCAAAATAACAGAGGAAAAACATGATAGAATTGCAGCCTTGTCCATTCTGATCAAAATCACCCTTTTCTTTTGAAGGTGTTTAAATGTCTTTAAAATTATTAATTTTTAAAGTTCAAAAAGAGCACTTTGTCATTTCATTGTTACAGCAGGAATGAAGACATTCCTGGTTTCCTTTTTAGTGCTGCCTACATTGCTTGCAAACTATTTTAGTAAAAGTGATAAACAAATGGATAATTAAGCTAATAATTTATAAACGACCAGATTCTCTTTGTATTAAAATCAACAGCAAAGTTGGTTTATCAGATCATAAATAACACACATTTAAAATAGGAAATACAACAATTATCAATGGTAAGCAAGAATATTCTGCTGCAATAAATTCTGAAAATCCAGTGATAACACAGTGAAAAATTAATGCTATGACTCTGAAACAGCTGACAGGAAAAAAAGATTTTCTCAGTTGATTCAGTGAGGATTGAGGATCTCAAGGCTTTCCCTTGTGTTAGCTAAACGTTTGGATCTAAAAACATAGGAATTTACATTTAGATGATAAGTTCTAAAATTGTACTAAGACTATTTCAAATCTTGACCTACCCATTAGTTAAATAGTGTGTAGATGTTACATCTCCAAGATCACAGATGCCTTGATCGTGCACATATTAGTCATTTTCTGTTGTTACAGAATTCGGTTATTCATCAGAATTTTCCATTTAAGATGAAGAAGTGCCTTTCAGGCCTAAAAAAAAGAAAGCATAAAAAAGAAAATGCAGCTTTGAGTTTCCAAAAAAAAGATACTCTTGAACTCCAAAACTAAAAACTCAGTTATAGACCCTCTCCTATAAATGACTGCACGTGTGACTGACGGTGAGTTGGTGACTTTAGGTTACCCTGCACGAGCAGGGGGGCTGTCTGATGATGTCTTCCAGGGTGTGATAGCTCTGTCGGAGCAGTCTTGGGAGGCCGTGTTACTGGTCTGTGTAACACAGCAAAAAAAAATGCGTGTAGCGTAATGCACTCTGTGAATAACTCAATTTGAAAGTTAAGCTAACAGACCTGTTGGACAGCAGTAAATCACTGTCAAACAATGAGAGACACATTGATGGTTATAACTCTTTTCTCTGTTGACACATCAATCTGTCTGTCATCCAATTCAGAAAAGAATCCATTACATTAAAATGTTTCCACAGGCAAATTGAGAAATTCTGATTTTAATCTAATCAGGGTGGTTATTTTTGTAAATATCAATTTTAGCTTGTTTAAATTTCTTCTTGTAAGAAATGAAATTTTAGTTTAAGAAATGAAACATTTAGAGCTGAAAAGAACTAAATATTAGTGCAGCTAAATTACTTTTTTTAGTAATACTGCTTCTAGAGAAGGTAATATTGTACAAAACAGAAATGAAGCTGCTACAAACGTTATCTTCCTCAAAACTGGAATATTCTAATTCACAAGGATACAGATGGACCAGATATTTCAGGTATAGTAAAAATTCACAAAAGTCTTTCCTTATTCATCAATTGAACAGAATTAGCTGATACATATTTTTTCAATCAGATACACACTAATGCTCCATCAATAAATAACGACTCAAGAAGGCATAATTCTATTGAATCAATGGAGCTGCCTCTGTAGGCCCAGATGGAGACAAAAATCGTCGAAGGCTGAAAGACAGGCTCCTTGAACTCATTTCTAACACCAAACACTGCACATTTTGCATAGAAGCTCTTTTTTTCAAGTTCACACCTGCAGTTTTGGAGGAATTTGATTCAGACAACCATCAGAACATGTGATGAATCTGAACTAGATCTACGAGAATTCAAGCTTTTGCATCTGCAGAAAAGAGTAAAGCGTTTCACGGTATTTTACCTTTAAAAGTGGAGGTTTCTTCTGGTATGGACAAAATCAAACCTAAACCACCCGAAATGAGGTTCTTTTTCCTCTGAAATTTTATTCATGATCTTTACATTTTCAGCCTAATACTGCTCTCTGAAGATCATTTTAGTGCCCAGTCAAGCGTAACTCATTTCCTTTCTGGTCCAGAAGTACAAAAATACTCCTCTTTAATTCAGTCCACACGGCTAGAACTTGAAAGCTACCTTAATGAGACTAATATAATTGTTTTTAGCTTATTGAATATTTTCATTAATGACAATGAAAAGTGTGGACATTCACAAACTAGCAAGAGGATCTTGGGCTAAAGGAGCAAAATAGCAATTATATTTTTCAATAGACTGGATAACACAGGTAACCTTTGCCACTACTATGTATGTACTTTAAGTGTGTCAAGAGAAGACAGCATTAAATTATACAATGCCAGATATGTAGAAATGGTAATTTCATACTGATACGATTCTCTAGGCAGCTTCTCTGAACCATTAGCAAGATTATCCTCCTTTAAAAAAAAAATCATCGTGTTTCTCAGTATCTCAATACTGTGTTGGCCCCTCTGCTAGCATTTTTATACACTTGTGGAAGAACATGGTGAAAATATATGGCAACTGCTTATAGAATAAAAATGTATTACTGACTCGTATGTCATTTATTGTGAAATTTGTCTAGACATCATAAAGCTCACAAAATCGTGATACTTGCACATGAATATTGGCAAATGCAATGATGTAAACTTTAAGGCTCAAGCAGGACAAAGGATTTATATTTGTCTATAGTCCACGGTCTATAACTTATTTACCTCCATATATACTTTTATCTTTGTGTAAATAATTTTGCATTTTACCCGGCTATTTACTTCTTGGACTGTGTGTTGTACCGGGTATATTTTAGATTACTACTCCGTACAAAATGCTTGACATGAACATCTAAGTACCGTTGGTTCCATGGTAGGCAACTGAGACAGAGAATGCTTTTTTTTTTTTTTTTTTCTCTTTTAACCTAGAGGTGACCTGCCACTGGAATGCAGTTTCCTCTTTCATCATCATTACTCCATAAAAACACTAATAGCACTATGTCATGCAACATTTAAAAAAACCAAATAAACATTCCCCCCCCCCGCCTCCTCACAGACCAGCAATTGCATTACTACTTAGATAATAAAGAAAGAGAATTTTCCTTTATGGCTCAGAGGTGGACCCAAATGTAACAAATAATGAGAAAGAAATTTGGAGCATGCTTTTCCTGTGACACAGTGCTAGAGACTGCAGCCAAGCACTACTAACATGAACTTGGGGACAACTGACACAGGCACGCAGAGAAGCGGAGCCCACCAGAAGGGGCTGGCTGGAGGATACTGCAACTAAGAGCATTTCTCAGAGGCCTGAAGTTTGCCTGCACACACTTACTTTGGGCAAGAAATTGAAACAGAACAGAAAGTCTTAGGAGCTCTTGATTCAGTCCACGCTTAAAACCTTTTAAAAAATTTTGGTAATTGTTTAACACTGCTAGGCAGCCAGAATTATTATGATTTTCCTTGTAGTGGTGCAGCTCGTAAGCACCGGGTGCAGAGGAAGCTCTGTGCTGACAAACAAAACAGAAGCAGTAAGTGAGCTCTGATTCCAACTGTGACTACACAAAAACACAGCCAGTGAGGGACATTTAAGGAAATACCAAGGCACCATTAATCAGCATGACAGGCAACAAGCATAGCACATCAGCAGCTGTTTCCTTGAGAAATCGCAAGGAGTTAACCCTGCGAGGTTTCCTGTGCCACGTATCCTGGTGGATGCATGGTCTTTTGGTTCCCGAATGTTAGCCATGTAGGATGTTGGAGGGAAAGGAGGAGGACTGGTCTTCAAAGGGAAACTACTAAAACCCACTTAAAATAATGCAGTGAGATCAACTGCCATATAGCTCCAGAAATTTATAGCCATGCTACCAAAACTAAACCAGTTAATAGTGGTTAGAGGGAGTGGATACGTAAGACTCTATACACTCTATGAACTGGAATTTCTGCAAATCTGAGACAGAAGAAGTTATTTCTTTTGCAGTATTTTCTAACAATTATTTGGGAATTTCCAGGTCCCTGCAGGCCTAAAGAGATCTCAAGAGAAGCATAAAATCATTGAATCGGTTTTCAGATACGCTAAGCCTTTTAGCTCATGTTAAAGCAATGGCAAATGAGGTACACCACATCTCTAAAAAGGATCAAAACACAACTTCGAAATATCTGGAATAAGCATTTTTAAAATGCAAAATGTATCAGTAATTAGTATTTTGGTAAATTCAAAAGTCTTTTGATACGGTTTTTCACTAGATAAAAAATTACACATGACAGTTTCATATGAATACTACTGAAAAGATAATAATAATGGCACATGTAATTTTCAGATTTTTTTTTTTTGCAAATAATACAGACTATCATAGGAACCACAAGTAAATATGTTATTTCCTCAATTCATACAATTCTTTCCATTAGATGGGAACATGGACTCTATATGTAAATTATTCTTCTGTTCTATTTGTGTTAATCTTATGTTTCAATTTAAATTAAAACTTGTTTCAGAAGACTCTTGTGTAGTGAAACAAAACAAATTTTAGTGTTTCAGTTTTGCAGATATGATTTAGCATTCAAAAAGCACCTTTACAAACCAACTCATTCTGCTGCATTTTTTTAACTTTTGTAAACAGATTGCAGAGAAGGAGCCAATGCAGATCTGGACATCTTGTATGTCATCAGGCACAGCTTTTGAGTTTTTTATTGCATAAGGGATGGATTTCTGACAACACATTTTAAAAATTGCTTCTTATCCAAAAAACGACAGGCAAGAAAATTACTCATGAAGAATAATCTTTGTTCAGTAAGTGTAGTCCCCCCACGTTCTTTGCAACGGCCGAGTAAGTTGGCTATGCACGTGGAACACCATACGGATCGCAGGGGACAAAATCTACCCAAAACCACACGGCACAGTGCGTTTCCACAGCAGTTCATGGCTTCCACTCCAGCCCCTGGGCTTGTGAAGGAACAGAGAGATCTAAGCTTTCCATAACCAGGGGTCTGTAACTACCAAATCTGTTTGTATAAGAAGAAAGTCAGATCTTTTAGATACCTATCACTGGACAATGCACTCTTACGAAAAACTCACAAATTTTATTGATTTTTCAATAGTTGTTTTGACAGTTGTATGGATTGTGATAGTTATATAGGGTTTTAAAAAAAGTTGTTAGGTTTTCAACAGCATTCATTAAAGAAAATAATCATGAATGAGAGGGACAGGTTTTTTACTATCTAAGGAGCTGGAAACATTTGGTAGAAGTAAGTGGTCAATGTTAACCAAGGCAAAGAATGAACAGAGTATTTCAAGGTTTGCTGTTGAGGCATATGAAATACAATAAATTTATAAATATAATAACACTTGTATCAAAAAACTATTTTAGCTAGTTACAATATTTTCATAAGAAAAAGCAAATCCCACTCATAGACTTTACACAATTTTAAATTCCTGTCATCAGCTGTATCAAGGGAATTAAACTTCTCACTAAGCAGATCCAAAGCAGCTCTATTCACTGAACAGGCATAATCAAGAAATAAATATTATTATAGAATGACGTGGGAGAAAGATGAAACTACAGTGCTGAAAAGTGTATGCTATTTCATAAAAAAGTTCTGCTCTCATCTGTAGTAATGGTCTCAGAAAGATGATGTAAAAAATTTTAGGAGCATTTAAAAATTCTTACCTGAGGAGATTTTGAAAAGGCTAGGAAGTCTACTTCATAAAGCTATGAATAAGGATACATCATACAAAACTCACACTCATTAATGGTATATATAGAATATGCAGAGTTCCTTCCTGGGCATTCATGAGCATATCTGAAGAACATCCAAATATCAAGTTTTCCCTCTCCGCTAAGCTTGTGTTCTTGCCAACATCATCTGCACTATGTACTTAGTGCCTCCATTTTCTTCATCTGGATTTCCTAAAAAGAAATCCTGTCTCTTCTCTCTTCTACATAATAACGTATTATTTAAACCCTTCAGCACTTCAAATTCTCTGCAAAACAGACAATTTTTGTGAACATGAATTAGCCGCAGTGCAGTGACAGCACCCATTTCTTCATGTGTTCTCCTCTCCTATTTATTGGTCTTTGACCCTGCAGGGAATCTACAGTTACTGTGAATGTGTCGATCTGCAACTGCCCACCTCCCTTCAGCCTTCATCCATGGTCTCACACACCCAGCAAACCTCTCCTCCAGCAGCTTTCCTTCTTTCCCAAAGCAGTAACACCACACACGTTGTAAATCCTTTTCTTTAAATACTGCTAGTACTACTAATTACAACCCTCAACTACTTTTTCCGCTTACAAACTTGCTGCCCTTCTCCAGCATGTTACAGTAGTGTAATTAACTTCCAGAGAACAGTGTTCTGACTTCATCATACCCATTTGCCTTTCAGCCTTCACATTGCCTTTAATCTAACAAATTAATTTGTATCTGATGGTCAGAGCCCTAATCCTGGCCAAACCAGAGGTTCTTTCTGCTCTGATAATTTGTAAATTCTAATTTTCTCTCTCCTGTTATCTCTTCCCTTCATATCATCTTGCACAACTCTCATATATTTGTTCTTTGTGTTACTTGACATTATTTCAACTATAGATCCCAAGTAAAAAATTTACCTATCTTCTCATTAAAATAAACATAATCTTTGAAATATAGTTAACTAGCAATCACCTAAATACAACTTAAATCATACAGTGAAGAAAACAAAAGCAACCCAGTTTCAATTCATGCACAGTATCTGTTACATCTATGCCAAAGAGAAGAAGGAGCTGAACACAAAATGAACTTCTTGTTTTCCAACAAATGCTACTTAGCTTTAGCTCATAACATTAGCTGAGAAGATTAGGCCTATGAAATCTCAATTTTCCCAGTCCGATGGGAATAGTGGAAAATAGTACACAACGAAATAATAAAACCAGCCTGGTTTTACTTAAAAAAACCCTAACACTGTGTCAACATCCTCTTCCAGTGATTGATGGAGTAATATGGAAGTACACCAAAATACCAGTTTCGCTGTCATTTAGAAAAACAAACGTATTGAATTCAACCAAAGAAACAATTGTACAGATAAAAAATACACTGACAAGGCAAGAACACAATACAGTTCAGAACAGTACGGAGAAGTACAGAGATAGCAGTGGTATTCTGTTAGCTGCCGGACTAATCGGGAACAAAGTGCTGACAGGCCCTAGTAAGGCAGTGGAAAAATGCAGAAGTCAAAGCTGAAAATCCCACAGGGCTTTTCAGGCCCTCCCTTCCACGACTGTCTTGTTGATAAAGATGTACAAGCTCCCATGAACTAGGAACATAACCTAAGGTCACGGCTTTTGCACAGCGCAGATGAATCGAGGAAAACAGTGCTAGAAGGGCCTTGGCAGGCAGGCTGCAAGAGTTGTAGGGACAGGCATTATGCCCCAGCCCACTCCCCATCGCGCGTACAGCGTGCGCGTCTGACGCGCTATGGAAGCGTCTTCAGGGGTTAAGGTGTGGGCTCAAGCAGGATTCTTCAGCAACAGGAATTTTTAATAAAGTAGCCCTTAGGAACAGTGTGGGTGTGACTAAGATGAACCAAACCCATAAGAGTTTTCAATATTTTTAAAGAAACTAAAAATAACTACTGAAATTCATAATACAGAACTGATCTATTACAAAAAGTCTTACTGAATTCTCAACTTTATTCATATGAATCTGCTTTCTGAATTTTGTAGCTCATTTATTAAAATGCATAACTTTGGTTCAGAACTCCAAAAAGCTATGTAAACAGCTGTATGAACTCTTAAAAGCTGCTATTAGAAACACCTGCATTAGTCACAGCCTGGACAAGCATGAGCAAACCTACACAATGGTCATGGCTAAAGATGGCAACGGCTGATTTGGTAATCATGTAGACTCTTCTGTTCTTGGAAACCATCCATATGATTTAATATAGTTTTCCCTAATTTTGTACGCTGCCACATTCTTATTTTACTCCTGCCAGGTCAGGAGAGCATTTGAGCTCTTTCCCAATTAACTTCATAGTTAATGTTTGCTTAAGTTCCAAAATGAGCGTGCAGTGCTGCGGGACTGCGAACCTTCCCATAGTACTACAACGTTCTTGAATGGTTTTGTTACTGGAGAGAAGAATATTTAATCTAGAAGGAATAAGGTCTGTAAAGAACACAACAGAATTATAAACTCAAAGAAGTCTCTGGAAAAGAAAGGGAACAGTCCACTAACTCTATTTGACTTGAATGATAGCACGAGTTAGGAGAGAGTTATGAAGCAGGACAGGTAAAATCAGAAGGAGATACTATTTTGAACAAAGGCAGAGAAGATATCAACTGTGAGAGACCGACAGTGAAAAGGATCTTGTGCCGAGGACCCAGGTTGTCAGACTCCCAAGTTAGCTTAAAGGTCACCTCTGAAAGATAGCATTTCAAAGGGCAAATATTATAAGGTTGCCCTCTCTGCTCCTACAGCTGAATTAAGCCTCCAAGAGCTCGACTTTGAAGGATAGCACTCTAGAGTTTTGCCTGAATTGGCCTCTTCTTTTGCATCATTTTTCTATGTTAGAAGACAACACTTTATGTATTTGCTTCAAGATCAGCAACGCAAAGAGCAAGATTACATACAACGATAAAGAACATATGCATTTGTCATGATGACTATCTACTACAGAATACCAGATCAAGAAAATTAGGCGGATGAGGCTTTTTTGTCAGATACCGGTAGAATCACTAAAAATGAGTTTGCCAAAACAGGGAGATTCTACATACTTGGATGTGCTGAAAAAGAAATAAAACACAAATTGGCCTGCAAATTCTTAGAAAGCATCAATGACAGCTTTTGCAACTGATGGAGATAGCTACAAGAAATGCTTTTATTGTTTGTAGAGAGAAACTTGCTCAGAATGGGAGGGTATAAGGAAAGCTGAATGAGATGAAAATTTCAGACCCTTAAAAAGGAAAGCAAAGAAAACCAGCAAAATAAAATCCATGGATTTTAAGCAGGCAGATCAAATGATGAATTCACTAAATGTGAATTACTCACTGATCTCACATAGAAGGGAGAAGCACACAGAAAGTGGAAAGGAGGTCAGATGGCTAAGGGAATGCATAGAAGACTAACATGGGATTAATCTCAGAAACACACAGATGCAAGTAGCAAGAAACATTAACGTTACTAAAGCGAAAAACAAGAAGTCATGCTGTAAGCACATCAGCAGTCGGAAAAACGTGGTTCAGCAGTTCAATATTCAATGGCATTATCAACAAACGACAATGTACAGCCTAAAGTTTTCAACACATATGTGCCTACCTTCCCACAAAGGCCAATCATGTAGGTGACTATCACAAATATTAACAAGAAAGAGGTGAAATCTCAGCCTAGAACAGAGAAATAACAGGTCAAAAAGCACTCACAGAGCTAGACCTTTTCAAATTACCGGGACCTGATAATCTGCCAGCTGGTTAACTGTTCACAGAATCTCAGCACAAGTAATGGTATCTTAGAGGACTGAAAAAGGACAAAGTACTGAAAACCTGACAATCAACATATAGTGCCTAGAAATGACAAGGAAATGGGAAGTGGAGCTAGAAATTATAGTCAGACTCATTCTGTGGTACATAATTAAAGACACTACTTGTAAATACTGGTAATAAGGAAATAATGAGTCAACAAGCATTATTTTGCAAAACAGTGTGAAACAAATTCACCTAATTTTGTTTTATACAGCATTCTTTACTGCACATGACTTAAAAAAACGAAGAAAAAAATCTTGGAAGTCTCTGACTTAGGAGACTTGCAAACAATTCTTGCGTTTCTAAAGAAGGGTCTTCAAAAAATTAAATGCTATCTTAGGAAAATGGAAGTGCTTTAGCTGAGCATTAGAGACACATATCTATAGGATGTGGTGGGGACCTCAGGGCAAGCCACTCCACACGGGAAAAATTGTGCAGAGATGTTTCATGGTCTTGAAAACAGTGTCTTGACTTTTAAACATTTGCTCTTACCATGAGACAAAATTCCTCCTTTAGGATTCAAGACCGTATCATTCTGAAAGTTCTTTAGCATAAATTTAAGTGCATTTTAACAAAGTAACAAAATAAAAATGACATTTAACTGTCAGAAAATTGCCCTCTTAGTCCAAAACATTTTTCTAATTGTAAAGTCTCCTTTTGACATTGATAGAATTCCAAGATATTTTTAATCTAATTTTACTACTGCTGTAAAAGAAAGCCAGCGAAAGATCCCAGTCCAGCACAGTGTTTTATGGTAAGCAAATCCATATGAAGTGAGCAGAGCGTTTGGTAAGTGATCAGGAGATCACATAGATGTCCTCGGTCAAGGCAAAACCCTTCCCTACTCCAAATTCCCTATGAATCTCCTGCTGTCTGTTTCTTCTTTTCACACTTTGATCACAAATTCCATTCTGCACCTTTGAAAATTTTCCTACTTCTTTTTCTTAAGGAAAAAATATTTTTCTTAAACAGCTTCTGCCTTGCACTGTTCATCTGGGTTCGTATTTGTCATCTTTCTATGCTATCTGGAAGTGTGCTTAGTCTGGAAAAGTAGCATGGGGAGATTTTTAATTCTCTTTTGAAATATCTGGCACTCAGCAACGTTAGGTGAAAGCAACTGAATTCTGTGGAATATCATTTGGCCTGGATAGAATTTACCTTACACTAACTCTAGAAAAATCAGTGTTTTATCCAAGACCCCTTCTCCGAAAAAGATAAACTGTAGACAAGATACCCTCTTTCTGTGTTTTCTCACAAGTGTAGTCACTGATCCCTGAATATTTTGTCCCCCCGTCTTAGAATGTAAATGGCTTTGTTATTAACCCTCAGAGTTTCTGACCTTGCCACTTTTGTGAAATAATAGCATAAGCTAGTGGAATTTTCTTTCAAATGAAATGTTTACTCTATAAACCTGTAACTGCTATATTGCATTATATTTTTAAGTTTATTGTTATGAAATGATGTTATTTGTAAGTATAATTCTGTAATAAAAAGAAAACAAAGATTGATGCTGAAAGAGAATGAAATTTCAGAACATGCTATAAAATTAATCTAACACTGGAAAATCATAAAAAAGTGCAATTACTCTATTTACAGGTGAAAAGGAAAAACAATTGCATACATAAAAATAAAAGCTTTACTGTTATAGTAAGAAGCTTATGAATATCAAAGTGATAGTGAAATCCTCTTACAAACAAAAGGGTTAATCTTAATTGTGCATCAGTTTTGACTATAATATGGACTTTATTTTAATGCTATAAAACCTCTTTCTTTACTCAAAAGTACCTTTGCATAATGAATATTGTAGCTATTGCAGAAGTTGCCTGAGTCTTTCCACATAAATCACACTGCAGTCAACCTCAACTCCTTTTGTTTTGCAAAGCTGACGCTCAATCGTAATACCCTCTTTGATGCCATTCTGAAAGTACCAATTGGTACTGATGAAAGAAGCAGATTTTCAAATTTGCCTAGTAACTGTATTTACGGCCTTCAGAAGTATCAGAGGAGGATGCAAAAAAGAAACTTTGGTATGGCAATGGTTGGAACCACAGAATATTACATGTTAGGGATGGAAGGGAGAAGGAGCAATTATGACTGCTGATTTATCATAGGATACCTGCTAACACATCTGGGAAGTTCATGGGCTAGAGATTACCTGTTGAACAGTTTAAAAGAATGTAAAAAATACAGTCCACAAGAAATATTAACGTCTACTGCTCTAGCAATAATTACAGTTTTGGGCATTTCCTTGTTAGAGGAGCTACTCTGGGAAAGTTTCAAGGAAACATTTGTTGCAGTTTACCAGACAATCAATAAAACCCACCTGTGATTTTACATCACTATCCTCAACGGACAAAGAAAATGCCTCCTTGTGACACAATATTCATAATCAAGGAAACAGACAAATTTGGAAAGTTCTGAAAGCAAAGCGGCCTGCCTGTACAAAGGTGACTTCTGAGTCACATCCCTTCTCGCTGGAGTGTACTTCCATGGCATAAAATAAAGATAAAAAGACAAAGATAAAAAATAAACTTTACGTGGCTCCTCAAATTTACCCCCACATAGTATAAGGGGAAAGAAAAGTTCTCTGCCAAATTTCTTAAGGTTGGGTGCCAACATCTGAAATACCCACCAACCACTAATGAAGTTTACAACAAGAAGAGTGGCTGTTGTTATAGCCAAGGAATTTTCTTGTAAGGGAAGGTCACAGTTCATCCACCAAAGTCAGACACTATGTCCTCCTTTTGGAATTTAATGTGCGAAAGATAAGAAGGAACCATATTAAGTCAAAGCAAAATGGAAAGAGCCTGTGGAAAGAGCTACTTCCTGAACTATAGTAACTAAAAGACTTGACATATCTATGAAAGAAGGGAATGGATAATCTTTATTATACTGTAAGCAAGGCGAATGGCAGATTGATATCCCTTGGCACAGGAACACGCTACTAAATATTTGAAGACAAGCTGTGACTTCAAATATCACATCCAACTGCAACTTTAATTTTTTTTTTTTTTTTTTTCAGAAAAAGCAACTCATGCTGAGGAAGATATGGCTTATTTGAAACTTATTTACTGTCATAACAGATGGTGAAGACTAGAGAGAATATAAATGAAAAATATGGGGGCCCAATAAATGTCAAGGCTCCCAACTTGGTTTGTAAAATTAAAAGACAAAAAAAAAAAAAAGAAGCTATCTCTATGCAAGATACAAAAACTTAACAGAATAGATTAGCTTTTTAACATCTTGGAAATAACCATTTTTCTGCCCACACAATGTGAGATTAAAAATTGCACTGATGTTACAGTCACAGCCATCCTGAAAAAGTTATACAGCATTATCTATACAGACTTACCATTATTTAAAGCTCCTTTCCAGGTATTTATCCCCAAACCTCTGGTGGACCATGAACATTTTATCAGTTACATCTAGGATGGTCAAGATAGTTTCCTGTGAACCCATGGGGCATGGCAGAAGGTTTATTGGCTGCGTTTGTAACCCGAGGAACCACGGCCTGAGGAAGCAGGTCAGAGCTAGAGCCAGAGCTACAGATCCAGGGCCTTCTCTTGATTGTGAATTTTCAAGCCTGGGGTTCTCATTTCTAAACAAAACAGAATTTTCCAAAAGCAAAATCTTCTGCAAAACACAATTATTCTTTATGCTCAGCCCTCTCTAACACTCACCTCAACCTCTCAACTTCAGAGAGAACTGAGGACTCTTAGGACTCTCTAAAAAGCACCTGGCATCCTATAAAATTGTACTTGGGATCCTCTTCACAGAAAAGGATGCTTGCATGATGCATCCTTCCTTACCTTCTGAGGTATGCAGGTGAAATAGGAACCACTGAAGAATGAACCATACCCATTCACTTATGAGGGGAAACTGCATTTGCATTCTTACTGGAGCCATTATTATCTTGGCTATGTTTTTGATACAAAAAGCAAACAAAATTAAGGCAGAACTAAAACAAAGTGAAAATTATATTCACGAAAATCTGAAATAAACTGTCAGCGTAAACTTACATAACAAAGCTGAACAAGTATACCTTATGGGAAAGCGAGCTTCCACGGTTATACTGTGCAACGTATTAACACTGTAGTTCACATCAGAGTACAAAGACAGCAGCAAAATGAATAGACATTATTCTACATTTAGCTTCTCTATTGCTGTTTTATACCACCTAGATGACTTGAAAATACGCCACTCTAATGCAATATCTCATTCACTAAAATAGTTCACAGCTAATTTTACTTTAAATTTAGTAATGAATTTCAGAACGTGGTAAGAAATAGAGTATTAAATACCTTATAATGGCACAAAGAAAAATAAACCCATGAGTATATTTTTATATAGTTTTTCTTAATGAAAAACAAGGAAACATACACAAAGTATTTGAGTTTTTCATGCTGCTACCTTTTATGTTTTCTGTGAATTGTATTTGAATGCTGTCCTCTTGATTATATTCTCTGAAATACTTGTTTGAAGTAAGATACTTTATTTTAATAAGTGGAACAAAGCTTTGAATAGCTTGGTTCAAAAAACAGTTTTAAATGAAAGGAGCTGTTGCTAAGCACAGGGATCTTTGCCAAATACTTTTTAAATGGTTTATTGTGCCCTAGCAATCCTGAGATTAAAAACATCTCTTGAATTACAATGACACATCAAAAAATAAAATTAATGTGGGGGTTTTCATTACAAGAATTGAGCCTATGTGTGTTATTCTTTCCATTAGATAAGAAAGAAACATACTGTGGTACATTGTTTTTGCTGTCAGAGTGAGCTTTTAGGCAAATATACAATATCACAGTATATCCCTCATGGATTCAATCACGTACTGTACAAGTTCTTCTATTAATTTAACTTAATGCTGTGGGTTTAAGGGATAGACTGCATATTTTCACATATTTTTCTGTACTGGGGATGAGTTATTTTTAGACTCCGTAAGTCTTCATCAAAATCAGAAGATTGCATTGCCTCATACGACTACAATATGAATAATAGTATTGCCTCACTCTGTAATAAACATTTAATTTTCCACAGTTCTTGCAACAGTTACAGAACAACTGTTTTGCCAAGCTCTTATGTTGCAATACTGCGGAGCATATAGATCTCATTGTCAATGAGAAACCTGAACGAAGAGAGCTAGACATTTTAAAGAAAAACAAAATCAATACCATTTCCTAGCTAATAAAGATGTCTAAACCAGTACTTGCCTCAGAGTACACAAATTATGATTCAGAATAGGGGAAAAAGGAAGTAGCGAAGACAACAGAGAAAACAGCTGCTAACTGATTTTAAACCAAACTTGATTTCCACATCCTGAAATCCTTTTTTAGTTTGTATCTGGGGGGCTGCGACTACATGACAAACCAAAGACATAGCTCCCGATATCTCGAGCTGGGTATGAAAGCAGGGGCATGCGGATTGGTGGGACTTTTCTGGAAATCATTAACTATTGTGTTTTGCCCAACATTTCACAAGACACCAGTGAAAGACAGCACACGTACCTTGCCAGATAGCACGTGTACATCGGTACTGTATGGCTTGAGCTCACAGGTTTTATTTGTCAAAATACACTTTCCTACTTTATTGCACAAGGACAAATAAAATAATTCATCTGCAAGTCATAGATTATAGCAAACTAAAATAAACCACATTGTACATACTAAAACTGACCACATTGTACATACTAAAACTGAGCAAAATCCAGACTAGGTAAACTGGCGGACAAAAACACAATAATGATTGGAACAAGTGGGTCAAATTACATTTGTCTTGTTACTCACACACATAACACCTCGTTACCCAAATAATAAATGCAAACATATCTAACTCGAAAGAATCGCAGTGAAATCCTACCACTTTCATAACTCATACAGCTTCATGGATAATCCATTATAAATATATCTGTTCAGGTATTTATTAACCCCGGAACATATCTCTCTCTCAAATAATTTCTATATTTTAGTAATCATCCCCCAATGTGAGGCTCTTCTTTTAACAGAATTTGAACATACAGGTAGACAGCTTTTTTTCTTCCCCATTTTAAATAGGAAATATATGAGAAAAAATAAGAGCAATATGACAAAAGTAAAACCAAGGTCACCTTCTCAAATTGGCCACGGATTCGTTGCCTCTCCAAGCTCGTCCAAGTGCTTGGAATTTCAGAGGGGACCTGAAATGGCCAGAAGGTGTTCCCTTGTTGTAAGGGTACTGCCTGTTAGCACAACATTGACATTACTGGAGCTCCCATATTTAGGGGGAGGGAGAAGCACGGTGGGAACAGAGAAGAGGCCTGACAGATGAGATGCAGTACATCTGTCTTCCACTGTTGTAATTTACAGCAACCTTCAGCTACTAAACATTTTCAAGAAAGGGTCAAGAACATGACTTTGGATCAAGAAGTCTAGAAACAGGATCCTGGTCCACTTCCCAAGCAGTCCCTAGTGCTGAGCCAAGCTGATGGGCAGACTCTGGCCATACAGCGAGACTGGGCATGATGGCAGTGGGAAAAGTGACTGGAGAAAAGAGAAGGCCTGGAGTATAAAAATCACAACAGCGTACATAGCATATCCTCAAAGCCAGCAGAGAAAAGGTGGCAACAGCGAAAGCAACAAACAAGGTAAACGCGAGTTCAGCGTAAGTGAACCAAAATACTTGCATCGGCAGATCATGACTTAAACAACAGACATCACTCAGGGATGATACCTTTTCTTCACAGAAGTTTCACTGCATATTGTAAACTATTCAGAATAATCTTCTACAGCAAAGTTTGCCTATACTCTAGCACAATGGGTTCTTCTTTCAAAAAACAATAGGAATTTAATATGAATATTGCCTCACCTAGCATTGCACAAACTACGGAATGACTGACACGGATACACACCTCTTTGTGTCTGAAACTTGTAGAAGGTTGTTTCACGCTCCCAAAGTCCTACTCAAAGGAGTGAACTTAAACTGCATGTCTTCTTAAAAGCAGGTATTAAAGATGCTGTATGTTGGTCAAGTTGAGAAACATCTGTACAAAATTATATTTTTAAGACACTATATATTTCAACTAGAGACACTTTATAGCTTAACTTTCCTCCTCCAGGAGATCCCTGCTGAATCCACTCATACACATAATGGGGGTAATGAGGATTCTCATTGCCTTCAGTCATACAGGACGAGGACCCCATTCTTCAATTCATCAAGCCCACTCATCTCAGGGGGAGTCCAATGCAATTAATGCCACTAGGAAAAATATTCCTAAACCAGCCCCATTTGATTCCCCACTCCGATAGGAAATAAGAAATAAAACACTTTAAAAATGAATCAGATCCCTTCAACCTTTGCTGAAAGAAGGCCATCACAGTTTATAGCCCTGAAAAGGTAAAGAAGAAATATAAAAAAAGATGAAAACAATTACAAACCTTTACATGCCTCTTCGGGAAATATATACTTCTCTGTTTTTCTTTGATAATACTACATAACTCCAGATTTCTACAACACAAGGAGAGACGCTCCAGTCTCACATAAAACATCCATCCACTAAGAAAGGCATTTATTGGTCTCAGAAGCCAGATGTCACCAAAACGCACCATTATTTGGACAAAGATGAAATGAATCGTCACGACATTCTAACTTGCAAGGAGATGCACTCTTCATTACTAGTCAGTATTCTATAACACTCGTTAAGACAAGTAAATTGTGGAGGTTTTGAACACTGGCACTGGAACTCACAGGCTATGGCAACTTCATTTATTCCTATATAGTTCTGTGGATTCTTGTTTATTCGGTATGAGAGACGTGCCATATGAAGTAAGTCTGAGCTAATAATTTTCTCATTTCCTAAAAACCTTAACTATGTTAAAAATGAAGGCATTTTTTCTTCATACTGATTTAAAAAGGAATTAACACAACTGAATAAGCAGTAAGTCTCATGATCAAATTTCCAACATTCTCTAAAGCATGAGATTATTTTTTCTGTTTGAGTTTTCTTATGAGAAGGATCAGACTGCAATCTTTCCAGGCATCAGTATATACCTCAGGCTTACAAATAAAAAAATGCCTGTGTTGAAATTAATGTTTGGACAAATTATCCAAATGTTTAATGTATTAGAAAAAAATCAAAGGCAGAATAAATGAGAGTAACTCCGTGCTAGCAAGAGCTTAATAAGGGCAAATTGCCCCCCCCCCCCCCCTTAGTTACCCAAGAAAAATGCTGCTTTCTAAACTGAAAGTAAAGCTTTTGGGGAAAAACTTATACAAATGGAAAAACATGGAGCAATTGCTGAGATTACTTGTCAGGAAGAGATTTCTGTGTAAATTGTCCCTATTTCAGACAGTGTTAGTTTTATTTTATCTCCTCAAGTAGCATGATAATTTCTTATTAGGGTACTTGGCTTAGAGCTTATTTTTTTAAATTAAATTTCAGTTATAATAAACTCTTGCATAGATTAACGCAAAGTATTATAGCGGTAGCTTGTAGGTGATGTAATTTCAGCAAAGAAATGCCCTAAGTTTAAAGTTTAATGTTTCTCTAATGACGGCTCCGTTAGTTAATTGAAACAAGTGCTGTAGAGACATTTTTGCTCTTCTGGCAATTGCCATTTTTACTAGCATTCAACTAAAAAGCAAACACACTTTGGGTACTGGAACCTCCTTAAGCCCTTTTGTAAACGGAACACTGAAATTTCAAAATTAATAATAAATTGAATTAGGTTTTGGAGTGCATTTTACCTTTTACTTAATAAAACATCTGAGGAGAGTAAATGGAGCACAGCTGGCACACTCGGTGACAGCACGGGCAGGTGGCACCTCGGCGGCGGGGAAGCGGGCAGGAGCGGGGCCCTGGGAGCCGCCTCGATGGGTGCCCTGGGACCGAGCGGGGCCCTCTGAGCCGCCTCGATGGGACCGAGCGGGGCCCTCTGAGCCGCCTCGCTGGGTGCCCTGGGACCGAGCGGGGCCCTCTGAGCCGCCTCGCTGGGTGCCCTGGGACCGAGCGGGGCCCTCTGAGCCGCCTCGATGGGACCGAGCGGGGCCCTCTGAGCCGCCTCGATGGGTGCCCTGGGACCGAGCGGTGCCCTGGGACCGAGCGGTGCCCTGGGAGCCGCCTCGATGGGTGCCCTGGGACCGAGCGGGGCCCTCTGAGCCGCCTCGATGGGACCGAGCGGGGCCCTCTGAGCCGCCTCGCTGGGTGCCATGGGACCGAGCGGGGCCCTCTGAGCCGCCTCGATGGGACCGAGCGGGGCCCTGGGAGCCGCCTCGATGGGACCGAGCGGGGCCCTCTGAGCCGCCTCGCTGGGTGCCCTGGGACCGAGCGGGGCCCTGGGAGCCGCCTCGATGGGACCGAGCGGGGCCCTCTGAGCCGCCTCGATGGGTGCCCTGGGACCGAGCGGTGCCCTGGGAGCCGCCTCGATGGGTGCCCTGGGACCGAGCGGTGCCCTGGGAGCCGCCTCGATGGGTGCCCTGGGACCGAGCGGGGCCCTCTGAGCCGCCTCGATGGGACCGAGCGGGGCCCTCTGAGCCGCCTCGCTGGGTGCCATGGGACCGAGCGGGGCCCTCTGAGCCGCCTCGATGGGACCGAGCGGGGCCCTGGGAGCCGCCTCGATGGGACCGAGCGGGGCCCTCTGAGCCGCCTCGCTGGGTGCCCTGGGACCGAGCGGGGCCCTCTGAGCCGCCTCGCTGGGCGCGCAGGGACCGATCGCACGCAGGCCCGCCCGCTCTCGCCGCGGTAAAGCACACCGGCTGACCTCCCGCCCGCCCCAGGCCGTCTGCAGCCCCTCAGGCGGTGGCACAGGCCGCCAGCCCCGCCCAAGCGCCCTTCCCGCGGGCACCTGCTCGCCGGTGGGGCTGGGGGAGGTGGAACAGAAAAGGCAAGCAGGCGCCCGGGACGCCGAGGGGACGCCGAGCGGCCGCCCCGCTCCCGCCCCGCCCCCGCCGGCTGCGGCCCCAGAGGCGCCGAGGCGGCCGCCACCGCCCCAGGCCCGCCGGGCCCCGCGCGCGCCCGCTCGCCCGCCCTGCCCCGCCGGGCCGTGTGCGCGGCGCCACCTGGCGGCGCGGGGAGGAGCCGCGGCGGGAGGCCGGGAACGATGGCGGCCCCGTCATGGCGGCCCCGTCCGGGCCCCGGGGTGGGCGAGGGCTGCGTTTGAACACGGAGCCCGGCCAGGGAAACCACCGCCTGGCACAGAGCCGCCCGCAGCGCTCGCCTGAAGGCCAGGTCAGGGATGCTCTGGAGTATTTGAACGGGGGACGTCTATGCAGGGAGACGGTTCGTCCTGACCCAAACTTTTTCTGCTTTGTAATAGAATCGCAGAATGCTTTGGGTGGGCAGGGCCCTTCAGAGCCCACCCAGCCCAGCCCCTGCAGTGACAGGGACGGCTTTAACCAGCCCAGGGTGCTCAGAGCCCCGTCCAACCTGGCCTGGGATGGTTCCAGGGATGGGGCCTCCATCGCCTCTCTGGGCAACCCCTTCCAGTGCCTCACCACCCTCAGTGTAAACAATTTCTTCCTTTTATCCAGTCTAGACTTCACTTCTATCTTTGTTCTCTACATAGAAAGACATTTTTCCAGTTATGCCAGTACAGTGATCCATATTTCAGTATTTTACATCACGTATGGCCTTTAGAGCCGTTCCTTCCTTCCCGTCTCTTTGTAACGTGATCTCATCTTCACGGTCCCACAATTTTGTACGAGACAACAGCTGGCATAGCTACTGAGGATCTTCCTTCTCATTATTTCTAAGAAGTTACATGCAACTTGTTTAATCTTCTAAATAAAGTCTGTAGTATTAGGTTAGCTCCAGAACGTTGAAATATGCTGCTTAGTAAATACACAGGGAACAACCTGAGTATATTTCCTTTGAACAGGACAACTACAATCCTGTAACATCTCCTCTGACAGCTATTAACCAATAACAATCTACAAACAATGCATATATACCTGTAAGTATACAAGTCTGTTGTGTGTAACTCTATATAATTTTTATATGGTATATACTATAAATTGTTGAGTCGTAGACCAACTGAAAGTTATTAGTCCCTAATTTAAAGTGAAAATGCAATATTCATTATGGAAGTGACCTGTAAAGCAAAATCTGTTCTGCAAACATTTGGCAAGTACTCTCCGGGAGTACCATTACAAGATCCAGCTGAAGTGCCTTCATGCTTCCGAAGTGAACAATACAGGCTGCTTGTCTTTTTTTCCCCTACAAGCATTAACAGATCCTTAACTTTCCCCTGCCTACACAAAGCCTTGCAAAATAATGCACTGGTTGAGTTTCCCTTTATTGTACGGTGTGGAAAAGAAATTCTGCACCTAGGAACTTACCACAGTCAAATAGACTTGGGCAGGGAAACAATTCTACCATTGTTTGGGCAATTACAAGAAAATACACACTTCTCAATGACTCGACAAATCCAGAACATCTAGTTGCTTGAACAGTGAGTTCAACAAAACAGAGCTTGGGCTATTTGACCAGCTGGGTTAGCTCAGTTGGTTAGAGCATGGTGCTAACAATGCCAAGTTCACAGGTTCAATCCCTGCTTACTGCAGGGGGGTTGGGCTTGATGATCTCTCAAGGTCCCTTCCAACCCAAAGCATTCTATGATTCTATGATTCTATGATTAGTTCTGGCTGGTGACTCCAAGCAATATTACAATCCCATGAGCCACAAGGCCTGAATCTGTTTATGGATTCCTTATCCATTTTCCCACGCTCTGTCTATGGAAATCAGCTTGAAAGTTGAAGATACTGTATTTTACGAAAATACTTCAATCTATTTTTTACATATGCTTTTAAACCCATGGAATTTTAAATAACTGTTCCTCACCAAACAAGTGAAATTAAGAGAAATCATACACACTAAAAATTACTAAAATTATTTAAAATATTTCCCTTAACCCACACTGCTTAGTGATACAACATCCTTCTGTCAGCCTTTTTGTGCATCTTTATTTCCTTGCTTTTCCTTAATCTCTTTCCACACGATTTACATACTCTTAACTAAAATGATAGCTGCTGATCTGTCTGTACATCTTGTATAAATCTTTCTGATTCTGGTTGCATGACCTCTTGTTTTTCATGGCCTGCCACTCCCCTGCAACACAGAAACCAAAGCGTGTGCTACCCCTTGACTGCATGGTCTTTTCTTTTTTCCAGACCATTGGTTTATAAAATGAACAAAATTGGTCCTAATACTGATCTCCTGTAGCACTCCACTAATCACTTTCCTCTTTCCCAAGCCACTACCCGCTCACAAATACCTCTGTCTTTGATGTCTCAGAAGATAATTTATCTATTCACATACCTCAGCTACTATAAAGTATCAAAATTACAGACCTTGCAGATTATTCTTTTGTGTTTTGCTCTATCAACAGATTTCCTAAATGCTAGGAAAATTATGTCTATGGACCCAATTTACCTTGTTACTGCATAGCAATGATTTGTTAAACATAATCAAATTTTTGTGGCTGCCTTTAACTGTGGTGCCTCCACTGGGGCCTGGTATAAAAATGAATGGAGTGGGAGAAAAAATTAAACATGAAGATCATTCTGTGCACTCATTCACCATCAGAGCTCAGGTATTACCCTATCTCAACAGTTCTGTATGGAAAATTTGGAGAGAAAAAACCCACCAAACAAAAACCAAAACACAAAACCAAAACACCACACACCCAACCCAGGAAACAATCAACATCATCTCTTACATCTAGCCAGAAACCTGCAAGCATACAAATCTATGCATACTCCCTTTTGTTTAGGAATCCATACCCTGACTCAAATTATAGCAACAATATGTATCTCTATTAGTCTGGAAAGGATTCTGTTCTACACACAATACAGTTATGGTCTACCTTTACCTCTACTCTTCTTATTTTCCTTATTCTACTAGTAACGTCAGCAGTTTTTCAGTCCTACGTACCCAGCTATTTTCCCCACAAACTGTTAGTCCCTTGGGCTTACCCAATGCTTTCTACGCTGCGTTTCCCCAACACATGTCAGAAATGGGCCCATTTACAGACTGGTTTGGGGGAGTGAGCTGAATGGGGTTTGCCCCATCATTAGCGCAGGCTGGTGGAGCAGCGTATGTGGATTCTTGCCTCCCTCCACTGTTCCAGTCCATTCTGCAGGGCCTTACCTCATTGCTTAAATCATTATATGCGTCTGCCTTAGAAGACCTTGTAAGATAGACTGCTGAGCCTATTGTTGTAAAACAACATTCAGTGAAGAGAGATGTGCTCTTTCTGATGAGTACAAAGCAGATGATCCAGGAGAGATAACCTGTGTGTTTTCCTTGCACACGCAACATCTAATTTTCAGAAGCTTGTGCCCACCATGCTCGTACCTCTTTGCCCACGCAAGGCTTAAAGTACTCCAACAAAAGACAGGACCTAGTTTCCGATTCATCTCATAGCTATGTGTATTTGTCCATCGTTCTTCCAGTCTTGCATTCAGTTATTGTGAAGCCCTCAGGATGCTTTCCCTTGTGTTTAACTACATGTGGGTTTGAAAAAGGAGGAGCAAATGCAAGTACTCACTCTGCTCTCACATCTTTGTTTCCTGCCTGTGGCACCAGGGTCTCGAGGAAAGCAGAAAGCCTTGTGCGTGCTCTCTGTGGCCACCTTGGCTTCACTGCAGCAGCAGACGGGGCAAGAGACAGAGCACGTTTGGAAGGAATTCCCCAGCCAATACCATGAATTATAAAAGCACATCAATGGTCAAAACACACATGTGTTCCGCTCCACCTACTTTGCATTTTAGCAATATTATTTCCCATGTCCATGACCATCTGTGACATGGTATAGTTCTTTAGGCAGTAGCCAGGCAAGATTATATATACTAAGCACAGACATTATGCATAAGTGTTCAATAATTATCATAATTTGTACATTCGACATCTCAGGATATCTTCAGAAAGTACAGCTTCTTCTACACCTCACTTCTTAACACTTAAGTTGTAAAGCAGTCAGTGAGCAGTGACACACCACCTCATGGAGTAACAACTATGAATCATGGGTGGAAGTAAAGATTTCAAACAATGAGTGAAGAATACTGATGGAAAGGTATGCTCTGAGCTGCTGGCATCCTTTAGCTATAAAGCAAAAATAAAAGCAAAATAAAGTTTGGAGAAAAATAAAAGTTCTGTTTTATATTTACTCTGTGCTCACAAAATTCCTTCTTTCTTTCCTTGACTAGTCAGAGACATAAAAATTCTATTACAACAAAAGAATTTGTTCCAGACCCCATCAAATGTCAGAGGCGTTCTGATAGCTAAGTGCCAACACAAGATAAAGATTAATAATAGTGGCAGCAACCTCCTTTCCCAAGACTTCTATAAAGAAAAGGGACAGAGAATACCAATGTAGCCACATTCTCGGCTACTACCTTTTCATTTGTGTTGATTCCAGTGTAAGCCTTATCATGAATCCCTTGAATTATGGTCAGAATTCCTGTGGATTATAATGACATGATAGCACCACTTCAACCTTTTTCCCTCAGAAAAAAAAAAAAGAAAAAAAGAAAAAAAAAAAAAAAGAAAAAAGGCTACATCATAATGCAGAAATACGGTTTTGTATGCCAAACCAGTAACACACATTCCTGCAAACACAGTAACTATATAGATGTTCCTCTCATACATAAAAAGATCCTTAACAGGCTGTCTTTACTCACAGGGCCCTTCAACAGGTATTCCTGCTTATGTCTGGTAGTGATATGTATTGTAAACGTGTACACCATCTTATTTTATATTAAAACAGAAACAGATTGTTTCATATAGTTGAAATAACCGATAACAGAAGGCATAGCCATGCTAATTTATGTTGATCAGGATCTGTGCACATTTTCAAATCTTTGAAGGCAACTCTAACTTAAGCTGTTATGTCTAAAACCATCACATAAAGCCCAACTGGAGAGAGCTGAAAACACAGTTGTGCAAGAAAATAGATATGGTAAAAAAATAGTTAAATTCTTGTCAACTTCAAAACTGAAGCAAGGTTACACTAATTTCTACACTGAGATTGAGAAGCATCCCTGCATTTCAATCATAAACAAGAATTAATGGATAGATTAAGGTGCAATGAAAGAAGTGAATTCAAGTAAATTGGAAACTCTTAAAGCTAGCTATGAATTTAGGAGAGAAAAAGTACAAATATCATATTTTAATTACATAATTGATGATGGAAATCTTATTTCTTCTAAGACCTTCACAAGGATTATTCCCCCCCTCTCAATTTCTACCCTCAGCATTACTAATAATGAACACTGTGCCTGGGTGGGAATGGAGTCGTACTACCAAAGTGTATATATGAGCATTTCCTGCACTGCAGTGGCATTACCAGTGGTGATTTCAAGTTCCATGAGAAACAAGACACCAAATCAATGTTTATCGAACGGCGGGGGCGGGGGGGAAGTAAGAAAAAAATAAAAAAGCAGAGCTAGTGGGCAGCCTTCTCAAGTTTATTACAGAGGGAGAAAATTAGAAATGGTTGTTTCGCAAGGCTGAAAAGAATAGGAAAATGCCCTTGCGAAGCGCAGGGCCTGTTCTAGTATCAGTGGCAACGTCTGCTCTATTTCTGACCTCCTCTGACTGTGCTGGTAGGGAATTACCGGGGGTTAATCCTGACAAAGCAGCAAAAGAGGCAGCTTGAACAGGCACTGAAACTTAGTCCTCCATGAGGCTGGAACAATTAGGACAACTGATAACAGCCCAAACTGGTTCTTATCACTTCAAGAGTAAATTACCACAGGGATCGGGGAGTTCATAGGCAATTCAGCAGCAGATGCTTTTTGCTGCGGACATACACACTGAGCTAGGCTTAGGAGACAGTGTTTCATTCTTTAGTGCAAAATCACGTTTTTAGATGGCGAAATACATTAAAGCAGGCAGGCAGATATCTGTACAAAATGAATAACGGAAGCTTAGGCTTCTGCTAGCACGGAGATTTCCTCATCACCATCCACCACCTGCTTCGCCACCACAACACACCGGCAGAGTACACAGTTAATTTCTGATTTCAAATATACTTTTAGAGTGGCAGAGATGACATCTATTCTATAAGCGCAGGGCTAAAGGACCCCTATTTATGCATTACTAATGACTAAAAATGGCTGAGGATTCTTCCTCATTAAGAAAATTATTGTTATTGGAAGCTGGATTTCTAAGTCAATTATCAGGCCAAGAAAAACTTAAACTTAAACTCTCAACTTTAGTAAGTATATTAAAATAAAACCAAGAAGTCCTTAAGTGCTTTTCTGTTTTCAAAAACATCAGAAAAAAAAAAAAAAAGTCTTATTAACGGCCTAAAAACCCCTTTGAAACTAGTGCCTTCATTTATGAAGAAAACAGAATTTTCTTTCCCTTGCAGTGTTTGATGGAGGCCTTGCCCTAGCTCTGCCCTACCATAGGAAGCACGGAGAAAAAGGGATTTTATTACAGAGGTATTAAATTAAGGTTTCAGTCCTCAATAATGAATGTAGAGATGCAGAACCTGGTGCAATTGAAGCATAAGTATCATATAGGGATTTTAAAAAAAAAAAAAAAAAAGTATTAGCAATGCTTTGGATTGCAGGGGTGGGTGCAGCCCTGGTCAGATGGGGATGCAGTTGTGTTGGGGGAACACCTTGGAAAGGGCTAGCTGTGTTGACAATGAACGAGACAGCTTTTCCCTCCTTGGTACCTCCCTGCTCTTTTATGTCCTCTACCAGTAAATCCAGGGCTGACTTGTATAAAGTAACTCAGTGTGGAAGGATAAAAGTAGATATTTTCTATGCTGCACATCACTTGAGAAATCCCCGACAGACTCAGTATTTAAAGGAGACTGAATTGTTAACTTTTAGAATTACAAATAGAGCATCATTCCATATGGCACTACTTTTCAAATAACTTTCCTGTAAATCACAAACCACAAAAGACTGATTGATTAGCAACGCCACTAACCATGTCCATGACATGCACTCAGGCTCCTCACAGAACTGAAGAAGTTAACATGGCCCAATAAGTGTCGTGTGTGAACTGTAACTTGATTCGCCTTCTTCTGTGTCCCTCTACTTTTGTTGTTACTGTTGGGTTGGGTTTGGGGTTTTTTGTTGGTTGGTTGTTTTTTTAAACCCATAGCAATTTCTCAAGCTCGTGCTTTTATTTTATTTTTTGGAGCTACTTGGCTCCCCACTGGCTCTTTACCAGGTGAATACAAGATCCAGTAAATATTCAACCTAAGCATTTTTCTGTAAGTTTTATGTAAATGAACGAGGACATCACCAGCATTAGCTGTACTAGTGGAAAGCTACTGTTTTAATCTCACTTTCTGTTGGTCAAGTACCAGTTATTTAAGTAAGGTACCCTTATTTAAACTAAACATCTTCCATTACCCTTGTCACAGGACCCAGGGCAAGGCAGACTCTAGAAGTGAATCTGCCACCTAATCGGGGCTGTAGCAGCCAGTGCACGGCAAACACACCTCCTCGGTGCCCGAGCCTATGTAGAGGACATACAGGACTGTTTGGACATTCGTAACACATCAGCTAACAGTGGATAAGCCAGGTAACGTCTGTAATCAAGCCTCAGGTAGCTCCATTTCATGATACCAGAATTTCCTCTCTTCCCCAAAAGATTGCTTCTTCTCTGAAGCACCCAGACAATACTGTTCTCTTACATATTTATCGTACTCCACTGACAACTCTGATTATCCCTCCCCGTTGCTTCATGTATGGAATACATCTGTGCAAGTCTTACACCTGTGGACTAGCAATTTTTCAGCAGCACCAGTAACAAGCCCCGTTTAATGTAGAGTGATCAACTAACTCAGTTGCAGGATCTGAGGACAAATAGAGCGGGCTTTGCTTTCTTCAGCGTCTCAGGCTTTTCCAGCACATGGACGTGAATTTGACATACTGAGAAAAATTATACCTGTGATTTTTTAGGTTTCCAAAATATGAAGACTTTCCAAGAATGACAGAATGAAATATGATTTTTTCAGTAATTCCAATTGTGAATTAGTTAAAATTTACAGTACAGTAGGATATAACCTTTGAACAACACTGTAGCATACTCTTATGTAGTGAACTGTAGCATCCACATAACTCACTTCTGAGGTTATTTCATTGCCATCTGAAGCACGTTCGGAGAGACAGGGCCTGCTCTAATTACAATATTGTAGTTTTGACTGACAGACAATATGTCTACAATCAACTCATTTGAAAGCCATGTGTTGTGACAGTTCCTTGTCCGACTCCAAAGTGTAGAGAATTGAGACAAATCAGTGCCTAGTTACTATATACTAATCCCATAGTAAAAAACCAAAAAAACTCAAAAAACAACCCCAAAACACCAAAAAAAACCCAACATAGAAGACGTGTACAAAGAACAGCAACATGGGCCAAGAGGTACCCCAGGTTTTTTGTATCTTTTCCTGATGGTTAATATCTGTTGACTTTGTTGATGGCCAGAGCATCTTGGAATAACACTTTAAAACATATATCCCCCAAACAAAATACTGTTTCCAAACTTCTTGAACTCCACATTTGTTATTCTAAAGCAAAGTAAATTAGAATATGAAAATTTGAAAAACTCCATTTTTGAGATCACAAGAAAAAAAACCTTTGATATTATTACACATATTACTAATGCACACAAATATATAGCTGACACTGAAACAATGTTTTTATTCTGACCTCATACAGGCCTGCATAAGTATAATTATTATGCAGCATAATATGACAGAGATATCTGTCATTAGTAGAATTTCTGGAATTTTGAACATACATTTCAATAGCCTGAGTGGACCTAGCTTGGCAATTTAGCTGACCCTGGAAAAGAGTGCCTTATGTTCATCTTGTGCAATCTGTCCAGTAACAGATGTACACCATTAAGATGTAAAGTGAGGTGGAGGAGGAGGGGAAGAGCAGCAGAAGAGTCAGGCCATTTAGCAGAAGAGCCATGAGTTTCAGTAGGCCAGCACGAAGGAAGCACAGTAACGTACAAATCATTAAAAACAGGTTTCAAGTAAACCTGTGATAAACAAATTACTATTTTTAAAGTATTACATTTACTTTATGTTAAATGATATGTAAACATTTTAAAAAAGAAAAAGTTATCTGCACTGCATTTGTGGGGAGAGCACGCGACGGGAAGAGAATGCAAAGAGATTTAGGTATAACAGGGGGCACCACTACAGCTGAAGGAGCATAGTAAATTCAACCAGCTTAAAAAGATGCATTGGTGTCAGATGGAGAAGCTTTCCTCCACCACCATGGACCTGGGTCAGCAGGAAGCATGAAGCCTACAGGTGGTAAAGTTCTCCAGATTAACAGTTTGTGTTGATGACATGTTCAGATGTTTGAATTACTTCGCCATAGCAACAGACACAACCTGTCATATTATTAACTTATCTTCCTTATTGCTGTAATGAATATACTGGAAGAGTTTTTTTGGATTTAAGCTCTGTGTTGCCTATTGGTTTCTGTGAAATTTTCTCACCTGTGTTTATTCAGTTACTACAAGAAATGTGTAAAAACAGACAAGATTTGCAATTAATTGTTTTTTAAAAAATTCAAAGTGCCACTTTCCAGGATTATTGCAACATAAAAATATTCATCGTATCTGCCCACACCAAATGTTGATATAAATTATTAATTTAAGGCAAATGTGACAATTAAGCAGATTTATTAGCCTTAATACATCATGCAATTACTAAATGACTTCTTTTTAAAGCCTGTCTTCTCTTTTTCTCTGCAATCAAAGCTTCTTTTGTTTTAGGTACTATATTTTATTTATTGATACACATCATTTTGAGAACGAGCTATCCAAGTTAAATTTTGTAGTGACAGCATATAATTAACACACAAAGAAAGTACATACAGATACTTATTAGCATCACAATAGCAGTCTCAAGGGGGGGGGGAAAAAGTCTCTTTCAGACTGAGTTTTCAGTAAATAATTGGCAGCCAAAAAGATCACCGTAACTGTCACTAAAATGCACCTTTAGTTGCAGTCTTAGTACGTGGACCACTAATTGACTGAAGTTGGATTGTTCATACCTAAAAGTAGTCTCTTTTGCCACAAGGCTAATATCCACAGATGGGACAATAATGGCCAAGTTTCTATTTCCCTCGCCTATGGCATGATGTCTACTCCGTGGATAATAGAACAGTAGTTTTCAGGATTGTCATGCTTTTAGAGGTATGAGAGTCCCTAGCTATCAATATATTAGAAATATAGATAGAAAATTTAAAAATCTACTTCATTATACTAAACATGTATAAAATATGGCTCATTGGACAACTGGTATTTACCAGAAACATTGCTTATTCACCACGTATTCCTTTGGGTGTCAGTAATTTAAAAAAAAATAAAAAAAAAAAAAAAAGCATATTTGCTTTTTTTTCTTCCCCCTCACACATTACATGTTGCTCTGGGAGCTTAGATATTGTTTTCAGCTGAGCAAAAGGAAATGTCAGGGATAATTTTGATAAATGTGAGCTATCACATATTTTCTGTTAACAAGTGCTTTGTGCGTCTAATAGCATGCACCTGTGAAGCTGATTTTTCTTCTTCATGTGACCTCAAAGAACTAAAAATAGACTGTACAGTAAAAAGAGACTATACCTACTGCTAGGTCAATAACATTGATGAAAAGACTTCATCAATACAGAGATAAAATAAGGCCTTCTAACCCCCACCCCACTCGCTGTCCCTCACCTTGGTGTGAGCTCGTGCTCAGTAATTTTCTTGTCTGCTTGTCGTGGTTAGCTGGCTACGTACAAACCCGGACCCGCAGACATTGTGCTGTGATGAACATGCCAAGGCACAGCACTGAAGTGAGCACACCTCGGGAGCAGCCATTAGTGATAAGTGCAAAACCTTTAAATCGATACAAGACCTTTAAACTCTAACTCTACCTCTTACCAGTTTTCAAGGGAAGTATACTCTCTTTACATAAACTACTATGACAACCAATAATTCCTTCTTTCTAACAGACCCTTACTAGGAGGTGAAAAATGCTGCAGCATATAATAAGAATTTATAATAATCTGTTCAATATTTTGAGTGCTATACTAATTTTCTAGTGTATTATTCTTTGTAGCTCAATGCCTTTGATAATGGAAACAGAGTTTCAAATTGTAAAGTCCAAGAAAATTCATTGTGGTTCCAATCTTCTTTGGTTTTCAATCAGACATATTTACCATGAGCATACTACAAAGGTTTTTCCTCATGAGCTATCAGACAGCATTGTTCCCCCTAAGGGATGAACTGTGGGCTTCTAAAGTTTTCTGATACAGACTGTCAAAATTTCCTAGGTCTAATTTGTTGAAGACAATTAGGGAACAGTATATTTTCTTGTTTTGCATAGGTGATTCTGGTTTGGCTCTGTTGTTTGGGGGATAAAACATTAGAGAGAGTTATAGCCTGATCTGGAGAACTCTAATGAAACAAAAATATAAAATAATTTCTTTAAAAATTCAGATTTCCTACAGAACATCTATAGATACCTTTGTCACAAGTGAACAGCTTCAAAGTTTCTATTTTGAAAGGTGTTTCATTTTTTATCATGTAAAGGCTTCTATGAATCTAGGAAAATAGTAATGGGTTTCTTTCAATCATTTGACAAGTACAAAAGAAGTGACTATCCACTGGCTAATATGAAATAAAAAGAAAATTGTAGTCTATCTGGTTTCCTGTAAAAAGATTTTCCAAAACAGAATCAGTAGAACTCCAAGTGGCAAAATATTTTTGCTTTAGATGAGACAATTTGCTTAGCTTTAAAGCAGTTCTTTAAAAACAGTTAAACACTTATTTGATATAAACATTCTCCCATACAGATCCTAACATTAAAATACTTCACATCTAAAAGAAATATATCCTGTACAATATTAATTTGCACAGACTTAATCTTAGTCTATAAACCTAGATTAGGATTCAATGTGTCTGAAGCCTGACTAAATAGAAGTCTGCTTTTTAGTTTAAGTGGCTTGTAGTCAAATTTTATTTTTATTCAATATCTGCTTCTGGAATCCTCTAAGCAAGGTTGTTTCATTTTACAAATATTCTTTTAGTCAATTATTTAAATTGTAAAGCTGTACAACAGGATATAGTCTGTGGGGATTTGTTATGGACCGATGGGTCATTTATTTATGAAATTTCTGTGCTCTACGCCTGTTAAAATACTGATGTTCTTCCCCTTTGCTCCTTTTTCTGATTTAAGTAAAATGGTAGGTATTGAATTGAATTGATTTACAGATCAGCCATTATAATGAAGTCTTATTTAATCATTAAGAGGGGAGACAGAAGAGGGGAATCAAAAGAGGGGGAACAGAAATCTGGCTGATAGGAGTTTCTGGAGAAGTACCGCTGTTCAGCGGGCAGGAATCCTGGGAGCAGTCCAGAACAAAACTTCAGTAAAGCCTCATCCACGTGTTGGTTTAAGCATCGTCTACCTGGGTTACTTTTTCTTATGAAGGAAATGTCAGTGTCATCTGCATCACTCACTCTCCATCTCTCCCAAGGAGGTGACGCATAGTTATAGCCTACCCTTACAGATGCATTTGATTTAGGTGCTGTAGTAAAGTGGAAGTGTCAAGGTGATTCATCTGTCTGCCACTGCTGACAGCTGTGTTACACAAAGTGCCTGTGTGGAACACATTGATCGGGCTAAAGAAGTAGGTATTCCAATATCAAAGGGAAAGGCTTTCTTTGTCATTACAAACATAGCACAGGCTTTTGACCAGTGTAAGAGATACAGCCTGCACGAAGATTATGTTGCGTATTCTGAATATGTTTCCAGGATTCTTGCTCTACGCTGGGGACCAACAGCAGACTATCCCCTTGTAAACTTGCTTGAAAAAGAAATTGTGTTGCCATGACTAAATTTAAAAAAAAAAAAAGGAAGTGATGACAAATATATTGTTTTCATTAAAAAAACCAAACACTTGATCATTATACCCTTGATCTGTCACGTTTTAAAACAATGTCCTCCACTAACTAAAAATGTTAACTTAATTTTCTACAAATCCTGAAAAATATCTAGTTTTCTTCCAGCATGCTCCCGAGGTTTCTCAGCATATTCCCATTCATTTATTGAAAATTATCACCCATTATCTATTTTGTGAGTTGTTGCTGCTACTCTTACTAGACAGTTACTTTTACAAGGTTCTCATATTAGTAAAACATTTCCTAGATACTACCATTTTGTCATCTAATTCCTGTCTTTTCATCCACATGTGAGAAATGAACCTTGCTGGTCAAGTTGAACGATAGGCACGTATACATATATGTAGTCTGAGGTGTCATTTGAATTATTAGAAGAGGTAATGGGAGCAACCTATGATGATACAGTGTCAACTAAAGCTATTTATCCATCATAATCCCTGCCTTTATGGATTAAAAATAGTTGTATATTCAAAAGTAATCTGAAATTCAGTGTATCAGTTGTTGATGTGTCAGTAATTTATCTAAAATAGACTATATTTTATCATAATATCCCCCAAAGATTGCAAGTTCGTTTAATAGTGTGCTATGCTTTAGAAAAATATGCAGTTCCATTTCAGGAAAAACATTACATTCAGATTTTTCTTGATGTCCTTGGTATTTTGAAAAAGACAAGAGACTTTGAAATTTTAATGCATGGGTGTTTCAAGAGTGTCAGAAATGACATTTTGCTACAGTAATAGGAAAAACAAATGCAAAGAAAAATTATTCTTTGCCATAATAAAACTATAGAACTACTACAGTCTCTAGACTAAAATGCAGCTCATGAAATAATAAAAGAAAACCTTTATGTATATATTTGATCAATTTTGAAGTGTAAGTGCATAAAGTTTCAACAATTGTAACATCGTAGTCTGCACTTCCAACAACTTCTAAACATAGTTTATAATGAAAAATTGGATCATGAGGCAGCCTGTAGTTTCACCACAAAGTTGGGAATCAAGATCTCCTGTATTTGAGTCAGGGCTTGACACTTGACTCTGCAGTCTTAGGACATTTGATTTCATTTGCTGTTTCAATTTTCTGCCTGTAATGCCACACTTCCCTTTCACATAAGTTCATAACCAAAGGAAGAAATATCAACCTCAAAATGTACAAATAAAATCTGGGACTTATTGTGAACCATGAAATCCTAATTACCGAGCCATTTACCAGAGACAAAAAGCTATCCGACAATGCAGTGTACCAGCACAGTTTGATTGCTAACTGTAATGTATTAGGAGCCATCAAATTCCTTCAGAATGCTATTGTGATTTTTAATTCTGAAGTGAGAATTAGAAACCTTAAAATGCTATTAAAAAGACCCTTTTCTATCTTCCCAAAATAAGCTTATTAAAGTGATAAAAGGAAAATGAGGGATGAATGGACTAATGAAAGGACAGACCTTGTAGGATGCAATCAGGAAAGCACATAGTGTAGGAATATTTGAGAATTTTCATAACTTCAGGAGCCAATTTAAAGGTTTTCTCTGGATATCAAATGACCTAGCAGGACATCTGTCTAGCAGGTACCTTACATAGGTCTACTGAGGTGAGAGCATCTAGAATATCTCATTAGATCTCCAACATACTTGAGGAATGATGAGTAGCAAGTTAAAACATTCCTTCTCCAATATTTACCAGTTGCTCCACTGATCACCTGCTCCGTAACTTCAGTACAAAATTTACCATTAAAAAGTTATATAAACAAATAATATAAATAATGACTGAAAAGAATATTTCCTAATGCTAAATCACAACATGCTTTTGGTAGCAGCTTGAAATCAAGCAATTTCATTGTGCTTTAGTTCTTTCAATGAACATTAGATTCAATTTAAACAATTAGAATACTTATATAATTAATTAGAATTTCCACTTCAATGCAAATACCAGTAGGTAATATGATGAAAAGTTCTAATGCTATGTTAGAAAAAGAAGGCTGGTATTGCATTTTTAGAATAGTGCAAATCAGAAATCTGGGCTTGTGCCATGCTATGACAATTTGATCTTGGTACAATCTAGATCTGACACAGTCAACCTCTGGCACGTGTGCTGGTCAATCGGTTATCTGTTAGAGTAAGTTTATGCAGAAGTGAAGCAATCGGGGACACTGGAGTTGGGTTTTGCTTTCTGTGAGGGAATGGCTGTGCCACTGAGGTATCCACTTGCTAGGTAGAGCGGGCGTGATCAACCTGTAAGTTGCACTGCACTATTATATGCTAAAATCTCATGATTGGAGTGAAACAACTTCACATGGTCTGTTGAAGAACCTAAGCAAGTTCATGGAAGAGAAATCCATCAAAGGTTATCAAAAAAGGCAAATATCTGCGTACCCTTTGGGCAGCAAACTGCTGACAGGTGGGAAAATATTCTGGAAAAGTATCAGTCTGGGCTTGCTCTAGTGTCATTATGAACATTGGCCTAATTTTGAAAAGTACCCTATCATAACATGATGTTCAGTTGCCAATAACAAACCTGTTCTGAAATAAGAAAATATTGAGGGAAATAAAAAATTTTAGTGATAAACACTGACGATGACCAAATTATTTTTAACTAAGAAAATGTGTCTCAACCTCTCTGAACACTGATTGTGAATGCAGATAAAAGATTTTTCACTGCTACTTTTACTATTTTTACTGTGACTACTAGCCAAGTTGCTGACACTCCTCCTTACATTTAGTTTCTTCCTGAATTAACTAGTGCTCTTACATACAGGGCTGCTTTGTTTTTCTGGTCTTCAGGGGAAAACCCTGGCCTTAGACCTCCAAAGATCAAGTATTCACCTAACTGCTTATAAAATAGCACAAAAATTATATTTGTTCATATTCTCCTATAAAAACATTTTCCCTGTGCATAGCATTTTAGTCTCAATGTTTCAGAAAGCAAGCATTTCATTGCAAGATTTCCTCTAATTTGGCAAAGAACATCTTTGATCCTGAATCTTACATACAAGGCACTCTGCCTATATCATTTGAGGTAGCTCAGTTTCTCGACTTCTACCCATTCTTTTATATCAAGTCATATTTAAACATTGTTATATATTCCTTCTTTCAAATGCAGAAATATTCAGCATTTTGCAAGACTGGCTGATTTTCTCCAGTTGTCTTTTCTTTTGCTGTTGGAACTGTAATAATTTGCACCTTTTTTTTTTTTTAAAAAAAAAAACTACTTATGCCTCTATAACTTGGTCAACAGACAGTGGTTCAGAAATGAAAATTTCTGATTTGCTCTTTGTCTATGTAAGGAATCAAATCCAACATCTAGTGTACAGAAATAACATGCATGCATATCTTTCATATGATTTTTCAATAAAGAAAGCTATTATTCTGACAACCATCCATCATGTAGTAGGGCTGTTCAAGGAATTTAGGTAATTAAAAATCAATAAAATACTTTATTTTAGTTATTAAAAATAACTTACTAAAATAAGTATTTTAATACTTAAAATACTTTACAAATATACTGACTTCAATTTTAGACTGAAAATACATTAAAATATTTCTGAAAACACACCTTTCTTTAATCTATACTTCATGAATGTTCCATCTATTCAGTGTGCATTGAATGGAAATTCACTCAGAATATTTTTACAAAGTGCCTTAATTTTAAGCCATGGACAATTTTTTATTGAGACTAAAGAAAGGAATATAATTTGAAAAAAACATTTGCTAGAAGTGAAAACTCACTGATACTTGTAATTAATACAACATTACTAAAATTCACAACTTATTATGCATTTATTTAAGGTCTTGAGCATATTTCGACTTGGCCATAAGGTTTCAGCACAAATACACTCAAGAATCATCTCTCCATGATCAGAGTGCATGCAGCTAATGTTTCAATAGGCTGACTGTAAATGTTCGTGTGTTAGTTCTGCAGTATTTTTATAGCAATAGCATTAGGCTTGTTTTATGGAAGATGTGCTGTAACTTGGCATCTGAAGTGGAAATTGCACAGTGCACACACACACACACGTATGAAAAGAAATCTAAACTCCGATATCTTATTCAAAAACATGTCATCACCCCAGATGTCTTATTACAAAATCCTCTGACCGGCAAAATAATTAAAAAAAAAAAAAAATGTACACCGCTTATTTGCACAGAAATTAACTGGCCAGATATTGCTGAAAAGCCTTTTTCAAACTTTTTTTTAAAACTTTATCAGTCTAATAGAGTTCAAATTCTTTAGTTTTGTTCCCAAAGTTAAATGCTTATCATATTATCTTATTATGAACCCATGCACGTAAATCATCGGCAGTAACTTGGGATAAGCGTACTTCATCTCTACTTTGTGGTTACTTTTGTATTTATATTGCTGAAATGAGAAATCCATCCCATAGTCCGCACAATGATTCAAGGGATGTTCCTGCAGTTTTTTTCACATTATTATCAGTAGTTAAAATGAGCAAGAGAGGAAATGCTTATTCAAGTTATAGAAACATGAAAGAGGAAAAAAAATTCTTTCGCGTCTATTTTCCACATTAAAATAGCTTTGTCTGTTTCAAATTTAAAAGCAAGTAATGGCTAAAAATATGCATTAACTTCTGTCAAATGGAAAGCAGTACTGACTATTGCAGACCATCAATACAGATTACTGGTACTTTTTTCTAAACTGAATACTTAGGAGATAAAATCCCTTAGGTGATTCTGAAAATGTTACATATCATCATCGCAATGGCAAACCAAACCATGCCAAATCTACATTTCATACTCTGTTTGCACATATATTAGACCAATCCTTTTGAGGACAGAGATGTGTTTTCTTGGATGTTTGCACTTTGCTATGTAAATTCTCAACACTCCCCAGCCAAAAACCTGTTTCCTTCAGCTGAAACTGATATCAGAGGAATAATTTTTGGTTTGATTAAAAAAAAAAAAAAACCAAACCAAAAAAAACTTTAGCCTTTAAACCTGAGCCTTCATTATTTACATAAGTAGAAGTTCCACTGAAGTTACAGGTATTTTGCTTGTAGACTGAATTGTAGTCAATAATTTTACAGATATGAAAGGTTTCTAATGAGATAATACTGGTTAAAATGATGTCACATTTTCCAGAACTGAAATATAGCAAATCTTCTGAAATATCAGCATAAAATAGTCCAAATTAAATACTGTTGAATGGAACTCAGCTCAGTAGTAACAGTTCAATTAACTGAATGTTATAACCAAGACAGATTTTGCTTTTTTCTTGAAGTCTGAGAGTTAGCATCATAAAAACAAAATTTCACTTTGATATAAGGTGACCTTCGGAAACAGGCAACTGTAATTTAAGACTACAGTGTTGTAAATGTAACTTCCAAATGAAGCTGACAATTTTTTTTTTTTTTTAAATAAATGAAACAAATACAGCAGCTCAAACCATACTAAAGGAAACTAAACCAAATTATACATAGGAAATATTAAACTAACATTCATTTTCAATATTTAAATGTAGTGTACAAAAGTGTATTTCATCCTAAGTGCTTTTGCATCTGTGTAATAGCACAATTAATATGTCTTTCATGGATTACTTCATGGAAGATAACACTTTCAAGAGAAATTAAATATGGATACAACCTTCTGGCTCAAGATGTCCCTAAACTGCAGATTGCTAGCAGTGTCTCTGGGGAAAAGGCAGGAATGTCTGCGTGCTTGCTTTGCTTTTTACAATATTCTGAGACATCCTCCATGGTCCAGCGCTGCAGAGAAAGGCTGGTCTGACACTGTGGCAGTGGCTATGGACACCAGTCACTTAAGTTCTCAGCAAGGTGACTCTGGAGTATTTTTGTGCTATATATTTGTTCTTGAGGGAGGGAAGGGACTGAGAACAGCCTTTAATAAAGGGACACAGATGTTTGTGTTTATTGCACCACCTGAGCTAATTAAAATTCTTACCTTTTTAAAAAAGAAAAAAGCTCCCCGTGGGAATGAAAAGTGGCTTTAAAAAAATTACAGATGGGATAATGAGAAAAGATTATTTTCAAAATAAATTATTTGGTTTAGAATTTTTGAGGGGAAAAAAAAAAAGTGTTGTGACACTGATGTCCAATTTGTAAGCTTTCTTTGTTTGCATTAGGACATAAGGAAACAGGTTTGTTAGACAAGCTCATCAACTTTGCCTGGAGTTATATGCTAGCTTTGCAACACCTTATACTGAATAAGTGCTTTCTTACTTAGCATTTAAGAGAGAAAAAACTGGAAGAAAGAATCCTGTCCTTCTTGAACACTTAAAGGTGATAACCTTTGACAGATAAATATCGTCATGGTATTACTGTTGTTATATGAATCCTAAAAAAAGATTAGAATCTTGTCGCATATTTCCCAGATGTTACTGAGCTTTGTGATATCCAGAGGGATATCTGAGCAAGACCCCTAAGAAAATACCAGTCTCCCTTAAATGATCTACATTTATGCAAATTCGTATTTCAGTTGGAGGTGCACCTACCCTACATTTTTTATTTCCCATCTTATTTTTAAGGACTAAATTGTTTTTGTAGTGAAGTAGTTAATGAATATAAATTGAGCAACCTCTCCCACCCCCCATATTTCAGTGAGCTGCTCTTGAAACCAAAATGTCAGATAAAAGAAAAAAAAAAAAAGCTTTAATCTGAAATAGTTTTAGACTCAAATTCTTTTGTAGAGATAAAAGATATCTGTTCACAGATAGGTTTCTGTGTTTACCTAACCACTAACATGTTTTCTAAAGGTCTGAGAATTTTCCATACCATCTTGATACAATTGAATAGAAGACCCATTTAGCCTAATGAGCATTAAGATTAAATCATTTACTCACAGATCAAAGGAGATTTTAATTATGTAAACGAGTTGTTCAGAAACACAAAATGTTCCATTAAGCTTCACAATTAATACATACAATATTTATGAGTTCAGACTTTTTTCCTTGTTAAAAATTGATTGTTACATCAAAAAAAAGTTTCCCTAGATGCACTGATTGAAGGAAAAATATTTTAAGCTATAAAAGTAGCAGGCATGCAAAAGATTTTACTGCCTTTTGCTTTTCCTTCTCCTCTTCTTTTCACCCCCCTTTCTTTTTTGTTGTTGTTGCTCTGAGCGTCTTGTCACCAGATGTTCATTATGTGCACAAAAATATTGAGTTCATATAAGTAAGTACTCACAGCACAGTCATACCATACTGAATGCGTGTCACTGGGGTCTCTAAATGGAACTGGTGCAAAATAAAGCACTTCCAAAAAATCTCCATTTAAGGTCTCAACGCCTTCTATTTCTTCAAATATGAAACAACAGTGACAAATAACATGGTGCAAACAAAAAATTGAGCTTCGGTTCATTGGTGCGTATCACAAATTCTTTTTCAAACTTTTTTTTTTTTTTTTTAAAGATAAAATGAAGCATAAAGCAACTGCTTCCATGTTTGGACAGACATTACCTTTCGGTGGCACAAACAGTGCTGCACGATAGGTCATTAAATCACTGTATTACTTCTAACAGGCAAGATTAAAATAAATGTAAAGAAAACAAATGTTGGAAAGAATGCTGATAAAATATGCAAGCTGGATTAGTTATAGAGTAATTTATTTCTACTAGAAGTTCTACTTAGGAAAGCAAATCAAAAGAATGGAAGTCTGCTGACACTAAGTAATCCTGAAAAACACAGAGAACAGTTGTAGGAAAACTGATGACTGCTCAAGAGGGATAAAAAATCCATTCAAATGCTCAAGGCCAGAAGTATGCACTAACAAAACTTTCTACAAGATTATTTTCTACACTTAAAGAAACTTACAAACATCATAAGAAAAAAAAAGATAATAGAAGAATACTTTTACTAGACATGCTGGGGCAAAATTCCGTCCTTAGTTACAGAGTATGCTCCAATAGGCTACAGTAGATGACTACTGTTTGTGAAGACGCATCCGAGAACACAGACTGCTGTCAATGTTCAGTGTTAGCAGCTTAGTCATCAAGGCTACTCAGAGGCACTGACAAATGTGTACATCTGTCCAGAATAGTCACTGATGATTCCATGTTAGATTTACAAGGAAGAAGCATAAAATATTTAAATATTTTATGAAATTTGTACCATTGTGTTAGTGAAAAATTCCAACATCTTCAACATTCTGTTTTAACAGAGCAGCTGAAGTTTGGGTTGGTTTTTTTTCTTTCTTTCTTTCTTTCCAATATATTAGGAACTCATTATACTTTAGGTCTTTCACTCAATATCATGATCTTACGATTGATCTTATTTATTTTTGGTTTGTGTGCAACTTGAAGTTGATACCAGAGTTACTCTAATTATAACACAGTCAACAGAATGACAAATCTTATGTCCTGGAACTCCATACATAATTCAATAGAATTCAATAGTTTACATTCATTGCAATCCTAATACATCCACAAACTTAAGGTCAGCTTTCAGGTATTTTCCATGTATTTACCTTTCTATTGAATTATAACTGCATCCCAAAACAGAGTCATTTGCCATGCTCCTAATGCTCCTGCTTTTGGATACAGATGGCTAGTGATAAGAAGTTGAATTCACTATCCATCTACTCACTGTCTATCAAAATAAGTGTGAATGTAAATTATCCCAATCACTTTCACGCATGGCATATGAAAACCGATAAATTTGAGTGTCTATTTTTCCTTTTGGTAGAGGAAGGAATCAATTGACAATACTTTCAGTAACTTCTCATTACTTATTTTTGTCATCCACAATATTCTTATTTGCCATTAAGCTCTCCCTTTTCTATATAGAAATAAACAAACTGTCACAACAGAGGAAGCAGTAACTCTGCAGCGCATTCTCTCTCTTTCCACATAAGAGCCATATAAACTCCAAGGTGGAGGTGACCGAGGAAATGTACATTGTATGGTACTTATCACATAGAGCCAAATCTGCGAAGTTGTCACTTGTGGGTTCACGTCTGCTGTACACAGCTCTTTGAAGAGGAAAGCAAAGTGCACAGCTGTTAAGGCTGAAGCTGAAAGGCGCTATGCCATTAAGGGGGATGATGCTCTGGGCTGGATTCAATCTGTCTGATTCAGATTTTCCCAGTGGACTTCAGCTGATAGTCTCCAAGCCATGATCCCTTTCTGCACACTTTGTAAAACTGGGTGCATATTCACTATTCCATCGGTTTCATTTTGGTGGGCAGCACGTTACTCGGAGACAAAAATATATACCTATATATATCTCTTGCCATATGTTCAACAATTTTAAACACATTGACTCTAGTTAAGTCAAAGTAGTTAAGCATATAAGCTAGGTAGAAAAGGGTAGAACAGGGGAAGATTTTGAATCGCTTTGGAAACATTTAAAAGATCTGAATTTCCTATGTATATGAGACATGAGAAAGAAGCAGAAACGGGAAGGTTAGGTGGATGAGATCCTAACAGGCCTTTCAATTGCCTTAGGGCTGCCTAATGTACCAGAGAGACAGGACAAAATATGCCATCAGTGCTGCCTCATGGACTAGGTACGTCACCTTTGAAGTGCTGATATTCAAAGCATGCCTTCCACGGTGTTTTTCCAGTCCACAAAGAATTAAAAGGGACCAGCTTCCAAAGGTATTGTGAAGTGGTTTTTTTTCTTACATATTTGATAAAAGACAGAAAAATTCTATCTTGCAAAAAAAACATTTCATGGTTTTCTGGGAAGGTAGTTAGTTTTTAGAGGTCTATTTTAACATCCAGCAATATCCACTGCAAATGTAAATACGTAAAAGAGCCCTGGTTATATAAACATGTCATTGTTGTTTCTACAAAGTTATATCTTTCTCAACACAAGACATCACCTGAAGACTTAAGCCAAATACCTGTGTTCCAGAACATACTAGTATTAATAGCATTATTCAGAAATACAAAGACACTCAGAAAGAAGAACCACCAGGTATCAAAGAGCACAACATCTTTTCATGAAATTCAAACATCTCACTCTCTCTTTTCTGCAGGGTGCCGCACTAGGGCGATGGTGGTTGCGTGCCGGGCACCGCTGTCCCTAAACCACCATTGGTCTCTCAGTATCCTGTGGTCGCTACATGCGGACGGCGGCAGTGGTCCGCTTCTCAATACGGTAGCGAGCGTCTCTCTCAAGCACTCTCAAAACCTGCTGACAGTCCCAAACAAAACCAAAGACCATCACACCTTCAACTTTCTCACAGGCCGGAAATTAATTTCCTACTTTTAATATCTATCATTTACATATTCCAGTTAAGTGACAGAAGAAGGAAGAGATCAGAGCAAGAAATATGGTGATTGAGCCTCTCTTGCTGTCACTGCAAGATTATTTTCTGCAGTATATTGTTTAGAGCTTTTCTCTGTCCACTCTTAAATGATGCCAAAAAAGAGCATCCATCACTTTTATTGGAAAATGATTGCATAGTTTAGCAGCTGCCAGCCACAAAAAAAAGGATTAATTTTTTTTCCTAAGTTTTAGCCCATTAGTCCAGGAAAAACTCTGTGCCATCCCAGATGCTTGCTCTTTTTCTTCGTGTATATACACTCTCCTTATACTATCTGCATGTGTTTAGTCTTTAACCAGCCCAGAAATCATGAATGTGATATATTTGTTTTTAGTGCACTCTAACAAATCTTCATTTTCTTCTTCAGGGTGCAAAGACAAGTAGGGGGATAAGGAACTGAATAAAGTATAAAATGACATTTAAAATATTCACAATAGATAAACATATTCCTTAATTCAAGGTGCTTTTATAACAGAGTTACTATTTAAAAATATAGCAAAAGAGAAATCATACTGAGCCTCCATCTGAGGCAAATTTAAGCATTCAGGCCCATCGTTAACCCTTGTACAGAAGCTTGAACATGAAAGAAAACCCATTTTACCACCAAAAGCCACCTTATATAGGGGGAAATGAAAAGGAACATAGCTAAAAAGAGAAAAAGAGATAAGGCTACCATGAAGTTTTCAAAAGCCACAACTGTTCAAACAAATTGAAAGTGAACACATTTGAAACCTGCAAACCTGCCAGTTTATTGAAAGAAAGAAATCTTCATGCAGCTTCTACACTGTTACTTTCAGTTGGATTAGAGACGGAGTAATGAAACATTTTTATGTCATTTGCTGCTCCCTAGTGGAGATAAAACATAATTTCAAAGTTGAAAAATAAATTAAAAAACCCCAAAGACCAATGATTTGTAAATTTTGGGCTATAAGGAAAACTCAGGTACCGAGAAGAAAGTTTTCATTCCGGTGTCGTACAGTCCTCGTTTTAATAAATTGATGTTGCGTGACAATAATTTTAAGATCCCGGTTATTTCTATTGCAACACAGAAATCTATTTCTAAAAATACACTTTTTGTTCTCTTTCTATACGTGCAACAGAAAATAGATAAGCAGTAAAACTATTTTCCTTGTATTTAATTTTTGTTGTCTGTCATCTGATTCCAGGCTGTCTGGTGCTACAATCTTATTTGCCTTGGACAACTCTGGAGTTATTAGAACTGAATAAATACAACGGCACAGCATCATTTGCATGAAACCAGATGAATTAAGATTTGTCAGCTATCTGCTGATGCCTGTTCCTCCTCTTTTTTTGTTGGTTTTGGTCCGTGTTCCCCCCCCCCCCCCCCCCGTTTTTGCAGTTGTTGTTTTGTTTGTTTGTTTGGGGATTTTTTAACCAAGAACTTCAAAACCAACAGGCACACAGACCCAAATGCAATTACTTCTTTTTGCACTCTTCATAGCTACGCTGCAAGATAATGAGGATTTCAAATAAATATTATCAACCCTGTGACAGTCAGTCACCATGGAGGAAAGTGTAACAACAAAGAACGTTTAAAGAGATTACCACAGACCACTTGTATCATCTATTCTTTTTCTTTTTTTTTTTTAAACTGTCCATTTAAAAGCCTGAAGTGTGGAAAAAAAGTGAAAACAGGATGTTTTCTTACCAATTTTTCTTCAAAATATGCTAATATATTTTCCTCTAGTCTGAGAAAAGCCACACACAAAGAACACAACACTACGGTGGAGTACAGAAAAAGCTTACTTCAACTGCAAATGACAAAAAGCTGGGAGGTGCCCACAAGTATGTAGAATGAGAGGCTTGGAATTTAAAATCCTGAAAAACTGGGAAAATTATCCGAGTCCTCCCCTCCCAGTTCAGTAAGAGACTAAGGTTTTATACCTAACTAGAAACAGTTATGTAGACAAATACAGATCTGGGAATAAACTGGGAACTGATAACTGTTCCTCAGGGGAAAACATCCACAGGTTATAGGAGATCACAAGCCGTGCATCAGCAAAATGCCGCTCTTCTGAAAGAGGCCAATTGCTGCATCTCTCGCTGTGCTGTATAGACAATAACATGCCCTGAGAAAGCACAAAGTCTTCTTTGTTAGTATTGAAAAGGCTTCAGCTGAAGTCCTAAATCCAGTTCAAACACTGCATTTCAAGATGTGGACAGAGCGAAGGAGAACAATGAGAATCTGCATATAATTTAGGGATTGACATCACCAAAAGAGTGGGTAGGATTGGAACAATTAAGGCAGACGTCAGATGATGCCCCATCATTCATGACCGGTTTCTTCTGCTTCCTTTCCTCCAGACCAACAACTTAATTTCATTCAACTATTTGTTTACAGACTATTTTCCCTGCTGTTCTACAGAGCTGATTGGAACTCCACAACCACATAGGGCACACTTCAGCACACGCACTACCCGTTATTCATGGCTGATCCAGGGATGGCAGAAATGCATTTCATAGATTTGAGAGGTTTGCTCTGAGTTCCATTTTCTCTCTACAATTTGCAGGTCTTGTTTGGAACATGCTGTGTCCTATGGAGGCCTTTGGATCCATTTTTTTGAAGTATGTAGATTGTCTTGATTAGCTAATATCTATTTTATGTTTCCTTACAGAGTAAGAGTTTTTCAGTGACTCTGTTCATTAAATTTTTTTTAAACATTTAAATTCCAATGGCTATTTCATCTTATACAACAGACCACTGCAGAGGCAAACACTGCTTTCTTGAATACAAATGAAAAATTCATAATGAAATCCATGAGTTATGCTTGCGTATCAAAAACCAGAATTTGGCTCCCTGTATACTGCTTCAGTTGATGAAATACACTTTAAAATCTAGACATTTAATAACCCTAAAAGCCTGTAGCGCAAAATGAAAAATCACAGCACAAAAAGAAGAAACTTTTTTGCTTAAGCTGCACAACTTTGTAAATGTGACTATTCCTGTACTAGCGTAGAGGCTTTCTGTTTGTTTGTTATTGTTCCTCCCATGAAATTGATTCCCTAATTTCCTTGAGTGCAGAGATGGACTTGTTTGCTTTCCTCTAATCACAGAGGAAAAAGCAATAAATTATATACAACCAGAATGCATTTCCAATCTCTTCCGTCAATTGGTATAGCATGTGCATTTCTAGCTAATTCTTCCATTAAAATCACATCAGTGTTGCCAAGTCACCTGATTCTCAAATCATATCATTCATACAGGTTTTGCTTTTGGAGGGGCAACCAAAACGTTTCACTGTACAACAGCAATTCTCTTAACATCAGCTGAACTGTGAGAAACGTCCTGGATTGTCACCAACTACACACTGATTTCTACTGACTTACACTTTAAGGGATGACTCTCAAGCATATAGAAATTACCCCATTTTAAATGCACTACCTGATTTTCAGATGACTTCTAAAGTAAATGAAAGAAAATTCACTGTGGAAAAACTGAGCTGAAAATTTTGGAATGGACACTCAAGACTGCTCAGAGCATTTAGTTTAGGAGTCAGACACTTGTTTGGCAGCTCATCTGCTGAGAGACTGGGGGGCTTAGTCCTCTTCTAGCCCTCCTCACAGTTACCTCAAATGTATTCACTATTTCCATTCTTCAAACCCGTTTTTAAAGCTTGCTGTACTGATCAAGAAAGCTGTTAAGAATACCTGATAGGCAATGGTTGAAGTTTGAACTGTATAGCTTAGTTAACAATTCCTCTACATGCATTCTCACTATAAGGAGCAAGGGAGTGGACAAGAATTTTGGATTCTCCATTATTTGTCTCTTGTATTACTCTTAGAACAAGTAAGTAATAATGTATTTATTAAGTACTTGAAAGTTTAAAACTTTATCTCATTTCACATTCATACAAAGCAACTTGTGGCTGTTTCTCTGAAGATCTGTGTGGACACAGTAAGACCATCTATCTACCTTGTTTACTGGACTCTTCAGCAATTTTTAGAGTTTGTTGCCCTGTGCAGTCATATAGAATTCAATACCTTATTTTATTCATTGTTTTGTAGTTTGTTTTTTCACTGGCAGTTTCATTAATGACTATACTGTTGTGCAGAGCAAGTGCATTTGCAACAAATTAAGTTTACTGTGAGCATAGGTAAGTAAAACATATTCAAGAACTCAAAACAAATTCAGTAAGAAACAGTCAGTTGTAAAAAAATAGGGAAGATGTTAAAAAACCCAACCTGTATAATAGGAAGAACAGAGCTGTGTAAAACTTACTTTAAAAAATAAAGCCAAGAAGAGATTAAATTTGCCAGTATTAACACTTTCTAAGTGTTCTGCACACAAAATTTTGATTTGAAAGAGCAGTGATTAGCTGATAAAGAGTGTTGCAATGTTAGGTCCTCATTTCCCTCCCTGTAAGCAACCTACCAAATAAATTACGTTGGGCATCAAAATCGTCTGCAGAAACCATAGCCATTGCCACACTTCCATCTCCCAGAACCAGGCTTGTCTGCGCTGAAGTTCTGTTGATAATGGTTACATCTCCTCTAATATTACCTAATACTGTTATATTTTTATCAGATCATTAATTACTAATCAGTGCTTTCTTAATTTGACTTTTTCAATATGTAAATGCTTCTTTAAAAAAAAAAAACCAAACCCAACACAACCAACAACAACACTGGTTTTACTCTTCACTGTCAAACCGAGTTTTACTTGCAATATCATCCCTTCCTCCTTTTCTCTAAAACAGTTACTATTATTACAAGTGATAGGTATTTTTCTGTGTGGGTTCCAGACGATAGCAAAGAAAAATACTCATAAAATAGTATTTCATGACCAGCAATGAAACATCAATATTAAGCACAGAATGATATCAGAGAAACAACAAACAGCCCATCCTTGCTGAAAGAACTACCCAACATCCCTCTGTGGTATTTCCTTTAATGATGTTACCTGTTCCATTCAAGGCTTAGATATGAATAAAGCGGAATGTTCATTTTCTGGTCTCACCCCCTTTCTGGAGGGCAGAAGATGACTTCTGCATGCCTTCTGTGTGTCAGAGTACTTCATGTAGAATTGCCAGTTCCCTATATTTCAAAGGTTCTCTTCAGAAAGCCATTGTTTTCTGAAATAGTAGGCGATTTCACGGTATTTAAACAGATAAAAATCACATCTCAAGGATAACAATCGCACTATGGGAAGGACACAAAACCAACCAAAGATCTGTGCAGTCTTTACACAGAGGGAAGCTCCCCTCATGTTTTAGGTGTTATCATTAACTTCACAAGTATTTTTGCAAATCCAAGTGTTTACGAAAACCCAAATCTATCTTGAAAACCAGAAAATTATGTAACTGCTTTTGGAAGTAAAGCGTACTGAAGCTGAACATACGATCTCTCGATCTAGATCTCGTCTTTGCTGCTTGAACTGCAAGATGAAAAGGACCGACTTCTCCTCCATTCTTGGCCTACCCACTAGACGGAACAAAGAGACGCGCGCAGTTATTGTGGGCAGCGCTCAGCACGGCAAACCACGGATTCAGAACTGTTGCTTGCCTTTGTTCTTTTCTCCAGATGGCATTTTCTATAGCACGTATTATTCATGTCTTACATACAAACACTTGCTTTAATTGCTTTGGTCTTGCTTGGGCAGTTTGGTTTTTAAACACCATGTCTCTATGAGAAATGGAAGTTAAGTTTTGAGCTTTGGACATAAATTTTTCCCCATTTTCAATTCACGATCTCACCGAATTAAAAATCAGCAGATATACAGGTACAATATATATGCTAGTATTAGCGTTATTTGCACCACGACATATTGGAACATTCACAATCAGCATATACAGCCTCCCTGCACAGGAGAGCATGGAATTAGACGTGCAGGGTAAATACAATATTTTTATTGATTTATTTCTACAGTTTTAGAGAGTTGTTCTTAGGTGTATGAATTTTAATTTAAAAATGTAAATTTGTAGACTAGTATAATTGGCTAGAATATGGTGGAATTAGTACTGTTGGCAGTGATTTATCTCATGTCACCAAGAGAAAAAAAAATAATAAAAATTAACATTACACAGCAGAAAATTCTTATTAGTTAAAGCTTAGTGGCAGAGCAAACAATTCCCATTACTAAATAAAACAGGAGTTGCTATATATATCTTAAAAGAAATTATAAGCAATTAAAAATTGACAAGACTGCTCTAATGGAATGATAATGGCTACCAAGGGTAATATCCAACCAGATAATAAGCAACTGAACTAATAGATCAATTAAACCTATAAGAAAATTTGTGTACTCTGCCACAGTGGTTGTTCCAAGAGAGGATATTCTACAGAGAACAGTCTTCCACAGGCCAGGGAAGAAGTGGATTTTTAAAAACTCTTGACTTGGAAATTCAAAGATAAGAAAAAAAACTTGAGAAAACAAGTGTTTAACTATGTAAAGAAAAGTAGGAGTATTTTGTAGGAAGTATAAAATTTACTTTTGACCTACTGGGATTCAAAATAATTTTCACAGAGAAAAGTTTGTGGTTTTGTTTTGTGTTTTTTTTTTTTCTTCTTAGCAAGTATATATATTCTCAGAAAGCCCAAGTTATGTTTGGACTAAAGGGAACATTTAAATCCTTGGTACCTTCACTAAAGAAGCCTACACCTACATGCCAGCATTTGCTGTTAAGTAGCTGAACCAAACAGATCTACTAGTGCTTTATTTATTTTGTGTATTGCAAGTGTATAGGCTGCAGTTTATCACAATGACGGCTAAATCTATCATCCTCTACCTGGAGCTATAATAGGAGTGCTCTCAAATCAACAAGTCTTTCCTTCAGAGTAACTGAACTGTAAATTGTCCTTGACCAGTCAGACAAACAAAAACAACCTTCCCTGTTAATCTGCTGAAGACAAACAGTCCACTGTCTTTCATCCTCAGAAGAAGGATGCCAGTGGCAATGGTGTTTTATATGTCACATCCTTCACACAATGCTATTCTGCTTTCAGGTTCAAAAGCTTAGTGAGATATTAAGAAAAAGATGCAATCCGACCTCTACAAAAGCAAATAATCATCTTGTTTCTAGGAACATGGATTTTTTTTTTTTTCTTATGAAAATGAGGTTTCCCAGGTCATTAGAATACATTAGGGAAATACAAGTTTTTTCTACTAGATAGAGAGAACTTCCAATAACGTGGGCATGACAACTTAATCTTGTATCAAACACGGGGAAATCCTGTGCAGGATCAGGAAATCGGTTTTATAAAATACAGTTACAGAATGATCTGGGATGATGCGTATAGTTCATTGTTGTAAATTTACAGATCAGATAACTATCTTAATCTAAATAAAAATTATTTCCAGTAATTTCTTATTTCATGTGTTCCTTGCAGCAACCAAGTGCAGATATTTTATATCTCCTCATTGCTTTTTGTAACTAATTTTTTAAGGTATTTTACCAAAAAGCATTCCTGAAAGGCTCCATTAAAGAAATGCTGACACATTATGTTACAGTATGTTACAGTGTCTTGGGTTCTATCAGTCACATTTCATTACTTTTACATAACATGGCTCTATTGATGCAACCTGATGTGACATGTCACACTGCAGTGTCAGCGACAAACTTTGACTAAAAAGTTTTTATCCTCAAAACCACTATGTCTAGATGAAACACGTAAGAAACTACTACACGTATTCCTTTATTTATCACCACAAATAAATAATTTAAATTAAGACTTCACCACCATGCCTGTATGTCAGCACTGAATAATTCCCTGCTGTGTTTGCGCACACTACGTGCGGTCAAAATAGGTAGTAGTTAGAGTATTTTACTACTGGCACATCTTTATTCAGAACATCCAGAGGTGCCTCGGTCAACAGCTTCCTATTTATTCAAATTTATATTGACTAGCTTCAGAAGGCAAAGCTGACAAAATGATTAATTAGACTTTATAACTCATTGGCAGCCTGCAGTTTAATAGAATTAGTAGAGCTTAAGTTCATCTTTAAATACCATGACGGTTTTAATTTTAAAAATGTCAAATTACATTTTTCAGTCAGTGCAAAATACAAGATGACTTATTCCAAACTTACGGAAAAACGAAAAAGACTAAACAGGCACCATGTTTCATATAGCATTTTTATGACAATTAAAATGTTTAAGAGAGCTGATTCGCTGCCCCCCGCCCCCATTAAGAAGCAGTACTCCTAAAGACTAAGTTGACTGAGTACAAAGGTACTTGTGTTTATAGCATTGGCAGGTATGCATTTTTGTGTTCTATGAAAAATTATTTCAACTTGATAATTTCAACAAAAATACTGGAAACTCTACATGGTGAAAGTGAAACAGTTACTAAATTAGTAGTAACGATAGCATTATGGTCTTAAATGTAAAAAGGTCTACGTGACATGCAACAGGGTACATAAGCACATGAAAGTTGTCACACATGCTTGTTTCATATGTCAACTTGTAACTGTAAACTATTAAAATTCAAATGCAGGTTCCAATAAGCCATATGGAAATATATAAAACAATTAAGTAAAATTTGTACTGAACAATAAAATAATAAGAACTTTTTTTCCTTTTTACGCATCTTTATTTCCACCCCCATATGCTATTATGTGGCCTGACAAAGGAAGACAACAATACTTACTATTTACAATGGTTTGGGGTTTTTTTGGTTGTGTGTTTGGTTTTGGTTTTTTTTTTTTAATTTTAACACTAATATAAACAAACAAGTTTCCCACTACCTTTCAATTTTAGTAGCGGATGCCACCTTTTTGCAAAAGTTTACATTAGCCAGAGAGAAAGATTATAGTCATGTTAATCAGCATTTCTAACTGTTAATTTTAGACTAAGCTGTATTAAGTCTCAATCTTTATATGGGATGAAGTTTGGCAAAGGTGCACAGCTCTAACAAGAAGTGGTCTTGGAGCATGAATCCCCATAACGCTAGTAACGCTTAGCTGTATGTTATTCTTTCAGGCCTTATCTAGCCCATTAATTTTGAAATTATAATATTAAAGGAAATACCAAATTCAAATTATGCTTTGCCCCCAGCCACTGAAAACAAGGTTTTAGTCAGCCATTGACTTTTTACATAACACCCTCATCCAGTCAAAAAAGCCCACTGTATTCAAAAGGTTTGTACGTATCCAAAGCCCAGACCTTTGATTAAGGCTGTTTAAAAGATGAGAAAATGGGGACATAGCGTTTAGATGCCCAAGTAGAAGGTTAGTCCTTTGAAAGTTTGGCGCTATATATATATATATGAACAGGAGTTACTCTCCACTGAGTTTCTTCAGATTTTACTACCAAAAGTCCAATAAAACCAATCTTCATGCGAGTTTAGCAGCAAAGTCTGATTCCTTTGGTACAGAGTGCACAGCTGTAGTCATTGTACCTCTTCCCACATATTGTCAGGTAAGCATGCAACTCATTCATTTTTATTGTCTAAATTGGTACAAACTGCTCAGCGTAACTGAAATGGTGGCTAAACGTTCAGCTGGGGACGCACTTGTTCATTCTTTCTGTGAGCCTTTCTAACATCACACCAGCCTTTATTTCTCTTTAGGGTAATGTCTGTCTTTTACGTCCTGACCTTTACGTATTCCTTCAAGAGGGAACATTTCAAGGTGTAATGATGTACAATTCATGCAAACATTAAAACTTGCCATAGATACTCTGGTCCTTATGTTTGTGCATTTCCTGAAGAGCTACAATAATGCCACGAAAATCACCGGCAGACTTTTATATAGCTTTATATATCCACATATAGCTGATCATCCAAACTTCATGCTGGTTCTTCACTTAAGTATTGAATTTGCTATGAATTTGTTTTCCTTATCCATTTCCTCTTTGTTTATTTTTGGCTCACGAACGCAGCTTGGCTGATGAACAGGCATACATGCCTCAAAGTCATAAACTGTTTCTAGCTCATCTGCTCTCCCAGAGCATGTGTGATTAGGATTGCATGTATGACCAACTTGCAAGAAAATAATTTGATATGAAAAATAATAATACTAGTTTAATACTGATCATGACTTGGCATTAGTTCTAAACTTACTCCATAGCGTTTTACTTCAGAGACATCCTGGTTTACTATACACATACTTAGGGTGTTAAAAAACCAATTTACACAACATACAGACCATGTAGGTTGACATTACATACTAAAGCCCACTTAAACAGTATTTGATGAAGAAATGATGTCTTAAAGGGAGGTATTGCTAGGCACATTACACAATAAATCTTATTTTTTGCTGCATATTCAAGTTATGTTAAAACTGCCTAGAATGCATGAATGATAACTTAGTTTGCAAGTGATTTTTTTTCTTTCTATAAAAAGCTAAGACAGACAGAGTACAAAGAAGTAACTATCATTCAAAATGGAGAATAAGTGAATGTGTTTTAGGGGGTGAGTCACATGAATAGATGTCACCACTCTCCCCAAATCTAAAATTGATAGCATATTCAATCCATGGAACTTGAAAATCATTTGGGCTTTTAATACACTTGCTACAGAGAAGAACATACACCCAGAGGTAATGAGATATCAATGATGTAGTATTCTCAACTGGGAATACTCAGAGACTACTTTATGTAAATGTTAATGACATGTTAGCATGGTGTGATGTATGTTATAACAGATAAGCAGAAGATGATGATCTGAAGATTCAAGTTGATCCAGTATCTAGAATTGGAAAACCCCCGCCCCCAAACCCACCCACTGACTTTTGTGTTTCTCATACTGACCCACCAGAGAGTAGGCTGGGATGCACAAGAAGCTGGGAGGGGGCGCAGCTGGGGCCGCTGGCCCCAACTGACCCAAGGGATATTCCATACCATATGCCATCATGCTCAGCAATAAAAGCTGGGGGAAGAAGGAGGAAGGGGGGTGGCGGGAGGGATGATGTTTGGAGTTACGGCATTTGTCTTCCCAAGTAACCGCTACCTGTGATGGAGCCCTGCTTTCCTGGAGATGGCTGAACACTTGGCCTGCCAACGGGGAGTAGCGAATGAATACCTTATCTTGCTTTGGTTGCATGCACAGCTTGTGCTTTACCTATTAAACTGTCTTTATCTCAACCCATGAGTTTTCTCACTTTTACCCTTCCAATCCTCTCCCCCATCCCGCTGTGTGTGTGTGGGGGGGCAGCAAACAAGCGGCTGTGTAGTTCTCAGCTGCCTACTGGGGTTAAACCACAACGCACTAGAAAAACCCCTGTACCCTCCCCTAACTTTGAGCTGGGTGAAGTACATCCCAGGTGAAGACAAAAAGTTCCGTTTCAATGGGATGCAGTGGATGGCACGGCAGAAATGCCTACGGCAAGCTGTAACTGCCAGAGGAACTTAACACCACGATGCCAGAAGCCCACATCAGATAGCAAAAGGAAGCTGTACAGAAAGATCTCCACATGGGAAAGGGGAGGATCAAGATGCCCACACTCCGCTATTTTTCATATTATTAAGACATTAGCAAAGTCAGGTTAAGTCACCCAACTTCAAACAGAAATTGAACGAGAGGAGGAGGTGGCAAACGGCAAGAACAGTCAGTTCATTCTAATGTGAAAAATATGACAAGACCACGGGGGGGGGGGAGGGGGGTGGGTGGGGAAGGAATAAAAAAGAGTGAGAAGCAGGGTAAGTAAAAAAGGATACTGGAGTTAATGATATTCAACCCCCCTCCATGCCCCATAACTAACTGAGCAGTACTAAAGAGATTAATTTGTTCACAGAATTACAAAAGTTTTGATGTATTTGTGCATGTAGTGGTTTACCTGCAACTCTTCACAATTTACAATTCTATCTTCAATGACTGGACACATAGTTCAGGCATTAGACATAATGCGTTAACACATCTGGCTTTTTCAAAAGTTTAGAGCAGATGTTTATAAAAATCCGATTTGTTTTCATTCTCTTTGGAAATTACTTAGAATCAAGAAAATCCCTAGTGGTCCAACACTTGTATTTAGAATCAGTTTATGAAAAACCAAAAATTTTAAAAATAAACACATGGCTATTTATTTTTGATCTGTATTTACAAGTTCTCAAATGTTTCAACAAAACAGTAGATCTCCAGAACACAGAAGCTCCTGGAATTCTAGATAGCCTTACTGATGTACCAAAATTAAAATCAGAGAAGTACTTTTATCACTTGTCTATTACACCTATCTGAAAGTAAAGCATGCCACAATTTCCTTTTTTTTTTTTTTTTTTTTAAACAGTTTGTCATTTTTTTTCAGGCAAAATTAGAAAGTCCTCATTAATACATGTACAGTACACTCCCTTGTAGGTTTTTTTCTTTTTTATTTTAAATTGTGTGATTTCTGCCTGACTTGATACCAAATTAAGTGTAAAAAAAAAAAAAAAAATCCCAGTTTTTCACAGGAAGCACATACTCCCCAGAATCTGCATTTTCTTAGTACAAATGACATTCTTGTCAGTTTTTGCAACAGTGAACAATGCCCGTGAAGTTCAGAACACTCCGAGGCTTATAACACAATCTCAGTTTTATAATAGAAAAGTGCCATTTTTATGGGCTGCCACACAGACCTCACTGTATTTCAGATACTTTGAATTAAAAAAAAAATACCCACAGAACACCTCTTATATAGCCATAAATGTATCTACAACATGCAAATAATCTTCCAAGAAACTATTAAGATATTAAAAAGGCATAAAAATATAATGCTAGTATATGTATATTTCTATGCTGGAAAACCAGGGAAAAGGTGTGTATATATTCACATCAGTCTAACTAAAAGCTAGCCTAACTTCTATGGTTGTAGTTGGTAGTTGTATATGTCACGAGACATGCGTATGTGTGATTCTGTGAAATGGCAGGAAAGCTATTTCCAATGTAAAAACATACATTAACTTTTGAGAATTACTACGTTGCATTTCTGCACAATTTATACTCCCTTCTCAATCATGAGAAACAAAAGTCTCTCTAAACATCTAGAATATTGGGAACAGACCTATTTTGATCTACTGACAGAAACAAAACTGAAAACCTACAAGTTGCAGTTTCGGGGTTTTGTTTCAGAGACAAGGCATTTTCTGCAACGTTTGATGGAATTCCCTCCTCATTTCAGGAACTGGAAAGCATATTCTGCACAGACAGAACGGAAGTAGAAGAGTGTTTGTGATGGCGGGGTAATAGAAAATGGCCAGGGTATCTATGTAGCCCTTTGTCTATCTATGGGTTCTCAGTAAGTAATAATGACACATATGTAAGGAAACCAGATCCCTATGAGACTAAATTAAATCCAGCAGAAGTTTGTAGATTGGGTTTTGATCATGAACCTAGTAAGTGAAGAGGGAGCAGGGAAATAAAGGAGCATAGGCAAGCTTTGCCTGTTAGCAGTGAAATATTTGTGTACGTATTTTACAGCAAATGCCAATAGACAGGTCTGATGGTCTTCAGGAAGAGGTAATTTTCCACTTAAATGCATATGCATATTAACTTCTGTAGTACTGGGCAAATGAAGAAGGCAATCTATAAGGGACTTAAAGTAAGCATACTGAATGAGATTCAAAAGAGCCAATTCAGCATATATGGTATACATGACTGATCATAGAATGATAATGAATAACAATATCCCTTTGATGCTAATTAGTTGCACTTGATAAGGCAATGCTAAGTGGGTTTACAACAGTCAAGCAAGAAAAATCAAAACCTCAATAAAGCTTTCAGAATGCTAAAACCAATAAGGATTTAAAAAAAAAAAAAAACCAAAACACGCCACCAAGAAGTCCCTAATTCATTGGATTATCTGAACTCCATAGTAAGAGAAATGACTTTAAAAAAGCAGAAACCGAAATAATGAATGTACAATTTTGCCAGAAATGTCTATGCTTTTTTTTTTTTAATATAAAAACCAACCAACAACAAAAAAAAACCCACCAAACAAACACCACAACACAACGTGCAGGGCAAAGAACAAATTTGTTGGCACTTAATTCAAACAATGGAGTCAACAGTAAATGCAACACAAATTTATCTAAATTTCAACAAAATACAGATATATGTACTCATAACTGAGAGATTAGTAATATTAAAAAGGTGAATTAATGCACTTTTTCTTATTTTGTATCAAGATTCTTTCTTGGATCTCCTTCTCCCAACTGAGCATATCTTCCTTACAATTTCAGACAAGGACTGCACAAAGTAGGTAAGGAATAGCATTGGTTCCTCTCCTCTCCCCAACAAATTCTTCTGCATTAAAGTAAAAACTGTTTAGTGATGGATTGAAGGACTTGCAAAAAGCTGTACAGCTGAACAGGGGGCCTTGATTGTGTTTGTCAGGCACCTTATTTTTCACATTTCTCAGAAATAGGAACTACTACCACATTTTGCTCCATCTTTCATGATGTGGGGAAATATAGGCAGTCATGCAACATGGTTTTACAGAGACCCACGGGAAGCAGTTTGGAAGACATTATTCTTAGTGTCATGGTTAGTGAGACTATTTAAAATTCTACCTAGATGCCAAAAAAAAAAAAAAAAAAAAAGCTCAAAAAGTTGCAAATTAAGACTTCCAAGCTGATATGAAATGGCAGAATTTTTGTCAAAAATCACTTTGTTACGTTTAGTCTATATATTTGGTTTTTCTTTACATTTTAGGAAAAGTACTATGCAGTTGCCCAGGCAAATGAGAAGCATTACATATATCAACAAAATACATGCAGACACTTTTTAAGCTTTCACTTTTTCAGCTTTGACTTAATATCGTCACATACAAAAATTTATGTTAAGTATATATTCTGAAAAAACAGGAGGTAGTGAGACTCTGCTTGCTTGACTGTTTTGGTACTCCTAAAAATCGATGTTTTTTTATTGTGTGACTAAATGCCCCTTTCTTTCCACCTGCCCCAGTACTCTTGCAGCAGTAAGAACACAGACTGGATGATGCCAGACTTACAAGTAACAACACAATATATTATTCTGTCCTTCCAATTCAAATTGAGACTTTATGCTTGTTGCACTTTATGCTTGTATTCAAACTTTGCTCTGCAGATAGTGCTATTAATTTACTCGAGTGCTTTTGATCATAGTCATTACTATGGTACTTGTGTGCTTCACAAATGCTGCTATTTTCCAAAAACCTTGTTAGATCAAGAGGTGGTGTTATTACCATTACTAAATAATAAGGTGAGATAAAAAAAAAAAAAAAAAGGATTCAGAGCAGAAATCTCAGCTAATCTTGATTTTCTGGTTGGCACAAGAGTTCAAGTTTTTCAGTAATTTGTACTGTGTGGTGCTGACTGTTCAGACACAGCTCCCAGTGACTGCAGTTACAAGTACTGAAAAAACTGCCCATACCTTAACATATGAAACTGCATGCCCAGAATGCAAGGAAAACACAAGTAGGTAACACTACTGAAATAGACTGGAATAAATGACTGGCTGGAACCACATGCTAACTCCAACACACTGAATGCCATTTCAGCCTCTACTTCAGTTACCTACTTAATAATTTGAAATATTTTTGAAATATCACAAACTCATTGGCATTTATGGAAAATGTTCATGCAAATAGAAATAATAATGACTATTACATGACGTTAAAAAAGCCAGTGCATATTAAGCCTAAAATTTTACATTTGGTTAATGATATTGGTACCCAGCACATTGCTTTGGTCAATTTTCTGTTAGGGTGAATTTCTATCCTTTTCTTGTTCTCTCCTTTCTCCATCTATACACTAAAACTTGAGTAGCATTAATAAAATATATAGAAAAAGCTACAGATGTACTATAAGCTTGCACAGATTTGCACTCACAAATTTAAGGCAGTGCCAAAAGCTCCTTGTACAGAAGTCATCCAGCACAGCATCCTGAAGCAGCTATAAAACATAAGTCTATTGACTTTCATGCCCTAGCTTAACTGAGTAGACTACTTTGTGTACCAGGAAGTCTAACATTTAGCCTACTTAATAATAGGAAACAGTAAGAATAAACCACTTTCAATATGTATTTGGAGAAATGAATGGGATAATACTAAAAAACCCTAACAGTATTACTATTTGTATCTTTTATAATCCACATTGTACTTCCTCAAACCCCAACTGCACAGACAGATGCACCCAGGGGATGCTCGTGGTCTAGCATCTCACCGTTCAATTAGTGAACTAGCTCTCTTCTCTTGGATCTTGTTCCTTCACTGTTTGTGCACAGTCATGGCTAGCCAGATATCAAAACATTCAAAAGGATTCAGGATTTTGAATCCTGAAAGCAGGAATACTCAGTTTTGAAAGTCAGGATTTCATTCACACTTGAACACTTCTTCCTGAGGACAGGCAAAGCAGGGGCCTCTGCTGACTTATCCCTAGCATTTGATGTTCTTGGAAAACATCTTGCTGCTGCAGCTTTCCTGCCTTGGCAATTCTATGGGATATCACAATTAAGTGTTACTAGTATAGGAAGGGAAAAAGACACAACTGGAAAATTCAAAAGCAATGTAAGTGCAAAGGAATAAAACCATTCCATAAATATTCCAACTACTGGATCACCAAAATATTTCAGTGAAGGAGCTCTAAAAAGAGGAAAAAAAAAAGAAAAAAAGACACACCACCAAACCCCCCCCCCCCCCCCCCCCACACACACACACAAAACCCCTACTAAACCAAACTTTCAACATGGGTATTATAGAAAACATGTCTTAAGTTTGGTTAATTTCATAAGTATATTAGGTTATAAAACAAGTTAAAGTGATTTTAAATATAAAGTAAAAATTAAACTTAGAGAAGAAAAAAATCCACATTCCTACTGTGTTTAAATTTCTGGTAGCTCATCATATCTGCAGTGATTATGTTTGTAGCATTAGGTTGATCAAAAAAAACAGGAAAGCAATCCTATTGCTAAAACACACACAAAGAAAAAAAACAGATCATGCTTTGATTTAGGTTCTTATCATCCGATAGCCTTAACTTCATCGCTATGTAAGAAGATGGAGGAAATGATTTATTGTTGACTGTCATTCTTTCTGGAGATGAATAATCTTCTTCCTCAGTATTAAAGTGGCTTTCAGGCAAATCAATCAACCATAGATCATGTCATAAGACTGTCTTTTGATGTTAATAAAGCATTCGGTAATAAGAAGCTTTATGTGTTGTATTTATAGACACAGAAATACTATAATATCCTGTTTAAAAGGGGACAATCTTGCCTGTGATATTGTTTTACAATAAAGTTTGGCACACATACATAGCCCTAAGTTTCTTAATTCTCCAACACATACTGTGTGCAAGAGAGCAACAGTTTGCTAATATGCTTTCGCAAATAAAGAGATGAAGTTAGGATGACAACAGTCAACTGAAGGTGCAGGCTGTATGAGTAATGGCCATCATGTAAATTAAGGTATTTCGCTTTGAAAATCAGCATTCCTATATATTCTAATGTTCCTATATAACCAACAGACTGCCTTTTAGATTATAAGGAAAAAACAGAGGGGTTAATGTGGAACAGCGTATATAGTTAAGCCTTGCTTTAAAACTGCTTCTTTTTCTACTGTATATATCATAATGTGACAACATAATGAAACATCAGAACTGAAGAACACACAACGTTGCCTAGTCTAACTTTGGCACAAGCATAGGGCAATTTTCTGCAGAATTTAAATATTTAGAGGAATGACTGAATAATGACTTATCTTCTGAAAGAATAAAGAGTTAGTACATCAAGAGGCTTCTGGGAAATAGAGAAAGAATTCACTTTCCAAAACCTAAAATTTTGACTTAAATTTTTTGCAGGTATGTGTCAAATGTTTAGCTCTGCAAGCTGATCTTCATTGATCTTAATGGTTTGGACATGACATTCTATTATCATTTCTTGAGTAAAGGTTGGCTACTAAGGAATAGCTGCAAGTATTAAAACCAACGATTCATCAGAACTTCCTAAGCAGCTGTCATGATCATGTCCGTTTAATATTTGCAGTGCTATGGATATTGAGTAGGGGTTTCTAGGTGTGCGATGAAAGCATAGACGTTTTCCTTCTTGAAGAGAGGCTTTCCCTGTAGGAGTGGACAATCCAGAGCTAGAAAGACTGACATGACAGGGAGAGATGGATAAGACACAGTTAAAGGAGTGACCGTATTAGGAAGCTCCTTGTAGTAGTATAAAGAATGAATTTTGAACCCCATATGGTGGAAAATCAGACACTCAGAGGATTCAAAAAATATTTGCAAGGACAGTGAAGCAGGCAAATAAAGTGATCTGAGCAGCTGTGGGTTTTATGCTCATAAGGAAGCAATTTCATTGTTGGTAGTTCAAAGATTAAGAGACTGCAGTGAAAAAATAGGAAGAGATGATGGACTGTTTAACAATTTGGTTGGATTTGGAACAATTATGGAGAAAGCGGCCATATCACATTTAATCTGGTGTGTTGCAATTAATATGGGGGGGGAGGGTTAAAGACTTTAAATTTGCTTGTCTAAGATAAGTAATTGCCTGAATCCTTAGCAATTACTAGGTAAGACCACAGATTTTGAGTTGGTCAGTGTGATGAATCACTACTTTTGACAGCACCTAAGGTTTTAATTTCTGAATAATATAAAGTAGCAGTTCCTACAATACGTTTTTCCTAGCTGAAACAAAAAGTGAAAACATCATTCAGCCCAACTTCTAAGGGTTCTTGGAACCGGTGATGCAAGAACACTATGTCAGCACAACGAGGCCTCCAAACATTTGAGTTTAATTTTGCTTTGAAGTTTTGTTGCACTGTTTTGCCTTCTCTGCAAAACCTTACTTGGCTAAAAAAATTCATTGCGATCATTTCTTTGTAATTAATGCTTTAGTTTTGTATTAATCTTTGTTATTTTGTTTTCTATTTTCATCCTAGAGATGGAAGTGGGATAGGATTTAGTAGACTCATATGTGTGAATTTGGGCTGAAGAAGCCAGTTAGATTAGCTATCTGGTTATACTGCTGAGCTATTTGCTATCCTGATGGCACTGAATCAGATTGCTAAAGTACAACCTTTACAATCTGTCACTTTTCCAGATCTTTTAAGTGCTGTTGATATCATCCTAGAAATTTCAATCACTAGAGTAGGAATATCTTTGGAAATTATTGATGTCTATAATAAGGTAATATGTCACAGCAACAATGTCATTTTTGTATGGATTCCAGCCTGTGTAGATATTAAAGGAAATGAAATGGGAGATAAAGCAGTCACAAAAGCTTTGCAAAATAATTCAGAAGTCATTGAGAAAAGAGAATTTGGTCAGTCAACAAACGACAAAGCAAAGCCAAACAACTAATTCTGACAGCTGAAGGTTAAAGAAGGGTAAGTTAATCCACAATAGAAGAATATTCTACCTCTGTGCCCAGTAATCAAAAACCACAGAAATGGCAGTAAAATAATGCCCAAGAACTAGAGACTGTTTCTTCCTACCTACCGTAAGGCAGACTAATTACACCTATATGCTAGAGTGTTTTTTCTTACATGCGAGTCCCTTTCCTATTCCTTTCCTACAATTAACATTCTCATCCTAGACTGCTTCAATGTAAACTTATTACAACAATCAAATTATTGTTCAGCAGTGTATGAGATTTTATACGCAATTTAAGAAATCTAATATTCGTAGAAGTGGACACGTTCTCTTATTTGAACAACTGGTATTAAATGCAAACACAGAAGATCCAAAAAGAATGAAAAATCAGATAGTACCTTACAGCTTGCAATTAGTGGAGCTAAAGCTGTCTATTATGTCATACTTTTTTTTTTTTTTTAACTAAAGTAAAATGCTAATACCATATAGTTTGCAATATATGCTTTCTTTAGTGACATTCTTACTGAATTTTACTTTGAGTTACTGAAAACCCAGTAAATAAAAGGCTGACTGAAGCACCGTTAACACAATGTTTGGGGGAAAGAACGTCACTACTAAAAAGATAAGTCAAAGCTGACCATTCTCACTGAATGTCATACTTCAATGATAAAACGTATCCTCCGTTTTATACTGGGGAACACTCCCCGGTGAGAAAGAGTATTTTTAGGATACTATGATCAAGAATTCCAATTCCTTTACTTATTGGAATAGTTGCTTACGCTAAGGGGGGAAAAAAAAAATCCTAAAGGCAGTGAATCAATATATAAACATTGTGTATTGTTGGAACAAAATTCAACAATAAACTATAAGTCAATAGGTTGATATTGACCTCCAGTAACATGAAGTATATCTATAAAATTGTATTTTTATGTACACACAGTATGAGGAATCTTTATATGTATATGTAAGTTGTACACCAAACAGTAGAAAGTATGTTTGCAAAAACGTAGCTACGTCTTGTGTACCACGTATACTATGAAGTTTGCAGTAATAATACTGGATGATCTGTTACATGTAGAGTCACATGATGTAGTCACATTTCCACAGAATGTCAATGATATTTTTACTCCAATAGTAATATATATGCATTTCCAATATAGTAATAATTATAGAAAACAAGAAATAACAGAAACTGCACTGATACTCGTACACTTCTTTCCCTTTCCATTCCCATTTAGTATTATTATTTACCTTTATAAATTAGTTAAAAGTGGGACATCAAGCTCAGCTACAGGCATCTTGGGTAGCATTGCAGTAATAGCCAGAAAAATTGAACATCACTATCTAAAGATACACTCCCAAATCAACCCTCTGACACTCAATGGAAATCGATATGCATAGACACACACAGGAACCTAAATTTCGGCACAACGTAGATTTTTGGAAAAGACTATTGATGCAATTTTGCAATGCCTCTCTTTTGGTATGCCCATGTTGAGATACCTTAATTGGGCTTGGTTTCCTAGAAATGCCACTCTGAACTGCTGAGCACCCACCATTGAAGGCTCCTGTCCTCTCTGGTTTTGGTGGCATACATATATGACAGGAGCACTGCGTCCCTGTGTGAAAGGGACCCACTGCTTCACCCAGTCTTTAGCAGATTGGGTCACAGTCAGAGCATGGTCCTCTTTACTGTCCAGTAAATAATATAATTTGTAATGGTGTAAGTAATGTCCAGCAATAGTGTAATTACAGAAGAGAGACTGTATTTAGAACCAAACCCATCAATAGAAATGTGGCATGTAAAAAGCTTTATTTTATTTTATTTTTAAAATCACATACTGGGAGCTTGACACCTGTCTGTGCCAATGCATCACTTCCAATGCCCTTATGCCAGCACCAAAGACTTTCCATCACGGAAATCTTCATAAATATTTGACGCCATCAGATATGACCTCTTTTTTTCCCCCCCTCTACCACGATCAGGGCAGGCATTTCTTGTGAGTTTGCAGAGTGCTGCTTCCCTGGCTGCAAAGAAGCTGAAAACACCTGTCTCCCCTTTGCTTGTTCTGTGTATAGGCACTTACACATTCTGCAAAACCAACAGCAATGGGAACTTGGATTTGTGGGGACTACCAGGGAACTTCTGAGCTTCATCATGCAGACAAGACTTAGTAAAGCGTGATGGTTCTGTCTTCAGGAAATGGGAGGCTTTGCCTTGAGGCAGGGCAGTGCCTTCTTTCCGTCTGTGGACGGACCAGCAGCAGTTCCTGGACAGCAGTCTCTGCTGCGGAATATGGTCTGCTGCCACTTCACCAAGCATTTAACACTCAGGGAAAGCCTCACCATTATTTCAGCATATGTCTTTACTGCTCTGAAAATATAGTTTACTTTTCAAGCAGGGAACGTAAACTGAAGACAGTGCTGATCTGTATTTAAGCCTGAAGCACTCTCCCACACCGGCTGCAGTGGAAGCACAAGTCAGCGCAAACCTGACAAGTCACGGCAGTCTAACAGAGCCTGTGGTACTCACACTGGCAAACTCCCGAACAAACCCTTTCCAAATACCTGCATACACAATTTCATATACACAAGAGGAAGAAAGAAAGATCTATTAGCAAAAGTGGAAGATTTCTTATGGCTTACAAAATCTCGAGACAGACAGCATGGTACTGTGCAAGTCACCTTTTTAGAAATCAGTTTGTGTTTTAACAGGAGTTCAAACATTAAAAAGAAAAGGAGAAAAAAAGGAAAAAGGAAAATAAAAGGGAAAAGGAAAGGCAAACTTGAAAATATTTTACCACCCTCTAGTGGTCGAATGAGAGATGGACAAGAGCGGAAGAGTTTTAAGGTGCGTAGATGTATTTCTTCAGCTATCGAGAAGAAATTTTTAAAAAGTCCTTATTTTGTGTCTTGCTGAACCATACTAGGTAGCATAAGACACAATATGAAGACAAAACTCACACTGATTTAATTCTTACAGCTACTAGTGTAGAATGCTTCTTACAAAAATTTGAGGTATCATTGAACAATGGGATTATTGAAGATATTTTGAATTTTTAATTTAATATTAATTGATGAAACTACCTCAAATTTTTAAACCCCATTTGATACTTAACTGAAAACAATCTTTATATCTTACTTAAGGAGCAACACAAAGTTTCAGTCAAATTCATTTTTTTCATTCCACTGATTTAAAAACTCCCCCAAATATTTCAGACCTTAGAAAATTAAAATATGTTTAAGATTAGAAGATAAAATACATATATATATATGTGATCTAACGTGAAAGGCTGAAAACACTGGACTGTGCTGATGTAAATTAACTGAACCAGTACACCCAACATCAAAGCATCTCCATCTACACCAACATTGTATCCTCATTCCAATGCTCAGTCAGAAGGTTCCAGGGAAAGGTCTTTCTAAACTGTTAATAATCGAAATACAGGCTGGCCTTAGCGAACACTTTCCATAAACCACTGATACCACACTATTTTTTAGCTGACCTTTTATAATTTTTAATGTGGTCCCTTCAACAATTAAAATGCACCCATCCTAATTCTTCATCAGATCTAGGTCACCGCTAGGTAGCCACTCAGTTAGCAAATTTGCATCAGACTGTTTTGGATCTTGTCCGAAAATTAGAGATATCTTTAAATGCCTTATCAAGTAGAAGTAAAATAAAACAATCTATTACACCCCTCTCAGCATCCCTAAACGCAACAATTCTTCACTAGAATAGTGGATACTGAGATACCGTGGAACATGGGGAAAACACCCAACAGCACAGATCTCAAAAAACACAGTAGCGTGTGCCGCACAAAAACCTGCACGGCTCTGCTGGAAAGCAACCTAAATCCCAACAGGTTGACTCTTGCAGAACCAGGTCAGATGTCTGGAAAATCAACAAATGAAGCCAGTGAAGCTTTCCAGAGTGCTAAACAGTACAGTACAGACTGAATGGTCTTTGTGGTGCTATTGTAGCTTAGTATAGGGCCCGAGAGAAAAAGTCTTGCTAGAACTGAGCTGCCTTGGTGCTACTGGTGTCCAGAAATACATACAACACACAGACATTTGAGATTGTCTTGCATAAAACCTGTTTTCCCTGCACAGTTTATTAAATTGTCATTCAGCTGTGCAAAAACATCTATATCACTTTCAACCCAGGCTGTGAAACGGCCAAGAAAACAAGTCTTCACTTCTCTGGGAAAGACCATACTTCCTTTCCTCAAAATGCTCCAATGCCCCTGCTTCGGGGGATATTCCACTACCGCTCTCCTTCTGTTGAGACATATGACTACAAACCTGCTCTTCTCACAAGCAGATAAATGTTTCCTCTCAATCACAGTAAACTATGTCTGTCAGCTGCTCATTTCCTCACAGTAGTTCATTGTATATTTTGTATTGAATTGTATCTTTGCATGAAATTTTCTTGCCTAATTTGAAATGCAAAGAAACCCAAACAAAATAAACCACCGAAAAACCCAAGGGAAAAAGATCACTGAAGCTATTAGATTACTCTGGTCTCTTGTTTCTGCGAGTAGCTGCATTTTACAAATAGCTGAATACCTGTGCTGAGGAGAACATCAGCTATCAGGACATGCCTGTAAATAGTTGACAAAGTCAGTTCTTCTGAGCCTGAACTCCTTGCCTGAAGCTCTCTGGACTTGGCCACTGGAAAACAAAGGACAATTTCTCATTTTGCATCTTTGTTATGCTCTGCTGTTCCTCCAACAGCTGCTGCGCTTCTGTGACAGGGCCACTGCTCACTCGTGGGTACCCTTATATTGTTCCTGACCATCACATTTCCTCACTTACGAAGTATTCACAACTGATTCACTTCGTCACCACTCCTGTCACCTATGGCGTTACAATTTCTGTTGTTTCTGCTTCAAATCTATCATTAGAGAAATCTTGTGGTTTTGTGTCATATTTCCTTACCCTGTTACTGTGCTCCTGCCCTCCGTTTTTGGAAATTTTAGTGTTTAACAGAAAATTTTCTTTCAAGGAAATTCAAATAGGTATAATATACTCCTTGGTAAAAAGATACTAGGGAACTGAAAGAGTGTGCAGCTTCAATCAACTTCTAATGCAACTACAGAATATTGTACTAATTAGCTACCTGCAGTCTTTAATTTGCTCAAGTCCCTAAAAATTTCCAATTGTTCATATTAAATGCAGCATTAACAGAAAGTTGTCTTTTCAAGCAGTTTCCGAACCAATTATACATGTGAATTGGTCTGAACTTTTCAGCTGAAACTTACTTGTTGGGCAGATTCCACCCTTCGTAATCATTAACTATGGAGCAGCAATTGCTGAAGTTCCTTTATCAAATCCCATGCATTACTGTAATCCGATAATATCACACACAATATTCTAATGCAAAGTACTGTATGTTTTCAAATAGTTCTTTTACACCTTCAGCTATTTGTAAAATGCAGCTACTAACAGAAATAAGAGACCAGAGTAATCTTTGTACCTCAGAAACATCTGATCCTTTGTAATCTTATTTCTATTGTAGTCTATACAACAGATACAACTTTAATTCTGTATGAACAATTTTTCTGCCACATTTTGTCTGCTCAATCAATTTGTCCTTGTGGAAATGACAACTATCAATTCCACCTGGCTAACATAGAGGTGCTTGAGGAAAACAAAAATGTCACTACTTTCAATTACAGGAGTAGAAGATAAACGTCAACTCATCATAGATTACTTAAAGCTTGAGTCTAAACTTACTATGAATTACTTTCTAAATCTAAATGCCAATATTATACTTAGGTTTATTGATTTAGACATATAAACCTATTTACCTTTCTGGGTCAGAGTTTGCTTTTCTTTTGTATCTGGTTACTAAGGCAAGGATAACAGTAGTGGCTTTGGATAATAGAGTTTGCCTCGAGTGTCCAGCTTCATTAGTAGGTGACAAAAGCCTGAGTTTTTTTTCAGTTTTTGTGGCATGCAATGCATATGGCACTTCAATGCATACCAGACCATTTTTATATTTTACGTAATGCTCGAGTCTGAAATTAGATGCTGAAATTCCAATTCAAAACAGCACTTTGACATATACCAACAGTAAAGGACTTAATATGCTTGAAGCTAAACAAGTTCTTCATTGTACTGAGGCTTCAGAGAGGCCCTCTCTAAACTCAGTTAATTGGCCAAGAGTCATTGCATCAAAGACAAACCCGCACAATGGTGTTCACGTTTCTTAGTTATTCTTTTCATTTCCTTATGTAATTACCTGCTTACGGATTCTAACGAGAATCGTAAGTCTCTAAAAAGACAGTTTCTGTCTCTGCCCCCCTGCTTCCGACGCCTCTGCTACATGTTCTTGGCTACAGAAATGACAATGGTAAAGGGCCTAACGATTCCCTTTAAAATTTCAGAGATTTTCTCAGAAGCCTGGAAAAACTAGGCCCCACAGACAAAATTTACTACTAAAACCCAACATTACCAAAATTTTAATCAATAAAAACTTTAGCAGCAGGCAGAAGGATGAGAGGATAAACGTGAGGAAACCAATAATTAATGAGTATCTTCCAAGTAAGACTGATACTCACTGGCAAGCCTCCTTCCCGGCGTTGTCTGTCGCCAACAGAACCCTGCCATGCTCGGAGCACCCATGGATTGGACCCAGCCCTCAGCCTCGGCGCTGAACCCGCTCCCGCCCGGCAGCTGACGGCTGCTCTGAGCTGCCCTAACACCTGGCAGGGCTGGAGGAGCAATGCCCTCATGGCTGCTGGCAGGGTTACAGATAACACCCACCACAGCTGCTGGCAGGAAAGCTTGAGGAGCCTTGATCAGGGTAATATTGGGTGCAGGTGCTGAAGCAGCCATGGGGCTGTAGGGGTGGCCTCTGGGAGGAGAGGTCAGGCACAGCCGGTCCCACCACAGGCCACAGCTGAGCCAGGCAGTGGTGCCGCTGGGAAAGCGCGTCCGAGGAAGGGCAAAATGCCGCCTGGCAGCGAGGGGAGAAGTGTGAGAAATGGCCCTGAAAACAGCAAGGCCGGGGAAGAAAGAGGGAGAGGAGTGCTCCAGGGTCGGAGCAGAGATTCCTCTGGAGCCTGCGGAGAGACCGTGGGGCTGCAGCCGCCCACGCTGCAGCCCGGGGAGGACCCGTGCCAGAGCAGGCAGATGTTTCCTCACAGGATCTCTGGTGCAAGGCAAGGGGCTGAGGAGGAAGGAGCAGCAGAGAGGAACTGTTATGGACTGACCACCCCTCCCCATTTCCCCCGCACTGCTTGGAGGGTGGGGGGAAGTTAGAAGAGTTGGAAATGAAGGAGCGAAGCTGAAAAATGGTGTGCAGGTGTGTGTGAGGAAGGTGTTGGTTTACATTGTCTTTGTTTCACACTGAGCAAATCTATTTTAGTTGGTGATAAATTAAATTAATTTTTGCCTGGTTTGCCCACGGTGGCCACTGGTAAGCAATCTCCCTGTCTTTAACTCAACCCACAAGCTTTTTCATCGTATTTTCTCCCCTTGTCCTGATGAGAAGGGGGGAATAAGAGAGCAGCTGGGTGGGCATCTGAAAGCCAGTGAAGTCAACCCCCCCCACTCAGCTAGGCTTCGCTCCAGGACTTTGGCCCTTTCCCTCTGGCCCTTCTGCACATGGGTGTCAGCAGAGAATTCATTTGCTGATGCAGCTTCTCTCCGTCTGCATTCTTCAGATGCTCCAAAATGCCCACCTTCTTCAAGAGCAAGTGGTAATACTCAGTTTCCTACTTCATATCAAGCATAAGATCCATGCTTTCTTCCCTAGAGCAACCCACTTACAAGCGAAGCGGTAAATGACAAAAAGCACACAACACAGGGCTGCTGCTTTTTCCCTACCTTGCCTGCTTCCTATCCCCATAAACAGCCTCGGCGAAGAGGGATGAGGAATTCATTTTCATCCCCATAGCACTTGCTACCACATGCTGGAGGAGATGTTATGTCAGGCAGGTCTCTGGCAGTACCTACTATATTTACCTGTTTTCCTTAGTCTGTGTTCACCTTTTTGCTAGAAACACCAAATGATGAGTAAAGCAATGTATATTTGGAGAAGTACTCTGTAACATTCCAGGTATTTTAGTTTAGCCGACTTTTGCCCCAAAGGGCAGCGCTACCCAGTAGAACTGAACAGTGCTGAGGAATCTTTGCATGCACACTGCCTTGCTGAATGTCTCAAAGGAACATTTTAATGAGTGTCAACCAGTTTTCATGATCCAGCTCTAAATGTAAACTCACAGGAGACTTAACAGAATGGCATTCAGCTTCTGCTGGGCAATCAATTGCTGCTTCCTTCTGATATGCTCCTGCCCACCCAGTAAATTCAGGTACAAACACTTCAAACAGCATGAATCGCATACTGATAATGGAGATTAAACGCAGAGAGATCGGCACTTTCCTTCTGGAAGTTCTGAGGCAAAGTATGTTTTGGTTTTCTTTTCCAATCAGGAAGAAAATTATAGTCTACAAGTAGTAATTAGTGTTTACTCTACATGTCTACTCTGATTTATTTTTTTACAATTAGGTTTACAACTCACTTCAAAGCATCTCTCCTGATTGAAATCGTAACCAACCAAACAGTGAGCAGTAAAAGTGTTATGTTTTGGTTCCTATTACATATTTATGATACCAAATATAATGAGTAATTTCAGAGTGGAGATTATCCATGCAAAATGATATCTTGAAACATACGGTCTACGGTAACCAGCAGATTATTTGCCATGCTATTGTGCAGTATTTCTAGGCTGGGATGCAGAATCCTCTTTTGCTGTCAAGGTAAAAGGTCTGGAAATAGCAAAAAACTGACCGGTGATCTAAACAGCTGAGATAATGGCACCTACTGATCAGTATAATGGTAATTCCGTCCAACCTGAACCTTCTTTTGACCTTTAGTTTTAGAGGAAAGATAGAACAGAAACATATACAGGTGGTGGTTTTCACCCAGCAGAAAGCTGCTGGAGTTGAGGGCGAGGAGGAAGGGGGGGTTTCTGCATCTTCATGCACTCTGGCAGGTTATTTACTCTGTGCAATTATATGTAGATAAGAGAATCATCCAAACCATTCAAACAGCTCCTGTGATCTGCTGCTGTGTTAATCCATTTTTGCTTTCACCTTTCTTGCAGTGTGAAGAGCTAACAAGCTGATTTAAATTTTGGTGCTCTACAGTCAGCATTTTTGTAGAAGTAGAATGGGGAAACATCTGACAGTGTAAAACACAACTGTGGTGCTATCTGTAAGCACACAGAACAGTCTGGCAAAAAGCACAGATGCTGAGATGTTCTACAGCCTATTTCAAGTTCTTGGCTTTGTATGTCCTAATCTGGAATGTAGTCAATAATAATTGGGACAATAAGGTTAGGAAGAATAAAAGACAAACCTACAATACTGCATGCTATATCTGGAAAAAAAAAATTGATAAAAGAATCTTTTTATGAGTGGGGTTTTAGACACCAGTCATCCAGGATGGGGAGAAAAATGACTTTGTGCACTAGAGGTGTGTAAAGAGACTGCACACTTTGATCCTTGGGTCAGGATCCTCACAGATCTGGAAAACAAAAATGACAATAAGAAGCAAAACCTATCAATAGTCACATGCACCCTCACTTTCTACAGATTTCAGACAATCTGCAAAAGAGAGAGAATCAAGGGAAAAGCATAAAGAAATCTTTCAAAACTTTTTAACCAGAATGGCATCTGACAGAGATTCCTGACAAGAATCTGTGCAAGATCTGTGACGCTTTCTTTTGGCGCTGGGAGCAAACAAACTTATTGTCAACCGGCTCTATTTGTGGGAGCTGTCTGCTCACATGGAGGATTCCTGTTGAAACCACTCACTTGTCTCTTCCAACTCGCTTGTATGTGAATTGATTAGAAGTGGGCTTCACTGGTGACATTCTACACTCACAGCTTTGTTGCTTCTCAGCAGACTAGAATGAACTTACTTTCCCTTTTTAGTTTAGTAACACATGATGGTGGAAATGTCTGTGATTGTCTCTACGTGGTTATTCAGGAGAATCTCTCATAACAATAACATAACACAGGACATAACAAAGTCCGAATATCCTGATGTGAAGGAACCGCTACTCAAAAAACCTCTGACCTGAGCCAATTGCTTGTCTGAAGAGACTCCCAAGCTCTGATGAATGTGTGCACTCTGAGTATTCTCATCAGTGGAGGAGGATATAATTGTATATATCCGACACACTCCTGATACTCTACATCAAATCTCCAAAGAAAAGAATGATAGTTGGGGAGCGATCATTTGCTGAGAAAGTGACAGTCATTCTGACAAGTAAACTGTATAAAGCCACAGCTGCAGGACCCAGAGATGAAGCCAGGCATTAGATGTCATGAATACGCACAGCTCCATATGCTCCATCAGAGACTGGCAGGTTTGTAACGTAACAGGCTGTCATGTTGAATGGAAGGTGATTAGAGGACCTGTTTAGAGGAAGATAAGTCTTTAGAGAAGGACAGTGTATGATTGTCCCAATGAATTCTGTGGACTGAGCCAGAACACGACATGATTTTTTAGAACTGTAGCACTTTTATTACTGGCCCAAAATGTATGAGTAACAGCAATTAGGGCTCAATTTGCTCAGCTAAATTAAAAAAAAAAAAAAAAATCTTTTTTACTTGAATACTTATCATGCACAATATGAAATTGCTATGCAATTCATTTGAAATTCCATAATCCTATTTTTCAATAAAAGTCATTCTTCAAAGATAGCAGTTTCCATTAAAAGGAGTTGCACTCAAATTCTTAACATATTAGTGGGAAACTACATAACGGTTAAAGAAGTCAACAGAAATCCTTATGTTACTGAAGCATTATCTATCTAATTATCTATGCATTTCAAGCATTATTATTGATGTTTCAGTGCTTTTTACAGAAATTCTGATCAAAACCACCTAAAACTGAACTTACACCTTCAAAATCCCAGCCCAGTGCCGATATTCATATTTAGAACAGACCTCATATTCAGTAAAAATATAAATAATATTGATAAACATTGAAATTTCATGTGTTACTCTTCTAAATATCTTTGACAGATTTATAGGCAATCTAACTCATAAATGGAAGTAGGCTCTAAATAAAGTCAGGGACATTACTTCGATCAGGTAAATTTTTTTATCTTAGCATTCTGCTTCCAATACAGATTATTTTTTGAAAAGGTCAAAAAAAGTGTAAGTACTTAATAGAGAGATATTAGCCACCTTATAATTTTCTTAAAACATAGTTATCTTATATTGCATTTTATTTATCATTAAAATGTCATTAGAAAAAGCAAATAATCTTTTTCTTGGAAATGTCTTTGTAAAACTAATTTCTAAAATCATGTGAAGACAGCTGCATTCACTATGCAATGAATATTTATTTGCATCAGTATGAACATGCTCTGTATTACTCATGGTGCACTTATATTTCAAACATACCCCGCCCCCCGCCCCCGACCTGTGCAGTGAATTATGAAATGATCCAGCAGAGGGACCCCTTCAGTTAAAAATTAAAAATCATCCAGGAATCAACCACAGAATCAAAACCCACAAGGGTTTTATTTAGGCACACAGTCCCAGATAGTGCCTAAATTAGTAAGATCAAGCTAAGGGTAGCAATATCTCTGATAGAAGACAAAGAGCTTTGAAACATAATAATCGATTCTCTCTTTGTGTTCATGCATTTCCAATAAAAAGATGTAGAAGGTTACTTTGCTATGTGATATTTTAAGAATACCATTCAAATAGATATTATTTGGGCTGACTGGTACCGCCATCATCAGGTCACTAAATAACACTATGTCAGTATTAGAGGTAAGAAAAGTAGCTAGACAAATTGCATGTTGTTACCTGACAGTACAATAGGAACCAGTGCTATGGCAGGATGCTGTGGTGTAGCCCCAGTCAGCACCAAGCCCCACGCAGCCGCTCGCTCTCCCTCCCCCAGGTGGGATGGGGGAGGGAATTGGAAGGGCAAAAGTAGGAAAACTCGTGGGTTGAGACAAGAACAGTTTAATAATTGAAATATAATAAAATTATTATTATTATTATTAAATAATAATAATTATTATTTGTAATGAAAAGGAAAACAACAACAAGAAGAGAGAGAGAGAGAAACAAAACCCAGGACAAACAAGTGATGCAACCGCTAACCACCTGCCGACCGATGCCCAACCCATCCCCGAGCAGCGATTGCTGCCCTCAGCCAGCTCCCCCCAGTTTCTGTACTGGCCATGCCCTCACATGGTATGGAACAGCCCTTTGGCCAGTTTGGGCCAGCTGGCCTGGCTGTGCCCCCTCCCGGCTTCTTGTGCCCCCGGCAGGGCATGGGAAGCTGAAAAGCCCTTGCCTAGTGTCAGCACTGCTCAGCAACAACTAAACCATCAGTGCGTTACCTGCATTATTCTCATCCTAAATCCAAACCACAGCACCATGCCAGCTACTAGGAAGAAAATTAACTCTATCCCAGCTGAAACCAGGACACAGGAACAGAAATTAAGATCAGAAAATGTCTCTTCCTTATTTAAACCATTGCCTTCCTTAGAATGAAACAGAACATCCATCGATATTTGACCATATGAAAACAATCTCAAACACTGAAGTAGCACAGAAGAAATGTTTGAATTCATAAAGCATCCTATAATGCTGGAATTGAAGCATGTTCATGACTGGTACTGACGTACATATAGTTAGAAAGTATGGTTCTGAAGCAAACACTTCCTAAATGTATCTTTAATTTGAGGGGAAATTTTATCAGGGAATGTATCTTTTGCAGTAGTTGCCATGGCAGCTTACCCAGTCATGCTGTTGAAGAAACGATTAATTTTTCACATTACAGGAACTTGGTATTTTATAACTTTATGGTTTTATTCTTAGATTCTGTGAACTCCCAGAATATTATTTCCATTTATTCATAAGTGGTAAAACCTTTGTAACTAATGCTTATTCACACTGCAATATGACAAAACCCCATGCTTCTAGAACATTTATTCTAAAAAAAAAATTGTAAGCTATGAAATTCTGCTAATGCAAATTCAGAAATGATAGCTTATTGTGCTGTTGGTTTCACAGTGCTTTACAATGTTCTAAGATACTTATTACACATAAACTGCTACTTCACATCATGGGTCATAACATAGCTATGGTATTACATCAAGACTGAAAAGTAAATCATGTTCCACCTACTACAAGTTTAACCAGGTTGTATTTCTTTGCTATGGACTAATAATATATGGTTTTGAGACACAGAATAGCTGTGGGGGAAAGCATTTTGTTTTATAATCACTATTACTGTTTCATAAATTAGGTTATTTATGCATAAACAGGTAGTCCGGAAGCTGTAAACCCCTTACCTTTAAGGGTATGCCTCTTTCATTAATAGACAAAATTCACCATCCAGCAACTTACTGCGATTAGACAGGAAATGGACGGCAGACTCACCTTTGAACTTATTTATTAATGATGCTATAAAAAGACCCATTTTTCTGAATGTAACAGTGATGTTATAGTAATAGCAAGACACAAGGAAGCTGTTTCCCTGCAGACAACATAACACTTTCACTGTGCCCTTCATCTAAAAATTCATCTCCTTCCTCATCAGGCTGTCTGGAAGCTTCCTTCCTTCTCTCACTGCAGTTCTCACCCGTTCCCCTATGTTATCTCAATAACTCAGGACCTCCTTCAAAAATTCTTTCACCGGCATGGCCTTGCAGCATAAAGTGATTGTCAGGATGTCAGCACAAAGTGATTATATTTTTTTCAATTTTTCATCAATTTTGATTGACATGTAAATATTTTCCTAGAGTTAAAATAAAATTTGGTGAAATAATTTTTTAATTAAGTATGCCAAGATGATGGAGAAGTTCATAAACGTCTCAGAACAGCAACATGGGAAATAACAGAAAACAGTTTGCAGAGAATTATTTTATGATGGACACGGTGTTGATAATTTTTCATGATAAAATTTTCATTTAGTGTTTCAACAAGAGAGACAACTTAAACATTAAAAATAAATGCTCTTCTCTATTCACAGGCTATCTTGATCTCTAATTTTCATATTCCTAATACTTTCTGGGTTCTCCTTTTCCCAAGCACTGCTAGAAAGAAATGAAATCCACTTGTATCTACCAGTACATACACAGGATTTTTTTTTTCCCCACATAAGCAATGTGAAGATAACTATCACGCTGAAGACAGATGGCAGATGCTAATTTCTACCCAGTTGACACACAGCGAGTTTTTGATCACCATGTAGGGAAAGAATACCACAACTTGTGAGTTAGTTTGAAAGCCTCATTAGATGACCTGAATTTGCTGGGCAGAAAGCATATGGTCAGCAAAACTAGAAAGAAATGAAAAGGTATGTGATTACTTTTCCTGTCTTCTCAAACCTGCCTGTTTGAGTCTATCTGAGTATTTCTACAGAGGTTTCTTACCTCATACATATATATATATATATATGTAAGTCAGTAACTGTGAAGTTGAGGAACTCTAAACAGTATATATATATATCTCAATATCTATGTAACTACATAGCTATAACTATATATATTAGAATCTCCACCCATGTTCCCAATTCTTGAAGTTTTACAGCACTTACACAGTAGCTAAATTCTTAGCATCTTGGGATTACAGAAACTCCTCACTAGTCATTTAAAAATGCTACATTTCTGGAGCGCCCACTTAAAGAGAAAGGGAGGAAATTCAGAACTAGAGGTCTATAAAAATATTTCTCATTTTTTAAAGGTTATGGTCTGGCTGCATGTCATTGCTGAACATTTCAGATTTGCAGTAGTGCTCAGCTCTACTGCATAGAAAATACATGCCACATCTCATTTACTAAAAACTCAACTCACAGTACATCAGTGTGCTTGAAGACCATATCAAACATGGTGGTTCCTGTAGCACATGTATAACAAATTTACTTCCAAATGCACTTAAATGTGGAATTTCTTCCTGGAACACTTCTTTCTCTCTCTCATCAGCAGGTGGCTTCCTTTCTCCTATGTTAAAAGTTCAAGAGCTTAGTCCTGCAAGACACCAAGTATTTAAATAAATGGCCTTTATGAATGACTAAAGTTTGCTTTAACTAGCAAATAAAAAATGTTAAAATAAATTATTAATACTGGAAAAAGGTTTGGGGTAGAGGTATGAAATCTCAGAGTTTGTTTTTTTTACAGAAGTCAGTTATATCGTATTGTGTTCTCACAACCTGAGAATCTAAGATGTAGCTCCAACTCCTTTTGTGCAGGTTATATAAAACAGATTTAGCATATTGCTGTGAGACGGATAGACAGTATGTTCAGGTAGATAGGCATCAGTACAGAATCAAGACACAAAGTCATTCTGCCAGCCTACTCAGTAAAGCTTTTGCAGGAATGATTTTGGATACGGCCTTTCAGGAGGAACATGGAGAGTATCTAGAGGACAGCAGTGAGACTGATTCAGGTCTACAGTATCTCAGAAGTGAGGAAAACACATGCAAAAAAGGACTGCAAGGATCTGGTTTACTCTAGGCTAAAATAGAGAAGATATCTTTAAGTCTCAAACACTTCCATGAAGAAAAAGGGAAAAATCTACAAATACACAGAGGATGAGCAATAAATAATGGGCTTAAATTACAACAAGAAGGATTTATTTAGCCCTTGAGATAAAATTTTATTGTTAAAGACAGAGAAAACTGTCATGCAAGAGACTGTGAAGTCTCCATTGGAAGAAGCTTTTGAGAATGAATCAGACATCATCCATCAGGAACTACAGTATTTGACCCCTCCTTGGTATTCAGGCTTGCTAACCATTCAAGGTGCCCTTTAATTGTACTTTTTAAAATCTGTAAATGGCTCCTTTATGTAAACAACACAAACATCACTGCATTCCCAGCTCAGTAAGAATTTAAAAGTATATCCACACTTGTGTTTGCTTAGCAAACCAAAGATTTTGTATGTTTCCAGACATAATCTTTCTTATAGTTTATCTCAGTTAATAATACATATCCAAAACACTACAATAAGCAAACAGAAAGAAAGAAACATGGAAATAAGACACCATGAATTCACCCAAGGGAACCAGGAAATTATTTATAACTAATGTGTTTTCAAATAAAAATAATGAAATCCAGTAGTCTGATGACCTATCTATGGAAAGGATACAGATTTCTCTCTTTTTTTTTTCTTCTCCTTTCTCTATTTTTCAGCTCTGGATATTTATATTTTATTACAATCTAGCCATAAGCTCCTATACAGCAGCCTATGTCCGCATATTAGATCTTTTATTGATGGGACTGGCAGCCCTAGTGATTGCTAGAGGTTTTCTTAGTAGTGAAGTAATCCAGAAGATACTGACATCATCATCACATTATAGAAATACTTCTTGCTATTTTCAGGATCAAAAGCATTCTGAAGACTGTGAAAAAAAAATAAAGCTAACTACTGGTATCACAGATAACAAAAGACAGACAATTAACATGATTAGACAGTCGTTTAGGGAACCAAAGAACAGTGATGAACATGTAGCTCGTATGCTGTCAAAAAGAGGGAACAGGAGCATCTTTGTTGTTTTTTACTAGCGGTATCTAAGTTGGCGGCTACCTGTACATCCAAAAGAAAGAAGTCATCAAAAACATTATAAAAAGAAGAAAAGGAAATCACCAAAATAGAGAACTGTACTGTTTGTTCTTTTTTGTAGCGTCAATCTGTACTGATGTTAAAGCTTGTGCAGTATCTATTACCTATACCACACTTCTTTGAATCTAATGGCAAAAGATTTTTTGAAAGCTCAGCTGGAGAGATGAACTTGCTATAAATTCTTTTCAATAGTATTGCTTGACTTTTTTTTTTTTATTTCAATGGCATTTATTTTTCCCCAAAGCAATTTCAACTATTGCCTTACATACCTTTTATTTAATTTAAAATCAATAAAACAATGGGCATATACCCTTGGTATTCAAAAATGACATTTCTCCTTTGTTTTTACAGCACACAAACCAAACAAAAATCAATACTTTATCTTTCTACGCTTGAATAAAAAGGGTAGTAAAGCAGCAGGCTCACAGTGCTATAAAATATTGATTATGGAGTCTTTCAAGATAAATTACTAAGATTTAAAAATAATTCTTGGTAAGCCAGCACTACAGGGTTTTTTTTATCAGTTGCCACAACAGTTGGGGGAATATGTGCATCAGTATATGAGCTAAAATACATTACGCTAGGTGTAATTCTTTGTAACACCCTTCAGTGAAAAATGTACTCATAAACCATGTTTAAAAGTGAACATGTTTTGCATTTCTTCTGTAGGGGAAAATAATGCAAGTTTCATGATTAAATTCATTGATGACAGTCCAATGGTCGTGCAATATATGGAGAATCATATCTAACAGCACTGCATTCATCTGGAGTCAAACTGTGGTTATTAGCAGAAAAGAAATTTAGGAAAAGAAAAAAAAGGTTATTCTGAAAGCAATGCTTCTTTTTTTAGAAAAAAATAACTTTTCAAGATAGGTCTTCTTGGTGGATGTTATGGCACAATCAAGATCTACCTTAGTATTATTTATAAAGTATGTTTTGGAGAGAAATATAAGCTAACAATTTTTTTATGTGTCAGCTTACAGACTGCTTTAACAGATTTTTAAATTTAAAGTTCATTCCAATATGAATTTAGATCACTTACCAATTTTATTTTCCAAGCAAAACTCTAATGAATCATTAGCTGCCATTGAAACGTGCATATAAAACCCTAAATTTTAAATGTTGTAAATGCAAAGTTATTAAACAGTTTGACTTAGAGGATGATGAGCCTAAACAGAAAATGGGTTTAGCAGACTGGAAGTGTTGGTATATTGATGAATATTATTCTGTAAAATAAATCAAAGCCGTTACCAAACAACCTCACTACAATTCATCTTAATGTCTTTGCTGGTCTCCTAAAATACTAATTGCCTACCAATACCACAGCATAAAATACATAACATTATACCATGTGCTTTATCTTCACCCCCAAAGGACATTCTTAGTTTACAAAAAAGTAAGTCCAGCTGTAACTCCCAAGAATTGTTACATCTTAGCTTTGCAACTATCTTGTAGGAAATCTTTCCATCATTTCAAGGTTTCTGGAGAAATTTGCTAAGGTATTTAGTAATTTTACTTGAAAACTGGATTATTCCATTTATACAGGGTAGTGTTGTACTTTGTACTAAGTCCCATGGCTAAATAAGTTTTTTCCTGGATAAATTACTGTATAATGTGATGATGACAAAACCTGGCCTACAGTTGTCATGCTAATTACTCTATAAACTTGGAGGTCAGGTAACATTTCTTCCTAACTTCTCTGAGATTAGTGCTGCCAACTATTTGGGAGCACATTATCATTTGATTCAAGGGCATCGTTAGCATCGCCCTCAGTACAGATACCAGTGCTGTAGTAGTCAGAGGGATACCATGCTAGGCGGCACCAAGGCTGGCGTGCTCGTAACCTGAGCGTACAGCCTCTGACACACGTCGTGCTCAGGAAGCCAGACTGTCTCAGCAAGGTGCAGAGCTCCACACTTACCTGCAGGAAGCCAACACAGCTCAGCGCAATAGCTCTGACTTTATACTGAATCCTTCTCACAGCTTGATGGACACACCAACTATGAGGAATCTTTTTCCCCTTTCAAAGGGGTTGCGTGACCTTTTACAAAGCTCACCAGTGCACACTAAGAGTGTCCATAAAAGAAGGAGCTATGCAATGAAATTTTCCACTTTAGCTAGCTGCAAACTAACTCCCCCAGACACATATGTCATCGTAATATTCTGAACTGCAATGTAATGTGCAAATGCTTCTCTGACAGAAAACTTCACGTTCTACCAAGATTTTAACATTTCTTCAAGGTTTTTCTCTCAACAGTGAATGTGGGTTCAATCCAGATAAGGATTCCTTAAGTCAAAATTCCAAGAGCTTGCTCACTTTTCCCTAGCAAACATAAGGACTATACTAAAAAATAGCCAAAAATATGCCCTCCAAAAGGTGAGTGTTTAGTGGAAGTCTGTTCTGCTTTGAGACTTAAATACAAGTCAATGTTGATATCAAATGAAGGAAAGCAGAATAAAAATTTCCAGATTTCTGGAAAATAAAAATCTGAATAAAAATCAACAGAATTTACCCATCTAAATCCCAATTTCAAAACTCAAGAATATATGGAACTTAACAGAAACAATAAGAACGGATTCATGTCATTGATTTTTGAAGCCCAAGCAACAGGAAGTAAGGAATCTAAGTGTCTGGTGGATTCTTTATTCTTTTCCAGTGTAACACGTGATGAATAATTTTATTTTTAAAGTACTTACAGGAATTTTCATTCTTTGTCATCACTATTGGCTCCTGACTTAAAAAATAAAGATCTGAATAATCTTCACATTCAAAGAAATTAAAATTGAAGGAGACAGACCATATAGCCAGCCATGCTGATTTCCAGCAATTTTCTGTTGCAAAATTCAGTTTACACATGAAACTTCAGAAGGAAAGATGAAAAGAAAGATTCCTCACCTCTCCAGGTTTTTGGATGCGATTTTAGGAAAACAACAATTCTAAGTTCTAGTAAGCTTTTATAGTCCATTTTTGTGTCTGATAACTTAAACTAAGGAACTAAGGTATCTGGCACCCTGAGCTTGACCGATAGTTAGCTGCCTTTTTTTTTTTTTGATATATGCTTTGCAGAAAGCAAGAATGAAATTCAAGGCTATATTTACCTTTCTCACCTGGCTATGTTAATCCAGAAGACATTTAACTAAACAGATGAAGTCAGAGGTACACACAGTGTCTATCACATTTCTATTAAAATCACCTCAGCTTCTGAAAAAAACCCGCACTGTACTTTACATAGCATACCACTCTTACAGATCTCCCATAGGAAGCAAGGGAAAAATCCCATCATATTCTCATGGATAAATTTAGTCATGAGTGACAATGCTAAAATCTATACAGCTCAGTATTTAAGGGATTGAAACTAGTTGGATAAAATTTGACATAACTGTATCCTGATGGAACATGCTTCCAACCAAACTGGAAGCGTGCAATAAGAATTAAGTGGAATTTTCTTTCTGACGTCATCCTGTTTCAGCATTTTCCAATTCAAGTATCTCCATTGTTAGTTCCAAAATTGCCACTGATTTTGCATTCATTGTCATAGGATTAGTTAAAAGATTAAATTAAAATTGAATTAAAATTAAATTAAAGTTAAAATTAGATATCCCCCACAGAATAGTAAGGCAACAATTGCTGGAGCGATTTCTGAAATAATTACATTTAGAGACTGGAAAATTTCCTGCAAACCTAAGTAACACACAGCAGTAGCGGGCAGGCACAACACAATCTTGAGGCTACATGTTGTTCAGAAAGCAGAAAGTAGAGACCTCAGGAAATGATCCTTGGCAAAGGCGTTGTTTAATGTAGATGCTGAAGGAAGTTCAATGGAAAACATTTATCAGAAATTTCCGTCCAGAGAGGAGATATGCTGTTTTAGGGAAAAATGCAAATATTACTCAGCAGACCAAGGGCAAAGGAAATAGGAAATGGGCTAGAGAGTTCTCTGAAATAATCTGTCACTGAAATGTGAGAAAACATACTCGTGTGTTGGCAATTCTTTTATTTTAAAGCCTTTCGCAACTCAAGATCCTTTTGCAGCATTGTGCCATTATTTGAAAGTTGGCTACTTCCAGTTCAAACTTCTTAAAGGTAGGATAGAAAGCTTAATATTGTTCCTATCTTGACATATCATTTGCATGTTTATTATTTGAGCTTTCAGAATAACTTACAGGAAAACCATGAGCTTATCCCAGAAACAATACATCTTAGAAACGTTGTAACAGTTGACTTTGTTGCTTTTTACAGCCTGCAGAGAAACAGCAATGATTCAGTCAAAAGCTTTTAGAAGTCTCTCTAGGTAAAAGGGCAGAGTACACCTCTGCAAAGGGTGTCACCTCGGAGCCTGCCAGCATTCGGACAAAGGGTGGAGCAGTCCTTTTGGTAGCTGATGCGCAGAGAAGAGGAAACCTACTCCTTATATGCAACGCTAAATTTGTATGTGGGTAGAGAAAAAGATGGTGCTCTGAACGTTGCATTAACCTTGAAATACTTGAGTATACAGGCACTAAATATCAATAATGCCTTAATTACAATTGTATATTTTAGAACATTTTAGATTATGGTCAACTTCCAATGAAATTCAACCTCAGTAATGAAGCTGCTTGTATGAGTGAAGACAAAATATATGCTTATTAACATTTAACTATTGATATTTTTATCATAATATTATTGGTGAAATGAACGGAACAGTAAGTCCTTGTATAGGGGAATATACTAACAACCTTTCCTTCAGACATATCTTTTCTTCTCCACTTTGATGAAAAAAAAAAAAAAACTTTCTCAAAGGTAAAAATGAATGCTAGAAATCATAGCTGCTGCAATTAGAGTTTCATTATCTTTTCGACTCCAGTATCCTTGAGTTCTTATTCAACAAAATATTACCAGAATTGTAGTAATGCCCTCAGTTTGGCAGCTGCTTTCCAGGCTTATCTGAAAACACAGTGGGAAAGAGAGAGAAGTACATGATATGGAATATTCACACTGTTTAATTCCAGATACCAATAATATGAAACAAAACTCTCTGGATGTCTCAGCAGAAAAAGAGAGGCTACTCCAGAGAGCGATTTAGGGCAATTAAATTAGGCCCATTTTTCTGAATTGCACTCAAAAGGCTTATAAAGCTAGGGAAAGTGAATATGTCCTACAATGTCTGGTACCAAGAATACACAAAAAAATTGCAAGCTAGTAAGAAGCAATACACTAGGAAAATAATCAGCATGATTGCGGTCTTGCACTCAACTGGGTGCTTGTCTCTGTACGCCTGCTCGCCTGTCTCCATTGTTCACTGTTCCTATCTTTGCCCTCACACTACTTTCTGGTTTAAACTACAGTACCATGTGTTCCTCACCAGTTCCTTAATTTATAACGTAGATAAATAAAAGACTTCATCAAGAAGGATTCAACTAGATAGCGTACTCACATGCCTAAACGCTTACAACTTTTCTGAAGTAGGCTTTAATTTATTGTACATGAATAGAGGAAGTGGATCTTTATAAAGCGCCTCCTCGGTGAGGAAAAAACAGTTTAAAAGTATCTCATTCATAAAGCTTGATAACATCAAGAATGCTACAATGACCATGGCTGATGCAGATAAATGTGACAGTAAAATAGTGAGAATGCAACAGAATTGAATAGCAGAGCATAAGTAAAGAAGAAATCTAAGTTTGGCTTTGTTGAAAAAGAAAAGGACATAAAAATTACACAAATTAGTTGGGAGATATGATCAGAAAGCATTAAAGATGTTCTCAGTAGCTTTGTTGTTATTTCTGTAATTCATTATGCTTCACTTGGCAATACTGGGAGGACTGTGAGGGGTTCCCCGAGCCGTGTGGCCGGATCTCTGGGTAGGTACCAATTTTTGCAGGGCGCGGATGCTCTGCAGTGAGCTCGGTGGCCCCGGCTCCAAGACACGCATCCTGGTGGCATCTCAAAAGCAGACTTGAGAGCCCTGAAGCCCTGAACCTGCCCATTGCACACACCGGGGGACTGACTGGAGTATTATAGTACTGGCTTATTTTCCAACTGTTCCTTTGAAAGGAAACTTGAGTGCACAATAGAGCAGGGCACCGCGTGGTTTCCTCCCATGCGGAAGCAGGGTGCAGCAAAGCATGCCTGGAGAGCAGCATGGGGAGCACCTCAAGAACTGCTCTCAAGCATAGACTCGGCCTGTATTGCCAACATATATCATAGCTCCGCCACATCAACAAATGAGAAGGATACTGAAGTAATTTGTATATTGCACTTTTTATTTTTATTAATGGGTATCAAATGGCTTGGCAGGGAGGAAGGAGTTAAAAAAGGGAGAAGCTATATACATGAAGAAAATAATCCCTTTACCTCCAAGTTTCATGACATTTATATATAATTAGGTAGTTCTATCTTTTTTTAAACACTGCGTATCTTAGAGCTATGTAGGTAGTGATGACAGCTAACTATTCACATGGCTATGTAAAGTGAGATGTCAGATTCAGATAAATTTGTCTAGGAGAGTTCATTTAAAAAAAAACGCACCGCCTTGCTGGTAGTGTCAATAAAATGAACTAATCTTGCCTAATTCTCTTACGCAGTAGAGCTGACCTCCATTGGATCAGGTTTGGGAAATAAGTTCGGGAATATCAAGGGGATGAAGAAGTTTGTAATCCTCTTACTCTTCCTATAAATACTGCATGGACAACCATAAGGTTTAGGTTTAATTGTAAGAAACACTGGTCTGGTTGTTTATTTTTAAAGGGTTCCTTATTTCTACTGTTAATTGCTGGTAGATATCCTGTGCCACCTACTGAAAAACAGCCAATATGTTTACTGCTTTTTAGTCCTGCAATTAAGAGATTTGCCTATTTTTGTTAAAATATGAACAATTTCAGACTGTAACAAGAACATATCGCCTTCACTTACACTTAGAGCTTTACTGTCAAAAAACTAACCAAAAATAGCCCTCAAAACACTCAGCATACAGCAAGATAATGTGTCACTTCAAGTACCAATTTCTGCAAATATCGTATCTAATAGGTCTTCTGTATTCATACTAGCATACTCTGAAGCAGGAAAACAAGAACCAGGTAACTACGTGTCTCTAACTCTTGGGGGATTGACCATTTTCCATTTGGAAAATGCCTGTTAACACAATTACAGCCATGCAAAGCAAGGTTCCTTAACACTCTGTCTGTTCTGATGAGACATAATTGATTTAAACCCATATGGAGTCAAATATGCTCTCTGTAAATATAGAAGGTCAAAATAAGCAGCGATGCCAGGATCTGTGAAACGACTGAATCCACAGATGTCCATTTTAAAGAACAAGAAACTACTTACTCCTGGGGCACAGGAGACATGAGTAATCTCTATATAAAATACACATACGTGATATACAGCTATTATAAAATTCCCAGTTTAAACTCCTTTCACAATATGGTGCTATCATACACTGGTACTAAATAAACAACCTTAGAAAACGTCACCCTATAGTTGTCCTATAATGATATATCTAAAATATTTTAAAAAGTATTAGGCAGTGCTAAATTGTCATGGCATCCTACCACTTCACTTTGGACCAAACAGGGCCACACCTATTTTGCACAGTTTAGCAGTACCTACTTTGCCACAGAATGTACAAGGATAAAGTAATCCTTAGGGTAACTATGTGTGCAGCAGCTATATTCAGAAATTTGACTCAATGAGCCTTCAAAACAACCATATGAGGCAGGATTTAATTATTTAACTTCAATATCAAGAAATAAAATTGCATAACCTAAAGTGTGCAACATTTGAATGTTTTGCTCAGAAAAGGAACAAGATTGTCTACTTCTGTTTCTTTTAAGAAAATATGAAGGCTTTACATAAAACCTTGCTTACTACATGCTGGATAATTATCTTGTCAAATAATAAGACAGTGTCAATTTTGTTCCATTAGTTGAAGATACTATAAATTACATGGAAAATGTCCAAGGAATAATAATATCTAGTAACACCATCCCTTGGAGGAGTTTTAGGTTTTTTTTTTTTCTCTCTCTCTGCACTGCATGTTCAGTGTAGAGAATTTTTAGACAGAAAGGCCCCCAGATTTAGCCCAGAGACTGAAGCATAAATACCCAGAAGGGGAAATCAGCTCCATCAAAGTCTGTATGTCATATTATATTTACAAGCAGATCCAAGTGTGTGATGATTGGTACAACATAATCTAGATCAGGCTCACTGAACAAGGTCAATGGGATGGAAGAATTGGCATCCTTCTCACTTCCTCTTACCACAGAATATATATGTGCATCTGTTATAGCAGCAGATAGTCTGGCTGACACTGTCATTTTTCCCTGTATGCAAATCCAACACAACACCTTCTCTCAAACACTCTGGAGTGTATACTACAAATAACTCTGTACTATAAATAACCTGCAAAAATATGCACCAAAAAAATTTCAGTATCTTAAGGCAGTCTGCTTAGTTTTGATGAAACTCTAGGAATTCTTAAGTATATGACTTATTCTCTGAACTGAACAGTGGGCTAATTTTACTCTGCAACTCAATTTAAAGATGGCCAGTGCTGGATCAGTACAAATAAAATAAGCAGATAAAGGATGATTAAAGATTCCAGCATTTTTAAGGCTCTTTGTAAAATTTACTGTTAAACAATATTCATAAATGAGGGGATCCAAAAGTCACTGAGAAAGGGATAAACCCCATTAACTCCAGCAATCCTGCAGGTCCTGTTTCTCTGGGCAACCCTGGATTGTCACAGGGTATTTCATGGATCTTTGCAATTACATGTGTAACAACTTAGAATCACAGAACAATTCAGGCTAGAAGGGTCCTCTGGAGGTCCTAGTCCACCTAGCCCAACCTTCCTGTCAAAGAAGGATCAGCTATGAAGTAATAGCTAGAATGACATTTTAATAAAATAAGATGTAGAAAAACATAGGAAAATAACAGCAAAAAGATGACTTTGCAATAGATACTTACATATCAGATTTTCAATTAGCGACCTTTAGTAATAGCTGGCACACATTTACTGAAATTAGGATCAAGTATGTTTTCTCTAAAAAGATTGAAGTAATTTTTTTTTCTATTTATTTATACTTTTATGAGCATAAGAATTGTAAAAGAGAACCAACACTCTATCTGGTTTGCAGTCTTGCAGAGGAAAGCAATGTTGTCTCACATGGTTGAGACTGAGGTATGGAGACACATCTCTTTATGACTATATCTTATTAGCAGTCTGGTTTATAAATATTGTAGAAAATAGCTAAATAATATCACATTTTAGATGTGGGCTGAAAAGACTGATCAAAATTTTACTAGACTGAAATGTTTCCCTGTTCTTTGAACCCTCTCAGGTCATGTGTTTGGGAGACCAAAACAGTCCGTGATTCTCACAGGCAACCAAGTACAATGGGATTTGTTGTGGCTTTATTGTCTGATATGGTTAGATACAAAGGAACATCAACCCCTCCCACCCCCCAGCAATATCCAAAGGGAAAAGCAAACTGCAGTGCAAATAATATCTCAGCTTTTAGTTTAAGGGATTTAAGTATCTTAATTTTATAACTTTTTTTTTTTAAAGAAATCACATACTAAAAACTTGTGTATTATAATCCAATACTCTCTTTCAGTTCCAATTTTTGCTTTTTTTTCCTCCTGTGCCTACTGTTCGCGCTGTCAACATTTCTTTGGTCGTGTTGGTATCCTTAGAATTACAAAGTAAATGTACTGTATCAAAGAGCCTGAGACATAGAAACTTGTATAACAGCTTGTATTACACTATGTCAAAATGGAAAAGAACACGTGACCCCGTTATCAACTTGCAATAGCTGATATAACACACATTAAGTCTCTAGAGATAGCAGGAACATATTGAAGCTACTCATGTAATACAAGCAGCAGATCATATGCTATCGTTCATGAAAGAGGGAGCTAGGGACAGTCAAAGAAAATGGTTTAGACCGTGCAGGATAACTTGTAGCAGATAAATAATCTACAATGGCTAAGAACTTTTGTACCTGTGAGGATATCCTATTCAAGTAATTTGAAATACAATTAGATCCTATTTTAATTTCCATTCTTGTTTTGCAAGGCATAATGAAAAAGTACCTTTTAAAAAATAAGAAACTTGTCCACATTCCACTTGTGAATGTTGACTTAATCCACATGTCAGTAAGTCAACAATGTGCTTTTTCATTTTACATACATAACTCTTCAGTGGGACTTCAGGTTAAATATATTTGAATGCTTTGTGAGGTGAAAATAATGATGATACATGTATTTATTTCCTTTTCCCTAACTATTTTGTTAAACTAGTTCCTTTTTTCTCAGCATTCCACTGTTTTTCATTCAGACTTTACAAAAATCCTTTCCACCCCACTGGCTCAAAACCTTGTCGTGCCAAATTACTCATGACATCGCTGTCTTCAACATGCCTGGCTGTAGTACTGCAACATTTTTCAGTTCACTGTCTTTTCTCCATTTACCTGCCTCATTCTCTGTATCAGTCTTGCAGAATCTTTCCTCCTTTCTAGCTGCTCCTGAATGGGAACAGGCAGCTTGCAGAGGAGTGGAGAAAGAGTAGAGAGCCGGGGCAGAAACCTAACATTTTCTGCACACTTCACAGTTTTACAGACTCCTGACAATGGTAAACCATTTGGCATGACTGAAGCAAACGGAGATGAGAGAGAGATTGGCAATGAGTATCTAACTATGTGACAGTGCTAGGAAGAAGAAATACTGTAAAGTTGAGCAGAGGTAGAAAACACGTAAGAAATAATTTTACATAACCCTAGAAAATGTCTGGAGGCTTTTTTTGAAACATGGTTTTCAGTACTTTTTCAGAAATTTTGTTCTTTGCTGACAGCAATATTTTTACCATTTGGAGGACAGCATTTATTATTCATCTTTTACTCAGATATTCTGAGTTATTATTATTATCGAGTTATTCTGCTATTCGTATTTGGTTGTTTATTCATCTTGTAAGAATTACAGTCTTTCAGTAAATGTTAAGTAAGAATTTGAATATATCACTTAGTTTCCTAAGTACATATCCAGTACAAAACCTCTATTAAAGAAAGAAAAAGCTGCATGGTTTTAGAGAACAGCAGATCAAAGCTGCCTGTGAAAAGAAATGGTGTCTTAATAAGAGAACTGGGATTGCTTTCCAAAGGCCAGTCTTAATCCTTTCATATAAAATTCATATATGGAAGTAAACTCGGGTCATGCTTCAAGTAAGTTATTTCAGCAATTAAGTTATGAAGTCTAACTCGAGTATTTGTCTAAAAATACTAAGCATGTGACCATAAAAAGCTTAAAACTGAGTTCCTTTAAATCTTAATGCATTATGGAGTATTATTTGAGATAGTCAGAAAAAATGGCCATGAAAATGAATGCAGTATTGCTGACACAGTTTGGTAGGGGATATTTTTTGTTTAATATACTGAATTTAAATAATTAATTTTTGAACTATGACTTTACTGCACTAGAAAAGCTGTACACAAATTGAGATCTCTATGCACAGTACAAATCATTTATTAGGTCACAAACATTCTCAAGACTTACACATAAAGACATTATGGTAGAACTGGAAAACACAGGAAATAAAACTACTACCTGCCTCCATTTCTACTCCTAGTAGCATAAAATCTCCTGTAAGAAGTGAGATCAAATACAAAAGATGTGCCATGAGGTAACCTACTAAAGATACTAAATGCTTTAACAACAAGTTACAAACAATTATCTTTGGCTCTTGGATACTTATTCTCATCCTAAATTTTTTTTTTTTTTTTTTTTTTTTTAAGCCATTAACAGCTTTTTAGCAGGACTAAGGCTTTTTGTAGTATAAGACGTATTTAACTAGGCCTCTAGTACTAATGCCATTCCTACAAGCAGTATTTTGGTAACTGGTGTCTCCTGTTCAGTGAATATGTAACCCTAAAAACCTAAAAATCAAGCCTAAGGTATGGAAAAGAAACAAGCTGCTAATCTATCCATTAAATAAAAGATTTGACTGTAACTACTCCATGAGTTTCTGCTCACACTTTCACTTTTGTCCTGTTAGATGCTCCAATTAATAAATGGCCATTTGTGGTTTAAAAGAATGGTGTTCTATCACTTTTTTCATACTGTACATACTGTAAGCATACGCAGAATTAAACCGTTCTTCCACTGCTTTCTGCTCTCCGCAATTATTTTACACTCAAGCTTCTTTATCTAAAGGTTCTTCCCATTGAGAATTTAGCTGGCGTTATTAAAGTCAGGTAATTACGTTGATAAAGTTTTACCAGTAAAGTGTCTCATCTCAGGATTTTGAAAATTTGTCTTAGTATGTGCTTATACTCTGGAAGGTAAAGTGCAAGATCCTTTAACAGCCTGAGGTATTTGTCTCTATGTATCCGAAGTCAGATAAAAATGACAGTAATTGAGAAAGGGTAAGAATGTAGCTGTTTCCTTATTCAATAAAGACAGAAGTAGAAGGAATCTATTTTATAGGAACTTTACATCCCCATTATAATTTAGAGTTTGGAAAAATCTTCACAAAGAAGGGAGATATTTAAGTCCTACATTGCTTAAATAGATACTGAAAATTATTTTGCTGGTATCTGTTACTGAATTGCTAACAGAGAATTAGCTTCCAAGAGGAATCAAACAGTTGGAGGCCTTATTTGAAATTATGAGAAATAAAATGTCAGCCACTTAAGGAATCTATAAAATTTCCCTCCATGTAAACATCTCAGTGATGCTTCTTTTAAATATGTTTTGTTTGAAGCAGTATTTCCTAGATAAGAAATAATAATTACACGTCTTTCATCTGTTTGGTTCATCTGCTCCTACAGTTAATTTCTCCTTCAGCATTTTAATTGACTGTCAGTACTCTTCATGCTGTGGGAAGCATTAAGTCACAATAGATTTATAAACGTTACAACTGTATTTTAAGAGGGACCAATAGGGTGGTGGTTGTTAGTATGCTGTAATGGCAAAAGAGCTAGCTTATGTTTAAATGGATTTGTTCAGTTTAGAAAGCTCATTGTTTGGAAACAACCTACTTTAATGTCTTTGTGAAACATAATGCAGACCCAGGAAATGGCAGCATGCTTATGAAACCATTACCGTGTGTCCCATGGTTCCCCTCATGTCGTTCATGCCCTGCTCTGAGAGTTCATTATCATCACACAGAATTAATGTGCTCTGTTCTGCTGAACTCACAACACAATATGCTGAACACAAAGCTCTCTGAACAGCTCATGGCTGAGCTAATAAATCCAGGCTTTCAGCTGTTTCAGTGTTTACGGTGTAAACACAGCCCAACTGTCCCCTTGTCCTTGCTTTGACAAAGGATGTTAAGCGTCAATACGACAATAACTTTGAAACCTCATCCCCCTCCTTGAAGATCTTTTCCCCTAAAATACGCTCCTGCTTTTCTGTAAGCTGTCAGGGCTTCTGTACCTCCTCCAACCTGGCCTATTTTTAAAAGCCAAACAGAAGTCTCTGTCACATGCTTCAGTAGACCTTTGTGTTTTTTAAAGTCATTGTTGCACAAGCTTACTATCTCTAGAAGGGCATACAACAGCTTCCTGACAGCTTGTTTTGAAGAATTTTCAACTTCCGCCAATTTTTTCTCAGCACCTTGGTAGATTTATTTCTTAACTGATTACATTACTATGTAATATAGACACTTCAAACAAAAAAAGTTTCATTAGAAAGACTTACTTGCCACAAAATCTTATACAACAAACATTATTACTGTGTTGAAAGAAAGTACAAACCTGGCAACAACTTCTCTACAACTTATTATCCATCTAGCATTATACACCTTTGAACTTGGAGTGATTAACCTAAAACATGTGGGAATAGACTGCTAGTTCCTTCTTGTCAGAGATACATAATTTTTGTAATACAACTGTAATAGCTTGGGGAAAAAAATGTTTTCAAAATGCAATCTATATCTATTTTACTTATATGAAGTTAGTTCTGGAAACTAAGACAAGCTTTTGCATTTGTTCCAAAGGCATTTGTATTATTTAAACAAACATTAACAGCTAGATTCTAATTTTATGTGATTTAAAAAAACCTCCAAGTTGATCTCACAGTGTTTCCTATTTAAAGAATCATATAAGCCTCAAGAAACTGTGTTTATAAACAAGGGTACAGTTAAGATAAAGCATCTACAGCTTATTCTATTGAAACACACAATATAGCTAAAATCTGTTTGCATTTAACAGTCACTGGAGTGAAGCCAAGAGTACAGTTTGCCTCCCTGTTACAAATACTAACAAATAGGTACTGAGCTGTACTTTTTTTTTTTTTTTTCCATTTTATTTCTGTTTTATCAATCTGAAAACGGAATGTCCACCTCTGGTCTTTTTCTTTGGAACATACTGGGCTAGTGACACACTTTCTCCTTAAACACTAATGCCTTTGGGAGATAGTTCAGTACTATAAATACTGCAGAATGACCTTTATGAGAACCAGCTGAAAACTCAGGACCGCTCAGTCATTACATCCCCTACAGGACTTTTGTCCACTATTTCAGTCAGCTTCAACCTCAGAGAACCAGCTCCCATGCCAGGAGGTGGGCAGAGCTGCGAATGGAGCTCCAGCAACCTCCAGTCTAAGAGATCCTTAAATAGAAAGGCTTTCATTGACAGATAAAGACCCAAACGAAGACAGTTTCAGGATTTCTAGGATTATTAGTGCTGTTAGTACTATTATCAGAATTAGCAATGCTTCCTCCTGTTTTTCATTGCACTCTCAGGATTGAAGGAATGGTAGTATGGGCAAAATTATTTTATTCAGCCAGGAATATCCCAAAAATAATCCTAGAAAATAACCTGTTCAAGGACAGAAAATCTGACATTTTCTGCTGATGTCTAACTTAAACAAAGCCATTTAGGAATACTTTGGTTTGGGAACAGAGATGGCCGTGGACCCATCAAAATCTCCCCTCACCATTAGGAATTCAATGGGCTAAATGAATGCCAGACCATAAGCCTACTAGATAAATGCCTAGAGAAAGCCCCAGTGATTGAATAAAAACTATTTCTCAGAGAGCAAAAGAACTGTGCCCTGGACTATGTTTTTGTCACCTGTCCATCTTGGTATGGAAAAAAAAGGTATTGGTATATGGTGAATGGGAAAGGGCGTGACAAGCAAGACTGAATGAGTCCTGTGAGTACAGAACTGCTAAACGCCTGAAAGCAAGAACGAGAATTGGTTATGATTGGAAACTTTAAGTATTTCTTGAACGAGGTCCATATGAAAATTTGAAAATATGAGTCTCACAAGCCATGAGCTACAAACCTACTTCCCTTCTGAAGGATCTGGTAATGGCAATAGTAAGTAGGATTATTTTTCTGAAATCAGTTGAAATTGGTTTTAAACTAAAGAAGAATAGATTTAGACTGGATATAAGGAAGAAATTTTTTACACTGAGGGCGGTGAAGCACTGGGACGGGTTCCCCAGAGAGGCGGTGGAGGCCCCATCCCTGGAACCATCCCAGGCCAGGTTGGACGGGGCTCTGAGCACCCTGGGCTGGTTAAAGCTGTCCCTGTCACTGCAGGGGCTGGGCTGGGTGGGCTCTGATGGGCCCTGCCCACCCAAAGCATTCCGTGATTCTATGATTCTCTTTACACCACAGAACAGATTAATGGTTTGCAGCAGGCAAAGTTATTTCTAAACCCCTTCTCTAATTTACATAAAGCAATTAATATTCTGAAAGAATGTTGTCTGGTATATTGATGGAAATATAATTAACAAAATCAACACAACATTTACATCAGTATTTGTTTTGATAAACAACAAAATGTGCTGAAGACATTGTTTTTGGAATAAATCGGTATTTGTTTTTTTTATTGATGGCATGAGTTGGCCCAGAAGCTCAATTATCATTCAGGATTTTAATTACAGCCAGAGCAACAAATGGTTGCAAATTCCAACAATAGCTCTCAAGTTTTTGAGTCTTAATCACCCTTCCTTCACTGCAGGGAATATATTTTTAAAAGTATTTATTGTTTAAACAGCAATTTACCCTATAGTGCAGGAAATCCCTCAGGAAGATCAATAAAGTCTTAACCCTAAGGGGCTTGACCAAGGCTGACTAGCACCTAAACCACAGATGATGCTCAGAACCAAAATCAGTTTAGTATGAAAAAACTAAATTTAACTTAAAAAACTCCCATGGTAAAAACACTGCCTACAAAATTCTATCTGCTTTAAGCTCTACGGAGGATTAATGGCTTTCTACTCCTGAAAAGCAACAAAAGCCTCTCTCATCTTAGACAAACCTACAGAACATTTCACAGTCATGTTTGCAGGTCCTTAAAATATCTTTCTTTTGTTGGCATCCATAATGATAATAACATTCAATACTGTTTGTTCTATATTAAAAATTGCTGAAGTTTAATATTCTCTATTAAAAGTACATTCATAATTAATTTTCCACCAGTTGATACATTTTAACAGTGCTTACAGCATTAATCTTTTGACTCAGCTCAAAGTCATGAAAAATAACAGGAATTCTTGCGTTAGTAGTCCAAGCTATTTTGTTTGCCATCCTTGGGTTTCATTTGGTTTTTTTGACTTGAACAATGTCAATGTAACTAGAAAATTAATTATAAAAAATATTTCTGAAGTCAAGGAGGGAAGGATTTAAAAAATAAAGAAACCCTGTCTATTTCCTTTGCTTTTTTTTTTAAATTTAAACGACACATTTGTTGCTTTAGCATGTATTATCCAGCTTGTGCACAGATCTTTATGCTGACCTAATTATTTTTTGCCAGACTATGCATTTATAAAATGTACACGGCTTACACCCAGGGATCTGCAAAGAACTACAAGTTCCTTTTTTTATACAGGAATGGTTAAACCAATAGCTCCGCATAGTGAAATCTGCCTTGAGTTTCTCTTTTCACTTCACATATTTCAGCCTGAAATTAGACAGAAATGGAAGTCTTCCTCATTTACTTCTGTTCTTACACTATTTTTGGTTTGTCTTATACTGGCCTGCTTTAGAGTTCTTGTTTTATTCAAGTCTATCTTCAAACTAGCGAGCAACTCCATAGCAGGATCTGCCACTGTGAGAACATGAGGATGGTCATTGGGGGTGAGACCAAAGGTTTCCTCCTGCAGTGACCAAAAGCAGATATCAGGGAAGTGTGCAACAGTAGAGCAAGCATACAGCTGAATGTCCCCAGAGCTAGACATGGTTTGTCGTATTTAGTAATCCTAATGATTCTCTCTCTGTAAACTTGTCCAATCTTTCTTTAAGCCTGTGTTAACTTTTATATCCCTAACACCCTTTGGTAGGAGTACTACAGTCTAATTCCTTCTCATATAAAAAACCTGCTTCCCTAGTTCTGAATCAGAGCAGCTCATAGTATTCAAGAGGGCCAAAAAAAATGATCAGAGGGATGGAGCACCTCTCCTATGAAGAAAGGCTGAGAGAGTTGAGGTTGTTCAGCCTGGAGAAGAGAAGGCTCCAGAGAGACCTTATTGCGGCCCTTTAATAAGTAAAGGGGGCTTATAAGAAAGATGGGGACAAACATTTTAGCAGGGCCCATTGCGATACGACAAGGGGTAATGGTTTTAAATGAAAAGAGGGTAGATTTAGACTAGATATAAGGAAGAAATTTTTCACAATGAAAGTGGTGAAACACTGGCACAGGTTGCCCAGAGAGGTGGTAGATGGCCCACCCCTGGAAACATTCAAGGTCTGGTTGGATGGGGCTCTGAGCAACCTGATCTGGTTGAAGATGTCCCTGCTCATTGGAGGGGGGTTGGGCTAGATGACCTTTAAAGATCCCTTCCAACCCAAACTATTCTATGATTCTAAGATGCAAGCGAATCATGAATTCGCTCATTGGCACAATGTTTTCTCTCTATTTCTTTTCAAATTATTCCTAATTATGTAGAAATGAATATTATTAATAATAAATATTATAGATTTAATCTTTTTTTGGTCATTTTACATTTTCATGGGACTATAATCATAACCCAGGATCTTGCTTCTGGGTAGTCACACACAACTCGTAGTCCACCATTTCATCAGCGCATAATTTGACATTTCTCTGTATTGAATCTCATCTGCCATTTTATAGCCCAGTTACTGAGCTTTGCTGACTTGTTGGTCAAATCTACAACGCTTCACTGTCAGTCCCTGACTTTGCTATCCTGCTAGTCAACATCATCAGGAAAGGTTAACAACTTGTAATTCAAATCCTTTTCCCAATTGTTATAAACATGCTGGACAGCAAGGTCCAAGTACAAAGCCTCATGTAACTCTACTAATAATTTCCCCCAAGGTTAAAAATGACCTTTTACTCCTATCTCTTGCTTCCCACTTTAGCCAATTATTTATCCATTTATGGACCTTCCTTATTATCCCATTGCTGTATAGTTTCCTTAAAACATTTGATGATGATTTTTGTCAAAAGTTTTTTAGGAATCTATGTAAACTACATAGACAAGAACATGCTTTCTGAACCCACCAAAAAAACGGTATGTATTTTGGGTCATAATTTCCCTTCTTCCCAAATACAGCAAATTCATCCATGTGTGTACTAATTCTATTTTTAGAAGTAATACTTCTGACAAAACCATGAAATACATAGGCCTGTATTTCACTGAATCTAGAAGGTCTCAATAAGGCATGAAAAACGTAAAGAAGTCTAACTGTACAGTAGGGAGCAGAGAATATGACAGGTAAGCAGCAAAGTAGCGGACTGACTAATAAGCAGGATGCATGTAGTCTAGTTATAGACTGACATCGTTCTCTAGAAGACTTTTTCTGTTATTACATACAAAAGGATATGCAGACCAGGAAACATCCAGATATGACACCTAGAAACAGCAGGAGCTGTAAATACATGGTTTCAATAATTACTGGTGCTTGTGTGCATGCTTAAGGATAAAATGAGTAATCAATCAGAAACTGAGATGCATGATAGGTAATAGCAGATAAGAAAACATGGGAAATGAAGAGCTGTAGCTTGGCTTCTCTGGCTTATAGATGAAAAGTAAAACTTTCAATGCTGTTCATCAGTCACAGTATAATTCTTGCTACCTCAGATGCAATGTCAGATAAATGTATTTCCATGGTGAATCCAACCTTGAATCAGATTCTGCTGTTTTTTTAAAAGTCTACCTGGGCCGCCTTCGAAAAATATTCTGGAAAAAAACCTGCCATATTTGAGTACATGTTTTAATGATGCTTAATACTGGCATCTAGATATTTTTCAGGACTACAGAAAGAAAAAGAGTTGTTTTCAGTGATATTATGCCACATATGGGACAAAAGGCTGTGTTAATTCACTACCAAGTGATTTTGGGAGCGTCTTAGAATAGCCAAACACACAAATCCAACTAGAAGTGATTCTTCTAGAAAGCTGTGTTGCCCTCTACTCCCTAGCTACAGGGTTAACATTCATAATTTCTTTTCCAGCTTTGTCCCTTACTCTCTACTGACATATCTATCAGCAGCCAACAGAAAGATCTTTTTTGTTAGGTATCTTTCCTAAGTATCAATTAATGTCAATTTCTATTTAGACATTTGTCTTGAAGAAATCAATACCATTTACATTTTTACTCCAAATGATATAATTGTATTTTAAAATGTCAAAACTTCTAGAAAGAATCACTGCTCTATTATTAGATCATTTCTAAAACGTCAGTAGTCATCAGTGCTTCAGCAAACATGGACAGGTACAACTATCACAGTTCTAAGTGTTCATGAATTTGCTAGTATTTGGTTACCAGAAAGTTTCCTTTGGTCACAGGAATTACTAATCTAGAAACACATTAATATTCCCTGGCTTGGAGGCATTTGAGCATACTTGCTCGAATCAAATATGTAAGGAAGAACCCAGGACAACCATATTCTCAGTTTGTCCTCTGACTTTATGTGAACAGGCTTAAGTTCTAATACCTGAATTTCAAAGAAAAAACTGATGGTCAGAGCTGCTGGCTTTATTAAGATAAAACTATTCCTACTGAAATATAAGACCTGCTTCTTCTAGTTACAGCCAATATTTATTTTTTGTACCTTTTAGCCAGTTCTCACTCTATCATGTGTGCAAATGAAATACAGGTTACATATGTAATTGAATTAACATGAAATTCTCATCAAATAATTACTTTTAGTCAGACTTCAGAAGAGAGCCCCTGGTAGAAATGCAAAGATAGCATGTCAAATACTTGCTCTGAAGTACATGAGGTTCTCACTCAAAGTGCTATTTTCTCACCTATCTGAAACTCAGGATTCTCTGACACACAGAAAGATGTCTGACGTATCTACCCAAATCCTACTATAGCACTACAAACCCCATTTATAATCTTTTCATTTTAACTTAAAACATGCGCCTGAAGAAAAAAACCATCCCTTTTATCATGCCATTTTTTCAAAGATTGTGATGTTTCTTTCACCATTTATTATTGAAATTGAATAGCCTATAGATGCATCATAATGAACAGTAGCTATATACAATGTATCTCTAGGCTGTCCAACAAGGTGACACTGAAAGACTTCAATTTTAAGTTGTATAAAATTGTCTTTCTTACTGAGCTCTAAGGTATGAAACAGTTCATGTTTTGACAGCTTATTTAACAGGCTTTACTAACTTCACAGGCAGTTTTCTCTTTGGCCATAAAGCAATATAACTGGAGTCAACCAGTTCCAGAAGGAAGAAAAAGACTGAAAAAATGATGTAAGAAATAGTAAAAATGCATACACTATAAAAAAAAAAAAAAAAAGCTATTTTCTAAAATAAAATCAATCATTTCAAGTTTATGCATCACTTTTCCTTCTGCAGCAGCTCTAACATTCAATGCAATTTGCTGAACGCTCTTGTTATTCTAAGGCACATACCATGACTGTGTCACAATTTTCCTGTCTAATTAAATAGAAACAGCTTTCTGAGTCATATCCAAAGAGGCACTGCAGTCTTCCTAATACACTGTCACATGCACACGTGTTGGCTTTCACTCTAAAATAGCCTTTTATCTGTTCTCACATGGCTAAACATCTCACATCTCAGTATTTCTTTTTTTGAGAATTCTCCTTTAACCCTTAGTTCAATATTTGAGGAATATTTCATGAAGCTGCTGAAAGGTCTGGAGCACAAGTCTTACAAGGAGCAGCTGAGGGAACTGGGGTTGTTCAGCCTGGAGAAAAGGAGGCTGAGGGGAGACCTTATCGCTCTCTACAACTACTCAAAAGGAGGTTGTAGTGAGGTGGGTGGTGGTCTCTTTTCCCAAGTAACAAGTGATAGGATGAGAGGAAATGGGCTCAAGTTGCACCAGGGGAGGTTTAGATTGGATATTAGGAAAAATTTTTTCACAGAAAGGGTTGTCAAGCACTGGAACAGGCTGCCCAGGGAAGTGGTTGAGTCCCCGTCCCTAAGGGTATTTAAAAGACGTGTAGAAGTGGTGCTTGCGGACATGGTTTAGTGGTGGACTTGGCAGTGTTAGGTTAACGGTTGGACTCGATGATCTTAAAGGTCTTTTCCAACCTAAATGATTCTATGATTCCATTTTTTTCCATGGAAAGTTTTGTATTCTGTGTATGACTTAAGCAGGAGATTTAAGATTTTGAAGGAAAAACAAAAGGACTTGACGAGAAGAACTAGTCTATAGCTAAATTAATCCAAAAAGTCTGTTTCCGTTGTGCAAGAGGCAGTATTAAAGAAAATGTTTGTTAAAAAAGGGGGATAAACATGGAGCTATCTCCATCAGATAAACAGTATTTGAAAGAATATCAGTAAGAAGTAGTACACTAAGCCGCAAAATGTAACATAAATGTTCAGCCCTGTAATTACTCTTCATGATTAAAAATCTTGGCTCAAAACTCTTAAAATCTGACTATTCAATTTTGATTTTCTCTCTAGTAATATTTCAGAGTTTATGAGAATTTTCCCTGAATATTTCATGCAAATATAACAATAGGTTTTATTTTAAAAGGTATTCCTATGCATATTTTCTTGAAGTTGTGGTGCTTTCATTGTATACACAGCATGGGGATTACTGTAAAAATATCACCAGAAAAGGGGGGGGGGGGGGAAGTATAGCTATCAAAACTAATGAAAAAAAACCCCAACCAACTTCAATTTTATTACTGGAGAGAGTTAATTTTATGCAGTGATTATTTAGGAAGAACATGGAAAAAATATGTGTAGTCCACTTACTGTTTTAAAACTGAAGTTCCCTACAAATTTAAAGTACTACTTTGTACACAATGTTAATATTTTGAAACAGCTGAGTAGCTTTGATTATATATTAAAGAGACGAGGAGTTTCAAACTGGGTGTTTTTCAATGTGTCCTTCAGGAAGAATCTGGTAGTCCAGACACACCAAAGATAACATCTGTGTTTGTAGGTACAGTGCCCAGAAACTTTTTCATTAAAAACCAGACCAGAATAGGAAAAGCAGTATTTGTGCCTGCTATTCATACAAAACTAAGTGGTTAAAGTATTCCCTCCAGGTGTGATGACCTATTCTATGTTGTTCTCAGTCTGATGCAAAGCCACCTTCCTGGGAAAGGGCTGTATATGATCATCAGACGTTATAATCACCAGATTACAAACTGCTCTGGGGTAAACATCACTAACATTCCTGTAGCTAGATCAATGCACAATCAAGTGCGTTAAATGGACAAAGAGCGAGCAAGGCTTACAGCAGTCATGGTGTTTATCTTGGAGAGGAGATGGACCTTTTCCGCATTTGCCTTATGATTATTTAATAAAAAACACATTCTTGGAAAGTGGGTAGGAACCTACATAGCACTTCCAAGACAAGTGTCCTATCCACTGAATCAGAGAATTACACTTTTCAGTCACCCACTTTCTCTGGCCCAGCATTGATTATTTTCAGCAGTGGAACTGTTTTAATTGGAAGGTATCTGAGAACAAATCTAGTCTTGGGGATACAGTACTTTTGTAGGAGAGGAGAAATTAAGAATTCCAACTGATGACCAACTCAGGCTGTGACTAATTACTTACAGTCTTATATGACGCATCCAATAAACCAGTCTAACACATTAACCAGCATGAGGAAAGAGTTCATCTGGTAAAACTCTGTCTTAGGTAGTGCTCCATCTGTAAGAAAGGCACATTTTGCAGTCCAAATAGTATTTAACAGGAGTAGACTTTGTCTGAAATGAGGCTGGTAACACCTTGCAAGGAACTGCCTGCTTCATAGAAAAATGAGACAGAACAGCAAGAAATGTTCACTAACTGTTGTCTAAATAAGCAAAGTGGGATGGAATGGCAGCTAGGTGTTTGTTTTTTTCAAATATAATGATGTTTCCATGCTGTATAGCTTCAGAATATTGAAAACATAACAGATTAAATAATTGATCAATTTGAAAAACAATTTGTTGACCTTTCTCGGCTAATCAATTCCTTTTCCAAAATAAAAATAGATTTTTTTAAACTAAGAATCAATGTATCATATAAAAGGACTGAATTAAAGTTCTAATGACATGTAGGTTCATGCAAATATCACAGAAAAAACAAGATCAGATTCCAAAGCTTAAATTCAATTTGTATCATTTTGTGCAAATTCCACTTAAAAAGCTCAGTTTCATTGAACGGAGTAAAACCAACTCATTAAGTACCTTCACGTATGAGAAACTTGGGAAATAACTGCGACTATTATGAAAAACTACAAAGAAATACTATGGAATCTTTCATATTACTGAGCATCACTGTTCAAATCCCACTGCAGCCATTGTCATACATTATGCAAGTGTTATAATGAACTCTTACACAAATGTTAATTAGAAATATCTTGGAAGTTTTAAGAACAGGAAGTACTTCGTGAGCTCTGACAAACACTCTGCTAAGCCACAAGTCCTTTTCCTAGCATGACTCACTGACAATATTTATTCAAATGCAACTACAGGACGACCCCTGATACAGATCAAATTCGGACCACCCTTCTCATGCACTAAAGACTAAAGTTCAGATGTAACTTAAATGGTTACATCCAGTTATATGAGGCTGTATATGTGGCTGAGACACCTTAAAATCATTTTAGATAGATTTCCAAAATATCCATGCCAATCTGTGTCATGGTTTAACCCCAGCCAGCAACTAAGCACCACGCAGCCGCTCGCTCACTCCTCCTGCCCCGGTGGGATGGGGGAGAGAATTGGAAGAGTAGGAGTGAGAAACACTCCTGGGTTGAGATAAGAACAGTTTAATAATTGAAATAAAATAAAATAGGAGTAGTAATAATAACAATATAATAATAATAGTAATAATAATATACAAAGCAAGTGAGGCACAATGCAATTGCTCACCACCCGCTGACCGATACCCAGACAGTTCCTGAGCAGCGATCGCTGCACCCCGGCCAGCTCCCCCAGTTTCTATACTGGGCATGATGCCATATGGCATGGAACAGCCCTTTGGCCAGTTTGGATCAGCTATTCTGGCTGTCCTGTGTCCATCCCTGTTTCCACCCCCCCCCCGCCCAGTTTCTTGTGCCCCTGGCAGGGCATGGGAAGCTGAAAAGGCCTTGCCTAGTGTCAGCACTGCTCAGCAACAACTAAACCATCTGTGAGTTATCAACATTATTCTCATACTAAATCCAAAGCACAGCACTATGCCAGCTACTAGGAAGAAAATTAACTCTATCCCAGCTGAAACCAGGACAATCTGTTAGGAAATACCTTTGGCAGCACCACAGTTCCGTTTACCATGGAAAGCTAACTTACAGGAAGCATCATCCACATGACTAACAAAGTCATTTAAAATAAACTGAGCTCAGTAACTTCACTGTCACCATAGAGAAAGACAGCTAACTAAGCAATATGCTGGTCAGACCACTAACAGCTCCATGCTAACTCAAATAGGGACTTATTCCTATTTACCGAAGTTAAATACAAACATTCTTCCAACTCAGATTTTCAAACTATGTAAGCACAACTTGACCAATGCCTTGCCAATACTATGCATACATCAGCACTTTACGCATTTTTTTTTTTTTTCTAACCTGTCCATTTTAACATTTGCCTTGGTATCATCTAATTTCTTTACTATGCAAGAGAAGGACATTCCTCTTGAGTAGTCCCATGAGTGTTAATTTTCACTTCACTAATTTCAGTAAAGATAGAAGTCAGATATCTACCAGATCCAAAGTCTTGTCTATAATTAATTAAGCCTGTGGAAGAGATGTTAAATGCTGCACTACTGGCTAAATGTTCTCAGCAGCCTATATCCATGTATGCTCGCTGTGCCCACTGTTACTTGTATACCAACCACCACCACCACGAAAAGGAAATAGCTTCAGATATAACTAAAAAGGCTTTTATTTCCTAGGCTTTTTTTGTTTATAGTTTTTTTTTTTTTTAAAACAAAGACCAAAACTAATCAGAGACTACAAATCCCAATAGTCACTTCATATATTTATGTCTCTTGCTCACTAAAGTGTAGACTTTAAAACACGGAGATGGGAAGCAACTCGGGAAGCACTGAGCTGCAATATCTGTCACCTATTTGCAGCACATACCAGTAGCTCTGTTCCAACCTTCTATATCATGGTAGTATCCTTAGAAAAACTGGTGCCTGCTTGCTGCGTAACCTGGCCTATAGTAATAAGAAAGCTTTGCAGTTAACACTTATATTCTGGGAAAAACTAAAAAAAAACTAAAAAAAAAAAAAAAAAACAAAAGAATATTTTCGAGGATATAAAGAAACTTAGGATTTCAATTCTAATCACAAAGATTTATAGATCGCGTCCACATTTAGATGTAAAAACATTTAAAAAGAAAGCAACGAACACAAAGAATAACAACATACATTTCCATTAAATTCCAAAGAATTGTGTGCCATAAGTTTTAGCATGTTCTCTGCTTTTAAACACATTTTCTCATACAGAGAAGCAGCACTTCGAACCACGTCCTTTAGAAAAATCTAAATTAATAGCTCGATGGATGTGTCATTATTGCCTAACATGTTAACGTAGAATCACTGGTCCAACCAAAGACAATGGACTTCTTAAGACTGCACACACAGAGAAAAAAGAACAGATTTCATTATTTGTGATTTTAAACAATGGCTGCATATGTCTGAAAAAACTTTAAAATACTGCTGTATTTTTTCCCTCTGCTTACATACTGTATATATTCCTTCACGGACACACTTAATTGACTGGAACAATTCTACTTGGCTTCAGTGATTTTATAATTTGTCAAAACCACCTCACTAGCGGTGGAGGAGACAGACCTCTTCCTCATACTGCCAAAACAATCCTATGAAATATGGTTTGGTTTAATTAAAGTATAATTAATGCCTTGAATTTTAATTACTTCTGCTGTGATCTGGAGATGAAAATATTCTTCTGCCAGAATAATACGTTTAATATGAAATGGACATGCTTAGTATTAATACCCACTCTTTATCAACTTCAGTAATGAGTTCCTTTGATTGAACAAGCAGCATTTGGAAAATAAAACCCCACAAACCTACAGCTTTTCTGCCTGTCAGAATAAAAATGTAGTTGCTGAAAATGGAACTTATTCATTTTACATGGCTTGCAAAAATAAAACTGAAATCTGTCTTTTGAATGCTAAAGGCTATCTATTAGATTTTCCTTTTTATCTAGTGATGCGACTTGGAAAAAATATTTCATGGTTAACAGGGAAGGAACGTTGAGTGACATGTTGACATCAAAATGTTTTTGCTAAATGTACATGTTTTAAATTTTAATTCCACTCTGGAGGGATGTGAGAAGGGAAAATTCCCTCCTGAATTAAATACATTGATTAAATTCTCTTTAGAGTAGTGATCCCATGTCAGGTTACTTGGAAAATATGGTGAAAATATTTATTACACAAATTGCTAAGTGTACTTATAATTTGGCTGTAAGACATCATCATTGTCAAATATGACATAGTTAACATATGGTTTACCACTGCTGACCAGAATTTAACAGCTGACAAAATACTGGAGCCAGGGGAAAAAAAAAAAAACAAAACCAAAACCAGTTCATTCAGTGTTTACCAGTTTACTGTTAGGGAAGGTTATTTTTTTTTCCTTTTGAGCATGTTAAATACTGTTCATTTAGGAAGAAAACCCCCATACCTTTCAAACACATAAATAGAATCAATTTTAATAGCAAGTCACAGAAATGGAAGATTCTAAAAAAACCCAAACAAACAAGATGCCTCGTAGGCACCAACAGTTCTCTGTTGGTGCAGAAAAGCTTTCAGTTTGTTTTTGAAAATTCATGGGGTTTGAGATGTGCTCCATCCTTTAACATTACAACAGTATGAGAGATAGTTTTAGCCGGAGTAGTTAATTCAGTTTTTTTATTGGCTAAATTTCATGGCTCAAAATTCATTTTGTGAATGGGAAAATATGGTATTTCTACCAGTCAAAATGAGTCTATAAAGGATTTATAACACACAGTCTCCTCTGTACTAAATCAATGATCTCAAAAAAGGTGTGCTATTGTTGCCACCACCTTCCTTCCTTTCTTCTTATGCCTTTGTTTCCATTTATGCCTCCTTGGGATTCCTTCACTTACTCCCAGAGGAGAAGGGAGTATTTCAAACAGTGACTAGAAACATTCATTTCCCCCCTGGTTCAGAATGAAATACTCAAAAAAATCTTACACATTCAGAAAAACAGAACTACAAACATATGCAGTAACATATGCCTTAAAATGAACAGTATAGTTATTTTAAATATTGAAATGTTTTTAATTTTTGAAGACAGGAAAACATCTTAACTAGTAGTAGCACTATTAAAAATCTGGCAAACTAAGTTATCAAATGCTAGATACTAAAATCTATTACAAATGTAACAAATATGGACCTAACCTACCCCAGCAGTAATCTACATTAAACCCAGATTACCTCCTGTCTTTAGCAGGAGCTTTCCTTATAGGTACTGAATAAACGTGAGAATTGCAGAAATAATTGAAATATTCTTGGACATTTGGTTTAAAACATGAATTCATTCAAACAATGAAATGCAAATATTACACCAAGACACACTCCATCTGCCTTAGAGTGCAAGAGGAAAGTTTCTGTCAGCCTTGCTCTCCTCCAAAAGCTGCTATCGCACCTGAAAGTCTTCACTCTGTCAGAGCTGGCTCAGCCCCTCAGCAGTGAACCAGCAAAATTCAGTTTTCTTGCTCCAAGGATGAGGAGCAGGGGCCTGTATAGTGAGGGATGGGAACAGGCTGAGCTTGAAGCCAAAAATGAGACCAAGATAGTCCCAGTGCAAAGAAAGAAGCAATTACTGCCTTTCAGCAAGCTTCCGCAGCTCTTGGAGTCACCAACATAACTGCATGCCAGGATAGCGGCTATAGCAATCCTGGCTTTGCAGAGCTCTCACAGGCCATCTTTCATGGTTATTTTGCTGTCCCAGCCTTGTGCAGCTGATGACTTTTCCCGTGTCTAAAACTGTCCATGTCCACTGAATACCAGAACTCAGTACTGCTTCCATGATTACATGGAAATGGGGAATGATTGCGTGGAGGACACCATCTAACGCAGGAGACGGTATTTCGAAGTTGTTTTGCTCATCCCCAGCGCAGAGGGAACATCTTTGCTCTTTGTCCACTATTGAGATGTCCTTCAAGCTGTACGGCTATGAATCTCCCAGACAAACCAGCACATGTTGTGCACGGGGTATAGGTCAAGAGCTATTGAAACTGCTATAGAACCTTAAATAATAAATTTTAAAAGATAAAATAGCTGATGTGTTTTATATAATACTTTACCATATACGCATTCAATTTATTATGAAAGCTGCTGAATTTGGCAGGCTTGTATTGGCTCCCATGGGACAGTAAGTCCATTTATTTTTCCATGTATCATTCTATATGCTAATGCTCACTAATACAAAAGACCTCTCTGTTAAGAGAGGCTAAGAGAAGACAAGCTTACTAAGGATTGTCGCTCTCCCTTAGATCCCCAGCTGCCCAATGGAGCAATGAAGATCCATACATCCAGTTTCCTAATAAGCACAAACAAAATTTATGATAGGGCAGCTTGTAGTTGGTGGTTGAGCCACTTCAGCTATGTAGTAAACAGCCAATTTTTAAAATTGTTAAAAAAAAAAAGGGAAAAAACTGAAAGAAAGGCCGATCTAAGCAATGCAATTTATAACATGCCAGCCCTTGGCTTCTATTTTGGCTGCTTTATTTAGTGTAAGAAGCCTTATTGGGTCAGCTGGAGATTCCCTTGACACTAGGTAAGCAGCTCTGAATCAGCTGCTATTGAGCCCCTCACTTCCAGCATAAATGTTGCAGCATGGCAGCAGTGTTCCTCGGAGCGCTGGGACCCCGTAGTGCCTTGCCAAATCCAGAGCAGCTTTTAGTCTACTTTAGCTTTCAGCAAGCTCAAAATCCCGCAGTGACAAAGGTGACTTAACTCCTCTGCTTTGCACTGTTTAAGTAGAGCTAAGGTATAGCTCTATACCTTAGAGGTAAATAAAATTCTATTTTCATGATATCTTCCAGAGCACAATTTCAGAAAAAAAAAAAACCCAACTTTTTTTCACATTTTGCATTTCCTGCAGAATGATGGATATAAAACTGACTACATTAAACACATCTGCTTTTCAATAACTCAGAGAAAATATTCCAATTTTGACAAGTGCTCATCACTAAGGTTTTTAGCTTCCAAGTAGCAGAACTAAATTGAGAATGAAATTCAAGTGGAATTCATGTTTCATTTGTTTCAAAGTGTGAAATCCAATGAAATTTCCTATCCCTCCTACTATTGCAGTACCTTCGCATCAAAAGGCAATGTTTTGTTTCAATTTCTTGTAAACAGCACCTGTAATCAAACAGCAATTCTGTCAGTAATCCACAGGTTTTTTTATCTCTTCTGCTTCAATCTCAAACACATAACATAGCACACTCTCAGCCGTAAGCAGTAATCTTGTACTAGGTTTGAAACAAACTCCCAAAACTACTCCTCCACACACAGATCACCCACAAAATTACTTTAAAATATTGAAATTTTTATAGATATATAGACAAATATATAAAAAGTATATATGTTATGTAATACATATAAAATATTAATGCATATATAAATTATATAACATACATTATACATATACAAATATTTCAGCTTGCTAGATGTAGAACAGAAAAGTCAAATGATTAAAAAAAAGGTAGAATCTTACTGGTAACCCAAGTGACTCCTCTTTTAATCTTGTATTACAGATGAACCATAAAAAGCTTAATGTCATGAGAGGTGTGGTATTTTATTGAACGGTGCCAATATTAACTAGATCATGAGATAAATAACAAAAGAATTTGTGTAAATATGAATTGAAACTTGTTCATTTCATACCACTGAGTGGACAAAAAACCCCCATCCAATCTAAAAAAAAATTGTTTTTTTCTTGCTGCCAGCAAGATAATGTTATTGGAAGCTTTGATGCTTGTGGCAAATTGTATCGGTCATCATTAATTTGAATGAAAATGTCAGTTTTGCATTATTTGACATGCATTTCTAGTTGGGGCTTATTTTCTGTGCACATTTTGACAAGTGTATCACAGTACATGTATTTCAAAACAAAAAAAACAGTTTAGGAAGAAATCACAGAGACGTGCAGAGCAGTAAGGTATTTGGGCTAACAACCACTTCACACAGAAGTCTGGAAAGTAGAATGCCAAAATAGATACAAATATTTCCACAGAAATAACAAACATACATACAGAAAACAGTCCTTGAGATTTGGAAACCTGAGCATACGAGCACAAGTCATGTAATTCATTCTATATTTTTTAGGATTTTTGGTGACCAGCACTGTGCTTATTTGTGAAAAAATGTAAGAAAGAACAGATGATTCTGAGGACTGTAGATGTTAAAAATCGTCTGGACTGAGGATACTTCACTGAAATCAGCTGGCCAGATTTTATAAACATAACTGAGAAGCAGTAGTAAAGGGGTGGCCAATGTGCAACCCTTGAGGCACACGTAACTCCCAGCACATCCTCCATCCCAGCATGGCACCCTGAGAGACGGGACAGCCCTGAGGCTGGTCTGCTGGGCAGCCTGCACCTCCTGCTGCGAGAAGAGCTTCAGCTGACGCAGGTTGCCGAGGCCAGTATCGCTGCGTTACCCTGGAGTCTGTGCTAGTTTTATACTACAGTGGCACTACTTCTGCTATTACTTCTCAATGCTGAACAAATTATCCCCTCCATTTGAGTAATAAGATGGTGTTGGTCTTAGCCATAGGAAGATTTGAGAAGGCAGGCTGTAATTAGCCCGGTTTCTCTGAAGCCAACCTAAAGACCTCCTTTGACTCTGAAGATCTGCAGTACCTGTTCTGAGGACAACTGTATTATCACTGGATTCCAGTCCTGACTGCATCTCCTTAAGGACGGCACTTCCCAGACTCAACCACATCACTACTCTCAATGCAGAAGAAATGATGATGGCAGCATCCTGAATTTAGAGGCTATTCTAAAACAAAATGCATAATCATCCTTCTAACTTAAAATGTCTGTGAACCACCTCTACTCACTACAAAACACTCAATAGTTTAACCAAGATGATGAAAATTCACTATCAAGATAGAGTGTATTCATTCACCTTTATAAAGGGAAACCTTCTTTTTTTCCCCCAAATAGCTGTTCAGATTCTCAAGTCACAGTCTATTTTTGGAAGGGCCGGCTGAACTGTTTCAGGACAGAACATATAATACCTTCTAAGGTTGCCTTCAGCATTCAACTGTGGATGAAGTAGCAGGAGGTTCAGCAATACAGTGTTAGATAACGGGTTGCCATGGCAACATTTCTGCTTCTGCCAAATTTTGGAGCTCAAGTTTAAAAGCTGATCTCAAACCAAGGTCTTTTCCAAAAAATCTCTAAGCTCTTATTAAGGAAAGAAAACACACAACCATATTCCTCTCAAAAAAAAAAATCCATCCCACATAAAAGGCAGCAGTCCTTTCTCAGTCATTTACTTCCAGTGTTATTATTCCAGCTCTTCTGACCACAGTATTGCCTTCTCTTATACTAAAATGCTATATTTCCACTATGAATTTGCCTGACTTAAAATCAAGCATGCAATATTTATATACTTCTATTCAAGGATGTAGAAGATATGAACGCCATTTCTTAGGCAAGTAGCAGTGTAAAAGACAGTTCTTTCTCTGCGGCTTTTCAAAGCACCTTTATTTGCTGCCCTGTGCAGTCACCCACGAACCTTAGCACAACTCAAATAGACATTTCCAAATAACTAATTTTTCAGTTTCCTGGCAGTTCTGAAAAAGCAGTAGAAATGGTTGCCTTAATTTTATGGAATTTAGGGGAGTGTGAAAAAAATCTAGACCTATCAAATAGGTTTTATTAATACAGAAAGTAAGGCAGTAATGAGTTAAATTTATAATAGGGCTTGAACGTCATTCACAAACTGCAGCAATGGCACAATTCTAGCATATTCCAACTGTTAAAGCATTTGAATTTGGGTTTCCATCTGCAGCTCTAAGTTCTCAAACAGATAATATATATTTAAACTGCATCACAATGAAAAAAAAACCCAATCTGCAGCAACTCAAAAACCTTAAACAGAGAAAGAATGACAGAAGATACTGTGCATAAGGGTTTTTTTTCTCAAGAATGTCGATCTCTTTCTACTTGGTCTTAAAAAAGAGCCCACACTTGGAATCAGCTAAAAATAAGAGATACAGTTTAACAATCACTGGCACTTCAGATAAGAAAGATCTTCATCATCTTCAAAATCCCTCTCAGTGATGGATATGCCTATGGATTTTCTCAAACTGTTCACTGTCAAGCAAATGCAATAATCCCTACATCAACTGGCAAGGCGTCAGCAGCCCAGAACATCAATACACATGGTCTGCCTTGCACGTCTTGCTTTTTCATGCTAGAAATGAAACGCCTGTGTAGCACCTTTGTCCTGTTCAGCAGTTAGCGAATCCTGCGGCAGAGACCAGTGTCATGTCTCAGTTGTGATAAGGACGCAGTTTGTGTTCTCCAAAAAGAGGAGCACAAATCAAAATGACTGTGATGACAAGTCTTCAGAAAGTGTGCTCTACTTCATTCAGAAGGCTTCTCAAAAGCAAAAATACATGGATTCTGAATCCAGCATTTGCTCTTGCTGCGTTTTCTCTTTCAGAACATGATGGTTCTGTATCACTAGAGTGTTTCTCTGCAGATAACATCACTATACCAAAGTTATGTAACGGACTACAGATAAATTCAATTTAGTCACAACATGAATGGTGAAATCCTACAAAGCACGAGGAAGTTACCTCTAGCAATTTCATGCTGTGGTATATAAAGCTTTCTCCAGAAGTTTTAGATCATTGAGATCTGTTTGCTGCAAAAGAAATGTAACTGGGACAAAAATCATAAAGCACAACAGGTCTGGCTCATTCATGCATAAAATATAAATCAGATTGCCTCACAAAATATTTTTAAAGAAGTATCTTGGTGAAATATCTTATTCTACGTGGCTTATTATACAAATAACATTAACTAAAAGCAGAATAATTGCTTTGTTTCATTCCCTTCTGCACTAAGTGCACACATTATTATTGTACGTACTTTCAAAAAGCAAACTGAAACTCTTCATAAGCTACAAAAAAAAAAATCTTTTAAACTACTTAAATCATAAACCTCCCTGATTCTCTGTTGTGCTATGCTTTACACAGGGATCTTATTTGTACTTCCTATAATTATATGTCTGCACATCTCCAAATGTGTTTATCGTTAACAGGTTATGGCAAAATATTTGAATCTTTACAGGAAAGTTCAAGGATAATGTTGCACACACACAAGCAATACAAAAAAAGACTTTTTAAGACTCACATTATTTCCTCTGCAGTAATTTTAAGAAATTATCCTGTCTTTAATACCTTTGTAAAAATCTTAGACACTCATAAATTCTAATGACAGTGGTTTCCACAGGTTTCACAGATTCCCGCAAGTTTTTGAGCACGTAAGGGCTTTATAGATTCAGATGAGAGAAGAAATGACTTAAAACCTCCCAAAACATATTCTGGAGTTCAAGCAAAAAAGTCCTCACTGTGTCATTTGAAAACTTAATTCCAGAAAAGAGATAGGTAGAAATTCTAGCAGTTTCATTCATAGCTTTTCAAAGCAAAATAAACTCCATCCTATCCCATAACAGAACTAAAATTGTGGCATTTTAGAAAATTCTCTCATTAGTGATGCAATCAGCTGTGTCTCAGTGACACTGTATATCAGTATCTGTTTGGGGTTTTTTGTTTTTTTTTTTTTGTTTTGTTTTGTTTTTTTTTTTTTTTACAAATACACATAAATTATACACAGTATATTAGTCCTGCAGAACAGCGCATTTGCCAAAGGAAACAAATATCTTCTAACTTTGGAGATGCTGTGTTACAAGTTTAACAAGAAAGTAGATTTTTTTTTTTAATACAAGCATGAAATAATACCTACTTTACTTTCATGGTCCTGACCATAAGACAGTGAAAATACATCTCAGAACCTACTACAGCTATCCTTAATGTAGTTAGTTATCTACCTAAATCATTTGAATAGTTGATGAAAATACACTAAACGTTTGAGCTTCTGCTCTCACAGCTAGGACTGTCCTTAAATGAGGGTGTTTACAGAATTGTGTTTCCTATTGGCATCAGCCATCTATGAAAGCACATACACAGCCTGACAAGCTTGCATAACATTCTTCCATTTGACTAAAAAATGACTGAAAATGTGTTTTTATAAGGGGAGATATTTACCCGGATTAATTTATTGGCAACAAGTTTTTCTGAAATACAAAAGTGTATTAGGCAAATATACACCAGTCAAAGAAAAGCTATGTAAAATTCTTTGAGTACCTTATTTTAAGAGTGAAATTTAAGTAGCTTAACAGTTGCACTAATCTGTTTTGGTCCATTGCATTATTTTGCAGTAAATCAAATATCCTCCACCCAAAAACCCTTCCACTAAAGCCACCCTACCCAATGCCATGATGAAAGCATACTGATAGGACAGAAATATTGCATGACTTTCTTTCGAGATTTTCTTCTACTTAGGGATGTACTCTTGCTAGATATTGGTTACTCAGTGAAATAGAATGGAGAAGGATTGGCTTGGGCATGTCAATGTGGATTGGGAGCATGGACACTTTTTGGTATAGTCAATATGTTATCTGTCCCAAAGTACTACTTTCCTGGATGATACACATATATAGACATGGTCAACGGTCAGGCCAAATTAATTATTGGGGCAATCTTCTCTCTGGTCCCTGCTTTAATGAGAGAAGTGTCATGGAGAGCATAAAGGTAATTTATATATTGTAAAGCAAAGACAATAGCGTACTACTTTTCTAAAAAATCATGAAAAGATTTCTGAAAAGGTTCTTAGAGCCTTAGATTGAAGACACTGAAAAAACACCCAGCACATATTATCATTGTAACTTTTAGACCAATACTGTTACATTTTGGTCAGAAAAATCCTTATTTTTTAGACAGATTGCTTTTGCTTATTAGGAATTGAATTATTTGTTATCTGTAGCTGCACAAACTCACAGACTTGATTTTGCAACTGTACAAGGACACAAATGAGAAATTGAAATCTACCTCAAATATTTAAATATAACAGGAAGTATGGGAGGTATCTTGTTACCTTTACTTTTATGGCTGATAAAACAGAGCAAAATATAGTCTATAGTTGTTGAATACATAGTAAGCTTATTCCTCTCCACCCAACAATGTTTTCACAACTGTATGTAAGTAATGACAGCTGTACCGTAAACTAGCCAAGAAAGCAAATCTGAGACTTAAGAGTTTTGGAGCACAGCTTCAGTAGCACAAATAATCACTTGAAACCGTGTATCCCTGACATTTCAAATTACTGTACAACATCTGCAAACCAACAGTCCATGCTACGTAATTAAGAAATAAGAGATGTCTGGCAAGATTTATGGGTTGGGGAGAACCCACTGAAACCTAATAGGTTTTTGACAGGACTGAAAAAGAATGGACCAAACTTAATGACTATACTGGTGGACCATATAATTTCCTGACTAAGGAATTTCTTTAAAAGTTTTTACATTATATTTATTTGCTTTAAAAACAAGCAATTCAGGAGGCTGTCTCAAACTCAAAATGGAACTATTTATATTAGTCAGGCTGTTAATGGAACCGTGTGGATGACATAACACAACACAGGAATTTCCACCTAGTTGTGTTCATGTTCCTCTGTTAAATTGAAGAGGTAGGAAATGTGTGTTCGGCCTAGAGGTAAATAACATAGGAAAAAATATCAAAACTGGCTTTGAGAAAAATCAGGAAGATAGAGAAAATAAAGAATAAAATAAACTGCCTTGAGCTAAAAAAAATAAAGTAAGTAAAGGCTTTAATCATGCTATGGATTTCAGCACTGTATTCTTTGCAGGAATGACAGGACAAGCGTGCACAAAAGAAAAAAAAGAAAGTTTAGTCTGCAGTTAAAGAAAGCTACCGTGTTCATAGGAAATGTTACTTCAATGCTGTCTCTTTTACAGGGAAATGGATGATCTATTTCAATTACTGTAAAGCTTGCTAAAGAGAACACAATGTAAGGACAATTTTGCACTGACCTGGACTAGGTGGCTCAAATCTTCCCATTTCAGATTATCTCATTAAAAATTGAGTTTGCAGCTCTGATCCATTTTACATCATTTTACGCTGCTGACAGAGTATTTTAAACAGGCTTCAACAAAGAGTCCGGTATTTCTTTTTCATTTCTTTTTTCCAAGCATGTTTTTTTTAATCTTTGGGCTGAAACAGTTTCAAATCTGTGTCTCGCAGGCCCCCCGGAAGGGCCCATGCAGCATTTCTGATATGTCTCATTCCCACTACGCAGAGCCCGTTTGCATGGTGATGGCTTCAGGAGCCACACAAACTATGTCCAATGGCTTGAAAAGTCTCTGAATTCTGTCCTTCAAACCCACATCCCTCCTTCTGAGAGAATCAGCTGGGGTGTGTCCTGCACTGCAAAGCTCTCCATGGGTGTTATGTGCTAATTCACAAAACCTGGGCTGGGCTGAGTATCAGCAGCAGTTGATGAGCACTAATTAAAATTTGTAAAGACTAGGACTGACCTATTGGTTTTGCCTCATTCCCTCTTTACTTTTATATTTTGCTGCCATATATCAGTACCATGTGTGAATAATGTCTCCAAAGGGTTCTGTGAACAGCTATAAAAACAGTGACACAAAGTAAAGCCTATCCTTAAATATCATAGTAACACGAAGTAAAACTATTAGTTCCTACATGCTGAGAATTCAAATACTGCATTTGTACTAAATATATACTTCCTTGTCCTGCTCAAATACAGCCAGGCAACAAGCTTGCAGTTTGGTTTTCTGGAGGCAATCTCCTACAATAAAGCCTTCACAGAACTTCTGCTAACATGTAGAGCTAAGGGTGCAGCTCTTTTGTGGTTTAGGTCTCAGTCTTGCAAAAGCTGACTTGTGCATCTAGCTTAATGGGTTAACTACACGCTGGCAATGCATGATGTTTGGTAGAGATAAATGTTTTTGCAGGTTAGAGAAGCCTCTTTTCCTCGCTCCCTGTGATGGGGGAGCAAGGCTGTTACACACCTGCTGCAAAGGGCAAAAAACCAAAAGGGCTGCTGCATTTCTACCACATTTGGGCTCCTGATAGGGAATGCTCTTAATGGTTCAGAGCTTAAAATCCTTTCTGACTGTGTGCCTCTGAACAGCTCCCGTCACGGGAGCCCACACTGACCCGAACGCTGAAGAGTCACTTCTCCTTCTCTGCAGGGTCACTACACAGCAGGGCCCTCCCTCCTGCCCCGCGTTGTGCTCCAACTATCGCAGTTACTGTGGGGACCGAAAAAAATATCTAAGTTATCCCTTTCACCTTGCCCGCCAGGTTTCTCTTTCTGTCACCTCTCCCAGGCTCCCCCCAAAAAATCTAAGTTATCCCTTTCACCCTCCCTGCCAGGTTTCCCTTTCTGTCGCCTCTCCCAGGCTCCCCACAGAGCTCCCCGCTTCATCAGGGCTCTGCAGGGCCTTCCCTGCCCGGTGTGCCACGGCTCGGGCCTGTCCCCCCGGGCCGCCCCAGGCCCAGCCGGGCAGCTGGGGGTTCCTCAGCTGCTCGCACTCTGCTGAACAGACTGAAAACATGTGGACAGACGAGGTAGAGGCCTCTGCCAGCCATTGCCCCCCAGCCCTACGTTTGTCCAGTGGGCTGCTTCAAGCGGCAGGGGCCTGGCAGACTCCAGCAGCAAGGCCCCAAAGCCTTGAGGGGACCGGAGCACTGACTGCTGTTGCAATCAGACACGTAATAAAAGCTAAAAGGGCAAGCCTGGAGTCACGCTGCAGAGCCAGCCTGGTTAGTAATGTACGGTGAGAGCAAGCCAGGTACAGACCAAAGAACCTTTCCAAGAGGGAACCACAAAGTGTCAGGAAGCTGCGATTTTTCCTGCAAGGCGTGAGCCTCAGAGAGGCAGTGTTTTGACTTTCTACGTTCTCTACTGAAGGAAGAGGAAAAATGTTGTCCAGATGTTTACAATACGTTATTAATTGCAGAACGTCTGCAATGTACGCAAAATACAAAACTATAGTTACGAATTACAGATTATCAGAGAATTATAATTCTGCTGTACTCTCAAATTAATTCAATTAATTCGATTAATCCAAAGCTCTGTGCCAAAATTAATAGATTAGAATTTTAAATATCTAAAACTGGACTAGACAAGAAAATGTGTCATTGCCATCTATACAAAGCTCAGCTATACATCTTTAAGTACTTTAATAAAGTCTGCAATCTTCACGCAGTTGAAAAGAACATCGGAGAATCTACCATCACACGACACAGTACAAGTAAAAGCAAAAGCATCGTGGACTTAAAATAGCTTCCTGTCTGAAATAAACTACTTAGCAAGATACTGGGGGGGAAAACCTTGTTTGTTTCTAAAGGAAGGAAGGATGTTCAGAATGGAGAGATGATATGCAACACATTACATCGAATCATGAAGAGTACTCAACAGACTGCATAAGTAGCTGTTATATAAAAGATATAGTCTTTGTTATAAAAAGAATCTCTTATTTTTTGGCTTTTTGTACAAAACTTCTGGGTTACTGCAATCGACACATTAATGTAAGTTAACCAATATAGACTGTATACTTTTACAATCTTAAATGTAAATTAGAAGTGTCTCTGTGCAAGTGAATTTATCTGTCTCCATTTTCAGATGTAAACTATTGTAAGAATGAGACTTACATGAGTTGAACTTCACTTCCAGAAATGCTGAAGATCTTGGAACCACCCCAGTTCAGTATTGATTGTAAAAATACTGCCAAAGAATTTAAATGTGCTCTGGTCATCAAGTTGATTATTAGCTGTATATTTTATTTTGTTTTCTTAAACAAGGTTTCCTTCACTAGGCCTTAATTGATACTCCTGGAATAAAAAGAAAAAACAAACAGGGTAGAATAAACATGTCAACATTTAATGCTTCATATGAATGTATTATAAGCATATAATTACATATAAAACCTAAAAAGTAAAAGAAAATGAAAAAAAAATAGTTATAGCAAAAGTTTTGTGCAGTGTTAATCAAAATATCGACAACAATAAGACACTTAAAGAATTCTCCACTTCAGAGCTAGGTGAAAAGGCAACTAATTTTGCAGGTTGTTACAGAAAGAAAATAATTCTTATAGTGCTATAAAAAAATAGGCAGAGTAATTGTCACCTTTTTATTAAAGCTTCTTGGACTCTACCAAATCTGTGAAAAGAATGTGATTAAAGATCCTAATATATAAATTATATGAATCACATAACAGATTTTTAGAATTTCTGTATTGTTTCCTTTAGAGGATGAAAAATGTGTTATTTTCAAGGGGACTACATGTTCTAGTAATACAGTAATGCCTTTTCTGTGGCATGTACTTGTTATTAGGTAAGTGAGAGGTCTGCAAGCCAGCATGATTAGGCTGTGGCAGGCAGAAAAAAAATGAGGTGTGTTCCAGCATACAGAAAGCAATTTCAGAGGGAAAAAAAATACCTAAATGGAGCAGCAAGACAGAGTTATTAAGTAAGGAGAGGCAAATAGCTTTTCTCTTCCCACTGGTTTCTCCCATAACATTTCCATTAACATGAAACATAAAATTATGAAATAAAGCATTAAAAAAAAATCAACTGCTAACAGTGATTATGAGGCAATCACATGTCAGAGCCTTTTCTGTATGTTTCAATGATTAGCTGAATCTTGTATTTTAAAGCAGTGGAATTTGGTAGGTTTATTTTTTCCTGTGATCATAAATTCCACATTAACACCACCACACTTACAGACTTGGTTCAATAAAGTGAATTGTATTTTACATTAAAATGGTGATAGCATCTAGTATTCCTAAATGTTGACTGCATCAAGAAAGTGTAAAGCCATCAGCTACTCACTAACAAGAGGTATTATCAGTAACTTAATTTAGAAAACTCAGTAAGCCAAAATGCCAAACACTGTCATTGCAACTGTATCAAGCACTTTAAAATGTGTTCCAAAGCAAAGTTAAAGTATGTTATGACCCCTGATGTTAAAATTGAGACCTCAATATGATCTGTTGTAAGCAGCCTTTTAAATTGACATAATCAACCAAGAGCACCTCTCTTGTTTGTGACATATGCTAAACTACATCATTTAGATATTACCAGTTTATTTCAGCAGAAGTTTAATTTCAGGAGGCTTGCTAGGCTTAATTTCTTCTAGAACAGCTCTCTGTTAGTTTATTTGCCATATGACTTAATTTATTACAACAGTGCTCTCTTTGGTATCTCAAGAATTCCTACCGTTAATGTATGCAGTTGCAAGCATTTTCCTTGATCAAAGAGAAAAGGGCTACCTTCCACTGTCAAATCTCATCAGTACATGTATGTCCATCAATGAAGGGGTATTTCTGTTCTGTATCGATTTCTACAGTTCAACAATGGACCTTTCAGGAACTGGTGCTACCTGACATTAGCACAGAAGTACCAGAAATTCCCGCTGACCCATACAGTACTGCAGAGTTGCTGTCTTCCAGACATGCTGAATAAACTATCTCCATCTCACTCAAACACCCAAAACTGAGCTGAAAACTTAAAATGGATTTTAAGTTTTTTTGCCTTAAGGACTGCTCGTCTACAGCCTTTAACACAGAAACTCTGTTACATCTACAGAAAATCCTCTCACATCATTGAGGTTTGGGCTGGCACAAGTCACAGAGAAATTCATGTTCAAGATTAAGAGATATGGGACTGGATCAAATGAGACTATTGATGAAGTTTTGAAAAAATGTAAACCAGCATAATCTACATGAAATCAAGAGATGCTATTCACCATCACAACCCTGTCCTAGTCTGTAACTGGATTTTTCAATCATTTTATGCTAAATAATCAGATTTAATGTGTTGGGTTCTGTTCTTCTGTTTCTCTTTCAGCAGGCTGTATTTCTCTCTTCCTTTGGGAATCTGTCGTTAATAAGCTTTGCCTCAGAACACTGTATATTATGTTCAGTAATCTGTGCTTTCTGGAATTTTCATGTTATTCCTCTCTCCCTGAAATTTGCTCTCTCTTGTAAATTTGATCACTATGTTGTTTAGTACCTTTTTTATTATTAATGAGTATATATGAAGATAAAACATACTATATTCACTATCAGCTGTCCAGTTTTCATCTTATGATACAGTACTTATATGAACATCTATGTTTTTTTCCCAGAAAATATGAAAACATTTACTAAAAATTTCTTACACACCAAAATATAGATGCTGAGCCTGTCTATTCTAAAAATCACAAACATGACAGAAACAGTTTTTTGCATGAGAAGGATAGGACTTGGATGGTTTAAATGTGTTTTTTTTTCTTTTTATAGTGCAGCCTCAAGGTGTGGTGGCAGCTGACAACAGCTAGAGCCAGGCTGAAGGATAATAATATTGTGATGCGGATCTGTATGGCTTTTTGTCAAAGTACAAACTGAGTTATTGTGTACTTTTACAGGTGACATGACCAAAAGGATGGTGTTAGGATGCTGGGAGAGAGTTTGCTGACAAAGATATTGATGTATAGTGTTTTTTCAGATGAGCTGTGACTGTGATGCTTGTAATAATCATATGATTTTAAAAAGCATTCTGTCCCTTGTGTTCTTATGGCATCACAAAGGAGACATCACGTCTGCGAAAACTGGTAGGAAAACTGACGACAACTGGGAGGGAAACTGAGGGTAGAAAAAAGGTTGATGGATCAATATGCTACGAAAACCTAACCATAACAGCCTCAAACTTATTTGCCTTACTTGTAAAACATTGCATGCTTCCCTGTGTTAATCTAAAGGTAAACCAGATGGTATACCAGAATGCCTGTTTCCACACTTGTAGATACAACAAGCCAGCTTGTGGGACCTTGAGTGTGTGTTTGTGTTCAAATCAATATGTGCACTGGAAGTCAGATAAGTCATTAAGGAGAAAGACTTGAAGTGACTGCCTCAGACCTCTCAAACACCTGCCCCAACACAGGTCATTTTTCCATGAATAATCAAAGAGCTCTGTAACCTCTGATGTCAATGATTTGGAGGAGATGCATGGCCACACATTCTAAGGATTTTTTATTGACATATATAGCGCCTTTCATGAGCTTCAGAAGACATTTGTGGGATTAAAAACTAAACGCATCTAAGAATCATTACATTCTACAATGCACAGACATACAACTGCCTCAAAGGCCTCCCTCTCTTGAAATTGAAGGCAGCATTTATTACTTTTTAAGAGACAATGAACAAGAACCACGTTCAGAAACTTACCAGAGAAGACTGACCTTGGGCATAAGTCCTTATTCTGTCAAGGCTTTGAGATGGCATATGATACAGACCTATACTGACAAGTGTCAAATCTAAATACTAGGTTTTGTTGAGGGTATGCCAGATCCTTTCCATGCCCTTTAACATCCCATGACAATAATTGGTGGATAAATAAGGGTTATTATCAGTGAATAAGCAGAAAATTCAAGTATTTTCTAAATGGCTATAACTATCATGATGCTTTTACAGTTATGGAATATATGTCATCATATGCTAAGAATCAGTGCTTGTTTTGATAGTTGTGACATGTAATAAATGCAATTAAAAGTTGCATCTACCATTCTACTACTTACTAGGTAAGTACTCATGAGACCACATAAGGAATACTGCCAAGTTTGCACACACACCCCCAACAGCACAAGAAAGATATTGATAATCTTAAGTGAGTTCAGCAGAGGGTCATCAGGATGGTTGGGGGCTGAAGCACTTGCCCAAGGAGTAACGGCTGAGGGAACAGGGCTTGTTCAGCCTGGAGGAGACAGTTTCTGCAGCCTCCCAGTGCCTACAGGAAGGTCATCAAGAAGACTGAGCTGGGCTCTTCACAGAGCATGGTAGGAGGAGGAAAGACATCAGGCAGTGGGCATAAATTAAAACAAGGGAAGTTCAGACCCATTATAAGAAAAACTTTTTCACTACTAGGACAGTCAAGCATTATAACAGGTTTCCTAGAAGTGTTCCGACGTCTCCATCCTAGAGGCTTTCAAGATGGAAGTAGATAAAATCTTGAGTAACCTGCTCTGACCTCATACCCAGCCCTGTGTTGATCAGGAGGTTGGGATAGAGAGCTCCTGAGGTCCCTTTCAACCAGAATTATTCTATGACACTATAGCAGAAAAAGGGAAGGATATGCTTTTCTCTGATGCAGCCTACTATAGATTTACATAAAAACTCTAAATAGTGTTGTTTAGAATATCTTCATAGCTCTCAACACCACATTTTCACAATCATGTTGTGCACATAATTGTTTTCCCTTTTGATTCAGGTTATTAGTAAAAGAAAAAGTCCTATGCCAGTTCACATAGGAAGCAGTGTAAAGCTAAGTTGGTGGCATCTAATAAAGAAACAATGCAGACATACTTGCATTTGCATCAGTTTCTATTTGTAATAACTGCTTTTGTAAACTGGAAACACTACTATCAAAAAGGAGAATGCCATCTCTCAGTAAAAGGGAATTAATACATACAACAGTGCATATTTCACAGTATATAGCTAAATTCCCAATTGCTTGGTTAGTGTGTATATATATATTTACATCAACAGTGATGAAGACAAACTATATTTAGATTGTAACTGCCTACCTAGCGTTCAATGTTACTGCAATATGGGACTAACGAGTTCATTCATGATACATCTTGCCAATGACCTGTTCAGATCTGTTTACTTATAATAGAAAGGCTGACCTTACTTCAAACTCTATAGAAAATATTCTTGAAGAAGATAACTAAGAGCCAGTGAGAGAAGAACGAAAATTATTTGTTCTGGAGTACTTGATCTAGTAGGATACTTCAAGAATAAGCAAACCAACCAACCTCCAAATAAAAAGAAAACCCAAAACATGACAGACCCTTTCTGACTCGACAGTAGATGCATTAGGACTCAACTTTGCACTTATTTCTAGGAGGCGTGATGTTTGTGTACTACTTGGAGTCAACAGGGGAAAAGGGATGTTTCCTGCATTTCTAAGACACGAGACATTTTTCCAAGTACTTTGTGCAGTTTCCAGAAAACAACATATAAAATATTAATCCAGTTACACTGAAAACAAAAACTTGCTGTCCTCTCACACTACAAAGATATGGCAAGTTATATGGAGAGTTTAGTGATGTCAACACATTTATTTTATGGGTTCTTATTAACTACTAAGAAGTAGGAAGGGTTGTTTTTATTTGGTTTATTTTAGAGGTCAACAGAGGCAACAAGACATCTTATACAAACTACATTATGCAGGTCAAACTCGTGGTAATGTTTGTAATAAGAAATAAGTTTGAGAAAGAAGTGTTGTAGCTTAAAGAGATGAACTTTCAAGACAGTGAGCTCTTACAGAAGGCAGCCTATTACTAGTAGACTAATGCTAGAAGTTGTGCTGAAACAGATAGTAACTAGTGAGAGATGCAAATGAATAAAGCTACTTGCTTGAAATCTTTTGGGACAAAGGGTTTAGGACACTGTGTGTGATGTATTTATTATCTTTTACACATATAAAATTGATTATATTAGAATAATGTAGAACAATTTTATTGAACCCTCTCACCAAAAAGAAGAGAGCCTATGTCACTGTATCATTCCTGAACTGAACTTGGATTACTGTGATGGCTTTTCCTGCCTCTGCAGTTCCTTGAGAGATTATCCTTACATTATTTGCAGCAGCTATATGGTTACATCACAGTGTATCACACAGCGACTTTTAACAGCTTTATGCTAATAATAACAAAGCTTGATTGTCAAGATTCCATTCTTTTTTTTTTTTTAATTTAGGAGCTTGTTTAGGATACAGTAACATTGTGAACATTAGTTTTAATCTGTATAGTTTATACTGTCTGTCTATGAAGTGACAGATTGATTAGTATGTTGTTGATCTTAAAGCCATAAATGGTGCATGTCATGTTTATATCCGAGTTTCCCATTGATTAGTAACAGCACATATGCCATAATATCTTTTTATCCTGTGTTCTCAGTCGGTAAACGACCATACCTATTGGCAGTAGGAAACTAATTGTAAAAAAATATTTTCCCCTCATGTCTTCTCTTTTTTTTTTTGAAATCCAGTTTAAGATTTTTTCCATTACAAATACAATTATTAGTTCTGTATTCAATTGTTTTGATTTTGCATAGAAAAGAGTTTTTATGTTTTGAATAGTTTTTCCAATTTTAGGTCATAGATAGGTCTAAGTCATATTTCCCTTCAACAAAGATCAATAAAATAATATAATTTATTTTAATACCTGGCAGAACTTAAAAGCAAAGACCTAATCAGCCAGACAAACAATACCATTAAATAATTAAATTCAGGCTAGTTCCTCTACAGACTACAAAGTTTTGCTCATACTTAATTAGTAAAAATGAAAAACAGAGCAATAGGAATTTTTATGAAGTCATACAGTAAAACACCTGTTTCTGAGACATGCAGAACAAAACATTTCCTAGAAATGTAATTTTGTCCCTCAAAAGAAAATCAATATTAAGTTTGAAATTTCACCTTGGAAATTTGATAAGGATTTTTTCATCCTGAGTATATTTAGAGTTATTTTAAGACACAAGTTGCTTGTTTAACGCACTTGGAAAAATGCTTTCTTAGAAATGGGCTCTTAGAAAGTCAAAATGCACCTATTAGCTTTCTACTCTACATATAATAGTACGCAAAGCACCATTTGTTCATGCAAAACTACAGATTGCCTTTTTCTGGCTCTGCTAATCCTTCTTGATAGTTGGGAGTGTTACTCTTCATAAGGGGCAGATTTTCTATAGGAGTAGTAGTTCTATATAATTTCTCTTCATAAAAATTCCATGAGTTTATACATGTGCTGTATCAAGAAAGTCTGCAGACTTCATATGCAGCCAGGGAAGGAGCTGAGGAAAACCGCCCCCAGCATACCTCTCATACCAGCTGGCAGAGATTTAGAGCAGTCCCTGCTTCAGCAGAGGGGAAGTGAGTTTGCAGAAGGGCTGCATTACAGCTGTACCTGCAGACTGAAAAGAGGGATGCTGCGAACCGGCAGCATGTTTACAGTACCATTTTCCTTGTTAGTGTTGGACAGGGTAAGAGTCACAGCATGGATGAGGTGGGAAAGGACCTCCGGAGGTCATCTGGTCCATAGTAACCCTTTGTAAAATCACAGAATGCTTTGGGTGGGAAGGGCCCTTCAGAGCCCACCCAGCCCAGCCCCTGCAGTGACAGGGACGGCTTTAACCAGCCCAGGGTGCTCAGAGCCCCGTCCAACCTGGCCTGGGATGGTTCCAGGGATGGGGCCTCCACCGCCTCGCTGGGCAACCTGTGCCAGTGCTTGACCACCCTCATTGTAAAAAATTTCTTTCTTAAAGAAGAAGATAAAAGTTAGGTAAGATTTTCTAAACTGAACAGTATATTTAACTGTTCAACACAATGCCACTTATGTAACTGTGCTTTGGAAAGTGCTATGCTTGTGTTTCTGAGATCTCTCAAATAAGGCATCCGGAATAAGTAATAATTTTGGAAAATCCTGGCCCTAACCCTTTGCCACCTTTCTTCATTATTCAAATCTTTTGGCAATTATCTTCTCTCTCCCATCTCCCTCAGTCTCTGACAACAAATAATAGGTATATTTTGATGGGTTGAAAAGACCTGTTAGCTTGGGCAACTGATTTAATGTTTTTGTATACAGCAGAAGAACAAGTATGATAAAAGGCGAAATTCCACACTCTCAATAAATTCATAATCATTATGAAGTTTTTCTACCTCTTCCATTTAGCAATGTTGTATTGCGGTCCTTGATTTTACCAGTAGGTAATGAAATAATTCATGTAACAATTGGCTTTTCTTGAGCGCAACAGTTTGAAAAATCGAGAAAAATGTCTCAAATTTTACAAAATATTACAAAAAACAGTATTAAATATTTTTATACTTCTTTGCATCTATCCACAATTTTTCCATTCTTTTGTACCTTGTTCTTGACCTGTGACAGGAGTTTCTTTCCAAGTCATGTGTCTGAGCTTACTTTTGCTGCGCTAGTGTCACCACTTTCAAGTCCTTGCTCATGGGAGACCCGTCCCTGTTGGCTGTAAAGTGGATATTTGCTATTTCTTACTTCACTCTAACATTCTGGTTTAATTTTGAGGGTGACAATGTCCTTCCTGTTTAGCAAGATCTCAATCAGACTTACTTATACCAGGCTTACTTCTCACATTCTTTTTCCTTGGATCTTGTAGAAATGCTGTGATTTTTTTCCAGTTTTGGCATACAGCTTTGTACGTGGGTTGCAATCTGTAGTTCAGTTTCCAGTTATTTGAGGAAGCAATTGCGTTTAAATGTGTCAACACTTTCCCTTAAGTGGATCATTTCTACTGCCTCCTTTAGTAGGAAATATCTAAATTAACTGATTGTCTTAAACTGATTTGTGTTTGTTGGGATTCAAAGTTTTCTTTTAAAAGAAAGTTGAACTTTCCTGCAGGTTTTAAATATAGCTATTTGGTTTTGTTTTTGTCACGTTCCTTTCCATTTAACTTTGACTTCTGTTAATGCTGGTGCTGTGCTCTGCAGATGTTTCCTGGAATATCTCTTTTACAAAGGATGGACTAATGGGAGTTCTCTTGAAGCACTATTTTCAAAACAGTGTAATAAAAATATTCAACTTCTTGTTGTCTTTGTCTGGCCTCATATGCAGTGTAAGTACACAGGCTGAGTATACCAACTGTGAAGACCCTGCAGAATACAGTGTTTGGGTAGAAAGCGTACAGCTTTTTTACATAGGACTTTTTTTAGTTATCAACAATCTGTACATATGTAGAGCTTATTATGATGTTCCCCCAACTGCAAGCACTGTAGAGAATACAGTATTGATACGAGCTTGTAATTAACTTGACTTTCTAAAAAATGTAATGTCAAAATAGACATCAAATATCTGAAAAATATGAGAAAACATTCTTAACTTTCTGTTTGTAGCTTGGTTTTTTGATTGTCTCATTCAGCATATGCAGGTTTTTCCTATTTGAGTCAGTGAGCTTGGCATTGAAGACCTCTGGTCCAAAGCTGTCCTTGACTTTTATCTAATAAAGAAATTCTTTTTTTTTTTTTTTTCTGGTCTGCCTCACATCCAGCAAAGATCTACTTCATTAGCTCTTGTTAGTAGCCTAGTCCTTGCAATACTCCTGGCTTCAGAGTCCACAAATGGTATCTTTCTTGAATTATTCTACAAGAAAGTTAGATGATTCCTTTTTATTATTCTTTGCTAGGCTTACGGGAACAGATAAAGATTTTTCTAATAGGCTTTTCATACATTCACTGTACTACCAGCTCAGGGCAAACAGGAAAAGAATAGGAAATCATTTGCTATGTCTTTTTTGAGAGGAGAATAAACATTACATAACTGCATAAATATATTCCACTTGCTTAAATGCTCAAACAAACCCCATTTACTAAGTTATTAACTAGAAAATCCGGGCATTTTGAAATGCATTAGAAAACTCCCTTCTATAAGGTGTTTTGGTGGCAGATGAACATGGGAGGCAGCTGTAGCTGAAAGTAATTTTTGAAGTCTATTTAAAACATGGTTTGTGACAGAAAGAAAATTCTCAGTTTCTTCTTACAGGTAGTTTATGACAAAAGTAATTTTATAATTTGCTAATTCCAATGTTGTGTTAGGTATTTACACTTGTAATCTTAAAATTTTTATGAACACCTCTTTAGGCTCTTACTATCAATACACATCTTTCAAATATTCTGGAAGTTCAACATGTTGATACGAACCTTTTAAAATTATGCCCTAGATGCCAGTCTACCATCATATTTAGTGCGATTTCCTAACCTGATCAAAGATCTTCCTCATAAGCTCATACCCACTGAATCAAATGGAGGTTTTTCAGAGAATAAAGACTTTCCTCAAACTGCTAGCAAGCTTCCTATGGGATGAACAATTAGAAATCTGCCACATTTGCAGGCAGTGATACTTAGCTGTTTTGCTACCAAACGAGTTGAGATTTCTAGAAATGCATCCCTTTTTCATAACTGACAACCATGTTAGTTTTACTTGGCTCTACCATAGCCATTAGATAAACATCTCAAATGCTCCCTGGCATGTCACACAGTCACAGAATAACAGGTTGGAGGGGACCTCTGGAGCTCATGCAGTCTGACCACGTGCTCAAAGCAAGTCGAGTTAGAGCAGTTACACAGGACCAAGTCCATTTGGGATCTCACTTTCTCTGAGGAAAGAGATGCCACAGCCTCTCTTGGCAACCTCTTCCCACCTGCTTGATCACCCGCATGTGTAGAAAGTGTTTCATATATCTAACCAGATTTTCCCATGTACCAACCTATGCCTGTTGCCTCTAGTCCTACCATTGGGCACCTCTAAAGTAGCCTGCCTCTGTCTTCTCTGTACTCTCCCGTTAGGTACCTGAAGGCAGCAATAAGATGCCCTGAGCCTTTTTTTCGTAAGGTTGAACAAATCATATTCTAGCAGCCTCCCCTCATCCATCATATGCTCCAGCTGCCTGACCTTCTTGCTGGCCCTGGCTAGACCTGCTGTAGCCCTAGAAAATCCTGTTCTTTGGAGATTTCCAAGAGTGAGGGGAAAAATAATGCTGTTACGGTGGATATTTATCTAAATGAGACCAAACATATTAAATTAGGAATAGTAATAACAGAAAAATCTTGTATCCTTTCACATTTAGAAGTTTGAACCCAGTTAGAGATACACCTAAAAATGCATTAGAGATTTATAAAGAAATCATCAAGAAGTAAACACTCCCATTGTATTCCGTTTCAAAGGAACTTAGTTTTCTCACCAGAAGATAGTTCTAAATGATTAAAAGCAGGTATGTGGTGCATATATATAAACATGGTGCAGCTTTATGCCACATGCCCGCTTCTAGTCATTTCAGGCCTGAAGTTTTGGATTATCAAATCACTTATACGGTCCTAGTACAGCACATTGAAATTTCAGCCAGAATGGTAACCAGCTGTGTGAAAAATAATCCATTTATGTCCTACCTGAAACATATTCCGTGTTGATGCAAGCTGACCTTTTAAGCAAGACAGTCTCTTCAGCAAATGACCAGTTTTACTATTTTAATTTTAGCTAGATACACTGTACCTCTGCCGAAACATGTACTGAGTTAGTAGGAAACAGAATAATTTACAAAGAGAGGTACTGTTTGTACATTCTCAAGTAAAATTCAAGGAATATGCTTTTGATGATATCTTGGAGCAAAGGATGACTTCTGCAAAAGCGATTTAAGGAAAGGAAACCAACAGAAGCTTTGTGACACGGTGAAAAAATATGAATTAAATGTATTGGAGCTGTTGCTAAGAGGAACTGACAGAGCTGCTGAGATAGCTCAATGACCTGATTAAGACAGTAGCGAGAAACCATGTTTTCTGTCCACCTCTACAAGATTTTATCATAAATTATTTTATTAACTTGGTATATAGAGACTCCCTCCTTAAAATAGATCTCAGATTGCCATGTAGGCAATTCTGAGGAATATATGTAGATACCCCTAAGTCTCATTACTTTTATGAAATGGAAAAGAATAACATCCATAGGTGTGTAGGCTGAAATTGAAAACTTAAGAAACATTAAATTAAATACTATAGAGTTGTAAATACAAGAAAAAATACCCGAAACATTTGTGTTCTTAGAAGTTGAACAGGTTTTCTAGTTTTTATCCATTCCTCTAACACATAAAATGAAGTCTTTTAAAAACATGTTCCTTGAAGAACACTTACAGCCAGATATTCTAACACCGACATCCTTCTTCCATTTCATTCTCAAGTAAATGTTAGAGAACACTGTTTTAATGAAGTATTGTTAAATACAGTATTGCTTTTATAGGGGAGCTGCACAGGTTTGGGATGTCCGTATGTGACAGTGTGGCAGTCTCTGCTGTTGCGTAAATCAGAGCGCTGGGAAGAACAGTGGCAGAGCAGAATGGTTCTTGCCCCAGAGCTGCTGAGACCCGGAGCCTGGTGTCTGAGCGTAAGCCAGCCTTTGCTGGATGTTCAGTCACAACTTCTAACTGAGGCAGGCAAGGCACATGCGAGCTCTGACAACTGCTGCGAGACCAGTAACCCGCGGCAGAGGACTGGGGTCAGCGAAGGGAGCAATTATGCCAAAGCACTGCAGTAAGGCTTGCTGGGGCTTCTATTTTAGCTCCCACAAATAGTTTATTTTATCATATAAGAAAGGATTCTTATCTGCAACCAAATTTTTCTTGTTTTGTCTGTCATGGACAGTTACCCTACTATCAAAATCACATGTTAATGTACATTTTATTGCAATAGCTTGGCCTCAATATTCTATATAGTGACAAAGATGCATTGTCTAGGTCCGTCAAATATCCTCTTTCCTCAACTTCTTCCTTTCTGCCTTTCATGGCCAACTCTTTCTCACATGTTTTCTTTTGCACAAAGTCTTTTCTTTCCCTCTATGCATCTAATTAGTATACTATCTTTCAACTATTTCACTGTTCTTCACCTGTCTTGTAATTTATCTCACATGCATCCAGTTCATGATACTGCATATCATTTGCTTGAATGCCATGAATAGGATAGGAGCTTGACAGCACAGCACAAAGGCTGATGATTCCTTAGTCCTATCCTCTCATTTTGCTTTTTCGTTTTGAAACTGCTTTACATTTCTCTGTTTGCATTATATGCAGCCAAAAAAGAAAAGAAAGCAGATTTTAGTGTTTTAAGGTTCAACATCCCATCAGTAGAGTTTAGAAAAAAGAAGAAGAAAAAATCACAACATAGAGAAAAAGGAAGTTATCATGGGAAGGTCTGAAGAGGAGATGTAAGAAGATGTGTTAGAGAGGGGTACCCTCCTTTAGTTCTGAATCCTGTTTTACTGACTCTGTGTTACAGTATTTTTTATTTCTACACACTGCTTACAGTTGTATAGATCATCAGTAGCAAACTGCAAAATAAGAAAAAAAATCCAGTCCATTTCATTATTTTCAATTTGCACGTGAAAACATTCTGTGTACATTATTTCAAAACACACAGGGAACAGTTCTCACAGCCCTGCCTATTAACGAATGGTGAGAATGAACATATATTATCTATTAAATTTGCTGAAAACATGTTACAGTGTACACTGTCAAAACAAAGGTATTCTCTGAAAAAAAAAAAAAAAAAAATCACACTCGTTTCGCCGTCCGTGAGAAATTGAGAGCAACACGGCAAAGGGTGTTTACACAGGCACTTAGCCAGGAAACTGTTTTCCACAGATGCAGTCATTCAGGCAGCACATCTCTGATTTTCATGAGCTCTCTCCCTCTGTTCTCATACCCCTGCAATTATATCAAGAAATCTATCTGTAGGTGAGAAAACACATACAGCTCCGCACAATGTATTCAAACGCTGCCTCTTTCCTTTAGGTAAGTGCTACCACACTGAGGCCATTTGTAGGAATTTTACACAGCAAGATAAACAAATGCAAACCCCTTAAGGAAACACATGAACTGCAGGATAGTTTCACAGCGAACCGTTACCAAAAATCTGCATAAGACGACTATAAAAAGAATTCTCCATAAATCTTCTGTGAAATGCAGCATTGCTTATTAGCAGGCTTGATGGAAAACCTCGTGAGATAGAAAGTCTTGTCACTTTATTTGTATATGCTTTCCTGCATCTTAAGTTGCAGCTCAGGATCCCTTAGGATCATGTGAGGCTAGGTTATATATTAGAGAGCTGTGCTATAGTGCTGTGAGTGTGTAAGCCTAGCAGCTGGGTAGTGTTATGGTTGCTGCTTTCCTGTGCTAAGCTGATTTACTTGTTTAAGGTCTGACCTCATCATCCTGTCAGTATGGATTCCCACCTATACAGTTAGCAGCAGCTTAGCATCGGCTTGAAGAGCTTGCAGTATATTAATCAGAAGAGAGAGGGAGAGAGCTACCGGTATTTGTTCTTTTGTTGTTTTTTCTTAAGAAGAGGAGTTGAAACACAAGAGATAACAAAGAAACCATTTCCTTTCTAAAAGAATAGGCTTTTGTCTTTTTTTTTTTTTTTTTTTTTCCCTTTCCTGAAAAAAATGTCAGTATCTGGAAAGAAAGAGTTTGATGTGAAGCAGATCCTGAGGCTCCGCTGGAGGTGGTTCAGTCACCCCTCGCAAGGCTCCACAGGCACGGGGGGCTGCCATCAGCAGGAAGGATATGAGCACAGAGGGACACCGGTTCAGAACAGGTTGAAGAACCACTCTCGGGACAGAAATGGGCTGAAGAAAAACAGCAGTCCTGTCCACCACAATATACTGGCACCCGTGCCAGGTCCAACCCCAGCGCACCACCGCTCTATTCAAACCTGGCATCAACAAAACCTCATAGAACAGCTTCGCTCAAATGAGGATATTGCCAAAACAAGCACAGAGGAAAACTGTGTCAAAGAAGATTCAAGTAAAACCACACAGGAGTTGCAGATGATCACAGAAGAAAATTCAGATGAATCTGCGGAGAGGTAGGAGTTTTAAAGTCTGCACTTAGAAAGCCATACTTCTATCCAAGTTATTCCCTAAAACTGTCTTTGTTTTTAACCAGAGTTCCTTACTGCATTAGTCTCACTTTATATATGTGCACACCCACACTCAAATGAATAGGAACACATTCACATCAAAAAAAATGAACAGGAACATTGTCATGAAATTTTGAACTTTGCTTAAGATACATCATTTCATAACTATTCCATAAAAATAAAATCTGCCAGTTTGTCAAATTTTCTCTATTACAGTTGACAGCTTTTTTTTTTTTTTTTTTTGGTCTTGATTTATTATGTTTAAGTGCAGAGTAAAAATGAGCTTTCTGCAATATTGTCCTCATTCTGACTTTATCAATGGGTGTAACTTTGACAAATGGGAACTGCTGGAGGTGCACAGTCTGTGTGGTTGCCATCGGTCTGTCAAATTTCTCACTGCTTTTTTTTTTACTGCCTTCTTGACAAGTAAAATTAACCTTCAACTAAGTGGAAAGGAAGCAACATTACTTGCTTTTTCTAAAGGTTTATATGAAATCATATTACTTTCACAGCTTGTTTAGTATACTAAGAGGCAAATACTTTCTACAAGGTCAGGTGAAAAAACATTACAGCTATGAGACCTTAAAGGTGTAAGCACAAAGGAAGAGCTATTTTTAAGATGTTAATACAGAGAAGAAAATATTAATACTAGTTACTTGATTAAGCATGCCTTTTATTTTTTTATGATTTTTTTTTCAGTCGATGTCAGTAATATTAGCTTATACAGCAACAACTTTACCCCACCTTTACCCCACTTTGGACTCAAATTATGCATTTATAATGTGATTATTTGCACCATTTGGTGAGATTGCCATCAATCTTTGGGAATAATTTAGATTTCTTACACTGTATTTAAATACAAATCTATCTGACTTGAAGCTATAGTTTCTCTCAGTAAAAACAAAGCTGACAGTTTGTGTATTTTTAGCAGCTATTATTTTTCAAGTTGTACATCTGGTGTAGGGAACATCTGCAGATTAAATAGAAAAAAAATGCATTCCAAAATGTCATTTGGAAAACAGTACTAGTAGTCAATATTTACTTCATAAAATCATTACAGAATAAAATCAGTGAGGTAGGAATATGGTAGTTCTGTATGTTTACTAGTGTACTAGTTTGCAATGTGTAAGAAGCATACTCCTACGAGTTTCGAATGACAGTACAAATTTCCAGGAGAAAAAAAAAGTAATTTTAGGCACACCTTAGAAAGAAAGTCAATTTAATTTGAAGAAAAATAAGGAACACTGAATAATTAAAATAAGATTCTGTATCAGGTGACGAAGAAGGTAAAAAAAGCATAATCAATTCATTTTGGAAGGTAATAAGCCACTGTCTTTTAAAATAAGATGTGACATTTTCTCCAGCTATATATAAACCTTCTGCTAAGACCTCATGAAGTTTTGTGCCTTCATATTCATTCAAATTTAAGTTCTTCCCTTGACCTGTTTAAATTTGCAGCTTTTAAAAAAGTTTTGGGAATGTATATATCTTATAAAGTATTGTTATACTCAAATAAGTGTATTTGCTGTAAAGTTATCAGTAAAAGGCTTTTATGCATGTTGTAGGTTAAAACCTATCTTACATACACCTTAAAAGGCTGAAGTTGTAACAAATAGTTTAGAAAGTGATTCATGACTATGAGTTTCTCTATAATTAACATTTTATTTCAAGAAAATAAGATACATCATTAGAGACAGCTTAACTAGCTCCAATTTCTTAAATATGTACCAACAGAAATCATTGCATAAATCACTGTTCTCTTCCCCTACAGTATCCAGCACAGGCCACACACGAATTAATATGCTAATTGATTGGGTAGAAAGGAAATACTGAGAAGAAGAAATAAAGAGAAGCAGCATTCTATCTGTATCTATCTGCATCTAGTTGCTGGATATACTTTCACCTCTTCAGAACAATGCCTCATCTTATACCTTTGAAATCACCCTTTTAAATTATTTTGGGCCTCCTGTTTCTTTAGAAATTCCAAATAGTCACAATCAATTGTAATCAATGGGATCTGCTCCTAATTAACACATCTGAAAAATAAGGCATTTGCAGGATCCCGAGTGCATCTTCTTACACTACTAAAGCCACTGCGTAGTGAACTGTACAATTACTGCAGCCATATGCCCTTTCACGTCCATACCTGAGGGCACCAAAGACAATCTCAAAGAAATTTGCCTTTTATTCCACAAAAGGAATCGTGTTTTCAGAGTGGTTGTCTCTAATCCAGCAAGTTTACCTCTGCCTGTAGAAGTCCCATTTTTAGCAGGACACTGCCACATGTCACTTGGACACTGAAAATAGTAGAAAAGGGTAGAAAATCAAGCCAATACCTCAATCTTGAGCAGACTATGAAAGCAACTTCTACTAGCAGCTTAGTGCTTCTACAAAAAAGCTTTGGAAACATGAAAATGATATTCTCAATTTCTTCAGAAAAACTTGAGATGTCTTTCTCTAGAAACTTCAGGACTTACCGCTTTCAGTGATACAGACATAGCACCCTGGGGTTTGATGAAATAAGGCTTGTTTATTGAGGAGGGAAGGTAAAAAAGTTCCAGACAACAGTTCCATTTTGAATATACTATCATCGGTACACTTGTTTCTGCTTTCTTCAGTCTTTTTTGGTACTCCTGTACCCAAATTAATTAGTGCAAGACCTAAAGAAACCCTTCTGACCTACAGGCTTGTTCCTACATGATATCCCATGACAAATGACAAAGTAAATGAGGGCTTAAGTGACCAAAACTCATACGTTTTGTAGCAACAGTAGCCAGTTAAGATGTGACCAACCAATAAATGCAAGATGCATAACAGATAAATACATTGCTTATTGGCACAAGGTTAAGTAAAGCCTCCCAGTGTGCCGGGGGAATCTTACGCAGTGTGGCTAAGGGAACATACTCAACAGGTATCAAACAGTCTTCTAGAAGCATCTAAAATGACAGGCCTTGACCTGTTATACGATCCTTACGGAAGTTGCATCTATAGTTTTGAAAAGAGCTGAACAGTGGACGATACACATTTCATTGACCTAGTCCGATTCCCACCAATCTACTCCTTGAATGAGGATTGGGACCTTTTCACAGGTGAAAAACAGAGAAACTAGCTAAAACCTGAATAGACACCAAGTTATTTTGTTTATTTGTATGCTGTATTTCCCACTAGAAAATATTATGCTATTGCTGAGATAGTTGGAAAGCTAAACCCACAGAGTATGGCCATGCAAATGAAGAGCAAAATCCTTCACAGATTTTAGGTTTGCCTTAAAGTGACTAGGAGCTTAAGTGAGCTCTGAAAGAATGCATGGTAAATAAACTGCGAATTACTTCTGGTTCAGAAGGCATGACTGCAGAATTTTGTGTACTTTGGCTAGTTGATGATCATCTCTGATCTTCTCTAACTGTCTGGAATCTTTTGAGGTTCAGGCTCCTCAGTCAGGGATACCTTGAAGCAGTTCCATTTCTTTCAAAGAAAGTGATCTGGCAGTGGTCCAGACACATCAACAAAAACTCACAGGATTTCATTGCTAGTTCTTGTCTGACAGTTGGCAAAAACTTTGCTCTTGTGCGCAACACATGAGCACACACTTGTGCACGCACGAACTGAAAAAGCACTAGTATCTCCTAATAAGAAGAATCCATGATACTGAATTACCTTGATTACTTCCCTTGATAAAGTTTGGACTCACAGGCATGACTGTATTGACCTTTCAATATGAGCACTATGCCTAATATTTATTAAAGTTATGCTATATTGCCACATCAATTTATGCATGCTTGCTAGGAGATACATTATGATTCTATAAGTATACTGTTGAAGACCACGTGTGCTGGTAAAGTATGAGTGTACCTCTCTTCCTAGTTGCCCAAAGGCACTTAGATTTCAATAATGAATGCAGTATCCATTCATCATTTTTCTCTTACGCATTTTTTTAATTACGTGGCTCAAAAATTGCTGACAAACTCTAGTTTGGTTGACAAACCCTAGTTTTGCTAAAGATACATGCTTTCTAATCTCCCATATGAGACAAAATACACTTCTAATTAATTTTAATAGAATCTTTTGATGCCATAATCCAAGTAGTTGGACTAATGTACATGGAAACAGATATTTGGGAGGAATATCCTCTTAACTGAGGCAATGCATTTTCTGTAGTGACTATTTATGATGTTCATTTATTTTGATAGTTCTTCTTAAGACAAGAAAACTCATCTAATTGTCTTTTTTTTTTTTTTTCTTTTTTTTTATCAGCCATATGGAAATAACTAACAGACCAATTTCCCTTACTGTCTCTGACATACACATATACACACACATATATATATACATGACTATTTTGGATATTATCCCCTATATGAGGGTTTTCCCTGGAGTTCTGTTTTTATTTCCAGTAGCAGATAACAGCATTGGCTCACATTCCAGTGTGAAATAAAGGTACCACAAGGAAAAAATACCCCTTTAATTGTTGCAGTATCCCAGAAGACACTGAACAGGTGGAAATGAATAAATCAGCATGCAGTGCCTGACCCCAATTTCTTGCACATATGATGCCATTTTTTTGGTTAGCTAATGCGGCACAGATCAAGGACACATGCTGTCGTGTTTCCTTCTGCTGAGCACTTTTTTGGGGAGAGCCATTATACTGCACATTCATCATGTCCTCTAAAGTTAGTAACAGATACTCACTGAAATGATGTCTGCTTAATTTTTCAATACAAAAGATCATTTCCAGAAAAGAAAACAGGCACTAATTTTCCTGGTGAAAATGGAACATATGAATTATTCCATGAAACCACTGGTCAGACCAGACTGAGAGGGTTTTTTGCATTAAGAGTACAGTCCTGGGTACTCAACGAAGCAGAGTCCTACCACTGATTCATGAGAATGGCTGATAATGAATGACAATGCCTAGTAAATGGAAGGACTACAATGTATCCTTTGCAGAGATGATAACAAAGCACTGCATTCAGAGTAGTAGTACATCATGACACTATTTTCCCCTCATGAGTAAGAATTCCATTTTGTACACCATCTCTGATTCCTAAGGCAAATTTTAGAAATTTTACACAGCAGCAACCTTTATTTTTAAATAAAAATATAACTGCTCCAATTTTATTTCCCCTGAACTTCCAACATTTTGATAAAAAGCTTTCAAAAATCTTAACTTTAACAAATAAAAGGTTTGCAAACGTAATAAAGAATACCGGACATCTAGTCAGACGGCATGTCAATCCTTCTATGACAAAGTTGGATCAACTATATGGTGTTTCCTTGGTTATCCATAGTACAACTGAAGCTCATTATTTCCTTCATCTTTCCCCCATAGATATAGATAGCATATTGTTCCTCTTATTCTTCTTATTCCCACACTATTCTTCTTTAATTCGTTTAAATGTTTGAAAATTGTTCTAAGTCTAAAGAGCTGCAGTTCTTGAAATCTTTTTTTCAGAAGCCCTACACTAGACAACTATGATCATTTTCATTGCTCTCCTGACTTTCTCCAGCATGTCTGTCTGTATTGTCAGATCTGGATGTGTTCTGGTTAAAGCCTGACAATTCTAGTGTAGAGAGCAGGATTACTTACATGTCATTTTGAGTAAAAATGTGTTTGAATATCCTGCTCAGTGTTTTTTTTGTCAACAACGTGGTGCTATTACTCATGCCTGGCTTGTGATTCATGTGAAACTCCTGACCCTGTACCAAAGACCTGTTCCCTAACCATCTGTACGTTTTGCAGTTGTTTCTTCCTAAATATAGCACTTTGCACAAACAAATTCCATCTTATGTTTATCACATAATGTCTCCAATTTGCTGAGTTAATATTCAGTTCTGATCCTATTTAATGTCTCTGATTTACTGATTTAATATTAAACTCTGATCCTATGCTGCAATATACTTACAACTCTTCTCAGTTTGGCATGATCTTCAATTGTAATAAAGTTCTTCTCAAAGCTTTCTCTTTATTTCCTTCTCCCTCCAAGAAATTTAGAAGATTTATGAAAAGACACAGGGGAACTTCAGTGGAAAGTTCCTTAGGAACCCAGTTTGATTTAGCTTCCTATTTATCAGTGAACCATTGACAATTACTTTGAAAGTATGATTTCAAACCAGTTTCGCACCCATTCCATAATGGTTTACTCCAAACAGTACTTCAGGTTGAACTTAGTACTATCTGATATGAGACAATGTCAAACAATATTCTCAAGTCCAAGATATAAATGACAACCATTTCCTTTCTGTTCTCCATAATGCCTATTACAACCTATTAATGAAGGACTTCAGTTTATTTTGAGATGTTATTCTTGAAAAATTCTTGCTGTTAGTCTTCTCTTTTATTCCTAAGTGCTTAGAAATTATAATTATATTACTTTTGCACTGCAGAATTCGGCAAGAAATGAGAGCTAGGAAAAGTGATTATGTTGTGGAGAATTTTGCAGTTTCTTTAATACTTAGAGCAGTTTAATATATACTTCAGCAGTGTATTTTAAAAAGATGATTTTATGCCAGTCTGCTATGGATAACCAAAACGCTTCATTGCTTCCTCAGGGACAAGCAAAAACTAATTGTCTTCTAAAGATGACCTTTAACTAAAGGTCAAAATATGAATTTGAAACCGGAGACATTTGAAATGGGTTATTTAAGATACTGTAGCTGATCTCCTCTCAGAAGTGATGCTTGAACAGCATCATGTGGCCTTTCAATGCTTTAGCGCAGTGGAAGAGCAGTTTGCAGCAGGGGAGCGAGGGTGATATTCTAGGCAATGGTGGTTGATGAACACCCCGTTGGCATCACTGAGATGCTGCATCTGCTAGTGCCAGAGATTGCTTTAGTTTTACTTACCAACTGAACAAAGGCACGTGTAGCACATGAGATAATTAGTGACATTAGCTTTTAAAGATGAATTATTACAGGCAAGGAAAAAATACCATTTAACAGTAAGAAACATTTAAGAAACTAGGACAATTCTATTCATTTCAAAACAATTTCTTTATGATTCAATTATCTTCTCATTTCTACTCCATACAGCTTGTTCTCAGCAAAGACAGCTGTTAAATTACTTTTTAGAGAGTTATCACTGTTCTTAAAATCACTTCTTAATGTCTCCAGAAAAAGTTAAGAAGATGATTAAACACATGTGACCAATGCAGAGCAGTTTTTACAGATGTACTGAGCATATGCAATTGTAAAATCAACAGGAAATCGTATGGTTGTTGAAGCATTCTTGGAAAAGGGGGAGATAGTTTGCTTGATTTGAAAGTTACAGATAGACAGCATTCTGAAAGAAATGAACAATTTATTTTCACCGTTGTTTTGTGGCTGAATTGTTTACTTCGAACTATTTGAAATACTGTATTGAGGTATTTTACTAAAATCTTTCACATTTAAAGAAATAAAGGGATTTGTTTGTTATAGTCAGACAGATAAGTTAGCCCAATATATACCAGTTTCATTTAGCTCCTTTCATTCTGCTAGAATAAAATAAAGATACTATATTTAGAGAATAAGATAAGATAAAGAATATGGCTTGTGTATGGCATACCTGTAGGTATGCAGGCTAAATGAATAAAAAAATGAAGCTGAAGTACTGTCGGGTAAGTATAGTAAATAAACTTAAAAAAAAAAATCCCTGAAACAAAGCTATAAAAAAGTTTCCTCTTCTGTGAAATCATACTCTACCTCAGTGACTCTATTGTCAGATACACTGGCACAAGAAGATCCCACACAGCTCTAACAACAAATCTCCCAGTTCACCGCCTTCCCTCCTTTTCCAAGCAAATGCTTAATAGTCAAAACTCAATTCAAAGCTAATTAAAATATATAGAACAAGACCTTAGAGCCTAGCTCTTTCCAACAATTCTGCCCATCCAATAATTATTAGCATAAAACATCTTTACTTCATTTTAGTAACTGCCAGGGTATTTCACTAAAAGTCTGTCTGCTGCTCACAGGTTATAAGAAGGGTAACTAGAAGTATCTAAAGAAACATCCTACCTTGCAGCCTTTACTTCATTTGTGGTTGAAATATATGATATGGTACCTAAATACTACAGTTTAAAAACATTTTGTCAGGGAATTGGTACTGTCTTCTCCTGCTGTGTTCTACCGTTACACCAGGCTGCCTTATTTAGAAATGAAACAGCACATGAAAAGTACATGATTAAATGTTTTCTTCAGTGATTTCTCAACTAACACCCATTTAGGCTAAACAAACATATTTATTGGAAAAGAAAGCAAAGTCTGATAGCTGGTTCTTTCTTCTCCAAAGATTTTCAAAACATACATAGCAAAACCAAAGAATCTAGATAACTTACCTGTATATTAACATTTGATTTAATCAAATTCAAGCGCTCTCAGCCAGCTTCTAACTTTTTAAACGTATGACTTAATGACTAGTTGCATTAGGATCTGAAAATCAATATCCATGGGTTCTGCCTCAGATTTGTTGCTTGCTTCTTATATAAACTCAGAGAAATCACTTAGCCTCTTGGTATCACAGTTTGCTCATGTTAAAGATAGCATTTGATACCTATTTTCCTAGGGACACACTAAGAACTGATCAGTGTTTTCAAGCTCCATAATTTGCCTACAAACTGCTACTAAAATGCAAAGTGGAAAGCATGTACTTTATCATTGATGTGTTATACTATATGGTTGCACAGATTATCTTCTCATGGCAATAATATCACAAAAATCAAAGTCTGCTACTTTAACTAGAAGTCTTCTGTTACAATTAACAGTAGATACCACCAATATACTTCTAATAAAATGTTTTAAACAGCAAATGTAAAGGGAATACATTTGATAAAGTGGACAGTGACCGTCACCATTTGCTATGCTTCAGTTTACCTGATAAATTAGAAGTCAAGAGGCAGGAAGGCATTCTGGCAAGAAATGAGCATTTTCAAAGCTTGCTCATTTTAACAGAAGTTGAGAAAATCAAGAACCTTTTTGAACTGGGCAAATATACCTCGATTTAAATGGAAATTGTGAGCAAACCACTAAGAAAGCCTAGGAGTTGGAGAAAAGCTATTTTAAGCTATTACATATGGTTTGCGTTGCTAGGGAAACCTCTTTTACAGTGTTCATTTAGCACAGATGCTCAGGAAAGCTCTGTGACTCCATGTCATACTGTTTCAGAATGCTTCAGAATGTGGAGAAATACAGATGCACATATACACACATGCAGACAAAAATATCTCTGTAATTTTATCTTAGTCATGTTCTATGTCTTTGGTGGAAGTTCTTTCCATTTCTGCCATGACCACAGTGATAAATCAAAAGCTTTGTAATTACAATGCTCTGTTTCCAGACTGAGGGTATTTATTCAAACATTACCTTCAGTTTTGATCCATTTGGGTTCACGTTTTAGACAGTCATCTATTTAGAGAGAAAGATTTGCCTTTGCCCTGTACATAGTGAAAATGCAAGGAGAAAGACCAGCTCTGGTGACACCATTTCTGGCCCACCCTTTTGACCCTAGGGCAGATGTGACTTGCCAAAACATATCATATAACCTGCTGCTTGCAGGCTTCACTGCCAGAGTGCTCTGCACTCTCCCTTTACCTCTTTAGTGCCCAGGTGGGTGACAGCCTGGCAGGCAGTCGCAGTCTGCCATGATCAGAGACACACCTGCCTCCCCGCTGAGCTGGCAGGGGGCTCAGACCCCGAGCATGCCACTGAGCATGAAAATGCATGCTGCCTTTTCTTTTCTTTTTCAGAGAGCAGCAGCTCCAGAAATCTGAAAACATAGGATTTGAGTTATTGAAAAAATAATTACTTTTCCAAATTTTGCAATATTTCAATCTCTCAGTTTTAAGAGACCTTGTTTATAATTTGGGGAACGGCATATTGTTGCTGCATACCATTATCCACTCTTGGTGCACTCTTGGATCCCACTACAAAGAGGGTGCGTTCTCACTGTCTATCCAAACAAGGTACTTAAAACTTGCATTAAAACAATTCATGAATTCAGCTATGTGAATTGTAACCACTGTGCAGGATGGACCTGCAAATACATGCAGAATCACATTTTGGGGATGTGTACATGCAGTCATATAATGGGTATATAACTAGTCTAAAGGAGTGTGCTGCAAGCTGAGGAAGAAGCTTTTGAGAGTTTTTTATTGGACCATATGGTAACTCAGGAACCAGCATTTTGAGTACTAAACTTCTAAGGCCTTGAAGTTTCCTTACAATTTAACAATGATTTGTAGTTTGAACCCTTTTCATCAAAATAAAAAAAGCCAACAGAAAATGTTTTTTTAAGAAAACATTTTTTAGAAAGCTAAAAATTAAGCCCATCTATGGATGTGCTATTGAAGGCACCCCATAATGGGCTATTAAAGGCACTTGACTTTTGTTTATTCAATCAAAAATACAAAGAATAAACCAAAAAGATACTTGCTGTTAAAGAAGAGAATAAAGATATACTCTGAACAAAAAATATGGTGTTCTACATTTTGAAATTATGTTTATAATGGGTATATATTGATCTAACCAAACATTAATAACTGTAGAACACAAACTTGCCAGTATTGCCTACTTGTGAACCATACTGTTATTTACGTATCAGAGGGTAAAGTAAGAAAAAGAAAGAGCAGGTTAGAGATTAGTAGGGTCTTAGCACCACCAAAATAGGTTTAGGGTAGGTAGGCAAGAGGCGGATTCTTGCTACAAAGTAATTTAATTGGAATAATGAAAACCATCGCTTATGTTGGACATCACAACTACAGCTTTCTGCAGAAAGTTCTCTATTTCGTCCAGTACACTGGAGAATTTTGTGCTTCTTTTCTGGGTCATGCAGTGTAATTCAAAACATATGTAAACACTGAACTATGATTGTATCAAGAGTTTTAAACCAAACATACATAAATACCTTTTAGCACGATACTTTGTAAAAAGCATTTAAAGATTGAAATGCTTGTTCTGAGTCATGATTTCATGACCGCCTCACAGAGGACAGTCACAGCAGATTGCCTCCAGTCTACCCGGCTTTTTTCAGTTTTTTACCCTTTCAGTTTACAGAAAACTACCTGTAAAGCCAGAAATTCCCTCCTACGCCACCGCTTACACCACCCACCCCCTTCTATGTGCTAGTACAGTGGCTTAGGATGGACTTTTGATCTTTCTGTCCGAGATGCTTGACCTAGCAAAATCATCCAGCAGTACAGCCAACTCAGTCTCTTGATATATCTTGTCACAGTGGATTTACAGGCAGTGTAAGACAGTTTCCTGGGAAGTCACAGCGTTGTGAGCATGCAGGAGCCAGACTGTTCAATCAGAACACAATGAAGCAGTGAGAAAAGCAGAGACAGGAAGAAGGCTGTAAGTCAGGACTAATTTTTTGCCTTAATTTGTTTTTTTTTTCATTCACTTAAAGGATCCCAAATTCATCTATAAAAGAAATTTAGAGTGGCTTGGTGTTAAAATACGCCAATGAAGTTGCTCAGCACAAAGCTCCCATGGGATGCCGCAAAGCAGTAGAGCTCACACATGCCTCTTACTTCCTCATTCAATATGTAGCTCAATTACTAGTTAGCTGTTCAAAGTTTCCTTGTGCTTTTTCATTTAGTGTTACAGTGAATTCAAACCTGAACTTAACACAGTTAGTAAAAGAACAAAGTCAGGACTGGAAGGACAGTTTGGCCTGTTCAGTGGAGCAATAAAGCTCCGATATGTTTACTAGCAAGCTATTGAGCTTTATTCTTCATCTGGAACCTGGAATTATTTCCTTATATATTTTAAACAATACATCAGGTTTATATCTCATCTTTGAATTTTCACAAGTTGTTTTCTTTTAAGTCTCTACAGTTCCTAAAACATCCTTTGTTGTTCCCCATATGTCAAGCCATTAAGTGAAAAGGCTGTTATTTCACTTCTACTGGCTACTGCTGTGACATTTCATAAATCAATTGATGGTAAAAACTACAAATTTTTACCTTTTCTAATAAGCAGCTTTCAATCATAACCATGTTTTAAAACCATTTTGGAGAATAACATAGCTGAAATGCAAAATTTCTAATTTCTAGACTCATAGCTTTCTCATCTGTTACTTTTTTATTCTATAAACTGTTGCTGAGGTCTTTTTGATTTTCCTATACCCCAAATACTCTCAAATGCAAGACCAATTTCTATTGTAGATTATTTGGAGGAAAGACTTGCAATATATCAAGGTGATCTGCACACTCATGACAAGATAGAAAGGTAAGACCCCAGCAAAAAAGGGTCCTGACCCAGAAGCAACATAAATATAGTTTCAGCTTTGCCTGTTCAATTTAATACATCAATTTTCACATTGAATTTGGAGGGAACATCAATTTTATTCAATAAAGAGGTGTTCAGCAGACAGTGTCTAGCAAAAGGTGAACAGGAAAGGCTGACCTACTCTTAAAACATTTGGTGAGCTCTCATTTGATCTTCTCACTGTTGAAAACATGGTCAGTAGGAACACAGTAAAATATGTTATGATATTGCACAAAGATTAAACAACTAATAGGAGTTTTCTGCAGTCATAAAAGAAAACTGTGTGAGAAACTGAGCAACTTCCCAAAAGAGAAGCTAAATCATAATCATTTCCAGAGAGGGGAGCATCAATGCTTTCAGGACAAACTTAAAACCTTTAAATGGTAACAGATAAGTGTTTGCATTAATCCACTTAAAGCCTTTTTACTCTCCAGCTGAAATCCTCATTAAGTATCCTATTACCTCTTTCCAGTTTTTCAAATTACCAGGAGTCATAGGATCAAAAGATCACAGGACAATTTGGGGAGGAAGGGATCTCAGGGTGTCTCTAGCCCCATCCCTGCTCAAAGGAGGGTCAGCCCAGTTTGCTCTGGGCTTTATCCAGTTGGGTCTTGAAAACCTCTAAGGGTGGAGACTACGTGACCTGGTGAATTGTCTTAAGGCATATCTTATGGTGTATTTTCACTGAAACAATCCAACAACCTAAACAATCAATTCGTTCTTCAGGAGGCAGAAAGCAAATCTAAGGAAAGATTTGTTTTTTCTCTCAAGATTAGCTATGATAGCATACTATCACATGCTTCATTTAGTTATATTACAACCTCAGCAAAAGTTGCAATATGTATTTTATTGAATAAATGTGATAAAATTGCTCTGTTATTTTTTGTAAGATCACACTATAATGGAATTTCGCCTCCCTCCAGCCTAGAATAGTGAATAGTACAGGCACTCCAGGAAAAAAGTGTCATAATAATATTATAAGCAATACTTTCTGAAGTTCATATCAGTTCCACTTGTACTTTTCAGCCTTTCTTTATTTTTCTTTTGATTTCATATATTACTTCTATTTAGATTTCATGTTTTTATTCCAATTCAATTGCAGTGAGCTGACGTTGACACAGACCCTGGCTTGCTGGAGCGGTTATCACTATTATCTGCCAGGATAAATGCAAAGTCATCAACAGCATCAAGAGTACGGGTTTTCTTAAGACATATTGTCAGAAATAGTGTTAAGTACACTTGATACTGTCAAATAAAATAGGCCTAATAGCCTATCTGTAAAGGTTGTAAAGACAATTCTATCTTACAAAGATGCTATGGACTCATGAATAGAGGTTTCATCAATAAGCGATTATTGTAAGTTGCTGTCTCAAAACCCTACTTTCCTGAGGACACATACTAGATGTTCAGTGGGCACTGATTTCTGACATTAGCAAAAATGCATATAATAATGAATTCTAAGATATTTCTCAGATATTGTAAAAGTCAAAGTCAGTGACCAAGGATAAGAGCAGGAGATAAAGCACAATAGTCTATGTAATTTATAACATTAACAATTCCTTCCAGTATATATGGGAGGGTATTCAGTGTAAGCTGTATTTGCTGACTTCAAAGCAAATCCACAATTGAGCCAGATATGAATACAGGCAGGCGAAGTTATTTTAATACCTTTCTAGACCTAGGTTTGAGTTACGTTTTCTGACACAGAAAACCAGAAGATAACAACTAGCTGGAGAATACTTTGGTATCAGGATATCTGTACCTATGAATACATAGAAATATTTGGCTATAACAGAGGGAAACGCTCTCAGGGTATAATTACACAATTAAGAAGAGGGAGGAACTGACCATAGATAAAATTATGTCACTAAAAAACCCTTATAGAATAGAAAACTTTAGTCTACCTCTGAAGTGTGCTTTCTGTCTGTGAGGCTGACAATAGCTTTATACGCATTCTCTCTCACTCTTTTCTAACAAATCTATAATTATGATAAGCTAAAAGGAAAAGTACAAGATCAAAAAGTCTGAGGATCCCAACATGAAACAATCTCAGGTCAGTAGTAAGAAGAGTCTCACCAAATAAGTAGGTGATTTTGGTTTTCATCACTTCCTTGTATCCTCTGTTAATCCTGAGCTATAAATTCAGAGAGTAATAAACATTCCCTTTCCCCTTAATTTGGAGAGAAAGAAAAATCAACAGTAGCTCTGAGACTGATCTGTTAAATACTCTTACAGGACACGTGTTTAACAGGGCACACTGGCTAAATAGGTTAAGAATCAGACTTTTTTTTTTCCATTGCAGTAGCATGCATTTCACCTTGAATAAGGTATCCAGCAGATCAGCTGAATCAGGTGAGGAGACATTTTGGAACAAGCCCATAGAATTTTACATTACTGCAGAAATGTCACGTAAAGTGAAGTGAAATACAAAGTGGTGCCTTCAGCTGAAGCGGGTATTATCACATTTTTCCATTTAAGTGAAACATAAGTCTTGTTATTGCTTAGTTAGAATCTAAACAGATAAAAGTAGAAAAGAAAAAGATGCAAAAAATGGAATGGTCATGGAAAGCACAGGAAAAGAGTCCCTTTGCCTTTGATGAAGTAGAAAAAAGAAGTGAGAGCATGTATTAAGGTATTATGGTAGTGGTTTGAGTTTTCATAAATCAAGAGGCCTTAAAAAAATCTCACAGCAGTACCCGTACCTGATTAGCTGCAAGGCCCAAAATGACAGGGGCAAGGCTAGTTGCTATTGAGACTGTTCCTCTCTGGCTTTTCAAAAGTCTGTTCACTGCAGACGGGACCACTTCACATTCATTTCTTTCTTATACTTGTATCTCCCCAGCTCCTCTTTGTTCCACTTTTGCCAACAACCGTGAAAGGGGATAGCATAAAGCAGGATTTCTTCCCAACAATCTCTCCCATCAGGAGTTTCTCTGAAAGGTGCTTAATGAAGTAAGAAACATGGACTTAATTAGTTTCATCTGGCAATAGCCGTGCTTGGATTTAAAACAAATTTTTTTGCCATTGGCTTGTATATTTTTTTTGTGTCCCCTCTAAAAATGCTGCACGCTCATGTCCAGCATTTAGTCATTACTTTTCATTGGACATTTTGACAGCTTGAGATAGTGCTATATCATGCCTTCTGGTCACATCATTTTTTGTTCTTAAGGAAGATGCTATTAAATTGTCTAACAATATTATCACTAGCTACAAGAAAGTTGAGCAAGAACTAATCAGCCTCACTGAATTTCTCCTTCTTGACTTTTATTTTCCCTCCAACATAATAATGTAATATAAACATTGGATGAGAAACCATGCATTGCAGTGACGACTGCAGAATGCTGCTTGTACTGCTGGAGTCTGTGTTAATCACGACAATGAAGTATTCCTCATAGTTTACATTATATCATGCCTTGCATGGTAAATTTCAACGTACGATGACTCAGTATTGATTTTCTTCTTTGTCTTAGGAAAAATAAATGTTAATTAAAACATAATTTTGTTTAAAATTGAGCTATACAACAATATTCATCCGCCGGACATACAGTATCGCCATGCAGGGAAATACTTTCTTATTCTGCAGGAAATGGCTGAATCAGCGCATTAGTGGTTAAGCTTGCTGGTTCAGAGAAAAGGACAGGCTTTTGGTTGCTATAATAAATAATAACTACAGGTCCTACTCATCACTGGTATAAACAATGTCATGGCTAATATCTTCAGTTTCTATGAAGTTGTTGCTTCCTACATCACTATTTAACCTAGTATATTCTAACCAAACTTCTAAGTTAGTTCAAAAATATCTATTGATATTAGTGTATGGAAATTGATTTTATTACTGATGAACCATAATTACAGAGCAAGATTCAATTTTTGTAATTCAATTTTTGTAATTTTCTTATGCTTATATGGCATCTGCTTAACTTTGTGTAGTTATCAAGGTAGTTATAAGGAATGGCACGCAGACTTTACATCTGATTAAATCTAAACTCATTTTCAACAGTTACTTGTCATCTCAAAATATCTACTTTAAAACTTTCTATCTGTGAATAGTAAGATGATAGCTTTTGTATACATGCAAACAGAGAGTAGAAAGTGAACTGAAGTATTGTTTATGATTAGAGAAAAAAGGCACATGGGTATTTGAGTATCCCCCACTACATTTGGCATTATCAGAACAAAGGTTAATTTTAAGATGGTGATAGACATACTTCTATCTTTTTACCTGAAACGTTTCACTTAGTTATTATTCTCTATGACATAATGTAAATGAATACAGTGTTAATTCTCCTGGATGATAATGTTCTTGAATGGTGTTTTAAGATGGAATTAATTTAAACGATCTGAGACACTCACTTCATCATTGAATATAGACATATATCTATTATAATAAAACAGTCATGGATGTGCAGGCAGTCTGCTCTCCAGACTGATTAGATATTGCCAGAGCTTCAATTTTTACGAAAGTATCTCATGCTATGGAAATAACTGTTCTTAAGTCATGCCATTATGCTGTTTATAGTAAAGCTTCATATTCAGATTAGTCCGAATCAGGAAGAGAATCACTATTTAAATTGAAAACTCCTACTACATTACAAATTTTAACACTGACAGGTCACTGTGATAAAGCCCTTAGTTATACTGTGTAATCCCATGGCCATCAAATATCAGAAGAAATATTTCCTAATTTTTGCTCCTACAGTCCTTTTAGAGAATTCAACAATTTGAACCAGATCATTAGAAACCTCTTTGTTCAGCCTATGAATACTGCACTTCAGGCATCTGTCTCAGAGCTGTGGATTTTACTCCCAGCAGAGCTGCACTACCACCCTGAGTCCTTTCGGGAAGGCAGTGTGGGGCACTGCATGCAAAGCCACAGAGGCTGATAGGACTTGCTCCATGGCCTTTCCCAACTTATCATTCTGACTTAAGAGAAGCAGAGGCCGCTTGACTCCTAATTTTAACGTCTCCTGAAATTTGTGAATGGGTCTGCAATGAATTGCTGAGCAATTTTCAAACTGAGCCCCAAAACTCAGGAAGAAAATCCCACAGATAGTGAGTGACTCTTGAATAAGCATTTATACAATAGTGACATTTTTAAATGTTTGTCTTCAGCAGTTAAACAAAACCGATTCACATAGGACTGTCATTCAACCAAAGAAGATCTGGACCAGATCTTACTGTGCTTTTACACAGTAATAAGTTACAGAAAGCACTTTCCGTGTGCATAGGAATATCCCATTTCTTATTTATCTGTATAAAGCAAATTGCAAGCATAAAACTCTACTGTAGACACAAGATGCCAATGAAGGAATGCATGAAGCTTTGAACTGTCTTCCTAGTAGCAAAAGATCAACAACGGAGGGAGTACAGATGCTAATAGTAATCTGCACTGAAGAGAGCCTGGAAAATAATTTTATAATTAACATCCTCTGTTAAAAACATAAATGGGGAGCGTGTTTAAATCTACCTCTTGTTATAACCTAAAATCATGACATGTCCACAGCTGACACCAGTGCAAAGGGCTGTACAGTGCTCAGGGGCTCTGCAGTTTGGTTGGAGCCGCTGTTTTCCAGTGGAATTACCCCAGCAAATATGTACTTCCTATTCATAGGAGAATTCAAAATATCCTAACCCAAATTAATCCTGATATGAGTCATAATGGCATTCATCTGTATATTTTCATGTCTGGGGGAAGAACAAAACTCAAAACAGCTACAGTCCTTTCAGTGGTATGCTGAAGCTCCTGTGTTTAATGATATGCACACTCATACTTTGTAATCCCAAATGAGAGAAGTTATTTTAACTAATGCCAACTGAGAAAAGTGGCAGGTTTATGTATAATACTAGCAATAAAAAATTATTAAACCCAGACAGTTTCAAGAGCTCCAAGTTCTAAAGGAATTGTCAATATGAACTTTCAATTTAGATAGAAGTCAGCAGTCAGTCCATTAACTTAACTAATTGTATGTTTCAGTGGCTTATTTCTTCATTTGCTACATCGCTTTCTGTCATTGTTACTACCTCAGCAGTCATCAACATATAGTACAATTTTCCATACTCTTTTGGATCAAAGTTTTTTTTTTTTAAAAGGAGACGACTGCAGTAGAAATTTTAAGGCAGAGGTTGGGACAGTTACTGATGTGGCATAATTATATCAGCAAGCAATTAGTACAGGCGCATCAACTTTATTGTCATTTTATATGTGTTCGGAAATGGCTTCCTAAATGAAATATTTTTATTTCTCAGCCAACTGATGTGGTTTATTTTTAACAGTTGCTACGGTCCTATGATTTGACCTAGGGAAACGGCATCTCTCAATCTCCAAGCCCACGACACCGTCCAACAGTCGGAGGGTCGGAGCTCAAACAGCTGCATAGGAGAGAGTCTGCCGATGTGGGGGCTGACTGCAGTTTTCTTGAATAAGCAGAAACAAATAAGAGAAAAAAAAAAAATGATGAGTTGCATTGTAAATATTGCTGCACAAACAAACTGAATTGATGAAGCAGCAGTTTTGTCTCATGCCTTGTCACCGCTAGAGCACGTACAGCCCACCACAGAGCTGAAGTCACATCGGTGTTTTCAGCTATGGTAAAGTGCTTAGGATGTCTAATGTCTCTAACTGGTATCCAGTTTGCTGCTGATGGCTGGTGTGGTTGACAGTGCAGAGGTAAGCTGGTCCAAACTAAAAATCTGTGACACTGCAAACTGAACTGTTACTTGTTTAAACTGAATTTCACAAATATTATAGCAGGTTAATTAGGCACATTCAACAAATATCCAAAAGGGAAGTGGTCACCATAAAAATATAAATAATAGCCTTATTAAGAACAAAAAATATAAAATTCTGCATTTCATCACCTGGTTTTCATGTAACATTATGCTTCGAAGCTTCTTTATTATCAGATTTTCTTCCTGGTTTTTGGCCATAGGCACACTTATTGAGGCACCATAAGAACATACTGAATTTTAAAAAGGACATGGCAAATAAATGGCATTTATGTTTTATCATGTTCTAATTAAATAATGATGAAAATTTAATTTATCCTTTATATACTGATTAATGAAGAGTGATCTGCTGATTAATGAAGAGTACTTTATGAAGACAGAAAATAATTTTAGTATAATTCAGAAACGTAAATAATAGTAGGCCTGGAATGAACCACAAAACTCATAACAACCATTCTCCTGACCAAAGAAAAGATGAAGTTTTATCTCCACAATGCCATTTTCAAGTCACAGCTTGTTTGAGGTCCAGTATAGTCTAGCTGTTACCTCAACCGTCATTTCTTAGCCTGTGTTTCATTCAGGTAATTACTCACATGCAAGTGTGAGCAGGTCTTCGAAAAGTAAAAATTTGTGTAAAGTTCAGTAAGGACAAGGGCAAAGATGGCTCGAATTTAAATTCTGTTCTGAAAAAGTTTGTGACTTGCTATCATATATCTATGTAACAATTAAACCTTACTTCTATCTTATGCTTGTCTGTAATAAAAATATGGAGCAGCATCGGAGCAGAATTTGCCTGGAATGCATTCAGAACATCGTCTGCCTTTGAAAATGAATCCCTGATAAATTTTCAAGAGTAGCTATACAAGTTGTTCATGTCTTATATTTATTACACTTAAAACATGCCATCCTAGCTCGATTTTGAAGATGTCATGTGAAATAGTGTCAGAAGTCATCCAAAAGTCAAGATGACTTCTGACAACTAATGTAAGCTTTGTTATCTTGTCAACCCCCCCCCCCCCCCCAAAAGTTGTTATGACATGATTCATTCTGAACAGCCGTGCTGGCTGGTATTTATCTCCTTGTTATCATCTAGATCCTTAATGCTTTTTGATTATTTCTTCAAGTTTTCAGTTTATATTGTCTGTTTCAAAATTTCATATTGCTTCTTTTTAAAAATGGTACCATGTTTTCCCTATCCTTCACAAATCCTTACAGGAAAACTCTGAAATTATTTCACTTGACTCTCTACCTAAGATGAAATTCATAGAGCTCAGCTACTTTGGAATCATTTAAACATAGATTTAGCTCTGATCTCTCTAGGCCAATCCACGTTCTTAACCCATTATTACTAACGCTAATGGTGTTAACACAACTCAGCATCCTAGTGAACACTAACACAAAGATGACATTAAGCAAATTGGGTTTCTGATTCTTCAGAACACTTCATTGATAATTTTCCCTCCTGACTGAGTGGAAAACTAATTCCTTGGTCATCATAGGGTTAATGCACTTTTGGAAACTTTTATTACTCAATATTCAGGTTTTGTTTGTTCAAACTTGTACACATTTTATGGAAAACAAATATTTCTCCATCTTCTACACGCTTCCTTTCTGAGTAGGTTCACATGAACCTTGAATTGTCTTAATGTGTTGTTTGCAACACATTAACGCATACCCCATAGAACAAGATGTGACAAGACATATTCATACCAGCACATTTGCAGCTAGCTTGCCTACCTTTGTATTACAGTCCACAGCATGCCCTATCATTCAACATAAAGGCATCAGACTCTAGGATATTTTTACTGACTTCTTTCTTCAAGGTACTTTATTCTCTGTTGTCTTTAGTTCACTGATCCCAGTACTATCTTCTGAAAGTCAATATTTGAATACTCTGCACTGATAGTCATACGCTAAGGAAAACATATAAATATTTATCTTTCAATTTAATTTTTCCCTTCTAGAATATCCTATAGCTACCATTTTCAATCAGCTGTTGAAGATAAACCAGCAATTGTAATATTAATGTTAACAAAGTTAATGGAGCACTCTTTTTTGCTTCCAGTATTTTTCAGACTCTGAAGACCTTTGTCTTTGAAATAATTAATTACATTAGTGGTATTTCTGCCGTAGAGACAGGTCACTCTACAATATATGTGAAAAAAGTACCCAGGACTGAAGGAAATTATTAGACTTTAAGACCCTTTATAAATAGTTGCCGCTTAAAAATGATTGCTCTACCCACAAATATATACACACTATGGGAAATTATTTATTTCAAGAAACTAGTACTGTGCCTTTGCAGTATGGATGGTTGAGTATTAGTTGATTTCTGCAGACATCAAGGATGAGTGCAATGAAACACATACTTAAATACAATATTTAGAGTGGATATAATGAATCTGACAAAAGATATTTTTGAAAAAAAAAATTTCTGATAAATGTTAAAGAAAGTTTAGGAGGTAAATAGCAAACCATGAATGTTACAGACTATGAATTTGGCATCAAGTAGCTGATGCAAAACTAATGAGCATATAATCCAATTTTGCAGCTTCTTCATTTTCAATGAAGCATTGAAGGAAAACAAATAAAAAAGTATAGTCATTAAACTCACTAAGACAAATTAATTTCTCTAAGCTGTAAACTACAAAGCTCTAAACTACAAATACACATTATCAGTGAACTTTATTTGCCCCTTTTTCTTTCAAAAGAAAAGCAAAGCAAATGCATTTGAAATTGTAATAAAGAGCTTCAAAAGAAAGCTAGAGTGTTTATTGCACTGATGTGGTATATCTTAACGTGTTTGCAATCAGTGGTATAATCTGAGATTGCTCAGACAGAAACACACGTGCACGTGCTGTGCACGTGCGCAGTGCATCTGAGGATTTCAGATGCATCAGGTCTGCTGCTCCTCAGGTGGCGGTTACATACACCTCAGGGCTGACATAGCTCAGTCATAGCAGGAATAACGTGTCTCTGCAGACCGTGAATGATCTTACAGACCCGGTGAGTCTGGCAGGGCCAGGCCTGAATGAATACATTGAACTCTGGCGCATCTGAAAGGCATCAAATACATTGAAGGCTTTTGGCATGGCAGTGCCCAAAAGATGCCATATTCGACATGGGCTGTGGGATGTCTATAAATTTAGTAGAGAAATCCAGAAAACTTCCTATTGATAGATTTTCAGATGGAAAAAAGAGATATGTCTGGAAAAACCCAGACATACAATAGCCATACCAACCATGATTTGTGTCCTGTACCATTCTGAAAAGCACTGACGTACAGTAACTTGCTCGTATTGCGCAGGGGACAGAAAACTCTGCTGTGTCTCAATTTAATATTACATTATAATTCGATTTCTAATTATTCCCCTTGAATTCTGATTAGCTATTTAATGAGGTATGATCTTTGAAAATGTATGCTCTAACTTATCTCTATTTTCTGATAATATTACTGATTCAACCTGATTTACCCATTTTTATTTCTCTATTTTCTGAACTAGATGTTCAATTGTGAATGTAATCCAATAATCTGCTAAGTTTATTACTTTAATTTCATGAAGAGCTTTTATGTCTCCTAATAATTTATGAATATGCCTTAACAGTATCAAAGACAAACAGTAAATTTAGTTAACCAGCTGCCATTATTTCCTAACTGGGCTTGGAAATTTAAAAAACAGGTGCTTTACTTTTTAATAATATATGATATTAAACTAAGAAAATGTTTTTCTAAAAAAATCTTTAACTAAGACTGTTGAAGATTGCAGCATTTTCAAGATAATTGACATACATGTATATCAACAAATGCAATACTATTTTACTAAAAACAGATTAATATAAACCCACATATTTTTGTAAGAAAATATCAAAAAGCCATTTCAATCTGCAACATAATCTGTATTAACATGAAGTAAGGAAGGATGTCTTAAAAAACCAGTGAGATAAGAGAAATTGTATATATGTTTTTTACAGGTATTTATAAATGGGACAGCTGACAGGATTCTGAAGTGGGAGGAATATATTTATAATGTACATTGCCATGAAAAGGCAGAGAAATGAGTTTGTTGTCATCATTTGCATTCAGATTCTAAAGGCTATATAATGTACTGATTTCATCAGCTTTTAGTTTGGTAATTTGTCTAGAATTATATGGTCCTTGTCAAATTGTCTTGTGATTCATTCCCATTTAGTAATGTAATTTAACGTACAAAGCATGAAGAGAAACAGAAATAAGACCTAAAGACATGTAATTTCCAGAATTTCATACCAGAAGATATTTTAGCTATTAGTATCACAGGAAAATAGGTTTGGATTTTACGTATTCTGTTTGTCGATGGTCAGGAGGCTGCATTTGTCACATGTCAATGCTGTGCGAACAGTACATCATTGACACAACACTGACAGGAAGTAGAAAACTCAGCGGTGCCACCTACTACAGTTAGCTGTAGTAAACTACAGTTTACGTGCAGCCTTATAAATGAAAACTTGCAGATACCAAACATAAAAAATGGAAGAGAGGGTAGTAAGACCAGGATCATAAGAGCTTTATCATTTTAAACATTTCTGTAATGCTGTTTGAACAAAAATTATATGAAGAATGCAATCAGCGTCTATAACGCTACCGTTATCACGCTGCCTCTTTCCCTTGCAGGCTGTCAACGACCAGCAGCTCGCTGCTTGGAATGAACACCAATGGCTCAGATGAGTATTTCCAGTCTACAAACCATGCAGAGCAAACTTTCCGCAAAATGGAAAATTATCTGCAGCAGAAGCAGCTGTGTGATGTTCTTCTCATAGTTGGAGACCAAAAGATTCCAGCTCACAGGTACACTTCCCGGTAGTGTTTACATGGCTTCAAAGCCTGAAATTTCCAAATGCTAGGTCAATTTATGCCTACCCTGTTTAGTTATGAAAGAACGGTTACTATAATTAGGACATCAACTAACAACGGAATAAAATGATGTGATCAATGTTTCATAGTCATTATTTCAAATAGAATGAAATTAAAATATGAACCATTGATATTGTCCATCTACCCTTCCTGCTGCTGTCAAACTATAGTGACATCAGTGAAGAAAATCTGCCCAAACAAGCACTATGGGAAAAAATTAGATTATTAATTACCCTTTTAACTTTATTGCTTACTGCTATAAGATTTGAATCCTATGCTAAAGATAATGTTTCTATTGCACACACAATTTATTATATAATACTACCGAATTTCATGCTTGCTATTGAGATTATGAAGTAATTTGCAGTCCTCCCAAAATGCTTTTATTTCAAGGTTGGTTCTCAGCGCAGTGTCTGATTATTTTGCTGCAATGTTTACCAACGATGTGCGTGAAGCAAAACAAGAGGAGATCAAGATGGAGGGAGTAGACCCTGATGCACTGAAAGCTTTGGTGCGCTATGCCTACACAGGTAACTCTTCCTCTATTACCCACATCATCATCATAAAGGAAGATAAAATCTATTCAAGGCATAAATAATTGTTGCTTCTTCCATTTCATACTACTACATAAATACATGCATACATGATGTAAACCTTTCTCTAGAGAGAATGAATAAATATTACTGTTTTATATAACAACTTGTTCTAGAAGATATGCAGAAAAGTTAACATATAAATTCATATTGGACATCTTTAACTAGATACAAGTTATTTCAGGAATTTTAATTAGAGAAGAACGTATTTTGCCTGCTACCCACCTCATGTAGTGACACATAAGAGTCACTATGAACCTTCCTTTCATTGGTAGCTACAGAAATGGTCTGCCTGGGTGGCAATTATTTGGCTCGCTCAAGGTTTTTGAGTAGGAATAGTCAGAAGAAAACAGGAATATGATCACACCCACAAGTAAAGCAACTTTTACCACCAGAAAGTACCACCACATTCTGAAAGAGGATTACTTGTGTTCTCTTGAAAAATTATAGAGCTTTTATCTTAATGAAATTAAATATTTTCTTTTAATGCTGTGTATATACTTTTTCCCTAAATTATTTTCTCCCATTTTCAACATTTACCCCTGTATTGCTAAATGCGAAATGGTTGAACCAAATAGCCGGAAAGACCAAGTCAGGGAACTGCGAAATCCCTTTCATCTGCTCTACAGTGACAGGGAAAAATGCTGTAGAACATGACTGCTATGTTAGTATATATTACAATTAGAAATATCCAGATCATTCAAACCTATGCAGGTTCTGGAAGTCTGCACTTTCTGGTATTTGGCAAGCCCCTCAATGCAGCTGGCAGCTACTCCAGCCAGAAAGTTAAAAGGGAAACCCTTTTTCCCCCACCAAGCTGTGCAGTTCTGTGACAAAAAAATGCCCAGATCTCAAAAGGAGAAAATTACTCCCCCAAGAAGTAACACTGCTTAACTGACCAGAATAACAACTTCCTGAATTTATGAACATTTGCTCGTAAACTGATCCATCCCCTCAGCTAGCAGCTATTATCAATAACATTCACTAGATCCTTGTCATCTGACATCCCACGCAGGATGTGGCTTGTTTGCTTTTGAATGAAATAACGTAATTTCAATACTGAGATGGGGAGGTTGGAAGATATATCACAGGTATCTATTGATATTTTTCTGGTACTTTAAAAGGGCTTAAAATAAATTTTTTAAAAAAGATCAAAGTCAAACAAAGACCCCATTATATTCACCGTATTGGCACTAGCATAAATGTTAAAAACGGGAGACTTCTTCACTTCATACATCTGGACTGTTGCATAAAGACAGAAATCTCGAGGAGGTTAGGCAATCTGCAACCCAGACTGAAAACATAAGTTTCTATATACAAAATAGACCCTGTTTGTGGGTACAAACAAGGGGATGAATACAGAGGGCCAGAGGGAATGCTGCATCACATGTATAACGCAGTGACTTTGTGGCACTGAATTAGCATACATTACCCAAAGAAATAGATTAGTACAAGGACAAAGCAGCTGGGTGGTTGGCTGCTTATTATCCACATGTATCTCAAAATCATCCCACTTGATAAAGCTTCATCTCTTTCAGTTTACTTAATGCAAAACCATATGAACAAACATATGTAAGACTACAAAAGCAAACGCCAGACTATGAAATCAGGATGCCCTCTTTGCTTTGATGCATCATATTGCAGTCTTTATTTACAAGAACACATACCCATTTTGCTATGCACTCTCATTCAGTAACTATTCCGAGTTGCATAGTAAAAACCAAACCCAAACACTGGCCTATTCTGCACCCTGCCAGCCCTTCCTCATTTCTTGCAGAAGTTGGAAGGTATTATTTAAGTTACAAAGCAAGGGCCATCAGGAAGAGATGTGATTGTGCTAAGGTAAGACTGCTGAAGACTGCTATGGAAAACTGAGTTTTCCTACTGCCTTCGTCATAGGTTTGCATGGGATAATAACCAAGCCTCTAAACCGAGTGCTACTTTTCTCCTAGGTAATGAAGTCTAAATGTGACTTTTGGAGATGAGAGCTACAACTTTCACAATTGTTTACATATTCTACTGAAATGAATCAGAAGTGAACTCTGGAAAAGAAACCTCTTACAGTTCTACCTGGTGATAATTTTGACTGTAATACCACCCTTCTTCATCTGTTAAATAGAGATGATGTGTATCACCCTTTCACAGAAGCAGCTGGAAAAGAAATTAATATTCCTCAGGCAATTGGATGTTGTAATGATAAATAGAAAGCTCAGTCATACCCCCCCACCGCCCCCAGTTCTTTTTTCAGAATAGTTTAGTGCTGTGTATCAACCAGGGAGATGAGCCATCCACAGAGCAACAAGAATGGAAGATCTTGTTAAATTAACACCTTCCAATCTATCTATGAATATAACAAAATTCTCACATCATGTAATAACTTCATTAAAAATTTAAATGCACAAGTAGATGATGGAAGAAATCAGGTTTCCTGCACACACTGCTGGCATTTCCTAGTTTTGATACTGAAGTTCTTGTGTGTAATATAGAATTATGATATATAGTTTTATGAATTAGTATATGAATTTTTGGAAAGGTTCTTCTCTAATCACACCTTTATTTTTGTTTTACTTTTTTTCCAGGCAAAATCAGATCTAATACTGTTAACGCTCCAATCAAAATGTTCCAATCATTGTATTCAAAATCCACCAAATCCTTTAAGTCTGTTAAAACATAGAGTCGTTCAGCAAGAAAGGAAAATTAATTTGTACATCACAGGACACTTCTTGTCAAAATTTTTCAGAGGGGGAGAAAAATTGAGGAGTGGGAAGCTTTCAAGTAAATAAAAATACAAAGAAAATGACTGAAAACTTTTTTTTTTCCCCCATATGCAAACTGCACAGGTATTCTGGAGTTAAAGGAAGACACTATAGAAAGTTTGCTAGCTGCAGCTTGTCTTCTCCAGTTATCCCAGGTTATTGAGGTATGCTGCAACTTCCTCATGAAGCAGCTCCATCCTTCCAACTGCCTGGGGATTCGCTCTTTCGGAGATGCTCAGGGCTGCACAGAGCTCCTGAAGGTGGCACACACATACACTATGGTAAGATGAACAGTCTGCCTGCTTTGCAATTATAATGTTAACAGCAAGTGTGAATACTCTCCTGGAAAACACCTGGGCTTTGGCAAAGCAGAGCCAGCCGAGTGGGGCTCAGGGCTGCTGCACTCTCCAAAACTGATGCAGTGGCTCCGCTCTTCCCATGCTGACAAGGTCACTTCTGCAAAGTCCCTGATGCGGGGACATCTCTGCCCAGCTCAGTCTCCAAAGGGAAATTTAAGAACTGTGACTGTTACGGACATATTGGAATGAGAGAAAAGCATGATTAGGAAAACAAATATTCAGCTCTGTTATTTCCCATTTCAGAGTTTTGCCTTGTAGAACATACTTATTGAACTTAAATTTGCAGTATGATTTGTACGCGTTTCTTCCAAAATGTAATAGGGCCTTAACATGGCTAATGTCAAGAGGCAAACAGCAATGGCCCATTCTCATGCTTTTGATTCAACACAAAGAAAATTCTAAAGCTGATTTTAAGGTGAGACACACATAAAAAGAGGCAAAATAAAGAATGTATGGGAAAGATTTGGAATGCTAAAAAGCAGCACATCCCTGACTGGAGCATAATCCTCCTCTGGCTCAAAGCAAGAAATGAATATTCAGAGCGTGGGAAACAGAGAAGCAAGATAGCTTGCTGTGAAATGAAATCAAGGCATAAATATTCAGGGCAAGAAGATGTGCTATAGCAACTTTAAACACAAAAAGAATAGCAACTGCTACAGCTAAATAGATATAAAAAGAACTACTTGTTAGGAGACACGTGGCAGCTTTATGCTTGAAATATTAGCGTAGTATGTCAAAACCAGTTTAGAGGCTTCATAATGCTGAGAGCATTCCAGCAAGAGATTGTACGCTTCCACATGCTGAAATAAATGAGAGTGGCATGTGCAGATTGAGGGCACTGGTTGTGCTCCTTCCTGTCATACTAATGAATGGTTTGTTTAGCAGCAATCTAGATTCCTTCTATATTTTAAAGTTTGAAAAAGGGCATTTAAGAGAGGTTCACTCAGCGTCTATGTAATAGTGCTGTCCTTGCTGCTCCATGCCATTTTATACTCAGCCAAAATCAGGAACTTTCCCTCTCCGCTCTTGCCTCTTTTCTCCCACCAACCCTAGCACACAGGCATCAGCTTTAAGCATTTAAAATTCATAGTCCAGATTTCTGCAAAATTAAAATAAAATAATCTGGTTGGACATATGATTTTATGATGTCAGACAACATAAGTGCCTTTTTAGGTTAGATTTTTTTAACCATTTGAATCCTCCAGTCTTCCCTATAGACTTCTACTATTTTTTAAAACTGTGTGTGACAGAAATGACAGTTGGGTCTTTAAGAACACTGTCCAATGTGAAGGATCATAGTGAATCTGTAAGACTCGGCAGTACGTGCGTATATAGGCCTTACGCTATGTCTTCCTGAAAACAACCAGGAGCATTTCCACCTCTAGAACCGCCTCCTGTACCTCGCGTGCGACACAGATTGAGAATGCTGCCATGAAAGAGGACCTTGCATGTCACAAAACCACCTACTGAGTTTGCAGCTACTGACAATTTAGAGACAGAAGAGGAAATGTGCACCTCTTGGAAATAGCCGTAAAGAAAATTTTCTTTTAAACCCTTGAACTGATTTTAAAAAAAAACTTTGGAGAATAAGAGATCGTAACAATGCAGACACTCACAAGTCTTGTGGAAGAGGATAAATGAAACATTCTGTTTTGTTTCATGCCAACCTCAACTGCTTGAAAATGTGTGCCTTAGGGGAAAGTGTATGAAGTTGTACTGTAAATACAGAGACCATTCAAATGAACTAGTAGTATTTAAACATTTTCAGAAGATAATCAGCTGTAAACACCACATCCATTCAATAAAAACAGACACAATGGAGACCTTCCCCTTCAATTACTTTAGCCGTTGATGCAAAGTATTAAAAGTTTCCTGCCTGGTATCTTTTCGTGCAGATAGAGCTTGTTCTGATAAACATCTTGTGCTATATTTGTAACTAAATGCAGACTGGTCTTCCTGTTCCTATTCTCTGAAAGTCACAAAATATTAAAGCAGGATATGGATAACAGAGCAAAGTCAACCTCTCCTTTAATCACTGATACTTCTATATTTACATCCTTGGTACTCTTGAAAAGAATTACAGAAAGCTAAGAAACTACTGAAAACAAATAACAGAAATACCAGTTACTAAAATTTCTTCATCTGCCTTATTTCAGTCTGGTTCCTAAATAAGATCTATTACTTCCAGGTACATAAATGGAAATTAACATTTCAAATACAGATATGAATTCCTACATGCATTTCTTTGCAAGTAACACAAAACCCTCATCTCTGTTAACCAAATTTCTTTTTTCCTTTGGAATTAGCACAAACAAGCATACTTAATATATTTTAATATAAATTCTAATATTGTTGTAACTCAACTGTGCATTATACTGTTTTTATGAAAAATAATTCTTTGAAAGATTCTAGGGATTTAATATTCATGGCCACTTCTGTAGCTGGTGAGATTTATCATAGCAATAGCTTAAATACTGAGACCCCTTTGCTGGGACTTGTCTAATTTTCTATTGCCCAAAAAGTACTCTTAGAATTGTAAGTTTAATTTCCCTTGCTGTATTTTCTGCTGCTAAGAGTGGAGACATACAATCAACACCTGGCACAGCTCGTTGCAAAAGGATTGGAAGGTTTCAGTGTAATTTGCTTAAAACTTTTGAATCCGATTGTAACAGAAGTTACACAGTTTATTTGAATGCCTGCTTGGCATTCTTAAGACACACATTATATCTTCAGATTGTTTTTTCTATTAAGCTGCAGTGTAAGATCACATTGATGGACAAAACTGCCAGTGGCAAATCCCTAAGACAGGACATGCTGACGAGAAGCCTGACAAACACATCAGTAAGCATGATAGTGTGAAGATGATCATTATTCTTCGGTCCTGCAAGAGTAAGGCAGCAAAAAGCAACAAGAATCTCTCTTAAATGGTAGAAAGAGATTCCATGATCTTTAGCATATATATTGCATTTCCCTATACCGTAGAACAGAAGAGGAATGAAATATATGCAAAGCCGACATTGTCAAAGAAAATGTTATTTCGAGGTGTGAAAATCACCAGTGCATTGAAATCTTTTTTCTTTCTAGGAACACTTCACAGAAGTAATAAAAAATCAGGAATTTCTTTTACTCCCTGCTAATGAAATTGCAAAGCTCTTGTCTAGTGATGACATCAATGTTCCAGATGAAGAAGCCATATTCCAGGCGTTAATGATGTGGGTGAGGCATGATTTGCAAAACCGGCAACGAGACCTAGGAATGCTTCTTTCTTATATTAGACTGCCTCTACTTCCAGCCCAGGTATGAAAGTGAAGGGCTAACCGGGAACTTAACCACCAACTGAAATGCTTGCCTCTAGCATCATTTAGACAGAGAAAAGAATTCTGTGGAAAGATTCTGGTTTTGGCTGGGTTTTTTTGGTGCTGGTGGTGGTGGGGAGCCTTTTTTTTTTTTTTTTTTTTAACTGTGTAATAGGTGTGTTTATAATTTGTAAAGACAGATGAAAAAAATTCCCACAATGCCAGTGTAATTACTAGGTTTAGAATTACCTCTACAAAAATGCCAGTCTAACGGTATTACAAAAGTACAGTGTTTCTTGGTTGGGTAGCAACGGTAGAGTTTTACTCTAATAACACAGCAACTTAGATACCATTCAAAGATATTTATTTCAATTTACCAAACTGCAGGACAGATAAGGCACAATACTTATTTCTTTATTGCCATAAAAAGTAGACAAACACAAAAGGGTCTAGATTATTGCTGACTATTCTGAGCATTGACATTGCTTGTCCTTTAAGACTGTAAGAGACACTTCATCGACCAAGTTCCAGAGATGGACATACTGTTTTCTAGTTATCTGACACTCTTGTATCTGTGTCATTGAAGCATTTATGTATCTTATCAGAAAAGCTTATAGGAATATCAAGACTGCCAGGACACTACAGCTACTTTATGGATCTTCATGAGTAAAACTGCAAATATTCAACTTTAGATTAAGTATCAAAACACTATATACATTTAATTTTAAATATATGCTTTAATATATTCTAATATTCACAGAGATGTCCAGTACTATATGTTAGATTTGCTTATACTCACGTTGAAAGGAGCTTTGCATTCAGAGGGTGCAGTACTACATCTGTAATTTCAACCTTTTCTAAAGGTTAAAAGAAAGTTTTTGGAAAAAATAAAGCAAAGACATGATACTTAAAGACTTTTCCCCCTACCTTTATATTGTTTTGCTTGCATTAAATCAGAGTTTCCAGCAAAGTTCAAGTGAGAGGTGAACTGAAAATGTGTTTGTAGTTACAAACCCTTTAATTACTAAAGTACATACAATTCTAATGATTTAGATATACATAAGAACCTCACTTCTCATTTCTTAGTTATTAGCCGATCTAGAAAATAGTCCAATGTTTGCAGACGACCTAGAGTGTCAGAAACTTCTTATGGAAGCTATGAAGTACCATCTCCTACCAGAAAGACGGTCCATGATGCAGAGTCCTCGAACTAAGCCTAGAAAATCTACAGTCGGTGCACTTTATGCTGTAGGAGGTATGGATGCCACTAAAGGTAAGTTGAGAAATTAATTTAATTGTATTAATTAATTGTATTACAGACACCCAGAGAATATATGACAATTATTTAAAGATTTCTGTTAGGAAAACAGCAAATTAGGTATGAAAAAGAGGGGGGGAAAAAAAAAAAGATCACAGAACACAATCCTATGTGTTATATGTTCTTTCTTCTTGCAAGAATCATGTTTGTAAATGATATAGATACATCCTGAAGTGCAGACTAAAGAAGTTTGATTCAGACAGTGATTTTAAAATTAAGTTTTGTAAGAATTTGTGTGTACAGTTTGACTTTAAAATCAGAAGAAAAAATTAATATTAAAAATATTTCAAGATGCATTTAATGTTGTTTTAGAACCCTGTGCTCCATTTTTTGACAAAAGTTAGAAGGCTGAAAAAATTTTTAAAGAGGAGGAAAATAAAACCAGAAAGCATTACTGAACTATTGAGAACTCTTAGCTAAAGCTTATCAATCCTTACTTATTATAACATTTCAGATGGGAAGATTTGCACTTTTTCATGAGGGCAAAGGTATATGGAGCTTTTTTTCAGGACTTCATACACAGGTTTTTTTCAGGTTTATAGTTGAAAGTTAAATGTTGTAAATGTAGTCCAGTTTTTATTATTTGATTTTCACAACTGCAATCAGCTTACAGCTTTACAGATTACGCTATGCTATTTAGTAGGCAGTATATTAAATCATTTTCTACAGGAACCTTAACTTCAAACCCACAGCTTGGAGCCAAAGAACTATAATTATTTTAAAGTCTAGCGACTTGCTGAACAGTATTACTTTTAGCTGTGTGAGTTCACTTTTAATAGAATCACAAAGAAACGAATCCATTTCATGGCTTGCAAAAAGTTGCTGAAGACTGATTTTTTCTTATACGAGAGATCTTGCAGTACTACCTTACTGTCTCTATGGATTCACATCAAGTGCAAAATGCACATTCATTGCCATCACAACATGAAAACACTCATTCCTAGGACAGTTCAGCAAAATGAAGTTAAACTGTAGCAATTCATACAGTTTCATTAGCGATACTGATTATTTATGAATTATATAAAACAACCAAGAATTCAAGGTAATCTTTAAACTAACTTCTACCAAAATAAGACTAAAATTTTCTAATAGGCCTATTTCAGTCAACATGTGCATTTCCTGTTGGTGCCTGTTGTACTCATTACCTTGGAATAAAGTCAACTGTTTGAACTTTTGCCTTTTGATGGTTAAGAAGAACAGTACTTCCTCTCCGCCCTGCTGTCCTCTGCAGCTCTGACTCATACCTTGAGCCTGTGCTGGGCTGTAAGATAAAGGAAACAGCACCTAAGAGACTATGATGCACTGGAAGAACAGCTCTGAGAAGGGAGTAACTACCACCTCTGGCAATAATACACAATAAAGAAAACTCTCAGTGAACGCCAGGTTTGCCTTTGTGCTTATCTCAGGTGGTACATGAAGTCAAATCTCAGCTTCAAATGATCAAAAGAAGATCAAAGCATCACTTTTGGGCTGGTATTTTGAAAAAAATGAGAATGCGCCTAAACCATGTTAACTTTCAAAACCTACCTTCAAGCCTCTGTAAAAAATTACAGCCTACAGGGTGTGTATGAACACACTGTATACCTTAATGATTATTTTTCCTGGTTTTTAGTTAGTATGTGAGATACTTCTCTTGAGGCTGAGAACTTTGGGGCACTCACATATTAGCATAGAATAAATGAGGAAGAATCAAAGCAAAAAAGAGCAAACACTAACAAAATGGAAAGAACAGTCAAAGAAACATAGTTGCTCAGAATAAAAGACAACAGGAAAGGGGAAAAAGTAGAATTTCTTTCTTTTATTGCAGATGTATCTGGTATTTTCTTTCCCATGCATCCTATGCATCTGGAAAAGCATGTAGAGGAGAGAAAAACTCTTATTTCACTAAATTTATTGAGTATAGCAGATGATCTCTAGCAGATCTCTAAACCAAATGCTACCTTTCTTTTCTGCTTTATTGCATGACTGTTTTGGGGTTGTAAATCATTCCTTAGCCACTAACTGCCTATTGTAATTCTCAAAATACTACTTCTCTAGTCTCAAATCCCAGTCAAGGAACAGGCAGGAAACTGGCTCTCTTTTTTGCATCCGGTTGCCTTCAGCTGAGCTGAAGCTGAGCTCCAGGGTGCACTGTATGTGCAACTGCCCGCTGCCTCTTCTGCCTTGGTTGTTACTCAGCCATCTCCCCGCTGTACTAAATCAGCTCTCAAAGGAGCAATTACGGCTGCTGAGTGACTGACAGGAGCCAGTGCAAGGAAAAGTGTCACTTTTGAATGGCAGAGAGCTAGGGCCTTATGAATAGTTGCAGTAAAAACAGTACTAGATGTTCAGTGACCCGAAAAAAATTGAAAATACAGCTTATATATTACAGCAGACAAGCAGTTATTGCAAGGCAGCTGCGAAGGTGAACCTCAGGGAAGCTATCTGTGGGAAGCAAGTGCGTACACACACACACAATTCAGCCTTCTTCCTGTCTCCATCATAAAAAGGAAAATATCCAAACAATTCATGAAGATGCATGCCCAAGTTCTAAGTCAGGCAAACACATGGATACATTTTCAGTTTCTGATATCACTAACGGTTTAAGCACAAACCAAAGAGTACATAGTTGTGAGGTACCATATTCATAAGAAATTTAAAAAAAACCAAAAAACCACCAAACCACCAAAACCCTACCTTCATGGTATTTAAATGAGTAACAGGCTTAACTTATGTCCAAAAATGTTAGTATTAAAAAATTTGCTGGGGTTTAATTCTGCATCTTCTTGCCACCAGTTTATTCTCATAAATTTGACAATCTTAGATGCAGGCAATTAATGCTGCTTTCTCACTAGGTTCACATTTCATAACTGAAGTTCTCAGGCAGCCACAGTAGAAGTCCGCACACAGGATTTCAATGTTTTACAATTCAATAATGTTTTGGGTTGTACCGACTACTGGCTGCTGGGTACTGATCAGTTCATGGCTATCTCGTAATACGTTTTTAACAGGTACCACTACAATTGAAAAATATGACCTTAGGACTAATAGTTGGATACAAATCGGTACAATGAACGGTAGACGATTACAGTTTGGAGTTGCAGTAATTGACAACAAGCTCTATATTGTGGGAGGAAGAGACGGTCTGAAAACTTCTAACATTGTTGAATGTTTCAACCCCATCACCAAAGTTTGGACTATAATGCCTCCTATGTCAACACACAGACATGGCCTAGGTAAGAGGTGCTCTTTCTTTGTAAGTACCTTGGATCATATACAAATGAATTTTGATTGACATAAACACTGTTGCCATAACTTTTTAAAGCACTTAATAACATGCAGCAATATTTGTAGAAGATAGTTTTCAAAGACAAGAGTTGCCTATTGCCATAATTTTATGACAGTGATATTTATTTGTATTCAACTAAGTTGCACTGTCTTCCAGAGTTAATTTTGCTTTTAGAAAGTGCCCAAATACGAGCAATAGTGAAAAAATCAACTAATTCGTCCATTTTAGTGGTCAAGAGATATGTTTGCAATAAAATACCAATCTGATTTTCAGGATTTTTTTAAATTATGACTTAATTTATGCCCATAGATACCAAACACCTCTGAAAATCAGATCCGAGCATTACTCGCACTGAAGAAAACATTGCAGGAAGGAAATAAATACAACCTCACTGATTTTAATGTTGTAATTACAGGTTTTACAGAGCTCTGCCATGGCTTAGTATCTATGGGTCTTTACTGTGCAAGAATCCTGAATATTATTCACAGTGAATGAATAATAAGAAATCTAGAATTTATTTCTGGAACGTTAAAAAATAAGGATAAGTTTACAGTTGAGGAGACTGTAAGGGAGGGAATATGAGTTAGGCTTCTATCTATGCATCAGCCTGGTTTGCAGAGCTGCCTTACACTTACAGCTCCTATTAGCTTCAGTGTGATTTTGTGGAGAGTTAGCACTTTTGAAAAATCAGGCCATGTATATTTAGGCCTGAAAAGACAGATTTAGAAAACTTTTAAGCATCCAGATTCAAACATCTTGCCTTACCTAACAAAGGATGCAAACAGCAGCAGCAGCTCCCCAAGGGGGAGGCACCAACGCCCCTCTCGCTGGAGAAGGACAATGACACAGGACATGTCCACACAGAGCTTTGCAGAGACAGCCAAGTTCACTCTCCTGTGCCTCAAGGGCAGCAGGTACAAGGCAGCTCTTATCCAAAAGTGCGTTCCCCTTACTGGCATTAAAACGTTATGGTACTTTAGCTAGTAAGGACAGCCAGCTACCCTCCCACTCAGGCTTCATGCTGGCGGGACTACGGAGCTTCAGCTGGCTCAGAATAAGGGATGGTTGGCTGGTTTGGGCATATCTTTCACTGCCTGGCTCAATCCTTGCCTTTCTTTAAAAGAGTAGCATCGTTTCGCATTTAGGGGCTCAAATTTGATTCAGAACAAGGTCAACAGAAGTGGAAGAGATAAAAGTCCAAGAAGACAACATGAGAACTAAAGCAGCTTTCCTCTAATCTTCTGGCAAAAGATAATGCTTATTCAGAAAGACTCTCTATGTGAAGTATTTTGTTTATATTTGTTTATTCTGCCAAATGACAGGGCAGCTTTTAGGCAGTTTAATACCAGCTGAAATTGCTTATCTTCACACAGGGAATTAAAGTATGAAGTTAATACACTATTGGTCACTGAAATTACTAGACACTGTAATTTGTCCCTAATTCTATCTTTTAAGGAGTAGCAATGCTTGAAGGACCAATGTATGCTGTTGGTGGCCATGATGGATGGAGTTACCTTAATACCGTAGAAAGATGGGACCCACAAGCACGGCAATGGAATTACGTTGCTAGCATGTCAACCCCTAGAAGCACTGTAGGGGTTGCAGCATTAAATAGCAAGTATGTCAACAGGAAAAACTCTCTTTGGTTTTTCATTTACTTCCTTCCTGGGAAATACAGTTTCTTAAATTTTCTCTTCAATCTTATAGCAATTAATCACCTCAAGAAAACAAAGAGAAGATGTAATGCACAAAAATAAGAAAGAAAAGCTTTTGCTCTGTTGTGTGGCAAATTGTTTTCAAATTTGCAGTCATGTTTTAAACAAATTTCAGCCCTTTTAAGTTATAGCAATTTGAAAATGTTATTACATGCATATCAGAACTTTACCTAGAATATTACTTATAGGGATATAAGATCAGCTACTTTAAAAAAAACATTCCAAGTTTACATTTATTTTTTAAAATCACTGTGTCTGAGGAAGCACCGTTTGGAAGAATTTGTACAGAAACAAAGTCATTCCTCTCATTTTACATCTCCTGCGTGCATCTACAACTTTAACATACAAGTTCACAGTCAATAATAATTTTTAAAAGGTTAAACGTATATGGTACGTTCAATGAAAGGAAGACAAGTTTAATAATTAAGTATGGAATAAACAGGCTTCTATAAGTCTTATCCTACCCAGATTTATTCTGACCTTCATCTATTGCTTAAATATACTGTGATCATCTGTTCACTGTACATTGGTTTTCCCAACAAGATTTTCAAACCTTATTTAAACATCCTCCTAAGACACTAAAGCCACTCAAGCATTTTTGCATGGGCACAGACACATGTGTGAATGTAGCGTGTAACCTGTGTTGAACAGTGTGTTACAGCTTACTGTATGTTTCTATTTGAAAGCAGTTGTATTTCAGCATGAGGAAGAACAATTCATAAATTAATGCCTAACAAAATTCTGTTTTCCTTCTTCAGCAACCTAGCTTGGTGCTGGAAATACAAAAGCCTTGTAAAAGGCCCCAGGTTATGTTGGAGAGCATGGCTTGAGCCAACCTTCCTTCTTATTTAGAATAGAATAGAATATTTCAGTTGGAAGGGACCTACAATGATAATCTAGTCCGACTGCCTGACCAATTCAGGGCTGACCAAGTTAAGGCATTAAGGTTATTAAGGGCATTGGCCAAATGCCTCTTAAAGACTGACAGGCTTGGGGCATCGACAGCCTCTCTAGAAAGCCTGTTTAAAGCTATGGAAAGCTCTTAGCAGTGACAGTTTGTAGGGGCCCGGAATATTACAGTTGCAAGCAGACAACTGCAATTATTCTGAAACTTTACCACAGGCTTCCCTGTTCATTTCTTAAATCCCAGAGAAAGGGAAAGATAAAGAGCAGAAGCAAACATGTCAGCCAACGGATATTTGTAAATGCAAAACTTCTTCACATACAAGTCAGGGTTTTGCGTTCAAACGTGACATGATTGTAACCATTAACTCAAAAGTCCAAGAGAGGCAGAACTGCCTGTCTGAGCTCCTGTTGTATCTCAGAGGAAATGTTCTCAGCATAATCTTCACCAGAAACTCCTGTTGGTACCTTCCACAGCAACATGCCGGAAACCACTTTGTCAAAGAGGAAATCCAGCCTGATCCTGACTCTGTTCTCAATCACTCGTGATACGAGCTGTCTCCAGCCTGGCTTAAATCACGTCTGTTAGTCTAGTGATGTAATTTCTGGCATACCAGGGGAAGCTGAGATCAAATGTCCATCATTCAGTGCTACTGCTGCGGTCTAACCAAGCAGAATGCTTCTCCTTTTCCTGTTTCCCTAAGTCAAGCCATATTTTTTTCATCCAACCCCACCAGAAAAGACTTTACGTTTCTGTGAAGCAACACTTTTTGACCAATAAATGGTCTATTGAAAACATTCAGTTTTTATTTGTTCTTTTCCTTAGACAATGGGAAACACTAACATGTTTCTAGACATGTTACGGAAAACAAAAAATTCCAATCTGTTTGTATATACAGTGATTTCCTCCCTCTGTGAAAACTGTGTAAACAAATAGACTGTATCTAATGGCACGTTGTGAAAAGAAAACAAATCAAATCCTCAAGATTTTTATGGGTCAAGCAACAAACTGCACAGTAGAACTCAGGTCTGTCTTCCATTCACAAACATTAGAAGACAGCTAGAAAGTTTGTATTCTTCTAACAGTGGTCAAGAGTTTTCTAGTTAAATCATACATCAGAGCGGTCTACAAATTTTTCCAGTCACTGGAGAAAAACAGGCACTTCTCAAGCAAAATTCAACTGATCTGTTTTAGGTGACTTACTCTGGACAAGTCCACGTGTTCCCTAGGTCTCTAATTAGATGCCCTAAGTAAATTCAGTTTGATGGCAGTAAGTAATAGCCAGGATTTGAAGGGGACCTAAACAACTGGCACACTCAGCATCTCGACACGTCTGCTATTACACCCACTATGCATACTACCATAGTCCAGCAGCATCCAAGTTAGCTTGAAATACAAAAGAAATTCAGGCTTTGTAAAATTCATTGACAAAAAGCCACAAACCCCCTATGCTTCTTAATGTGGATTTCCACCATTTATTCTTACATGTTGTCCCAGCACCAGCTGGTTTAAATCTCCAGCTGTTTGCTAAGTGCCTTTAGGCTGAACAGCCAAGATGACATACCTGTACGCTAACTTCTGCCAGCAGATTTTCTTGAATATAAATATTGAGGAAAATATATTTAGTATATTTTTGACATATGCTTTTGATATATAATGATGTTATTAAAGTTCTTTTACATATTAACAGTACAGAAAAAATGCTTAATGTGATACTAAGATGTCAGATACTCCGTAAGCCTGTCATAGGGAATACTACCCATATGTTTCAAACATATGTAGCATCTTTCAATTAAATTCCATCTATAGCTCACATTTAAAGAAACTGACATACGTTTTGAAGCTTAATTTTCATGTGACTGCTTGAAAATTTACACTGCAAATGAAGAATAGAATTTCCTTCATATAGCATGCAAAACGCTTTATGCAAGTGAAGTTCCAGAGCATAGCTGTCAGATAGCAAATAATGGGCATAATGATAATTTTAAAGTGGTCTGAAAGAAGTTAACCAAATAAAATTCCTATTAAAATGAGAGACTAAAGACTGAAAATGTTTGCCTTCTTGTGGGTAATTATCCCAGACTGTATGCTGTTGGTGGACGAGATGGGAGCTCCTGCTTAAAATCAATGGAATGTTTCGACCCGCACACAAACAAGTGGAGTATCTGTGCTTCGATGTCCAAGAGAAGAGGTGGTGTTGGTGTTGCAACATACAATGGGTTTTTATACGCTGTGGGAGGTCACGATGCACCTGCTTCCAACCACTGTTCTCGACTTTCTGACTGTGTAGAAAGGTAAGGAAATTTTTTTTTTTTTTTAATATTCCAGGAAGGAAATATAAAATAGTTTATAGCAGCAAGGGAAATCTCTTCACAATTGGAATGTTAAGCTTGTGAAACATATTGTGCATTTTAAAACAATATTTTGAGCAGAATAACTGATTTCCAATGCTCTTGTGATAACAAAAAGTAACAAAAAAAATTAACCCTCAGAAGCAAGTGCCTCCCAGCTCCTCCTTCTATTTGAGCTGCCCAGGAGCCAGGTAAAGACAACAAGACAAATTCAGCATGCGACCATTCTTTTTCTCAAGTGCCAAAACCCAGGTTTGGGCTACTTGCATCATATATTGTAGGAACTAAATACTTTTCGATTTTCTCTTCCTCCAATAATTGGCTGTTATTGACCAAAAGGTTAAAAATGTAATAAATATCACATACTCAAACAGCAGCAGTCACTACACAGGTAGTTTTTGATGCAGGAGACTGATAGAAAGAGCCTTGTTTCTGTAAGAAACTATGTTGCTATAGGAAATTAGGCTAAAATATATGGTAAGGATCTGATTTAGCAAGCCAAAAAAAAAAAAAAAAAAAGAGTAAACATAGTAAACATGCACCAAAACAAACTACTTTAGCTTGAATTCACACTTTAAAATAAATAGTGCATTAATACATTGGCCTAATGATTTTGGAAACACACAACTGTAAGTGGGTGGTGAAATCTTGGCTTTATATCCATTTCTCAAAGTAATTACTTTTCAAAATGAAAACACTGTTTATCAGACCCTTATTTAATCCCATTTTTGTATTCCTCACTGATGAGCACAGGTCTTAAAAAAATGCAAATACTGGACCTTTCTTTTCAGAAATATAAGTATTATGTGTCAAATGTTGCTTTGCCACTGTGGTGGCATGCGTCACCACGTAGGACAAGAGAACACTTGAGCCCTGGGTGAGAAGGGAACATGAGTGGGGACAACTCCTCCGGCTGTTCAATGAGCCGTGGGTATCCTTTGACACTCTTGCGTCATCTGGGGACAAGAAAGGAAAATGAAGCAAGTACTCAGCTCCCCGTTGTGAATAACAATGGCTAAGTTTTGTTCTCAGTTAGATGGTGTAAAGCTGGAACTACCCTGGAATTCACTTGAATTTATATTGGAAATTGACTGAGTACGTATCAGAAATAAAATCAACACGGATGTAAAATACGGCCATGCATTTTGTGTTACAAACTTTTATCAGCTATGTGAGATATTTAACTTCTTTTACAGTGACATTTTCTGAAAACATTAGTTCTGACAAGAAACAGAAAACAAATATCTCTATGGAGAAAGAAAAAAAGAATATATTGAAATTAACTTTGCTGAGTCAACTGATGGCTATGCTATCATTCCCTCAGGCCTCATTTATGTTCAAAATGTATTGATTATTTAGAGAGACTGTAATCAAAAAGCAAAAATATGGGATTTTTCATGTGCTTGAAGACCCCTCTAGTGGCTAAATTAAATATTTAATCACATTACTCATAATTCTCTGTACTAGTTCACGGTGTAAGCTGAACTACAATACAGGAGAAGAGAAGCAATTATCAGTAATGTAAATTTGAAATGCATTTCTACAATGTATTTTTCTAATTTTGATCATATAACATTCTAGGTATGATCCTAAAACAGATGCTTGGACAACAGTGGCCCCCTTGAGCGTACCTCGGGATGCTGTTGGAATTTGTCCTCTGGGGGACAGATTATATGCTGTTGGGGGCTACGACGGCCATACGTACCTGGATACTGTGGAGTCCTACGATGCTCAAAATAATGAGTGGACAGAGGTAATAGGAAGAATTGCCTAATAAACAATAGAAGAATTCACTCCGAATAACGGGCAAAGCAAAAATGATTATGTTGCAAAATTATCACTGGTTTTGTGAAAAATGATATATTAGGATGCAGTAATACTATAATTAGGCTTGTATAAAATATTGGTTGCCTCTCCTGTGAAATAACGGTATAAAATTTTTCAGATTAAAGGGTGGAGGCGGTGCATGGGCAAGCAAACCAGGCTGCACAAATCGTTTTGTGCTTGAAGTGCATGCATTTGCTGGCGTTAGATCTGGTATGTGTTTGTCAGCAATGCCCTCTACTGGAGGCACTTTCAAGTTTTCATATTCATGACCATCACCATTGAGACCAAGAGGAAATATTTAAAACTGTGAAGTTCCTTTTGTAGCTACACAGTCCACGTTTTTGGAACATAGCAGATGAAGGTCTTTTACAAAACTTACGAGTGACAGTACCAGCCTATGCTCCTGTAACTCTCAGCAGCTGCTAAAGCCTTTCCCCAAAAGCCAAAACTGTGTTTTCAGAGCCCTGGTAAAATCTAATTTTTTTTTTTTTTTTAGCGGTATCTTAGTTTGAATGAACCAATTGCTTTCCTTTTAACCTGCAAGTAATTTCTTCTGGTCCTATCCATAGGACTCTACTAAAAATGTTTCCTCCTTTTTCTTTTCCTTTTTTTTTTTTTTTTCTTTTTTTTTTTTTCCTTTTTTTAGGAAGTTCCTGTCAATATTGGAAGGGCTGGAGCATGTGTTGTTGTTGTGAAGTTGCCCTGATGACTATAAATATTGTGAAACTAAACTTTGAGTGGAGTTTCATGAAGATAAGAAACATTTCCAGAAAGCAGTGCAGACTATACGCATCTTAGCATCCTTCCATTACAGAGAATACTTATCTCTGAGTCATTATGCTATTAGAGCACAAAAGTGTCTTCCTGCATTACAAAAAGCAGAGAATTTTGCATAAGTGAATTATTTTATTATGCCTAATACATAAAAATTCAATAATATGTTTAAATGGTTCAGGTTTGTTACAAAGGTGTATCTGTTATTTATAAAATGCAGTAGTAAAGTGATAAATGGGTGTATAAGATTTCATAAACTTTTTTGTTTTCTCTGTTGGCAGTAACATTAATGTTTATAAAAAGCGCTTTTATATTTTAAGTAAATGAAAATGAGTAAGAGAAACACCTTCAACAGAGGACTCCACAGAAGGAAATATTTGCCCAAAAATTTCACTGGCAACAGAATATTCTCTGCAGAAGTAACTTCATTTCTACAGTCAGAAATTAAATTACTAAATTAGCTTTAAAAATCAAATTAGAGAAGCATAGAATTTAGTTGCTATTCAGCCTCTGGCATTGCTAGCACTGTGACAGAATACCCATTTTTAGCAGCATATTAAATTGAATAGTGCAAGTTAAGAAATAGTAGGGCTAAGATATCTTAATGTTATTAAGTATGTGCCAACAGAAAGATAACTCTTTTGTCAAAACACAATGCTAATATAATTTGCAATCATTTTCACAGTGCATAGATATGTGATATTTTAATGCTGATCAGTGTGTCAGGTTATTCATGGATTTGTCTTTGCCCACTAACCATCTGTCAGTATGCGTTAAACTAATTTCACTATTCTTGGGATAATCACCATGAATTAAATTTTAAAACAATCACATAATCACATTCCTTGAATATAACTTACAAAATGAAACTTTATATCATATTGATATGATAATCTTTGACCTCAGCTGAAGATTACCAGCTTTCTCTCATGTACAGTAGAAATATGGTAAGAAAAAAGCCCACATCCACTGTGTTACGTTATATACCATTTATATAAGCATGTTTATGTTTTATTTGAAATTAAGGGAATGCTAAGAATCAAGACTAAACAGGAAAAGAATCACCTGAAAACAGCACATAATAGTCCACATGCATGATATTTTCTTTTTGTGTGCCAATTTCTAATGAAGGTTTTGATTTGTTTCGCATTTTTTTTTTAATAATTTTAAATGCTGAAGGCGTATTTTAGAAAAAGAATGTACGTAAGATATTCTATGCTGTGAAGCACAATATTTGGACAGTATCTACTTTAGTGTTTGTTATGTCGTTGTTTTGTCGGTATCAGAAAATTCAGGACAGAGATGAAAATTCTCTGAACGTGTAGACTCACTTTCCTGATAGAATACTGTGTTTTCAGAATTCAGCAATATGCTATTTTAATAAATTTATGGCATTAATCCTATTGAATGCTTCTAAAGACATCTCATAAGCTTATTTATAAAAGGAAAAACATTTTTAACTATAAAAATCAATTATGTTTCTATATAGCATGCTACTTTCAAATAAACTTTACTTTCTCTGCTAAGAAGATTTAGACTATGTTTTAACAACTTTGTGGGTTTTATTTTATGTCTTTTCAAGAACAGAAAGCACAGAAGTATCAATCTCATTTTTGTACTGTAAAAGAACAAAAGATCCTCTCAGTGTCCTCACTGCATCTGGTCCACATAAACTAAACTTTACCTTCCATCTAGCACTCCTTTTTAGATAAAGTTCATCTTTTTTCTTTCTTTGAGTGAAAAATAGTTACCAGTACTGTCATGTCAGGATGCCTTTTCTGTGAAAGGGGCTCACACAGCCCAGCTCTTGGCAACCTAGGTTGGTTGCCTGCAGAGGGCTGAAAGTACAGTACATTTTAAGATCGTTTCTTCTGGGGCCATTACGTGAGGCTGCCCTACAATAGACACTTATCAGTTTATCAGCTTAGAACCACCTTCATTTAGTTGTGAATTTCTAGATCAACACACAAATCTCTTGCTAGCTTGGTGGGCCAGAAAACAAAACTTTTTTTCATGACTATTTTCTTTCTGTATCTATTTTTGTGGAGAAAATAGAGGAAAAGAAAAAAAAAAAAAAACAAAACCAAAACACAACACTGACAAAAAACCCTACCAGCCCAAAACAACACAAAGAGCCAAGCAAAGGGGACCAAACCCTAAACCAGCTAGTGGGTCACGGGTTAGAGAATTCACACCAGAGGAGGAAGGTATTTTTATTGCCCACCAGATCAATAATCTGAAGCAAATGCAAGGGGGGCTAACCACCAAGCTTGTCAGTGGATCTGCATAGTAGGACATTTGTGAATGTGAGGTAGATATTAATTTTCTCTCTCTGGCTCTCTCTCCCCCCTGTCCTATAGGGAACCTGTCTGACCACCTACCCAGAACATCTTTTTGCAGCCTATATTAACTTTAGAACATTAATAATACAAATACTAACATTTTTGCCCTATTCATTTTGCCCTGCTTTAGTCATGCAACAGCCACGCGTACTCTTTTGTACAAAGACTTGTGTGGGTCAGAGGGAGAAGTTCACGTCACTATTGCTTATCATTCAGGCTCTAAACCAGGCTTTTCTCATGTTCTCCTGGAACAGCATACCACTGTTTCAAGTAACCAGTATAACCTCATTTACTCTACTCATTTGGAAAGCACTGATATTGAATGCCCACGCTTAAAAGTCTAAAATGCAAATTACAGAAACAATGTGCAACTAATGTCAAGCTATGTGCAAGAGGCAGATCAGAATAGACACTGATAAACCGGCAATACCAATGTGTCTTTCTCATAGAGCCTTCGCATGGAACTTGAAGTTTGCTGGGGGTAAAAGAAGGCACACAGACTCAAGGGAGGGAAAGCAGGCACGGGTCCTTAGCTAGTAGAGTGGTTTACAAAATATGAAGCCATATCTAAAAGCCTAATGAAGTCTACAATAAGGAAAGAAAATGAAGACTTGAGCACAGAAGAGGTCAGGTCTGAAGAACAGCCACTGTGGGTGAGTACCTTAACGCAAAGCCACAGGGCCAGGCTTTGAGAGCTGCGTGGCTTGCAAATGTTATGACTGCAGAGATGACAGAATTCCCCTGCCTTTGTCTCCTCCTTCGGCTTGCAAATTTTATTAAATGCTTTATCAGTAAACAAGGCATAAGACACTTAGGAAAAACACCTAGATATAAACAATCCCCTTAACCAAATATTTAAATATACTACTATTTCCATAGTTTAATAAAGTCTCAAAAAGAGTATTAGAAGAAAATGACACTTTCTGTATTTCTTCACTGTTCTCTAAAGAAATTGTGTCATGAGGTTTGCTTATTTAAAAAATAGCCTAAGAAAGAAAAATTGTAGCATCCTTTTAGCTTGCAGTTTGATAAATTCAGTAGCTCGTCCTACCGTGAACCACAACGACTGAGACAGAGTATGTGAATATTTGCATGTGTGTGTTATGTGATGAGATGGTCTACGAATTTCTATAGCAAGGCTGTGGTAACTAGCACACTTTCTAAATTTTAAGTTTAAGGCTGTATCTTATTATAGAAACAGCACAAAGATAAATAAATATGGGTTAAGGGGAAATGGGAAAAGATGGGAAGGGCATGAAGCAGAGAAAAGTCAGAGAGCAATCTGAATGCGACCTTATAAATTAAAGCAGTCAGCTTGGGGAAGAATGGATTTAAAAACCACATGTGGAGAACTAATTCTGCATCTCCCTCTCTCTGAGTGAAAATTCAAAGTTCAGCCTCTGTCTGAAGAGGAGGTATTGAGAGGTCTGCTATTAAGGTGCCATGGAAAGCAGAAGTGATGAAATACCTGTTTCTTTACACCTTTTATGTGCAACTGTACAGCGGGGAATCAGGTTCTGCACAGGCTGGCAACCCTGGCTGGAGTTGTTGATATGAAAGTTCATTTCAGCTTGTAAAGGATAAGAGCAAAATTACACACTTGCATCCTGAATAAATTTCAAAATAACCTATTTTAGGATGAAATGATGACAAGAATTATACAAAGATTAAAATCTTAAGTGCTAGAAAACATAAAAATAAAATTTTGAGCAGATACTGGAATTTAAGCGACAAAATGGCACCACTGAATTTTCTAGAGAAAGCAGTTCCTCAGTGGTTTTAGTACTAAAGTTTGTTTTAGGCTTTTTTTTCTTCCATATTATTTGTACAGCAGTGAAAAATCATGTGAAAGGAAACTAGCAATTCACAAAAGGAAATTGGACACCCAACAGGAAGATAGAAGAAAAGCAAACTGGAGAGAATTTGGAGATGGTTATGCATTATTAGGTGAGAGGAAATGCTAGAGATATACTCTGATGAGGTGTCATCCCTTCACATTTCCTCTGTTTCTCCAAACATGAGTAGGTGCAATAGTTATGCGGCATCTTTGCTCATGAGGCACAGCTGGCTCGCTTGCGAAGCGTGGGAAGGAGCCATCCTCTCTTGTCTCTGACCTTGCACCGCTCTGCGCTTTTTATCATGACTCTCGCTGGCAGAATGATTATTATTATTCGTCCTGTCTCTTTTTTGCCGAAATCATTGTGTTTTCTTTCTTTTTCAGCCCTGGCCCCTAAATCACCTTTTTCTCCTTTGGACTGAGTGGTAATCACTACATGAACTGGACCAGCAAGGGTATTTTATATAGTGTAATGTATGGGAAGCAGGGATACCACTTACCCCATGAAATCAGTTCTGGGAAAGACTGAAGATCCAGCTTAACCACTATCATGTCTCTGTCTACCAGTAGGAGATATTTAGGCAAAGAGCGTAAGAACCAACTAGCCCAGAAAAATCCCCTCCATTACTTTAGCAACGTTACTTTCAGTAATGTAACTGCATTACTGGAGCATTCATCTTCATAATACCTCTACAAGGTAGCAAAACAGTACTATGGCTATTTACAACTGTCACAGAAAAATTGAATTATTTTCCTGATGCCATAGTAGAAAAAATACATTAAGGGAATGACTTAGGCCCAATTATTTCAACACCCAGATTAGTTAATAGGCCAGTCTGTTTTGGGCAGTATCTCCACTAAGCCAACAAGACTCTCAGAAATTTGAAGCTCATTTGAGCTACACAGTCAACTACCTCATGCTGCCACCTCCTCTTTTTTCTGCCTTCTTGGTTGAGGAACTCACAAAAACAGCTTTTCTACAGTACATGCTGAATTGGTTGAAGAGTAAAAATAAATCTTTTAACATGAAAGAATACAATTGGTTACGCATGTCTGGAAGGAACAGGCAGCGTAATTTCCTTGAAGGGAATCAATGAAGTTTCATGTGAGACTAATCCTACCTCTTTCTACATATATATTTTTGTACATGGTTATTACATCATGTAATCTTTTTGCTTCCCACCTGACCCTAGATTCATTTAGGGATGGGGTGCATGATGCTAAATACATTCTAAATACCTGGGCTTCAGTATCTGATTCCTCAAAAGCGAAATCCTGCACTGAAATTAACTCCTTTCCTCTGACCCCAGACATCATAAAATTGCATGCCGAATAAACTGCAATGAATTTATTTGTACATTTCAGTGTGGGTCCTTCCCATGGGGAAATTTTATTTTATTGATTAGAATTAATTCCTGGAGAGATTAAACTGAACTTCTCTAACAGTCACCACTGACATAGTATTTCTAAGAGGTTGTACGCTAAGAGTACCTACGGTAGCTATTCAAGCCTCACCTCTTATTCCCTATCTTCTCTTACAAGGAAAGGGGGGAATTTTATCAGAAAATAAATCCTTCCACTGCCACTTCCCCTCAGAAAGATGAAGATCTGTTTTTTTCACAGTAAAATGATATTCTTTTTATCTCTAAGATCTCTGCTGACCTCATCTCTCGCCAAAGGAACCTGACAGCAAAATGCTACATTCAACCATTCCCACTTTCAATAAAGCTCTGCTACATCATTCACACATAAAGTCATTAAAGGTTACACACCTTCTCTTCCTCATGCCCACATCCCTGAGCACTTTTTTTCTCCATTGCAATTCTACATACGCAAAAAAAATTAATAACTCTGTTCTCTTGCACATGAATAATCGTGTTTATGGAGTGTAGGGAAGAGGATGGCACTAACTTCACATTATCAAGATTTTCACAAGCAATCATATATGACTAAGAAGAGAATATATTCTCCACTTATTGCTTAGACAACTCATTTGGGAAAGACTGTCCAGGAATCGTCTTTTAAATATGGTATTTTAAGTACAGATTAATATTTTATACTTAATAATAGAAAAACTACATGCAAAAGTGTGTTTGCATGTCACTCCAGCAGGAAGTTTAATATAAGACACTTTCAGTTCTACTTGTCCTTTTTGCTGAGAGAATGAATCTGTTTTAATCAAACTCAATGTCCAAAAATGTCTCAGTTTAAAGGAATTGTTAAGAAAATACTCTAAGGTTTAACGCAAATTATTTCTGCATTTTGAAAGTTACAAAAAATGTTGAGGAATGGGGAGTGGATATGAAGACTAGGATAATTTTGGGCAAGACTGTACGACTGGATACAAAACCAAAATATCATCTAGGTGACTGTAAGAATTTTGGCTTTTCAAGGCAGGACTTCTCCATTTTATGTTTACTCTTTGTTATCCCTTCTTTTGTCTGTAATTTAGGTGGCATTCCCTGATCCATTGGAAAGGCAGCCTCTCACATTTCTCTTCTTCATTAGATGTAGGCAGAAAATAAGAAACACACCCCCCCCCCCCCCAACAACAACCTTGGTTGAAATAATAAATCAGAGTGCCTTTGAATTGTCAGATGACAGACTGATGTTCTGTTACCAGAGTATCGCTTTACCTTTTGTTCCATAGATAAACTTGGTAAAAGGAGACTGTTCCTTTCCCTAAATAAACTTCACAACAGAAGTTGAGTAAATTCCAGTAAATTACAACTAGTGAAGGTCACAACAATCCACAGAACACCCTTTAACTTTAACTGCAGCCATCCGAAATGGAAATGTCCTTTGTTCTCCTTCCTTTGAGGGTGAAGCATCCTTCAGAACAGTTGTATGACTGTATGTATACATGTATTACCAAAATAACACACTTGTAAGGCTTTCATCTCTAACCAGGTTTCTCTCTTTTCTCCTGGAAATATACTTTTCCTCTGAACTTTACAATTTTTTATGCATATTGTTTTCAGGTTTTATATATATGAGGCCACCTGAGGTAATTGTCTTGTTCGTGTTTTCTGGTTTTCTTGCTCTTGGTTTTCTATAGCCCCTTCAATTTGTGTGCACTTCTAAAACTGCTACCCTTTGGCCACATCATTTTCAACCTTTAAAGCACCATAAGCATCTCCCTATTCCACTGCAAAATACATTATTACAAAAATATTGCAATATCCCTATCATGTATTGCCAGATACATAGCCCAGAAAACATTCCGTGATATTAAAAGCAATGCAAAAAATATGAAGAAAAATAACACAGGCAAAAAGAGATTATAATTTTTCATTTCTTTCATAAAACAGTTTGCTAAACCACAATCAAACAAAGCTTATAGGGACTTTGTCAGCATTCCTTCAATCTGTGCAGTAACATGGGATCTTTTTATCAACTGGGTCACACATACTTCATTTTCTACATGGGATTTTCTCGTTGTGGACTTGCTTAGAGTTACTTGATGTTTGTCAGTGAATCTTTCAGTCAGGGAAGACATGAACCTGCTAAACACAGACCCACTTCTTAATAACCCAAGTCCTCTTCCTCAGCAAATTGGATATAAGTTTGCTCATAATCTAGTGCTTGAAAAGTCAGGTATTGAATACTGTGGTTTTCTCATATTGCTTGAGTGTTCAGCGAGACCACCGCAGCTCATGAACTCAGCTTAGGCTTACCAGTTTGCAATACAGGGTTTGCTCAGAAGATGGTGCTATGTGACAACTTTTAGAGAATCCTGGCTCTTACTAAGAGAACCTTGTAATATGTATCCTTTAAATATCAATAAACTCTTCCCTATTTCATAATCTCAAGAGCCTACTACATTTTTTAGTGAAACGGTCTTCCATTCCTCCACTTTCACCACGCGCACAAGCACACGTGCTGCTGACCTCTTTAGAGCAATTTTGCAATCAAAGTTACAGCAAAGCACCTTTTGTAAATATTTCCAGCGCAACAGTTGGTAATCGCTGGTCCTGTGCCTGTGCCTGTCCTGTGGTTTTGGCGCATTGAAAAAGTTGTTTGCTTTTTCTTTTGCTGAGCACAAATCGTGAAAACCATTTCTTCAGTTGTAAAAGCACAACATGAAAAGCCAATGATATAGGGACAGGCTGGCAAAGAGAAGCCTCTATTTTCCAGTTGGCCCATCAACTAGCCAGGTAGCCCACACCACCTTTCCCTGACTTAACCCAGAACATTTAAGATGCAGTCCCTGGGATGGGGTATAATCTATACACCTCTGCCTTTTCTAGAAGGGACATGTTTTCTAAGCAAGACAAGTCCATAGATGTTAAGACCAGAAATGTAGCGTAAGAATTTTTTTCTTCTGTTTCCCCATTTTCCATACTAAGCGGAAAAAAAAAGGAAAGGTGACAGAGGTGAAGACAATGTGCTTTATATGAAAGATAAGGAAACTTCACATAATCCTAACGTTTTTTTCTATAGGGTAAAAAGCAGGGCATCATCCCTTCCCTCTGTAGCAGTGAGCAGACAGACTGCTCCCAGGTACCGGATGCAACTTTTGCAGGCTTCTCCAACAGTCTCATCTTATCTCACCTCTCTGTAAAACTACTGAGCTGCAAATTTCTTTTTTATTTACAAATTATTTCTCCCCATTATCTAGAATTCATATACAATTCAATGATATTACTTCTGGGATTCAGAAAGAGGTTCTGAAATACAACATTAAAAAAAATGCAGCTTATGAATTATTTCTTTCAGAAAATAGAGACCAGTTTACAATCAGCTTTATACAGCTTATAAGAGAGGTCTAAATAAAAAATTAAAAAAAAAAAAAAAAAAAGAAAATGTTGGGGAAAGTGAAGTATAACACTACTTGAAAACTACCCTTTTCTCTTCTGTACTTTAATCACAGGGATAACTATTCATTGCTGACTGACTTGTTCGGACAACTCAAGGTAAGTCGGAGCTCAGAGATTTTTGCCTATGCTCTATCTGGGCAAGTTAAAACACCATGAATGTACTAATAATCTTTCTGAACCACTAGTATTGTATGGCAAAGTTTGCTTTTGCTTATTTAGACAACCCCCCCCTCCCCCCCCCCCGACATTGCCTCAACAATTACAACCGTGGGGCAAAAGAAACCCCAAAAGGACTTGATTTCTGAGGTACAAGCAGTAGAGATGGAAAGAGATCCAAAAATCCCAATGGATTCAACGCCTCAGCGCCATAAACTGCTCAGCCTCCAACTGGTCCCTTTTAAAAGCTAGAGGTAATATTTAGATACAAATGTTTACGTTAACGGTCTTGGTGGCTGTCTTTCCCTCTCTCCCTTGCCCCTCATCCCTCTCATCACCCACCAGGAGCTTTCTTCCAGTTTATTCCAAAATTTGGAAGCATCATTTCCCTAGAGAATGGCTGGGCTATTCTACCCGTTACCTGCTCTTCTATTCTCACAGACTCCTTAAAAACAAATATTCTGCCTCAAATTCCCCAAATGTCTACATGCCAATTTGCCTCTTATTTCCTTCGAGTTTTTCCTTCAAAAGATTTAGTTCAATAGTTATGTGACAGTGCTTACATGTAAAATCATGCAAGATAAAATAATGCCAGTTGTCAAGAAAGCAGTCCAAGCAGGAACAGTTTTCATTTCAAGCATTCAAATGTAAGTTAATCTTTCTTAAAATAAAGATAAAATCAGCACTTCTAGATGAAAAAAAAAAGCCTATGTGTACAGCTACTGAACAACTGATGATAATTGAAAAAACACATTCTGCCCAAGACATTTCTGATAAGAATTGATTATCAAAGACCTCATTAGTTTCTTTCACTCTACACTGTTTGTATCGAACAATAGTAAATAAAAAGTCTTGTGATGATTGTGTCTTTACAACTTTAAGTATTACACTGATACTGAGAAAAACATGTGCTTGTCAGATTCACAGTTGGGAAAAACAGTTTGCCATATAAAGAAAAATTCATTTTAATCACACTCAGTAATCAGATTCTTTTGTGAAAAAAGGGGCCTGCAGCTGCTAGATGGAATCAAACACACTTTAAAAATAAAGAAAAATCACTGTGGCATGTTTTTCCCAAGCAACATTGTACACACTTCATTAACAATATTCTATAAAAATGAGAACAATTGGAGAGAATAGGTCAGGAGCCAAAACAGACACTAAAGAGTAGGGGGGGGAAAAAAAAAAGGGAAACTGGAGGGAATAGATTAGAAGAACTCTGAGGAACCTCTCAACCTCCATTTCATCTTTTAAATACAACAAAATACAATATAAAAATCCTTTTCAATGATTTACTACACTGAAGTAAAAGGACCATGAAGCAAAGCAGAAGCAATGAAGCTAGAAAAGTATTCAAGAGTATTCATTACAGACTTCTTTCCTGTTTTCTTCCTGCCAAGTAAATAATTCTGTCAGATCAGAAAGCAACGTGGTGTTTGGAATCTGTTTCGCTCTATACTTAGTATCTTAGAGATGAAAACTGTATATATATTCATATTTCAATTATCTGGCATGCAGACATAACAATGGAGTTAAAATTCATAGTGATTAAATGCCAAGTGGTTTTTATTTCATTTAGCAACAGAGGATTTAAGAGCCTTAACTGATTCTTGGTTAAAAACCAACAAAATCCAACATGTGGTAGAATTTTTCTCAAATTTTAAACATCAGCCTCTGCCTCTGTGAATTTCACTTTACATACACTTTATTTGTCTGTTAGCTCCTTGTATTTGTTCTCTTTTGTTCACAGTCAAGCCTTCCCCCCCACCCCCTTCCCTTCACTGTGTTGTCATCATAAAGCCCGTAAAATTCTCTCAGGACTGTCAAGGTTGTTCAGTCCTCAAAAGACAGATATAATGCAAGTTCCACTACATATGTTGGCACCTTGTCATAAAAGTACTGTAGCTAGAGATGAAAGTAAGCTTTTGCTACAGTTACTTCTGGAATATTGTTGAATATTGTTTGGAAACTGACTCAATAACTATCTTGAAAGGTTTATAGCCCCATAATTTATTTATATAACTTTTTATTATTATTTAAAACAAAATCTTCCCAGGGGAACAACCTTGAAATGTCTTTATGTAGTTTGATCACTTACTCTCCCTCATAGTAACTACTGAGGCAACCCACTTTTTTCTACGTAGCACATGTTCATAGCACCTCAAAATGGTTGGCAAAGTGGCATTAAACAGACATACAAGAGAAAAATTTGTTACGAGCCCCACAGTATCTCACATTCAGCCTTGACCAATGGAGCATATTTTAAAGAAAGATAAAAAGTTAACTAGGAACCAAACTATTGTCTATTTGTTTCTCAATGTACTGCAGAATTACATGTTTTATTTAGACAGATGCACAAGATGTGCTGGAAAAGTCTTAGCAGAAATTCTCATTTGAAAACAGGTACTTGTAAGAGTATAAACACAGGATTTTGTAGAATTGTGCTTTGATATTGATTGATAATTACAAGTAACAAGCTGTTGATTTAAGCATGCAAATACTTGTTTTTCAGATGCTAGAGTTACAGGCTTCCAGAGGAAACTGTTGAGTACAGCAGAATAATAATAAAAAAAAAACCAACAAAAAGCCAAACACACACCCCCCGCAACACCCTCCCAAACCAGTCTGTAATAAAATGCTGCATTCAACATCTTTCCCTATTATTTCCCAGGTGCACATTTTGGAAATGCAATGTCAGCTACAGCAAATACCACACTTGAGCACAATGAATGAGCAACAGTGCGATGTGATAGATGTAATGCCTCCAAAGGGAAACAGAAAAAAACTTCTTAAAAGCAACAGTTAGAAGCACTTTTTTATACCTTACATGTTGCTAGAACCAGGACTTAAAGGGTCACTGCAAGAATCTAAAAGCGATTTGCAAATTAAAATACACTTTCTGTGCACTGTATTAAAAGTTTCTCTTTTCCACTGTTAAAAGTTCATTTGCGCTTCTATTACAAACTGCTGTTAAGTAAAATAAATTCAAACTCTATGGTTCATGGAGAAATAAATCTCTATTATAGACATCATACTGTGCCTTATCCTTTTGGTAAACAGATTTTATTTTCTAGAGTTTCACGACCTATGAAAAGTACAGATGCACTTCATAAAACAGTAACTTCATCTTAAAATAAAGTACCTGGCAGACATATATTCTGAAGTAGTGACATTGTCATTTTTTGCAGCCTACTGCCATCCCCCCCAGACACTGCAGTAGTAAAATAAGGAATTTGTTTGTTTATTTATTTTATTTCTCAGTTCTTCAAAACCTAACCAACTAAGAAGATAAACTTGTTATCACTACGACTGGAATTGATTACGGACCAAAACTCTGCTCCCATATCTAAGTAGATATGTGGCTCATGTTTCCAGGTTTGAGATACGGGTAGGTTGTAGGTGTTAATTATAACCAATACTAAAATGTGTCATCTTCACTTCTGTAAAAAAGTTATCTACCTACTTCTGTATAGACAGGCTGATAAGGAGAGGGTTGTTTGGTTTCTGTGGTTGTGAACCCAGGTCATGATGATTGAGGTCTTGTGCTGTCCTTCTGTGGGGTGCAGACTAATTCTTTAGTCTAATTTCTGTTATTACACAATGAAAACATGCAAACTTAGTATCTTCCTGAAATATCACATTAACTTAGGAAAACTTGAGACACTTACTAGTTTCATATTAGCGCTTTTGGACCATAAACTGAAACAAGCAGAGCTCAACCGACTTGGAGATTTCTAATGGAACTGAAACCAAAGACTAAATACTAAAGAAACCAAATACTAAAGAAAAGCATCTTTCTTTAAAATGGTCATGTACCAAGTACATACCCAAACTACATGTATTTGGTGGCATTTCCTAGAGTCTGCCTCACAGAAATGGAGCATATGTTAGCACAACGAGCTTTTCTGCCCCTACCCAGCCTTTCTTCCCAAATATGAGAAACTGCGTCAACAAAAACTCTCTTCCAATAGCAGTGCTAAAAGACCTACTATTTTTCTTAGAGCCCATACCAGTAATAATATTGTTGAAAATAATGATGTATATGTGAGATGAGGCTGAATGAAAGAAAAAGGGAGGAACCAATGAAGCAAAATTAATGAACTGAAACAAATGCACTCCAGATGATAAATTACCTGTATAATGTGTATATACATACCTATACATATTACAGTATATACTGGTGACTATATGGCACATTTTACACTCTACCATGCATGGTTGTTCATTGTTCTATTTACTACTCCAGCATTTTATACCCTCAACATTTCTCTATTATAATTTCCTCTTCCTCTATTGAATTTCAAGCACTCCTTTGAGCTAAACATACAGTGTCATAGTTTCCGTATGGATATGGAAGAGAAATATAAATAGATCTTTGAATTGTGAAAAATTGATAATTAGATGTTATAGTTCAGTTTCCTGATTTTTTAAAAATTAGTTTCTTTGTATTCTGATTGAGATATTTTCTTTGATTTCAGGAATTTCTCCCCTTCTGCAGTTTTCATAGGAAATGAGTGGATATTACTAGAGGTTAAAAGAAGTATATTACTTCTCACAACCAGTTGTCAGCTTTTTTATCAATATCAAGAGCCAAAAAAGAGTGGGAAAAGTAAAACCTGTTTAAAAAAAATGTGTAAACTCCTAAATTAAGACTATAGGCCTCTGAAATTGTGACTGCCAAAGGAACAGAAAAATGAAACTCAGTCTCTCACTGTGGAGAATTAACAAGGATCAAACAAGAACAAACAAGGGAACAAATTATTTAAGAAGGATCTACAAACACAAAAATAGGGTATGCCTTTTGACTTCTAATCTTTTATTAACTGATACTAGAATAATCCATCATTCAAGCTGAGATAATGAACTCAATGACTGAAACCGTTCAATGAAAGCAAGAAAACACTCAATATATACTGTAACCCTTCTGAATAAATGACCTTGGGACTTGCTTGCATTTCAGTCTTAGGAAAAGTTTGTATTGCATCAAATATTATGTCTTTAAAACTCCCTACCACTTGAAACTCCGGGCATTTCATGTCTGTCTAGTGGCATCCACAATAGTCTTGCAATTCAGTACAGACAAATTTTATTTTTAGTCTCCTGCAGGTGATATCTCAGAAAGTCACACTGTCTAGCTAGTATATCTGTAATGGCACTCCAAGCTATTTTTACAAAGCAAATTAATTATTAAATATGGTATTGAATTACAATATCAGTAATTTAATTTTTACTTGGAAAAAATACCATAAACTGCAGACTGTTTGGCTAATAGAAGGAAGAGAGAAGAAAAAACTGCATTTAAAGACAAAAAAACCTGAGCTTTGGATTATATAGAAAATTCAGAATAGGTCTGAAGCAGCATTTGAAGTGAAGGAAACAAAGATACACCATATCCCTGACTGCATATCCATTACTTCTATGTTTTTTAAAAGTATGAAAGCTTGTTACGTGTCTCAATAGTAACATATTTAACAGCAGGAAATTCTATTACTGGAAAAAAATAGATGCGTACAGCTCTTACAAAAGGGAAGCTTTTGCTGTGTATGGTAATTTTACAGTGGACACCTATTTCTCTGGGGAAGGGAAGGGGTGACCATTTACTCAAAATGCTAATGAGGAAAGGGATTTGGTTGTTTTGATGTTATAACTGACTAAATTTGAACTGTCACAAAATCGTTGTTATGTTTAGTTAATTAAATTACTTTTCAGTTACCTGGTAATAGGAAAAGTATCACTATGACACCAGGCTATGATTCTAAGCATGCTGTTTGTTTATTTATCTTTATACCTGTTTAGAGCTGGAATGGCCACTGGACTTCAGTAGCCTTTTGTTTTGAAAAAAATAAAAGGATAAAGATTAGTACCACAAGGCAGTAGGAACTTCAGACCTTCAAAAAAACTCAAATTCTTTTGGGGAAATTCTTTAGTTGTCTTTATCACCACCATGCTCTTACATCGTACAGTACAAGCTTACAGACTTTATGATCTTAGACAGAGGGAAGGGACAAAAGGAGATGTTTTCATGACTTCTAAATAAGGGGGGAAAAAACAACACAATGAATCAAATAGGAAATGAGCCATGGTGGTGTTCTGCACTATTTACCAGCAATCGAGGTGAGGGTTCTGCACCATTCATCTTCAACATTCAGACTGCATCATGAGATAGATAGCTACCAAGGAAAGCTAAAAACTCTGTCATAAGATGGCTATCTGCTTTAAACTGTTACACATGCAATTTTGAAAGCTCAAAACAATAAAATGTTTCTAGCACAAGCCTATGTTTTAGACATCCCTAGAAAAAATTCTTGCATTAAGTGAATTGATAAATCAACACCTGGGAAAAGCAAATAAATCAACGGTCTCATTCTAAAAATCTTCTGCAAGGTAAAAATTTGAAAAGGTCAAATATCGCTAAAGATTATCTTTACAGTCACAATTAGGGAGTTTCACAGCACTGTTGGTTATTCAGGCTGAGCGTAGCTGTAGCAGTTCACAACAGCTAAAGACTTGGTGCAATGAGCCTCTTTGCAGAACAAAGACTACATACCATGTGTGAGACCAGCAAATCACTGCTCTGAAAAAGTTAAGTGGGCTTCAATATACGGGTGTGAGCAGGACTTAAAAACTGCTTGTCTTTTTAAACGCCGTGAATAATTTGGGGAGTCTATAATCCATAGCCTTTAATTACTGATAGTGCAGATCAGGATGGAGAGCTGGATGTGGATGATCAGTCCTTAGAGGCTCTTGGGAAAAATTGAGAAAGTTCAAGAAAGGCCACATTGGTCTTTACATTTGTTATGCTATGTCTGCAGTGCCAACAGGCCCATAACGAAGGTGCTTGGGGACTACATCTAGGTCTGCTGCAACCTAATGATGTCACTGGGAATGCAGGAGAGAAAAGGAGCCAAACCTGTGCTCTCTGTGAAAGACACAAAGACACAAGTCAGACAAAGCTAGCCCAAGGCATACTGAAACCTTAATTTGTTAGCTAGCACCAATTAGTGGCAGATACAGGTTTGTCTAACCAATGAAACAAACATTAAGAAACGTGATATTTGTGTCTTATGCAGGCTGTCCAGGAATAGAGAGAGCAGGGGAATCACAGAACCGCTGAGGGCGGAGAGGTTGGAGTCTGCTGCCCTGCTCAAAGCAGGGTCAACTACAACAGGTTGCTGTGTCCAGCCAGGTTTTGAATATCTGCAAGGATGGAGGTGACACAGCCACTCTGGGCAACCCGTTCCACTGCTTGACCATTCTCTCTGAAATACATATCAGAAAACTTCTGTGTTGTATGGCCACGTCCCCAAGCAGCCTGATCCAATTTCAAAGTTAGGTCTACTTTGAGAGTCTATGACATCAAGTGTTCCATTATTGTTTTTTCAGAACAATTCTTGCATTGGACATGAAAGCTTTTTGTTTGTTTGTTTGGGTACAAAACTTGTTGCCTCTGTGCATACTTGGAAAGCACAGGAGAAGTTCTGGGCTTTAAAGACCAACGTAATTCCCTGGAATTTTCACAAGGCTGGCAAAGATGTACAGCTCCTGGCTCAAAGGTAAAAGCAAAGTGCTCTAATCTTACTCTTTCAGAGTCTTTACTTCAGAAAAGCAGCAGAGGATCTAAGTTGCAGATGGAACTACATCAAAACATTTTTAAAAAAACAAAAATCCTATTTTAAAGAATGTTTAAGATCAAATGTTTCTTTGGTCTTGATCAGCATTAAAAATGTTACAGCCTACAAGAAAAGGAACTCTCACAGTTCAGTGATGTCATACCATGATGTCATGCTGTGATGCTACAGGTTTTCATTCAAGTGCCAGAAAGTACGAATAAGCTGTACCATTAGTTATGGTAAAATCCGTAGGATCTGACCTCTGATGTACTAACCTTATAAGTGGCCATATCTAACTGGACAGAAAGACTGGAGCAAGTTTAGTGGCTAACTCTTCATTAATGCCTCCCCATCCTTCCGTATTAGGAACAATAATACAATAATAATACAACAATAAAACAACAATAACAAAATCGCAACAGCTTTTAAATAAACCTATAACTTATTCTTCAGTACATGAAATTCTGTTAGGTTTTCAAGTTTGTCTTCATGAGGAAGGGCAAATATTTTTCTGAAATCCCGTGAAACAGAAAATGTATTTGCACACGTAGCCTTAAAGGGTAGTTACTGAAGCATTAATTGTTATTTGTATATTTGTATCAGTTCTTTCTCTTACTCTATGCCTATGACACAGAAATATAATTGCAGCTTAACAGACTTTTTATGAATAGTATAATTTATATAATGTATAATTCTTAATGTAGACTGAGGTTACTTTTTTTTAAAAAAAGGTAAATTAAACATTTTAAAGAGTAAAGATTGTAAGCAAATGGAAGCATAATTCAAAGCTGGAGAAGAGTTATGCTACTCGTTGGAAACTGAAAAGTACTAATTTGCATTTCTGTAATCATTAATAGGGGTTATGAGGTGTCAATTATGTTCCACGTGTGACCTTTTTAGTTTCTAGGTAATGTACCTCAATTAATTGTCTGTGGCATCATAAAGCACCTTTTTCACTGCACCATGACTATGAAAAGCAATAAAATTCTTCCTCTGCAGCTGAAGTATGAAATGCACAACTGACCTTAGCACTTAGCAGTAGCTCACTGATGCTAATGCAGACCTTCTATTGGCATAAATTACAATGCAGTCAAAATCTGAGTGCTCGGCTAATGCTTTCCTAGTTCATAGTAGATTTTTGTAAAGTCACTGAAATGACCATGCTTTGAAATTTCTGTTTCAGTCCTCTGTTGAACTGCACATTGAGAATTTTGCTGTAATGACACTGAATAAGCTGCTTTAAATTTCAATGTAGATGTTGCTATGAAAGGCAAAATTATGATTCTTTTACACTGTTCCTTTCTTAGGAATATAAATCAGCCAAAAATCTTGATATTGACAGGCATTATGAACACAGATTGATGAATAAAATCAGATGGGTGTCATGCAATATTTTCTACCCAGGAGCCTTATGCTGCAAATATGATGTGTAAATGTAATGTGTGAATTAAAATCTGTCATTAATTCATTCAATATTTTGCAAAGATTCATATGAACAAATTTTCATGTGCATTTTTTTCATTTTTCAAAAATAACCCAACAACCTTAAATTAAACTTATTGAAGCAAGAAAAATAGTAAGTTTTTCAGCTTTCAAAGTTATACACTTGCAAAATCACACAGAGAAGAAAGATGAAAAAAAAAAAAAAAAGGGAGGAGATGGAGAAAATATAAGAAAATGCTGAGTGGTGAAATAACTGAATGTTACAGTGGATAACATGCAAGAAAGCTCCATAGAAGATCTGTGTCTGTAACAGGTGTGTTGGTTATTAGAAGGATGATCTGAACAGAGAGAGGACCTAAATTCAGTTCTGCTCTCAAAATGTTTAGAGTGTTTTGTCATGATTTAAATTACAGATTGTGATATATTAACATACTCTAGTCATTAGATGGGAAGGTAATTCAGTAATCATTTATCTTTTTCTAAAATATTTTTGAGAAGCCTAACTTGTAGTTGCACTATCATTTTTAAAAGGAGGACATTGTGAAGACATGAATAACTATTAAAAAAAAAAAAGCCCTGAACTTTCATCTTCCTGCTCCCCAAACATGTACTACAGAAACGAAAATCTAATCACAAACAGAAAGTAAACTAAATCTAACATAATGTTTTCTCTTTCTCAGCTTTCTAAAGCTTCAAATAAATGTTATATGTAAATATATTTTCCAATCTGACAAAGTCAAGGTGTAAAAAATTCTCTAGGGCTTCAAGCAAAGTTTTTTTGATGCTAACAAAAACTCTGTGAATCAATGGTGACATATCTACTGAAGTTTATATCTCTCAAAGATTGCTTTTCAAAGCCCAGCTGTCAGTAGTAGTTTTATTTTGTTTTCATTAATTATTGACCCACATGTCTCTAAACAAAGACAGACATGGCAGAGGATTTATCTCAAGTTCAGAATCACAAGGCGGCTCAACAATTTCATAAAGCATGTACTGACATGCATATAAAGTTGGCATTGCTGGAACTTTTAGAAGAATAAAATTATATTAAGTGAGTTGAAGTACAAACATCAACATTTCATAAAAGCTTCAAGCAGTTTTATGAAAACTAACATGCTCAAGCACATGTGACTAGTATATATCCAGATTAAAATGGACTTCCCCAAAAGACATTTTTTTTATGACATCTTGACCCTAAGAAATAAAAAGTTAAAAATGGAGATGATTCCAATATTAAAATTGTCAAAATGTCTAGTTTTAGAAGTAATGAAATGTATTTAGCTGCTTTGCAAAATGTTGTCTTTGAGCTGTTAGCCTACCCAGCCTGTGAAAAATAGTATATACTCATTCTATATACAATTTTATGGCTCTGAAAAAATGCAGACATATGAAGTCAGACTTTTGTCTTTCCTTCCCACATAATAGTATTCAATCAGCTGTACTATAAATAGGGAATTATATTTTGGAACATACCACAAGCACTCTCAGAACTAGTAGGTGGCTACCATACGAGAACAGGGAGTGAGAGCGTCCTAAGATTTTGCCTATTAAAGCAAGATTTAACAGACACACACACAATATGTACTTTTCATACTCAAAAACTACCTGGCATTTCAGTATAGCATACTTATTTTGCCTTGTTGGTTCACTGTCATAGCACAACGTAAGCCATGCTGGGCACAAGCTCGCTCTCACTGGTAAATCTTTCTCTATGTAACAAATAAAATTAAGTCTATTTATTGAGTTACTTATGAAACAGCAAGTTTCCATATATGTCCTGTAATAAATAGTATGGTTGAACCTAAATTATATCAATTCTCATGAAAAAAAGTACATAACTGTCTTGGAGAAGATAGCCCGTTGATTTAGTGGGCCCAGTATTGTCCAAGCTGCTCACTTTGAACAGCTCTGACAACTTACAGACTAACTTTTCCTCCAAAATACTGCATGTGACATTGGAAAATGTCCATTTTTGAAAGGAAATCAGCACAGGTAAGGTAAATGATGTGTAAAATTGAGTAGAAAGATCTTCACTTTTTCTCCATATTTATTGTTGCCAACTATTCCCAGAATGGCAAGGGATTGACAGAGCATTCAGTAGAAGTTTCCATCCATCTGTGGCTTGTTTTTATTAAACAGTCTAATTTTATGTCAAAAGAATTTATGTTCTGTTCTGACATGCATTATAGTATATGTCTTTAGATATAATAAAATGGTTTCTGATCACCAAAGTTTGAAAGAGATTCATTCATTCCACTTACCTTATTCAGAATATACCCTTCGTTTCCTTCATAATAATTTCTGAAGCTTTTCTTTTGGGGAACAGCGATTCTGCTAGTAGGACAACCATGAATCTTGAACTCCTGGTAATTAAGTGGAAAAATTTATATTAATATTGAAAATTAAATGGTTGGACTTGATCTTAAAGGTCTTTTCCAACCTAAATGATTCTATGAGTACTTCTAATTACAACAGTCCTGCAGGTTTTATTAGATTATAATACCTCATGTGAAAATACCTAAAAAAAAAAAAAAAATCATGGTTTTGCTGCATTTCCACTTCATAAACACATATAAAGACACATATGTATATAAATGTACTTAGAAGACAGCTGTAAAAAACAAAAAAAAAGTGTTGTGTAACACAATTTGCCTTTTTAATTTTTCAAGAGTTATTCTAAACACATAAAAACTTTTAATTTCTAATGAAAGTGAACCTGAAGAAGATGTAATAATGCAGGATAACCATTTTTTTCAGAATTTGGGAAGGACAAATGTGTCTGTTCCAGAGAAAAGACATCTACTATGGACAAAACTAACAACCAGGCTCAGAGATCAAGGTGAGCTGACAGGCAACGGCCATAATAGATGAGGATACTGATTCACAGGAAATTGTAAAAGGTAGGTCATGGCTATAGAGTAATTAGTTGCTCTGAAAGGAAGTTTTAACAAAATGTTTATGTGAATAATTCTGGTGAAACAGCAGTGCTACATTTTGAACTATGAGACAATACTGCCTGTGCCAAATATGAAATTAAGAAAAAACAATAAAGGAAAAAAAAATGTATTAGCTGCAGAGAACACCTAATTACTTCATTTGTCTAAAGCAGCTTACCTGGGCTCATTGTTAACATGTTTTTAGAAGTCTCCAACATTGAAATCAATCTCCCCAGGAAAAACTATTCCCAGAGTTATAATCTTAGAAAGTTTTCCCTAATGTCTAAGTGCTTAGTGTTAAAACTCAAGGTAAAACTTAGCTTATCTGGGCACAATGAACAGACCACCACCTTGTTTTTACATTATCTGTTATTTAGGTGTCTGAAACCTGTTGCATCTTCCTTTGAGGCTTCTCCCTTTTAATTGCCAAATTACTTCAATTTTATAGTGTAGATCATATTTTCTAGGCATTTAATCTCTCCTACTCTCCCCTGGATTCTCTCCAAATGTAAGACAACTTTCTTGAAAATGAAAGATAGGTAAGGCCTTATAATCCAGTTCAGAAATGTTAAATCTTCCAGGTCTGTTACAAGTCCTGTTATAAAATATGACATTCCCCAGTACAGAGAAATTACAGATTCGTGGTCAGTTTGTAAAACAAACTCGGGGTGGGGGTGGGGGGAGTACTATTTGGCCAGTTGTTCCCCAACTGTCTGTCTGCCACTGATTAATTCTGCTGAAGTGGGGTGTTGTGCATTTAACACACCTAGCATATAGGAAGAGCTGAACTGGGTCCAACCTAACTCCGTGTCAGAGCACCTAGGCTGGCGAGCCCTCTCCAATGTTGACAAAACAGCTATCTGGGGGAAAACAGGACGTGTGTATGAGATACTACATGTCATATTGTTTTATTCCATTGTGCACATGGTTAATGAAAAATTATTAACAGAAGTGGGCACAAAACAGGTGCTATTATTGTATCTCCTTCTATTTTGACAGCGAACAACAGACTAGGTAATGGTGTCAATCAGTTTTGCACTTGCTCTGTATTATCTTCTGCTAGACCATACTTATTCTATAAAGCTTTATTTAACAATCTGTTTACCAATGCAGTTTATATGCCAATTAAAGTATAAAACACATTCAGGGCCACGCTATCACCAGAATGATGCAAATTTAAATACGTTAAATACAAAAATATTTTTCATTCCAATTTTAACAAAATATTTTAAAAGTAATAGAACTAGCTCATTTTATAAACTACTTCAAAACTTCCCTTTGGGTAGGTGGGGAAGGAAGGAGGTGGCTGCCTGGTTCTTTTGACAGCAAAATATATGTCATTAAGATGACATAGGGCTTCTTTCAAATACATTTTGCTGTAAGTACAAGTTCTTCTGGAAATTAATAGATGATTAAAGTAGCACATTACCTATGTACAAGAATTTGAACAATTTTGTGTTATCTTTTCAAGGCAGGTAAGTGTATAATATGTACTCAGTACCTGCGATTCATTTACATGTGCTCAATACTCCCTATACTTTCAGACACGCTTAATAAAATCAAGGTCTCATCAGGTAAAATACAGACATATGCGAGTAATTTGTTTTGGTTCTCCTTTACGTTTAAAATGATTGGCTACTTCAGTTACAGATAGCTTATCGCAGTACTTTTTTCTGTATCATTACAAGTTTAATTCCAAGTCTTTAAGCAATCTAAATTGGTAGACAAGGATATTCTTAGCATTTAGAAGTTTTCCATTTCTCTTTCATAAAAATGTTTAAGGCTTCACTAAGCAAATAGAAAAAAACCCTATGAATTTGTTTCTCTTCTCCAAAGCCAGGATATGAGATAATTAGTAAGCTACCCTTAATATGTCTTAAAAGAGAACAAGTTTTTCAAGCAAAACCAAATGAGATTTCTTTTTTGTGACCATTTCCATGACACCACGCACATTTGCACTTCCACGTTTGACAACCTCACTAGCACGGTATGTAAGGATCCTCCAAGGCATCCAATATTTAAAAGCATGTAGAGGAGAGAAAGGACATGTCTCACAGTTAAAATTGCAATATTTATGATCTCATCTTTGATTGTTGTATGATACTGAGAAGAATTCAGTATGATGCTGTTAGTATGAAGTTCTACCAATGTACCTCTGAAAAGCTATAAAAAAGAAGAAAAAAAAAAACCGCAAACCACCTCCCTAGAACCCAGCTTTGTTAAGCAAGCCACACATTGGACACGAGAATCAAACAACTCCTAGAAGACAGGGGAAGGACATGACTCCTTCCTGAGATGGAGATCTGGAGGAAAGAGGGAGGAAGCTTTTGCAGTTGGGAAGTAAGAGAGACTGCTGCATTCCAGGTCAGAGCAGCTTAAAGAAGGGTCATTCCTTTTGCTCCATACACCTCTCTGCTTTTCTGTGAAAGGAAGAAGCAGCAGCTACTTCGAACACTAGAAATTTGAGAGGAGATTTAAGTTTAACCTGCAGTAAGGTGAGTGCAAATAAACCGACATGTGAAAGCTGCCACAGAGGATCTTTAAGTCTAGCCTGTTAATGCATTTTATCTTCTGTAATGTTGTTTCATTATTGCAAAATCCCATCTTAAATCTATACCTTCAATCTTAAGACTTGTCAGGTGACAGAGATGAGTATGAATTATTCTAGCATGCAACACGGCACTTCATTCCACTCCATTCTTACAGGGGGCATCCTTAAACCTGGCTATAGGACTGCCTAACCGGTTTCTAGGTTTACATTTTTAACAACCACGTACTGGGTAAAACAAGACATTTGCAAAGGCCATTTGGGCAACATGTATCAAAGGGCTCCAAAGAGGAGTAAGCATCTTCAGCAAACACCCTGTCACCTTTTGGCATGTTGCAACGGAGCTGGGGAGCACGCCTGAACTCCGAGGCTCCCAACAGAGGGATGACACATGACAACAACTGAACAAATACTGGTTCTGCTCTGCTAAGCAATCTATTCCTACATGCTGTGAGCCTCTCTCAGGTTTCTGAGGATTTTGTGCTTTTCTTCTGTCTAGAGTTTCCCCAGGAGCAAAAATGCAGTATAAAAGACAAAACAAAGTCTTAATGGAACGTTTCTTTATATTTATAGCATGGTTTTGATCACATTCTTTATGTGTTTAGAAACTCATTAGGAGCATCGCAAGGTTGTTTGCCTAACTTGTTTGGTAAATCACTTCATGTCAGTAACAGCCAATGAAAGAAAAGAAAAGAAAAAAGCCAGCTGTGGACACCAAAAAATTAGTATTTGCTACTTTTATCTTCAATAATCATTCTGAATTTTAATCACTCCCAGTACAAGATATTGGTCCACATGTAAGACCATCTTCTGACCTGTAACATTCTAAATTTGCAGCCTATGCTATGATTGGAGAAGGGAAAAGGAAATAGAAAAGAATAGAGAAGTGGCAGGCCAGTGAATTTCTGCTTCATTGACTTTCCCATGAATAAACGCTATCAGATGATGCTTCTGCATAGGATGTAAGTAGTGGCTTCTTTTAGGTCCGTATTGTTTAGCTGCAGGATGCCCCGACTCTCTCCCCTTGAGTGCTGAAGATCTATTGCTGAAGTTTTAGGAGAGCCGTATATATTTACCCAAGGCTCCATTGGGATTAAGGCCAAGACGACAGCAAACGAAGGCATTATGTAAACAAAGCCAGCATAACTGGTCACTGGGCAGCCCTGTAGGCAAGGCAATGTTTGACGAGTATCTATCAGCGCTTAAACCTCTCATACCTTTCATTGCTTATAACTGCAAATTTCAGTCAACTGTGCTGCCCTTCCAAATGATCCGTCTCACCATTTGGTGAAAGACTTTATTCTTCAAATTTGATCCTTTTAAACAGAAGGGCTTTGCAGACTGATCCTACTTAATCAACTGCATGCTTAAAACTTGTGTGACTACTACTAATTTAATTCCAAAATTACTAGTGAACAATTATCTTCTTACTGACTGTCAGTTATATGCAAATCACCCACACATCCTGATCAACTTTACAGCGCGGTTTCCTGTCAAGGGTCATTAAAGCTATTTCCATGGACTCTGTGATATCTCTATTTTTATTGTAGCCATAATGAATGCTTAAATTCATAGTAATGAAGCAAGATTTTTTTTTTCCCCAGTATATCTTGATGACTTTTTCAGAAAATATCCATGGATTTAACCTAGTGATTGAAAAAACCCACAACCTTGTATATTTTATTTTTCATTTTCTTACAAAGAAAATGAAAAAAAAAAAAAAAGACATTATTTTCATGTCACAAATCAGTGAACAGTTTTTTTAGCAAAAAACACTGTACGCGGGGCTGGCAGCTTTGTGCCTATGAAAATGCCGTATCATAATCCACACCAGTGGATCAATGAACTGTTGGACAGAACCACTCAAAATCACCTCCCTTCCCATTATCATGCTTTCTGGTCTTCCAAGCACAAATTACCCATCAACCTCCTTGACCTAGTTCCAGAAACGCTGCCGTAAAGAGCACTGTCAGAGTGATGCATGTGGCAAGCCCGGTGCAATGACAAATAGGAAGCAATAGCAGTTATCACAAGGAATAACAATTTAGCTACAAATCTGGCTCAGCATCAGACTGGTTTGATTTCCCACTGCAAAATCTCAAAATTGCTACTGGATAGGACATTATCATGCCAAATCTTCATGATTCACCGTAGGACAAATTGCTAGCGAGGTGTGTGACTGCAGGAATATCCTCCAATCCTTTAAACACCTGACACAAGATTATTTTCTCCCTCAGCAAAGCCTGCAAAAGACAGCACGGAGGAAACACTCCCCCCCTCCCGCCCCTTATCAGATCAACTTCCAGAGTCGAATTCACAGCCTGACATCCTAAGGGTACTCACCACTGCAGCCCTTACTATTTTCTGTCTGTTAAAAAATAGTGCTTAATTAAAAGCATATGTGCTTCCAAATTGTAATTAGTCATATGTGAAATCTCCGGAGATGCAATGTTTGGCTTAGATTTTATGCTTATCTACTGTTTCTAGGCTAGAGGGACAAACCAGAAGATTTTCCTACTTGACATTTAGTTTTGGCATTAGTAAAGCTATGAAAGGAAAAAGGATAGACAGGAAATTAATTGGCTGTGTCCATTACCGTGGAGCCCTGAAGTTATCACTATAGAAACTATTATGGGGAGTCTGCCACAGCGATAACAGGCTTGTGCATTGCCGTCACTTTATAAATTGCCAGGGCACAGGCCAAGGGATGGAGCGAGGCGAATGAGCTACTCATGCATAGTAGTGAATGGACTCTCGCATACTCATTTGTAGTTTTAGCAATATGGAAATTAAAGTCTGTAATAAAGGCTTCCATTTCCTTTAATGAATTACCGACTCAAGTTCAAGGGGGTCTTCTGAAGTCAGAGTGGTTCTGTCTGTGGTGACAATTTAACCCACTCTTGAACTCAAATGAGTGCTGTGAAGTGGCTTGCATCCTCCCAACATGAAAGGAAGGGTTTGTTTCAAGCTCAAGCCTAGTGCTTAAACTCTGAGCCTTCGGAAATATCAGAACCTACAGGAGAAACGTCCCAGGCTGTGCACAGGACTGATGCCTGGAGAAAGAACGTCCTCTGATCATACTGAACCCATGAAAAGGCAGGGCAGGGTGGCAATTTTTACAGAGAAATTCCTGCCACAATCCCTACCTTATTCTGGCCAACATTTTAAAGTGACAAACTGCTTTGCTGGTGGAGATTTTCCACAAGGCTGATTACTGGTTTCATTCTGTTTCTCCTTGTGGAAAGGAAGGTCTGTGTCTGGAAGGGAGAGGAAAAGGAAAGGGGGTAACAGCCAGAGCTGGGGAAGTCTCTTTAGGTAACCGGTCAAAAGGATGAAATGACGGCACATCACAGGCACTTATATTTGCTTTGTAGCAGGGAGAGTGTGTGTGCAAGCCTCAGAGCTAGCAAGAAATACATCCATACATCAGCAGAATCACCTAATTCCCTCCCCACTCATGCAGAACTCAGTATTGTATCATCCAATTTCTCATAGGCAGTGAGTGAAAATGCTTGCCAAAACCACAAATTCATAGTAAATGATTGCAAATTCTGCAGAAATTTGTCTAAAGGCTTGGCATTTTAAGATATACGTTTTGTCACTTCTCTATTTCAAGTTATTGAAAAAACAGAAAGTAAGGGCAAAATAGATTGTTAACACAAGAACACCATTCTTTAGATGTGGCACGCGCAATGTGTGAATTCATGCCAAGGAATAACAATTCTATGAATTATCAAGTAAATGCCACAGTGAACTTGCAACACACACTCAGGACGTTAATTAAAACTTTTACCATTTCCATCAAAGTTTCTAGCAACTATTGCCAGCTTCCAAAGTGCATACGGAATTATTAGTGGCTGAAGTTTTCAAAACCATCTGCTTGATCAAGGAACAATTTTTACCACAATACCCAATTTTCACTTTTATGCCACTGCAAAATGACATTTTACAAATTTATTCCTAAAGCACAGGTCAAGAGCAGATGTCTATGTGAAAACCTTATGGACATTGCAGCATTTCTTAAAAGATTTTTAAGTTTTAATAGTGAATCTGTGGGAGAGTGAGCTGAACACTTTCATCTGGTGTCCAGTAGATGGTGGCATAAGCTAAAATATTTGGTAAAAAGATGGCAACAGTGATAAAATGACAGCTTTTGTTTTTAATAAGACTCCAGATTTTTTATCTGGTACTGGGATTCTTTCTACTTTGTTCTTCTTATTGCAACTGCTGTCTTTGTTTAATTTTTTAAAGTTGAAAGAAAGGTGTATTTTATTGTCTTCATTCAAAACTTAATTTTCATATTCTTTGATATCATATTTTATGTTGCAATTCTACTGAATCAAAAGGCTGTCCCTTTTATCACTCCTGATCATTCTGTTTGTTACTTTTTTGAAGTATTTAATGCAGAAATAATAATTAAAAAAAAGCAATGCCACCGTTAGCTTGATTCACCCAGAGTTATGCATTAGCAGGATGGGGCATGCCAGAGCCTCAGACTATAGCAGCATTGCCATTGCCTTAGCACAGGCCAAAGAAATAACAACAACAACAAAAGGACTTTTCTGCAGGTATTTGCTCCATAGTGTTATATACTGTGGTTCATAAATCATTCCTGTTCCAATGCCAGAAATAGTGAGAGAAACAAAAGCAATTTACTGTTCTTCATTTCAGACTATTAGCAATTGGGAAGCAACTGATAGATTTGGCGAGACTGGAGCAACAGCAGCGCTCAGTCAACACCCAGCCCAGCAGCTCACTCTCTATTAGGTAAAGAGCACATATAATCCTTTAAGTTTTTCCCAATATTAAGCCAAAATTGGCTTTTGAATTAAATAACTGCTGCCTAGGTGGATCAAGGTGAGATGAAAGTAGAGATAAAATAAGCTTTCAGAACTTACCACCATTACTCAGAGTATCTATCAGAAAGCAACAGAATGCTCTAATAACTGGAGGGTCCCTTTGCACTCTCTCCTATTACTTGGTGGCAAAATAGGAACAGTAACAAAACCTATCCATTTTCTCTCTCTCTCAGAGTGAAGATTGTACTAAAGCTTAACTACATAGAGCATTGCAGCAAAAAGGTAATATGAACAAGCACTAAAAAACTTGGCCCTCTCAGCAAGGCAAGGCACTGTGAAACTACACAAGAAGTCCTTACTCTAACGGTATTTAGTTCAAGATTTCTTAATACCCAGTATCTCTAGTTTCAAGCCGCTCTAGTTCCTCTTTCCACAGAATTACCTACAAAAATTAGTTACAACCATGAAAGAAAGAAGCTTCACAGAGTCAGGCTTAAAGTACAGAGTTCACGTCCATGAGAAAGGTGATGACGGGAGAATTATTCAAATTCTGATTCGGAAGTCTTTACTCAGTTATGTCTATATAAACAAATTAAGATATACGACACACAGGCTCACAAACATAAATAAGTATCCCTAAAGGCAAGTCTTGCTTTACAGTTCCACAAAATAGTCTCACAGGAGTATTTATAATGATTTTCAGGATATAAAATCTGAACACGAACCATCATTGGGATTGTTCTCAGATGGTTCATGCTATGAAGTTTATGCACACACATATATTTCAAGTTTGCCCTTGTGACGCAGTCCCATTTTCACTGTCTCTAAACACATACTTGCACAATTAAAGAATCTGACTTTGAAAGTTGCGGTCTTCATTATGAAATTAAGTTTCGCAGTCTCTGTCATCTGGATCTAACAGGCAGCAAACACATATCTACAATGCATTTCAGTCAGGAAGAAGGGTTAATGGAAATGAGGAAACTAAGATCTCATGCAGGTAACAATTTGCCTAAACAAACACATTTAAACAGAAGCCGTTCTCTAAGAAATAGAACAGGTAAAAAAAGAGATAGGCAAATTAGCAAGAAATGAGCTAGGTGAAGAATCAAAATCCACCGAAATGCAGTCAGCTTGGTCTCAATGGCACTGTGCAGAACACCATTCCTACCCGTACCCAACCACAGGAACCACTGAGGTAATCTGACAGACAGCTGCCAACTAGGTAGAAATGTGACTATTAATTTTTATTTGGAAAACTAACAATGGAAACATTTTCCCCAAACTACCTCTATTTTCAGGGCTGAGCTCTAAGTTTTGTTACTATGTAAATATGTAATAAAAACATGAAAGGAAAAGTATGTCCATTTAGAAGGGACCAAACCAGTGATATTTAATTAGATTTTAAAATTTCTCCCAAACACCCCCATTTACTAATATACACATGTAAATGAATGCATATCTACATTTCTGTTCTGATTAACAGCCTTAAGAGAAACAATTATAATGTTGATATTATAGAGAAGGATGATGGTGGATTTTTTTCAGTAGTTTTAAGGGAAATCTGTATTATGTATTTCAATAACTAAATATCATACAGAGGAAAAAAACCCAAACCCATGCACTGGGAAGAACTGCAAAAAACATTGGGAGGGAGCGGGTAAGATCATCACGAAAGAAAATACTGAACTAATTTAAAATGCTTAGCTAACAATGCATAAGTGGTGGAAAAATAACAGTGGAAGCGTTTTAAAATCTTTTCAAGCTAGGAAATATTTATAGCCCGTAGTTCATGTATTCAATGACATCAGAAAAAAAGGGTATGTTAGACTTTCTACACTGTGGAATTCTTCCTCAAAAATCCATGAGGGAAAATGATTCATTGAGTTATTTAAAGTTTGACCTAACAAAACTCTAGCAAGTTTCCGATTAACTACTTGAGTGTTGACAGGGAACTAGACACGGTTATTACCAGTAATCATCTTTTTCCATCCCTAAAGTTTGACTACTTTTTTGATTCTAATAAAAATCACAGATATTCATTCTGTGTAACTTTAGGGAATGAGATTTCCTCAAAGCAAGTTACTGAATAACAGCATAATTAAAGGATTTAATCTCTGTTTAATTTCAAATGATTCAAAAAACAGAGATGGAATAGGTTCATTTAGGCCATTCTTACAGGAGTGCAAAACTGCAAGTTTTTTTTCCCTAGAACAGGTTTGCAAAGGAAAGTTTTCCTTCAGCTCCCTTCCTCAGCTTGTATTTGGATATTTAGGCTGTTAACGCACTTCAGCACTTACACATTTCCATACAGTTTTGACACCAGCAACACTTTGCTCCTCAACACAAGGAACCACTGCATCGACCACAGGACAGACGCTACCTTGCTAAGACTGAAAAAGAAACCCATCTTTATCCGTGCCAGACTGGCTTCATGCATCTTCCACATTAGAATTGAAAAGGTACCGTGGCACAGCACCACCTGCGGCAGGGACAGCCATGCGGGTGGGAGGGTCGGCCGGAGCAAAGGTGGGGAACAGGGCGCCGAGAAGAGCAGCGTACGACACGCAGCACGTCGAGCTGCATCAACTCCAGCCCACGTTGCGTGGTGGTAGACACACAGAAGCCCAAAAATACAGGAGCGGAAGCTAGTGGGGTGGCGAGGAGAAGCTCAAATCTGCCTTTGTTTCTCCGATAAATCTATGCTAGAGAGGTTGATTTAAAACCAGCACATTGCTACTAACCACGTGTACTTTTTCAAAATCCAAGTCCTTGTAAAACACAGAATAATGGAATAATTTCTCCAGTAGCAACATCTGCTGCATAACAGATTATTCTTAATTGGGATGGGTATGTCTGTATGTTAACACATGCGCACGTGCACAAATGTCTATATATCATTTTGCTACTTTGTCACTGGAAAAAGCAGCTTGCTTTTTTTTTTTTTTTTTTTTTGTCTTTATCTAGGATAGTTCTGCATTACAGAAACATGTCTCCCAAAATGAAACGGTGTGAATATTCGTTAGCTATAAGACCTTCGCAGGTAAGTCCCAAACCACTGAAGTTATCAAATAGACTGAAAAAAATGAACTGTTATTTGTCAGTCTCTTCTTCAGTTTTAAAGCTTTGTAGTACCTGGATTTATTTCTTCTTGTCCTAAAATCAGAAGCTTTTGCCTAGTTATATTTCGAGCAAGTAAGCCTTGCTATTTTACTCTTAAAACAACTAGATTCTTATCTTCAGCAAATAACCAATCTCGTACTTCTATTTTGACATCTAATATTTCTCCAAGTTGAAAAAAATATCATCTTTGTCTTTTCTGATGCTGCAGCTATTAAACTCTGCCATTCCCATTTAATTTTGCAGGGGATGCTCTTTCCCCCCACACACACTGAATGATGCTCTTTTCCCAGGTCAATCTGGGTGCTCTGCAGCATCTGTGTGAGTGCCAACAAAAGCACATAATCTGTCAACTTTACTTAAATGCTGATAGTTTATTATCCCTTAATGTTTTGACACAAGGTCTACAGTAAAGTAAAAGGTGGCCACATCTCCCTGTGTATCCCAACGATCCTCTCCTCCCGAGTGAGTAACTGCTGCAATTTACTTTCTTTTTTTCTTTTCTTAGTCATAGGATAATCACAGCAACCACTTTTCACCATTAATTCAAGTGGTACGACACAGTTTCTGGACAAAGAACGCACAATTCATTTTAAATGGCAATATTTCCATTTGACTACTTTAGAGTGAAAAAACATTTCTAATCTTTTGAAGCTACCTACCGGAAAGGATTACAAAAAATTGCTAATGTAGAGGAATAAAGAAACAAGAAGTGATGACTATTGGAAATGAGGTAGCATGAAGCTAGTGCCCCTCAGTCACCCAGTGAACTCTTTTTAATACACAACTGAATTCTATACTATATATAAAATATATGAAATAATACAGTGAATATATAGAGAGTATTGTGTTAAAATTTGAAACCACTAAAGCAAGAAAGAAGAACTGCAAATGAGACAAAAGGCAACTAGGAGAACTGGTTATTCTAAATGGATATTGTCGTGGTTTAGCCCCAGCCGGCAGCTCAGCACCACGCAGCCGCTCGCTCACTGCCCCTGCCCCGCTGGGATGGGGGAGAGAATTGGAGGAGTAAGAGTGAGAAACACTCCTGGGTTGAGATAAGAACAGTTTAATAATTGAAATGAAGTAAAATAGTAATGATAATGGTAACAAAATAATAATAATAATAATAATATCCAAAGCAAGTGATGCACAATGCAATTGCTCACCTCCTGCCGACCGATGCCCAGCCAGTCCCCGAGCAGCGATCGCTGCTCCCTGGCCACCCCCCCCCCCCCCCCCCCCCAGTTTCTATACTGAGCATGATGCCGTATGGTATGGAATGGCCCTTTGGGCAGTTTGGATCAACTATTCTGGCTGTGCCCCATCCCAGTTTCTTGTGCACCTGGCAGAGCAGGGGAAGCTGAAAAGTCCTTGACTGGCATAAGCAGTGCTGAGCAACAACTAAAACATCGGTGTGTTATCAACATTCTTCTCCTACTAAATCCAAACCACAGCACTGTGCCTGCTCCTAGGAAAAAAATTAACTCTATCCCAGCTGAAACCAGGAAAGATAGTTAGTCCGTCATCCCTTTTCTTAATCAGAATAAAATTCACTATTAAAATTCTATTTGAGTTTTTACTTGAGTTTCCATTTCAATCTTGAATATGCTTTGTGTTCATTAAATGTTTATTTAGGGCATAATTATACATTTTACTGAATCCTTGACACCAAAGTCTGCAAAGGAAATAAGAATTATCTTCAATTAAGACCTACAAGGTAATTGGTGTATGCTATCAGAAGGGAGGAGGAGGCGGCGGCACAAAACTTTGTGGATTTTTGACTCATCAGAACAGACTGTGGGGGTGCAGAGATGACTAATCCCTGGGACTAGACAGACAATTCTTGGGACAGAACGGGGATCATTGCCACCTGAGATTCGAGCCACTGCATTTTGGGTAAAATAATTCACCAGACAATCTGGTTAGGCTAAATGTCTCCATGATGTAAGTCAGAGATGGCCTTTGACTACATCTGCAGTCTGGATCACCACCAAAACTCCATCTGTTTCTGCTTGTGGTACAATAGTCTTGATCAGAATGAAAATGCAATCCAGGATGGTATAAAAGCTACAAAAGAATTAAAACCTGCTTATTGATTAGGTTTCGTTTGTTTGCTTGTTTTTTGAAAGGAGGTACTTTGTTTCCGAGGCCCATTTTATCCCATAGTAGTATGTTTTTAACAAGCTTAAACATAACCAGCATGAGTTTAGGTCCCGGCCTTGAACTTTGGAGCTGTTGCCCAGAGTACCATTTGTGCAGCTGTAGGATGCTAATCAGGTCCAGTAACCAGCATAAAAATGCAAGTCCAGAGGCACTGCCACGATGCACATGGGACTCCATAATAAAACATGAGCAGAAAAACCGGATCAGAGCAGAGTATCCTTTTCTTGAGCAGTAGGGAGCTAGGGCAAGCAGCCAGCGCGTCATCCCTACGTGGTACAACTCAGTCTGCTTCACTGATCCCTGTGTTTATTGTGTCGGCAGGTAAGAACATGTCTGTGCTACTGCAGCCTGCAGCTGCAGGATGGAAAGAAGCATCTGCATGCAATGCTGTCAAATTTTACAGACTCACCAGCTGGCCTCCTACTTGGAGGAATCTTGTACGTTCCGGTACTGGCAGTGAATTTCAGGAAATCATTATGAAATGTTAGAGATCTATCAAAATTAATGTAGATATGAATTGTTGTGGGTATGAATTGTTTTTCAGTGGTTGTCTAACTCCAGATCTCACCTAGCTCCTGTATCGCAGACATACTGTGGATGCAGAAAGGGGATGGAGGAAAGATTACGCTACATCGAGTCAGCAGTCACCATACTTCACCCCAGTAAAGACTGCAAGGGCCCAGAGGACAGAGTTGGTTAGAATTTCCAATATTTTCACATTTTTATAATTGAAGTATATTATTCTAAATTCAGCCTTGTTTTTCCTTGTTGTTACATTAGTTTCTTTCATGTGACCCAATTAGCATATAAAGAGAGAACGAGTTTAAATGGTGATGTATATTGACCTACCCTTAAGTTTGAACAGGAAGGTAGCTGAAATCTCAACTAAATAAAAATATTTTATTTCATAGTAGTGTGTTTTAGTGATAATTTCTTGCGTTGGAGAAATACAGGACGTATCATGGAGGTCTGCATGAGCTGGCCACAAAGTTGCAGTTTTCACAGACATTATCTATAAATTTCTATGTATTGCGTGAAAGCTCCAGAATGAATGATCTGACATTTTACATATTCACACAGAGTAAATCACATTACAAATGGAAAACTCCACAATCTAATCAAGAAAATCCACAAAACCAGGTGTTTAATGCTTATAAAAAAATAAAACAAAATTCAGAAAAACTAATCACTATTTCTGATCTGCATTGTAATTTCCTTTTCTTATTTAAAACTCCTTCTAAGCTAAATAGTCATAAGTATTTCTGGTATTTAGTTGCTTTTCATCAGCATGCTTTAGGAGTTGAGATTTTTTTAATTTGAACATTAACACAGTTTAACTATTACATCTTTCAGTACTTCACATGGTACCAAAGTAGACATATTTAGGAGGGAAGCTCTTTTAGCTGCTGTCAGTCTTTGGCATCAGTTAATTTGTTTTTATAGTACCTTTCTCATTAGAAGCTTTTTCCAGCTCCCATTCAAGTCACAGAATCTAGCTAATAGTGCTCATCAAAATGTACTACGCTGTACTTTGTATTACAGGTATTTTTAAAAATAACTCTAATCTTATGTAAATCTAAGTTCTAGTTGATTATAAGCCCCTCACAAAGATAAATTATTGCAAACCAATCTTCTGCAAAGGAAAATTATTGCAAAGCCAATTTTATGCACACTACATATTCTACGACTAACTCTTATAGTCTAAAAGAAAATAACTTGTTCTTTTCCATTAAAATATAATTGAAAACATACGGCATCCTTTCCCAGTTAATTTACATAGAGCAACTAATGAAAGTACTGCAGTGAGACTGGGCTTCAGCTGGAAGTAATATCAGAAAAGTAATGTCATCGCAGCATGGGTCTAATTACTCAATTTTTAAACTAATTCTGAGGGCTTTTTAGTAAATGCCTGATTTAATAGTTTTAACATGCTTTGGTTAATATATGACTCAGATGAAAAAGAGCAATTGTTTTTAAACATTATAACAAAGACTCCCTCCAGGAATGTATCCACCCAGTCATTTTGAGGCACTTTTCGGATACAGCTCTCTCTTTTCCAAAGGATCTCCATACAGGTCAGCTGCAGCGTGATCTGCGGGAGGTTTTGAAGAGAGGCTGGGCAAATGTCGAGGCCTACACGATACTCTAAGATTTTAGGTATAAATGATTCCTGAGATTTCTCTCAGCCCTATGTTTCTATGGTTATGCAACCCGTACATTTCCACTTTTGTTTTGAGAAAAGCACGTATCATAAACTGGATTTAATACAGCAGGTCAGCAATAGTTAGATGCTAAAAAAGGTTACTCGCTAATTATGCTGAAAGCACGACATGTTAGGAGATTACTGTTTTAAAATATATTAAAAAAGAATTACGTAAGGAAATGACATTTCACTTTATAAATCTGTTTTTATGGAAGTGAGTCTGCTATAAGGTAATGGATGTTGCAGCTCTGTGGAAGCGCTCTTATGGGGATTACTGCTTGCCCTCACTCCGTGAAGAACTTTAATGTGCTTTAGCTTACACAGTGACTTCATGCCTTTAGTTGAAATCCCCTGGTTATACCATAACTCACTTTCACCTGGAGATAACAACCATATTTAAAAGAGAATACTTTTTATTTCCTGGTCAGTATACATCTTGCTCCCACGTGCAGATTTACACATGGTTTCAAGTGATAATTACACACTGGAATCGAGCTTCATTTCAGTGTAGTAAGTTCTCTGATGCACCCATTTACCACGTATACGAACTCTTCAGTTCATTACATCTTCTGATAACAAAGCTCAAAGTTTTCTGAAATTCTAGCAACAGGAATCACTACAAAATGAAATATTTGGAATAGCCTCTGAACGTATCATCTCTCGCCTTTCCCTCAACAAATTTAACTGTTATCTGATGCCTATTTAGATTTTTCCTTGAGACAGAGTGTTCTCTAATTATTTAAATGTGCATTTTATTAGTAAGTGATAAACAGAGAATGGCTTATTCCAGACAGTTTCTGCTAGAATGCTGTGTGGCAAAAATTCTAGCTACCTTTAATACCAGAAAATTGATGTTATAATTTTCAATAATCTTGAATAGTCATAATCTCAAATGCCTATCCACATAACTGCTCCTGTTCATTCCTCATGCCTCTGCACCAAAGCAGTTGCTTCCTCTGACTATCTGCTTGTACATGAGTGTTTCCCTATTTTCGTTTATCATATCTAATTTTCTTGCAATATTGTATAGAGGGCAGGATTTCCCTGCTTTCTCTTTTAGCATTCTGAGGCAAAAATCCCAGATAAAAAAAATCTTTAAAATAACTTAAGACTCATTTTGCACAACTGTATTACAACTGGTGTAGTATCAGTACCGCTGGCATCATGACAAGCAGTAGAAGCTCTTTGGGATCTACCAGGCTACTGAACTAGAATGACAGCTCAGTGAATTGAGATGATCACGCATTCAGTGAGCAGATAACCTGGTCATTCACATTTACTCCTAATAAATCCAGATCGCCTCCACAGTAATCACAAATTGCTGAAGCTGCATTGAAAAATGGATTAAACCTTAAACTTTATATACAGAAGTTGCATATGGGACGCAGTTGGCATGTGAGCCCCTTCCCGGGAGTCAGCTTTCCTCTTGCGCTGGATGTGTCAGAGTTTGATGTTAACTTCAGTCAAATTTAGCAAATAACTAATTTAACCAAACATGCAGTCAGTTAAGAAGAGCTGTAATCATGGTGATTTTAGTGACATGAAATGCTTAAGATCAGCCTATTTCACATTCAGTAGGCCACCCAGAAGATAATTTGTAATTTGCTTAAGTCTGAAACTAGTTATCTTTAGGAAGTACTACGAAGAAATCATTATACTGCTTTCTGAGCTGTTATGGTTTCTCTCTGGATACACAGTGATTCTCTACATAGACAGTGAAAACTCCAGACAATTTAAAATTGTTGAACTTTTAAAGTGCCTCTGGTAATTGCGTAACAACTACAAAATCAAAAAGAATCCACAAATTAAAATCAAACCAGAAAATAGTCTCTGGGAATTCTGGATATTAATCTTGGGTTCTAGCACTACCTTTTCTTCCCACTCTTCTTTTCCAGCCCTAAAACACACAACAGCAATCCCTCTTCAGATGATTCCCTTGCCTATCCTTCTTTTCACTTTATTGGGAACCACTGATAAGTCCTTGAAGGAGCACAGGGACTATGCACCATAATCCCTTTAACAATCCTTTCTGGGAGATTTAGCAAAGAGAGACAGCTGCAGATTGTTACATTGGGGCTGAAGGAAACAAAAAACCCAGCCTTGACTGTAAATTCAAGCTGAGGTCCAAGACTGTGGAAGCCCTAAATGAGGTGAATGGTGGAAGTCAGGAATCTCAGACAGCAAAGCACCGGATCATAGATTATTCTCTGATCGTGTTTTCAATGTCGTATGTGTAACCATACAGAATCAATGCCTCTCAGAAACCATAAGCTGGGAGGGGGGAAATCTTTCTAAAGTAGACATAAAAGCCCATTCTAAACCACAGTTTTGCTAGAGGTAGTAACAGCCGTTTCTGCTGGATATGGAAGTTTCTGGTACCTATAGCTATCTTTCGTATGATGCCTTTGAGAAATGATTATAAATAGGAACATATTTTTTTCACCAGAATGTATTTTCCCTGATGTTTAGTCAGTGAATCTTTCAATTATCAAGCAATTTACTTCCTGACTAAAACATGCTTTTCCTCCACATTTTATAACATTCACATTTATATGCACAGGGCTTCTGCCTATGAGTAGAATCCACTGTTAAAGGCTCTTCTGACCTTTTAGAATTACTACAGAAATACTGGCTTGTGCTTCTTTCTCTTGATTTCCTACAATACATTACTAATTCCTAGTACCTTTTACTGTCAATTATGTGATGGAATTAGAAAAATAAAACCCTAATTGTGGAGTGAAAGTTGATGCAGCTATAGCACTCCGCAAATAACCACAGCTACTTGGAGCCTATTCACGCAGCAGAATACATTATGCTGTGCTCTGCGCGTGCTGGAGTGTACTACAATGCTTGCTGATTATGGTATAATTGACACGACCCTTCCCCACACTCCACAGTCTCCAGTTAACATTTGAGTTTTATATCACATAAAATAGAACATGAGTACATTATGCATGTATAAAAGCAACTCAAATAATAGTTGTTGTTGCAATTGTCTATCCCTCAGTGCATTAAAACATTCCCTATCAAGAAATGTGCTGTGAAGAAAGGCTTTTGTAATGAAGTCCATTTCCTCCTCCTTCCTCAACTGTCCCAGTTATCGTAGAATCAGAAATTAATTGCAGGAAATATACTTGCATGCTATCTATTTCACAAAATATTTTTACTATCCAAAAGAGCAAGCAAAGGCTGAAGTTGAGTAGAACAATATGAAAACATGGGTAAATCAGAGAATTTTTTAAAAATGACTTTTTACAAATTTGGATTTCCAGCAACTGTAGATTTCTTAAATTTAAAAGTTAAAATGCATAGCCGATATCTTTAGTAAATAATAAAGTTTCATATGACTCGCATCATAAACTCTTCAGCACAGGGTGTTTTGATTACATTGTGCTTAAAGACAGACCGTGTTCCATGGATATGGTAAAGAATAAGATTGTTAGTGAGCAAAACCTCTTAAAATACTCCAAGAAATAAAGCTTCGGAAATTCTACTTTAAATCATAAAAATGTATCTATGTATTCTATGACCTTCCCAAAACAGGAGGAAATTGCAAGTCCTTGTGTGTACCAATTCACAAATTAAACTTCATGCCAAAGAGCACTGGCCTATCGGTGACAAAGCAGATCTAACAGTATGAGCGTACAAGCAGTAACACATACTGAAGTGTCAGCTCAAATAAAAATATAGATCTTCTTTTTCCCTCATTCAGTAAACAAAGAACACTTATAAAGGGCAGCATTAACACAGAGGTAGAAGAATATCTTCCCTTAATGGTGCTGTCAGAAGAAGGGAGAAGGGGCTGATTAAAATCTAAACGCCAGGAACCCAGACATTCCCAGGACATGCAACAATTTGTAACAACTAGAAGAAAAGAATATTGAAGGAGAAAATAAGTCAGACCTGTCAGATAAAGTCAGTGAGTTCATGATTCAGCGATGGTTCATTGTTAGCCCAAAGGTCAAATATGCAAGAAAAGATATTGGAACACTTTATATTCTAGCAAAATGCTAAATACACATTCACAAAACCATTAAACTTAAAAGCCATAAATTAAAGCAAGATATCACAGCCTCCTTACATTTTGTTGCCTGACTGCACTGTGGCCAAAGGCAGCAGGCTTTTTCTTTCTTTTTTCTTTTTTTAGCTAAATTGACTATGAAAACCAGCCTGTAGCTCTTAGAGGCATCTGGTATCCAAATACTGATTCTCACTGCATCTTGACTTTTGCATGAAATGATCGTCATTTGAAGATTCTTCCCGCTCCCCACCACCAAGAATATAAAATAACTTTATCATTTTCTCTCAGGGTTTTGAAATTATTTCTGAATTATGAAAGGTTCAGGGTTTTATCCTCAAATTGCAATTTGTAGAAGCAATCACCTTGATAAGAACCTAATAGTCAATACCAGTTTATGCTGAGTCTCTCATAATCATGCCATTAATTAAAAAAAAAAAAAAAAAAAAAAGTAAGCAAGATCCCAGCATTTGACTTGGCAACTTTATTGGAACATAATATTTTGTCATTCTGGTGTAGACCCAATTTCCCTGTTAGTGAGTGGAAGGGTCACACTGAATTTCCAGCTGGTTGGTGAGGGCCTTATGACTACTAGAAGCAGAAGATAGCATTTGGCCCTGTGTTGAATCCATATGTATCTTACCTTACAAATACTGTCCTGCTTATAAATTAATTGAGGCACACAACAAACTGCAACAGTATCTGGCAGCTCTGGACACAGGCAATTCTAAGTTATAAAGTAACTGGCCAAGCATCGACTCATTTAAATACAACAACAATTTATGACTAGAAAAGGACAAATTAACTCAGTGTAATTACTCAAAGAAGTTTCTCTTTTGTAATCTTAAGTAGATATACATTTCACATAGTTGAATAACGTGAAGTTATAGAACTATGAATTATTTTGTTGTGACTGCATAAAAGAGAGAAAAAGAAGCCAGAAGACAAACTAACAAAGCTTGCTTCCCAATGTTTGCGAAGAAAAATAAATCATGACTAACATGAGGTAGCTAAGATCTTTGCTACGCAGCACTCCAGACATTAAGCATTTTAACGTTAAGGGCATTAACAGTATAAATAGGCTAATATATTGAAACTATTTATTTAAAAAATTCCATTTTCTTATTATGATTAATTTAATTTGTGCATGATAAACCAGACAGGAAAAATCATAGGTACAGCAATAATCAGAAAATTACTGCAGCGGATTTTTTTTTTTTTTTTAGATTTTGTTTTGTTTTAAACTAAACCATCTTGGTGTAACATTCTCACTCAAATTATGAGTAATTAAAAGCAGCAGCCTTTCAGAACTGCCATTTGAAATTGTCAAGTTGCTACAGACTAATAGTACAGATCAATGTAAAAGTAAAAATAACAGTGTATTTCAGCTTCATTTGGTGACAGCAGGTCCTTTTAGGGATCCTATTAAGGCTGTAAATGATGTTGGAGTCAAACTAAGTTTTTTGAGCTGGATTCATATGGAAGAATTTTTTTTTTTAATTTTACTCTAAATAAATTACATTTCTAAGGCAACAGTAAGTGTCAACCATTTTTAAAATCTAGACATCTAAAAGACCTTTCAAATAACTCCAGAAGTAATTTAGGTCATTAGTGATATTTAGTGGCTGGGTAGTGTGGAAGACAGTAATTAAAAATAACTTTGCATTTAAGTAAACAACATTTTTGGTGGACATTAATACCTGTCCACCAATGTAATGAAAATTCTTTTCTTTTATTTACTTACAAACAGAGCATAGTTTAGGTTGGAAGGGGTCCTCTACTCACTTAAAGCAGTTAGATCCAAAGTCAGACCATGCTTTTCAGGGTCATGTCTAGCTGAGTTTTGAATTATCTCCAAGGATGTAGATTGTAACCATACTTTCAATGATGGATATTTCTGTAATTGCTCCAGATATTACATTTTACTTTATGAATGACACAACACTAGTTACAACAGAATGTAATTCACATAGTGAAAGTATTTTATCTAGTGCCAAACAATTGATATTTGTAAACTTCAAGTAATATTGCTTGACAGCTAAATGAAGAGGAGGGCTATAGGCAGTCCCACTGGTTATTTGTGAACACATGCAGGGATCAAACAACCGTATTTACAAAGTCTTCACCAAACTACATAAAAACTTTTAATCTGCTGTGATCACAGCTAATAATGTCATTCATTTTGGTTTCATAATGTAATCAGGTGACATCCAGATGAGGGATGATGAAAAGTGAAGTAACATTAATTTAATTGGGAGACAGACTCACTCGAGTAGCCTCAGAACAGTAGAAATAACATGTTTAAAAAGACTTGACTATTATTTGGTTGCAAAATTTAGCTGTAAGCTATGGTCTCAAAGATAACTACTCATAATTGAACCCTAATAAAAAAAACCCCAAAAAACCCTGTGTAGTCCTGTTCTTTTTGTGCATTTTAAAATTTAAAATAGCACTGCAAATGAATTAGTACATTTAAGCACACATGGCAAAATTTGCACATCTTTTTCCTAACGTGGAACATAAGTCCTTTCCTGTGGACAGAAGTAGTGTCCAGATTTACAGTAATAAAGACAAACAGTTCCTCAACTACTGTTCACAAACAACTTATCATACATTTGCTTCTATTTCAGAATGGTGAATAATAACAATGCTTCCATCATCTGTTGTAATAAAAGTTTAAACAAAACCTCAGTTACTTCTATAATTTTCAACATATATCCTTGTTAAAGTGAATTGAAGATCTGAATTCAGTTCTTACTTGCTGAAAAAGCCCTATGATAGTGTAGCTTCAAAGCAAAATTTATTTATCTAAAAATAGAAGTTGCTGAAATTCCCAATTTTGCAAAGCAGGTAATGAAACCCATATTTTGTAAATATTTACTTAGTATCCAATACAGAATAGGTTCCATTCCTAGATTTTTCATTAAAACCAAACCAACAGCCCCCCCGACCACAGTCACAGCTCAGCTCACGCTGGTTTGTGACTGGATACGCACAAGCTGAAGCTGGAGTTGACCCAAATCCCATTTGTTTTTCACGGCTTTAATTAAAAACAATTTTACTCTAAAACAAGCTGTGCTGTGTTTATATCGGACATTCACAGAGGTTTTTCTAAAACTGACTATACTAAAAAAGCGCAAGGGTGCTTACCACTTTATTCCAGTTTCATGATAGAGCACAACTAAATTAGGCCCCTGTAAAGAGGCGAGAGCTAAAATATTCTAGCAAAGAGGCAGATCCATTCAGGGCTGAAACACAAAAACTATGGGCTTGGGTTTGTTGGTTGGTTTTGGGTTTTTTTTTTTTTTTTCCCCTTTTGTAGATAGACTGATGGACTGTATTTTTTCAAGGGTCAGGTAAACAGACACTGTGTCTTCTGAATTTCCTAAAGGAAAAGAAGGAGTGGCTGTCGTCTCGTAGCTGTCACAGGGAGGGCATCAAGATGATACTTTTACTTAGTTTTGGCTGAAGATAAATTATCTTTCAGTTATTCGCCACTTAAAATAGCTCTTCCAATGGTGTGACACATTTTTAACAATATCCTCATGAATAGCAACACTGTAATTATGTATAAGAATTCACTGAAGTAAACATCTAATTTCTGAAGTGTCAGACAACAGGCAGCATCATGCAGACTACAGCTCCACATTTTAGTAGTAATCAATTCAACTAACAATAAAGCTGATTGACAGGAAGCTCTATGCTATTAAAAGCAAACATAACAAAAACCAGATTTTGTCTAAGCAATGAAAAATGTATGGACCATCTACACTCTCTCCTCATGTTGTCTTCCTGCAGGAAAAAATAGTAACACAGCTGAAAGCTGAAGCAGGATTATTGCACCATCTTTAATTAACCTCCAAGTCTGAACTGTTGCAGAAAAGAGAGTAACCATTGGCCAATTTCTATACTACATTTTTTGTGAGCTAATATTCCTGGGTCCAGGAGAAACTGCAAAGAAATTTCCACATGCAGAATTTCTTTCTTGGTTAATACTGGCTAATAATTACTATGAGTTTGATTTCTGGAGTTAAGAAGCTAGCTGTAATCATCACCTAGGATGTGCAACTGTGAGGACAGTAGCAAAAGTAGGCACTAATTGTTACTATGCTATTCTTTAAAAAAAAAAAAAAAAACAAAACCAACCAACCAAACAAAAAAACCACAAACCCCCCCCCCAAACCAAACTGTGGTTTGTTGTGATTCTGGTACACAAAGGCTAAAAAACAGCAAATAGACAAAGTGCTATGGAAACACAGTTAAATTAAACCACAAACTCCTTTTCAAACGGAGTTGTGAGATGTGTTTTTCCCTGTTCACTATGTATTCACACACTGCAAAGTAAACCAAACAAAATCTACTACGGGAGTGTGAGGATCAGCTATAGAAAAACAATTGTAATAACCTGTAACTATTGTCTTCTCCTCTTGACCTTAAAGGTTCACTGCCATTTTTCCATGCAGCAAGAATAACCTGAGACATTCCATCTTCCTATGACATGATGAATGAGCTTCGATTAAAAGTAGCTAAAAGAAGAAAAGCTACTAATGTGTTTTATACAGTCACTGATCAGTTCCTGACATGTAATATTTCATTTGCTTTAGGACATTAAGAAATGTTGTGTACCTAAAAACAACAGCTTGTATGATAGTACATCTATCATTACATGCATCATAAAAACAAGAAGGACATAAATTTGTTTCTGCCTGTTAAAGTCTAATTACCTGTAAAATCATTACTTGGCACTTTAACAAATTGACACAATCAACTTAATGATCCTTAACATATTAAAATTTGCAATGTGTTTCTGCTTGCTGCCTGTCCAAACCACAGTAAATGTTTGCTGGTTCAGATGACATCATAGCAAGGGTCAGATCTTAAATTTCTCTGCTAAGTACAAGTAATTGCAATACTGTCACTTGCTATAGTACCTGTATTATCTCATCATTCCTACAGCTTGGGATGATGCTATAGAGAGAACTTTGCAGCATTCTCTCCTTACAATTATTCTAAACCCTACTGTCCTAGGTACTGTTCTTCCTTAATAGTTGGAATGACGTATAACCATCATACTCAGAATACGGCCTTCAGGTAATGCTATGTGTGACAGTATCATCTGTGATAGTTTAATATCACTTTTTTTTAATACGTAAGTAAAGATATCCATGTTATAAAACTCATGGGATGAGCTGCAAGACTATTCCTTCTGACCACCCACCCTTAGCTCTGTACACTGATTTATTTTCTTCGCAGCATCTTCTAACAGTCCAAGAAACACGACTAGACATAAAGTTTATGTTTTTCCACTGAAATAAAAATTTTTTTCTCTGCAAAAATTACAATAGCCAGATGCATGGGAGAAAACCAAACCACCTTAGAACAAATATGTAAGTTGAAAATCTTGTGAATCAACATACGCTATTGTACCTAGGAGATAGTAACTTTCTACAGCTGTTGATTTTAACTCTCAAAAGTCCTATGTTCAATGCTGGAATATTTTCAGGCATGGAAGACTAGTTAAAAGTAATGAACTGACTTCAAAGAAAGTTTTCTACTCCAAAGTCCTGTAGAGATAAACTCATTAGATATTGAAGGAATGCAACTTTGCAGGTGCTCTGCTGCTATTAGGTACCTGTTCCATCTCTTCTGAATTCCAGAAACTGTGCAGAGCCTTTAAGTAAGGTCTTAAAGCTTTGGTATTGCCTGGGAAAAAAATCCAAACCCAAGAATAGATAAAGAGACTGTTTCTGTGAGAGAGATCAGTATAAAATTATCAGATGCTACCTCCTTGAAAAATAAGGCTTTTGTAAAGAATAGCCCTATCAGAAATAGGTACTAAGAATGACTATTCAATGTTGGTATTAATTACAAGTATGCTACAGTATACCCTTGTAAGTCTCCTCCTCCTTGACATTACTATGTTACAGTTGACCACAGATGGTCACATTCTTCCATAAACACCTTTACAGAATATTATAGTGCATAATGTGTGAAATTAGAGAGATAAAATATCAATAAAAGATAAAGAAAAATCAGAATATATTTTACGTAGCCTGTAACATGACAGATGTTTACTCTGTAGACAGAGTAAACATCAAGAAGAGATTATGTATAAATTGGCACATACTAAGCAGTCATTCTCTCTTATTCTTCTATTAACTCTGTTTGAATAGGAAGAATTACCGCGTAACAAGAAAAATGAACTAGGAAATGGAGGCTCATCACACACACACGTGCTCCTACCCGACAATTTCACTAACAACAGACTGCAGTTGTGTTAACAGTGCTACTGTGATATGGCACCATATGTGAAAAGTGATGTGAAAATATGACCTGAAAGAGGCATAAATGAATACAAACAATCCCAGAACTAGAAAGTTAAAAACTGTTAGTAAAGGAGCCTTTCTTGATAATTTGTACACTTCCTTTTGTCAGGTCTTAGATAAACAGACACTGGATGCATCTTTCTCATTCCTGTTCAGAAAGGAAAATTTACATTTATAGTTCTGTGGATTATATCCTTCAAGTCTATTCTTTCCTTTAGAAGGACTTAAATCTCTGATTATTAACTGGGCCCAGACTCTCAAGGAAAAAAAAAAGAAAAATCTAGAAGGTTTTTTGTGCATTCCTCCTCTTCCCAGAAACAACATGCCCCATGAGAGACCAGAACTGCCTTACTAGATAGGTGACAGAGAGTAAACAATAGATTTCCAATAAAATAAACGAGCTCTCACTGACTTCAGCCTATGTGTTGAAATGCTTCCAAGGGAAGTGACAACTGCTATTTGGAGTACCTTCACTGTGCTGACCTGTTTAACAGGTGTCAGCAATATCTATTGAGGAACATTGAAACATTGAAAACACCTTCAGGAAAACTAATTTCAGGCCGATACCCACCTTCAGTCTGACCAGTCACACAAAAATTGCCTACATTTCTTATCCCAGCATAAACATCTAATTAGCTTGGAAAGATGTACCTAAAGAAGCACCAGCATATTATAGTTTTACAGTGTGGTATTACAGCAGTCATTTATATATTACATTTCAAAAGCACAACAGAAAACTTGCAGGCAAAGGACAGTCCTTAGTCCCAGGCTAAGTTGTAAGCAAGAGTTCTCTCAAAGAGAAAGGAATAAAAGAAAGAAAATTAAGGAAAACCTACTAAAATATCCAGGTACCAAGTATTCCAAGCCATCAGTCCTCCCTTGTGCACTACTACAGTTTGAAGGAAGAGGAGGAATAATGCTATGAACGTGAGTGCAGGCACTTTTGTTTACAGTTCTCTGGCTAGCACAAAAACTTCATAGAAATTACATACTAGTAGCAGAATGACGGTAGAGAGCAGACAGACTCTGAAACTCTATTTATTAAGTTTTCACATTTCTTTCCAAGTGGCAGTGATTGCAGCTTTAAAAACAAGATTTGGATCCCCACAGCAGAGACCTTGATTCTGCTCCCAACTCTATCTTAAATGAGATACTGCACTGAGTCACAGTTTTGGAGAAGGAAGCTGCTTTCTAAATTAGGATAGTGTAATTATTGCTGATAAACAAACATGTCTTTAGAAAAAAAAAAAAAAAAATCTTTGAATGTATTAGAAGATACACGCAGAGGACCAGTACTTCACTCCAGGGAGATTCTCTGTGGTAGTAAGTGATTACCAGCATAAGGATTACACAATTTAGCTATCCTTATTTAGCCCCCTTTCAAGAGTTCTAAAGCTACCTTCCCAGTATTTTTATTCCACTCACATATGGTTTAAAATTTTGTTTTTAGGTTACTTTAATGGTCCTTCTCCTTGTATTTAGAAAGTAAAACAGAACACAAAACTTTTTCATTTTCTTTTGCTTGTCTCTTTATAGTACTTCCTTGATTCCTCCCCATAGAAGAATTTTCTTTCCATTTTCATGACCATTCTCTGAATCTTATCTATTTCTAATATATATTTATATCAAAAGACATAATTAAAACCCAAATCAATGAAGGACACTGAAGATCAAACAGCTGCTTAATGAAGGCACCAGAGAAACCCCTTAACATTTCAAAAAAAAATAAAAGCTGACAATACAGCATATAACCTTCTAAGGTTTCTGTGATCTTTGTTTAGTCATATACAAAGGAACGGGAGAGAAAAATTGTACTATATTAGCTTGAATAACTCTTTTTTTTTTTTTTCAAGTTATTTTGAAGCCATCGCACTACATTAGTGATCTTCAAATTAGAAAAAGACAAGTGAAATATTTTGAAAGACTGTGCTTAAGATAGTAGTTCTGGTATTTCATCAGTCCTTACACTGACATATTACCGACTTATGTTCCAATTAAAACAAGACAGTATCTTGATCAACAATTAATTACAGGCAGAAACATCAATATAAGAGGGTCATTATGCAATTGGATTTGTAACCTTCATAATTTTTCATTTCTTCTTTATCTTCTCTATAATAAAAGTAATCTAATAGATTTTACAATTCGACTAAAATACTAAAATATTTTCACCCTTTCCCTGCTAACTATATTCTTCCTACATCTGCAATACTGGAAGTATCTATACAAAATTCTACAAGTAAGAAAATTACTAATTTATCAAGTTCATCCTTAAAAGAACATCCCAGGTCAAAAAAAATATGGTGTGTTTGTATGCTTTCCATACTGTAGACTCTTCTGGAAGATGCACTAAGCTGAAAGATGCACTTCTACCACTAACTACATTATTCAGACTGGACTAGAGACAGACCAAAGTAAAGTGCCCAGAAACATATATAAGGACATTAGCACTACCTGTTTTTCTCTACAGATCTGCTCCTCTTAGGAAGTGCTACTTGGTAACGTAGATGTAAAAGTTCAATCTGCTAATATCTTGGCCAAAGATGCTGTAGAATCCCTTTCATAAAGGTCAACTATAATTCAAGGTAGCCTCCCCCCCGCCCCTCTCCCCCCACCCCATTTCTACTACAAGACCATTCTGTCAGTCAGCCAAACCAAATTTATTAATAGCCAGTTTAAAGCCAATTGTTCTTAACCTAGCATCATGCTTCATAAATCTCTTCCCTCCATTTCTACTAATTATCTTCATTGTATTACAACAGATATTTGGAGGGATTTTTTTTTTTTTTTTGTCAGAACAGCTTTTTCACATTTTTGCTTTTTGTTCCGTGTATCTAGCAGTTTGTATTGCATTTTAGTAATGATAATTTTTCACCAAATGTATTTCTAGGCATGGTAGAGCATTTGTTCCTATGGCCGTACACATTTATCTTAGAATTAGGACAAAATAATTTAAATTCAGTGAAGAGGTGGACATTTTTCTTGGAGCATTCTGCTTTAATCCTATTTGCACTTTCTTTAAGAAGCCATCTTCTGCTGAACGATGAGATGAGACCAGTACAGGGTCTCCTAAGTGGCTCTTTCTGTATCCACTCACAGAAAAACTCACTCATGGGAAAGGCAAAACATTGTAATGGATTTAAAACGCTCAAAATAGGAAAGCAACAAATGTGCATGTAATGCTTAATGAAATAGTATCCTTTATGAAAACTTCAGAAAGGGAAGTAATTCGTCCTCGTTCCTGCCTGAACTATAAAAAACTGCATTGGATGTGAATCCCAGGAGTAGTGCAAATTCTGGCAGTGTTTCTTAAAACGCTGGGGAAAAGGGAGGAGGAACCTGGAGTTTGGAAGGCTGAAACATAAGAGCAAGGAAGAGATTTTCTCACTGGGAATTCTCTTGTCATTGAGAGCAGCTCTATCCTCTTTGATGCACAGAAACATCTTAATACAAGTACCCAAAAGAAACTCAGTAAATTTAAATTGATCACTTGTTTATTAGTAAGAATTTAGTCATTACTGATTAATTTACAAACCACTAGATAGTTTGCAAAAATCAAAATATGCTCACCTATTTCTAAGAGGAAGTACTGTTTGGTATGTTAAAGGAAGGATCATGAAATTAATTAGAGGTCCTTTCTCTAGATAAGTACATGTGCCTCATTAACATTAATGAGAAACAGCCTTTCATAGTGATGGGAGAATAAACATAGCCCATATGCAATTAGACATACATGGCTCAGAGACCAAAAAAAAAACCAACCAACCCCAAAACAAACCAAAACAAAGAAAAAAAAACAGAAGCTTGTTGCCTCAGTTAGGGTCAGTGATAGTTACAAGGAATAAGAGCGATAATTTACTTCTCAGAAAAATGTAGAGCTGGTGAAACTGCTGTCCAGCACACAGGTACTGTTCCTTGCTATTTCATTTGTATTTTGCTGTAACGATGAATTCAGGCCTGCAGGCTTTAAAATGTATAATAAAAAGAAGCTGAAATTTGGAAGTCAAATTGCTTTCTAGGGGGGAGTCTGACACAGAAGGCCACAAAGAAACAAAATCAGAAGGTTGAGGATGAAGCCATGCCAATAGTGTGCTACAAGCTAGAGGCAGACTATTTCCATTTGAATTCTGAGTCAGAAGGTCCCACTGCTATCATTTCTGTGATTACACATGTTTTCCTCCAGCAATTTAAAGCTAACATGATAGATTGATGACTGGGTATTTTTCCTTCATTTCATTTGGTTCCCCTACTGTCCATTGTGCTTGATCTCGCTCCTTGCCTTGTCATTCACTGCTTTTTTCAGAATTATTCTCTACAGAGCATTTCACTAGATATTAATCCAGTCATTGCTTCTCAAACACATACCCACAATCTTAAAAACAGAAGAGCATGCATGTAACGCTGGAAAAGTTGATTATAGGTACCTGCATTAATTCAGATAGGTAATACTTCGTAAGCAACTGTGCATTTGAACTTGCTTTCAGCTACCTAGAATTTAAGATTAGAGATTTGAGAGGAACTTATACAACCAACAGAGGTTGTGGCTCCTGAAACTAGAAATGTAAGCTTCAGGCTGCTTCTGGAAAAACATCAAAATGAACATACTGGGAAAAATATTTATCTTCAATGACTGAGTTTCCTAATGCATCAAATGTTGCCCCATTACTGACTCTAGGACTGTTATCAATGATGAAGATGACCACAAAAAACCAGCTCTGACCTCCAATGTACCACAAATGCATGCTGTATTGCACTATGACTCTCTTCTCACATTTTTTCAAAAGAAAAAGTAGAAACCACGTGTAAAAAGAAAAGGAAAGAGCGGTGTCGTCACAACCACGTTTAATAGTTTGGAAGAGATATGTAAAGATCAGGAACTACCACAATGGAGGAGAATATGGAGGCCGAGAGGAAATCCACTCCAAAAATGATAGCAAGATTGCACATGGCACTAAGGAAAGAGTATGGCCTCTGTTTTATAGAAGTACTTCTGTGCATGCCAAATTTCAAAGTCTGTCTTTGCAATTACTGCAGTGATGATCATAACCTTCATCCCTATCATAAGAGCTCTGTATGTGACATTTCTTAATTTGCATAAATTTACATTGAGGTTTCAGCTCATATGTTTCCTCTTGATTGGTTCAGTGTGGATCACTGAGACGCAGTGTCACAGAAGCTGGTTTACGTGTAATAACTTTCATATTTATCTGTATTTCACTCACATCAAATACTTTGTTTCTTTGCCACGTATGAACTATCAGGCTTTTGGTCTTGCCACTGAACCTTCATTAGATGCCTAAAGAAAAGCTCAAGCAGTATAAATGGTGTTACATTTAATATCACCCTTGTTCACCACTATTACTTGTTAGTAAAATAAACACATTTTATAGTTCTAGTACTGAGGAAGTTGCTCCAATTTTAAATGCATGAGCAGGAAAAACAGTAATAAAGTCCTTTAACCACTACTGATGTGAATTAAACTTATTCATTTTTATTTACAATATTTTCCCTATTTTATTCATATATCTTAGGAAAAAAAAATGTGTTAACTGGAACCTGAGGTACCCACACTCATTAAAAGTAGTAATACTATGTGCGTGTGTGTGCATATATATGAATATGTGTGTATATATATATATATAATAATCGTATCTTGACTACAAATCTCCACCTGTGTGTGAAATACTATCTTCTTCCATGCTGGCTGTTCCGTGCTACTTCCCTGAGCTGACTGCCCCAGGGTGAGTGCAGTAATTCCATGTACTGCCAGGTTTGGAATGGCAACAGGTAAAATAGCATATTGGCAATAACCATATTGCTGTATTTCACATTGGCAATAGATAAACCGACAGTGCCAAGTCATCCTCTGACCTAATTGAAAATTACATTTTAGTTTACATGTTTAGAACTGTATACTCAAAAAAAGATTTGTTGTTTCCCCTTAATTTGTTGTCTATATAGATATGGTGACTACCTGTCCCCCATTTTTCTTTGCTATCTCCTTTTCACAGCAAGAAACCAAGGAAAAGTTGCATTCCTTTTGTTGTTCTTACCTTTGCCTGGGTATCAAAAGGTGCAGAAGATATGTGCAACGTTAGTAGAATTTGTAGTTCAAGAAAAGAAAGAAAAAATCCATGCCTCCAACCTGTCAGATGTACCATCGGTCTCATGTTCACAAAAACAGTCATTATAGATTAAAAAAAAAAAGCTCTTTTGAAGGAAAGACTGTACGTAAAACAATTCATATGGTCAGATACAATATTTAACAGCATCTTATCAAGAAAAGCTGGACCTCCAAGAATAAGCTTCCACAGAAATTACACCAGACTTCTTTCGGAATTCGATTAGGTGAAGAGATAAATCATAATCAGCACTTGTTATCACTGTAGTCTATTTTTATGAACAATAACCTTCCCAACATGAGCAGTAAGCCAGAAATCTGAATTTAAATTCCGTTATTTTTAATCTAATGAAAATACTGTCTTTTAAAGCATCATGACTCAACACAGCAGTTTTTCTATTTCTTTTTGGTTTAGACTGAACTCATTGCTTCTCAGAGGACAAATTCTTGTAATAATGCTTTATTCTGCAAAGTACTCCAGATGATGATCATCATCTGTACAAGATTTATTATTGCTTTCCATCAAATAAAAACGGACTGAATTTTCAAATCCAGATATTCAGTGTTACTCATAAACCACAAAGGCCACAGTACATGTTAAATCCCAATCATTCCAGTTTGATGTAGTCATTTTGGTGCCTATCACGTGTGACACCAACCAACCAAGATTTCTTTTAGACCAATTACTTCTTTATACACTAATAATAATGAATGAATAATAGTTAATAAAATAATAAAAAATCCCACCCATTCAGCTGTTAAAAATGAACCCGATTTGGAATACTAGAATTTGCTGAAAGTCTGTCCTTTCTACAACTACAGAATTGAAAACTATTAAAAAAAGAAAAATCATACCTATTAAATTATAAAGAATTACCTAGCTAATGTAAGTTTAATTAAGCATACACTCCTGACACAATATTTTAATGTTCCACATTGTTTATTCCAATGCAGAGAGACTTTGTTTTAATAAATTGATAGAGATTTCTCTTGTCATGAGTTCTGCTAGTCCTTAATTGGAAATCATTTATTATACTTACCAGAAGTTGCAGTTATAAAGGGGAAAACCACCAAGTAGCTCACTAATCATAATAATTAGGCAAACACTGGAGCACAGGGTTCTGGGGTTAGTTTTTTGGGTGTTCTAAAGTGCCATTTGTACATGAATTTCTTTCTTTAAAACAAAAGCTTCTGGAATTAGTTTAAAATAAGCAATGATAAAATGAAATACTGGGACAAAGATTCTACTCTATTACACTTTTGAGTGCATGTCTCCACAGCTGATTTCACAAAGAGAAAATAAAGTGTTTTAAGCAAGAGAAGCCAAATATCAGATGAATTTCAGATTTGTATTTATCTAAATAGATCATTCAAGACAATACTCCAAAGACAATCCTTCAGAACTCTGAGTATTCCTGTTGCCTTACTCTGCCAGCATTTTCTTCCAGTTCTACCACCTTGAGACACAAGTGGTACTAGAGCTTTGTGTACTCTAAAGGACCTCAGCAAACCAGAATTCCTACGGGGTCACAATATCTTTGGCTACACTCTTAACTTCTGTTGGATATCTTTTTTTAGTTTGCTTTTCTGATCACTATTCAGGTTTGAGCTTATGTTCTTATTACCATAACACTAAGACTGCTCTTTACACTAAGAAGTTCATAAGTATTTTTCTCGGTGCATCCTTTTGCATTTACCTCTGCCATTGTTTTGCTTTGTTCCTGGGAAACTCGTCAAGTCCTTTTGCAGTTCCTTCCACCTGGCCCTTGGCAATCCTGTGCTGTGAAAGAGCGTGGAAAAGCTCGTGGTTGCATCAGGCTGTCGCAAGCATGTTTGCCTGTGGACACTACTGCAGAGGTGAATTTGAATTAGGTGCTCTATCAGTTTGGGAAAGCATTTCCTGTCTCCTTTTGTAAGTCAGGCTGTCCAGCCACTGCTTTCAGGCAGATAGATATCCGACAATATTGTTTAAATTTTTTGGATACTGTCTTTAATTACATTATCTGTTTAGTCATGACATGAGATTTAGACATTTCATTACTGAGTTATGTTAAGGCCATGTATGTTGCTAATCAGAAAACAGAATAAAACTAAATTAAGAAAAATAGGGAAGAATTGATCTGGAATTTTAATGTAGTTTTTTTTAATCTTTATCCACTTTAAAAAAAAAAGCTCTTAAGAGATTGAGGATACCCTTCGCTAATAATGAATATAGAAACCAAAACTATATGAAGAACAGTAAGTACAATATTAATTGCTAGAAGCAGTATCTGCAGCATTAGCTATGACAGCTGCCACTTAATATTAAATAGCCATGTTTAAACATCCAAATATAATGCTTTTTCCTTATAATCAAGCAAGCTATGTGGGGGAAAAACACCCCCCACAACTATCAGCCTTACAGAAAAAACATAATAAACTAATATTTCATATTTTGGGGTACCTGTGTAGTGGCAAATACTACCTTGAAACCACCACCAGTGCACAAAATGTTGTAAGGGTTAAGAATTCATGGAAACAAAGAAAATACTTGGAAGAAATGTGGCTTGCCAGAGTCAAATGGATCAAGTGCTCTGAATTAGCACACATGCCTAGTTAACTCTTCCTGTACTGATCAGTCTGCTAACAGGTGGCTGCTCCCAAACAGTTTGTGTTCAAACTGAATGGTCTGGAAACACCTGGAGTCCTGTATCATCTCATACCAGAATGAAGAATCTACTTTGGTTTTAATTGTTGATCAGGTATGCAACCTAAATAAACAAGCTGAATTTGCTGGCAGCAATACTGCCTTAATTAGTGTTTTAGTTACAACTAAAGCAGCATGCATGTCACTTTTTTTTAATTACAAATGAAAAATTCAAGTTTTAATTAGAAGTGAAAGAAGAAATAGAAAAAAAAACTCTAAAATTGTTATTAAGGTTGCCTGTACCTTGCATATTCAAAGCCTACAGCCTGGTAGACAGGAAACCAAACTGCTACAGACACAGATCTTGAGAACGTGCCATCAACAGACGTACACAACAACGGAAACAATAATGCATGCCTGGTGGTTCCTACCATGGTCATCATGCCACTGCCTTCCCCCTGCCCCAACCCCCCCCCTTTAAACTATAAACATGAGAGAGAAAAAAAAAAAAAGATATGTTTTCACATATGAAACAAATTAACAAAGCAGAGGGGATCAAGAGAGAAAGAAAAAAATCAGACCTTCAATTTCTGGGTCTTGCTTTCACACACAGAATGTTGTCCCTGTGCTTGCTACAAGCAAGCTCTTCAAAAAGAAACAATCTCTGTGCTCTCTCATTTCCTCAGATAGGAGTATGAAGATGAGCATGTTGTTTGTACTTTACTTTATACATTTTACTGAGGAAATAAAATGTCAGATGCAAATTAAAATCTGTAAGCAAATGCATTGGATTGCTGAGATGTACAAAGTTTACAAAGGTCTTTTTTCAGTTTTGCTTGGCTGTGTCTACGTTTAATGAGACTAGACACAAAGCAGCAAATCTATTGGTGCTAAGGACTTGATGTCCGTACTACATGTAATCTGGGGGTTTTATTCTGGCATACATCTCCATATTCTACCTTAGACAGACATTTCATTTCCATTCTATTGCAATACTCTGTCCGTCCTGTTGACTGACCGTTGGAGTACGCCAGGTGTGTCCCTGCGCCATAGCTTTAGTTTCGCCTTAAAGAATCCAGTTAAGCACAGCAAGTGAGGATGACATATTCACTGCCAAACACATCTCTAATCCAGACTACAGAGCACATATAGGGACTATAACTCTGTTAATAAGTAGTGTGGAGCAATAATAAATGTGGCTGTGCATAAGAAAATGGAGAAAATGATTGTGGAATTCACTTTGTGGATTTTGATTTACTTTGGACTAGCTCTAGTCCAGCTCCCATTAGCGGTTGGAGCACATTACCAGATCCTTGGACATTTTTTTCCAGTCTAGTTTCAGGCAGGAAGAACTTCGGGGTTTTTCTCCTGAGACTAATCCTTGGACATTTTTTTCCAGTCTAGTTTCAGGCAGGAAGAACTTCGGGGTTTTTCTCCTGAGACTAATCCATGATGGATGTCAAAGCACAGTACATGGGAACGCTTTGAAAGATTGCTTCAGAAGGTCAATCCTACTCTGAACTAACATACTACGTGGATGTGGCCTCATATCATCTGTACTTGTAGCACCTGGCAGCAGCAATCAAACTGTAGTTTTGGTTTATTAAAATTTTACATATCTGCATAAAAGAAAGAGCTGTAATAATTATGACAACCTTTGTAAAGGTCTTAAACAATGATAAAAACCCATGAATTTTATAAACCGCTAAATCTTCTTTAGGTAATATCTTTCTCAATCCCTTAAAAAGTTTTGAACTGAGGATATCTTTCTGATACTGGGGATACATACAGAAATCGTATTTGTTTTTCATGTAACTTTGAAACTTCAGTTCTCCTCTTGTGGGGTTTTTTGTTGTATTTTTGTTTGGATATTTTTGTTTGTTTGTTTTTTCCCCAAAATGCACAAAATAAAAATGACTGTAACCATGCATTGTAGCAATGTAGCAATACATTAAAAAATAAACCCAAAAGCTCCTTTTTGCTCATTTTAAGCAATTTGGATCATATACACATACATTAATAACGTACCGATAGTCCAGTATTTCTGCTCCAGCCTGTTTTCCTGGTCATTAGGATTTCAATTTATTTGCTATCCTAACGTAACATGCTAGTTTTGTTTCACATGGAAAATTCTACTGAGGAAAAACAATGATAAAAATCACCAGTTGCACTATCTGTGTAGTCAGTGCCTTTGTTACCTTTAAAGCAACAGCTCTTGGTAACTTACCCAAATCATTTTAATGGCTATTTCTAACTTCAAAGGAAAGATAGTTCTAATCATGAGTGCATGTCTCCAGTTCAGCCCATGAACGTGAACTCTTCATGGTCCTGCCCAGCCCTCAGGGGGTGAACAGAAAGTTCACATTCAACTCTTTGCAAAGAGATCAACCAACACTCAGCTTATGTTAAGATGGAAACCAGCACCCAAAAGAGGTCCACTATTCAAGGCACAACTCTTAAATCTACCCCATTCGTAAACTTGTCTTATTACATAACTGTCTCTTAATTTTCAAAAAAAAGATATGATCAGTTTGATAAATACTGCAGGATGTAAGCTCAGCCTTGCCATGAAAAGATACCTGGAGTTGAACTTGTACGTCAAATACAAAGCAATTTTCTTCACTGTTCACACTCAGTCCATACCACAAAACAGATCACTGAACCAAGCCATAAGTTACTTGAAATTCCAGAACACAATTCCAATTGGAGAGAACTATAGCCGACATAATACTTGCACTGATTCACTTCTATGGTAATTATATGAAATTCAGTAAATTTTTGTTCAGCAGTGCTCCATTTAATACATTTGCAACATGTATTTTTCTTATTTATGAATGTAAGTGTATGGACTCAATATCTTGGCAATGCTTTCAAAGAAGTCTCTGGAAAAGCATTAGCTGCCGAGGTTTAATAGAGAACATGATTTATGTTAAGTCCTTTTGATAATTGCTCTGTCTGAATCAAAAGCTGAATTTCCTGTCTCTATTTTGAGAATTACTGGAGTGTTTTATATTGTATTGTTACACAATTTTTTTGCTGAAATTAGAAAAGATGACTGGACCATACCTTTGTTTCTTATGTATGCTTCACTACATTATGACTATAGTCCATTATTAATTTAAATTTGAGAATATATTGTATTTTTCTCTTAATACATTTTCTTCAAGATTACAGCCAAAGCTATGCACTTTTAGCATGAAGTACTTGTCTTGCACATAGAGACAGGATCCAGCACACTGGTGTTAAAGCATGGGTCTGAGAAGATGGGGTGCGATATAAAAAAAAAAAAAAGAGCTGAAAACCAAAATATGTTAATGAAGTACTTTAGGTAAATTAACAGAAAGCCGTTTAACAGAAAAGGCAGGAAAGCAGGAGTGCCACCCAGTCTTCCTCTTCTGTTCATTTACTTGCTTTTCATTATTACCTTTCTGTCCTGAGTATCTTTCAGTCACAGACGTCTCTCTGTAGCTTTAATTACTACTTTTTATGGCAAGATATAGTATAGGGCAAATCTGCTGCCTTTGCTTGTGAACACAGAAAGTAATAGAAAAAACACTATTTTTGCTTGTAAAGATCTCAGTCTTTGAGCTCTTTCTGTGAGACTTTGAATGTGTAACTAAACAGTGAATTCCAACCAAGTTTCCCAAATGCACGATGCTTAAATTTAGCAGAGGAGGCACACAAAGAACTAGCATCTCCTCATGAACTTAAAATAAAAACTTGGTCATTTGGTTTATTTGCATGTAAGTGTGAGAGATGTTAGAATTTAATCTTTGCTTTAAGGGAAACTATTCAACAAACCACTACCTGTGGAGCTGCTGGGCCCTTTGTAGATTGGGTCAAGCTAACCTTGAAATACTGATTAGATAAAATTAATAATGTATTTGCTCCTGTAATCCTAGTTTTTCATACTTTAATGTAGGAAAGGCCATCTTTGGTGTTTTTATAGACTCACCAAGAACACGTATTAGCACAGCAGTATGTCTGGTTGCAGCAGAAATACAATTATGTAAATTAGAATATGTGTTCCCTGAAGACTGCTAATAGAATGATTGACCTATATACCGTTTAATTTGTTCTCATGCTTTCTCTTTATTGTCTTCCAGCTGCACCAGAAATTAAAACTTGTTAAACTGCATCGCTCCCCAATTATATATCAAAGGTGCTTGTGTCACTTTGTGTCAAAAGCAATTAATAGTTTGCATACTCCTTATCGCCAGCAATGCATTGAGGTTTGGTTGGGGTTTTCTGGGTTTTTTTTGTTTTGTTTCAAAAACAACCAACCAGTGCCTCTATAGACCCTGTACTTTAAATACCTTGGAAAAGATCTCAATTTATAGTTGCTGCTACTGCTGTTAAGAATAACCCTAATAAAATTGTTTGATCGATATGCCAAGGAATGCGTAATAAGTTAAAAAGAGGAATTTTTCTGTAAAAAAAAAGAAGTTGGAAAGTTGTTTGCAACTATTTCATGAACTGAGCTGGGAGCTGGACAGTTGTTTTTAGTTAAGAACTAGACTTCAATAAACATTCTCTGTTAATACATTGGGGGTACTGTAACATGTAAACCCATGATCCAGTACACTGTCCTGAATCAAAGTCTAAGCAGGGCAAGAAAAAGTTTTCAGTAGGTGTCAGTGGGGTTAAGCCCTCACTAATTGGAACACCTTATTTTGCTGCATTTTAGCAATTTGTTAAAACCAAGGTTTTTTTGGTTGATCCCAATAAACATTTGCAGTCACATAAAATCCAAGTGCTAAAAGAAATAGTAAATTAAACACACGTTTAACTCAAGTTCCTAGCCAGAAAACAGATTTGCCTTTAAAACGGGTCAAATTATCTCGTCAGTAGCGGGGGTGTGCATATCCAGGGAAGAGGTGAGGTTCTTTAGGGATGCTTTGGTATAGGTTTCAACTGGTGCTTCTTGTCAGTCTTAAGTGATAGAGCAAAGCTTCTTCTAAAGGACAGAATGCTTTCAGTTTGTCTCAGAAAAGCGCAACAAAAAACACTTCCACAAAGCCGGCAGTACTATGAAGATTGTACTACTAAGCACAGTCAGTATGTGACAGCTTTTTGATGTGCTTGCACCACCTCCCAGAAGACTGGGGACAGAGAAGGATTACTTACTGAAATAAACTCAGTGTTAAGCATGCGCTAGATAGGGTTGTGAGTAATCAGATGTTTATTCTGCTTGCAACCATAGACTCATCAAGAAGAGACAACAGAGAAAGCAGAAATGCTATACAAAGGTATTGCATTTTTTCCGTTAGCTTTTTCTAAGCATTAAATAAGAAATTCTGGATAAAAATGAACAGAACCACTTGACTGTGCAAAGTTGATAAGTTGATAGGATATATGACAATATAAGGAAAGCAGAAGTGTATTTCTTTTACTTGATAATTTCCCGTGTCCATAGCAGCAATATTTAGGACTACATCTCTCTCAAGGGCTCTCAAACCACATTCAGCCCTTCAGAATCCTAAATAAGGCTTCAAAAAGTCGCATGAGTTACACCTATTTTTTGAGGCTGAATAGGTCAAGAAACCAAAGCAGCAAAGTAGGTGCAAAATTCTCTTGTAGTCTGAGGAGCTACAACAACTGGCCCCCAATTAGTTTTCAAAAGGAGTTTGCACTTTGACATTTTAAATCTGCTGTCACTGAAATTAGTGCCTAAGATCAATTGTCAGTTTCTGGACCACACTTTGTGGGATTATTTGCTGAAAGTATTTTTCAACCAGCTTTGTTTTTCTGCTTGTTTGTAGTAAATTTGCTTTTCTTAAGCTGTAAATATTTGATGGGGAACAAACCAAAAGTGAAAAGGACGTGTAAACACTTGTAGTAAGATGTAACATTCGGCATACGTCAGAGGTGAAGAACCATGGCACCGAGGTTTGACAGCAATGCAAATTGGTACACTACAATGACAATATTGAAGTTAGATAATTACAAAAGTTTTCCAAGGACATCTACATGTTGGTGGTTTTTTTCTGGTTTTTTTCCCCAAGCTATATTTTTTAATGTAACTCAGAGTCTTTTCTCTGCATCAGGCAATACAACAAACACAGCAGAGCCTCTGGAGCCTACAGGGAAACTCAACGTGCATGTAATAAGAAATGGAAGTGTTTCACCTTGATTGAGCTATGTTTTGCTGTAGATGGTCTTTAATTGAGTATGACAAGTTTCTCCCCAATTGCAAGTGCTTTGATTCATGTTGCAAAGATGTTGTGCCAGGTGGGCTTTGTGATCTCTCACTGAAGTTTATTGAGAGCCTTAGCTGAGGTCTTTTAGTTATTTAAATCACATTATTCTCTTCTTAAAAATAATTATGTTTAGAAATAAAGATAGTAAAGAAGTGCTTCCACAGCCAGGATAGGGCTGGTGCAGAAAAGATAGCAAATTTCATGATCTCAGACAAGTAGAGTCAGATGCAGGTTCTGAACAAAATACTGTTTTGGGGGTGCTTTTTTTTGTTTCCATGTTCATATTTGGACTAAACTTGTGCTCTATTACACAGCTATGACACTGATTGTTAAATCTTAGCAAATATGAGTAATACAGGGTCAGGCTCATGACCTGACACATCTTGCTTTTTGTTCTGTCATTTGTTTACAGTTTAAACCCTGGACATTTAGACTGAACACCAAGATTCAATCTCTCTATTTCTATGAAAAAAAAATACTTTTTACTTTGCAGATTAAATCATCTGCTTGGATTCAGTCATAATTGTCTGCTTCCAGGAAAACAGAAACACAATCAAGGAGAAGATACCAATCATACCAAAATACCCCACCATATCTATAGACATATTAGGTCAGCTTCCTGCAATTTATTTTCCATAAGATAAATAGAAAATGTCTTCAGTTTCTTGCAGAACAAGGAAAGACCTTCCTTCGATTAAAATTTTACATTTAAATGCAGAAATTTAAAATTTTGGTTAGAATTGTAAACGGTATGTAACCTAGACTTACTTGTTAGATAAGGTATCTTCCTATTCAGCCTGTGCTCTATGATCTATCCCAATTATTTAACAGATTCTGAAGATTCAATAGACATTGACTTAATTAGCAAACATTTCCCCACACCTGCATATCCTACTGGCCATTCTGTATGTTGCACATTCAGGAAAAAAAAATTAAGTAATTTCAAAAGTGATCACATTTGATACTGCAAGAGAAACTTGAGAGGTCTGAAAATCATAAAGTATACTGTTACAACTATAAGGTAAATGAAACGTCATACATTAAGCAAACTGTTTCATACGTCTTCAGTATGCGTAGCAGAGAATCTGTTGTGAAGCAGCATTTTTCATCCATTTGAACTTCTAGTTTCTCTGTCCTATCCGATTGTACTTTTTATCTGTTTACTTACTAGAACAAAACAATGAACAGTTCAAACACAGGACTTAGTTGATACAGAGGTATATTGCCTCTTATTCTGAAATATTTAATGAAAAGCAACAGGTCTACAAAAATAAAAGTATGCAAAATAGGTAAAGGAGATTTAACTTCAGAGGTCAGTGACAGATATCCACATGGTTATCTTAAACTATTAACTTTAGGTACTTCAGAAAGAACCTAGCATCCTAAGCTTGCAGCCTTGTCAGTGGAAAGTTGAGGTCCTCTGCTGGGCACCGATGTTCAGGGCACCTACTTCAATTTATACTCTAGAAGAGGCTACTGCTTTCTCTCATCTGAATCCCCCCACTGAACTATGACATTTAATTCTCTCTCTCATACACACTGAAAAACATTCTTGATATGAACTCCTAGCTCAGACTAAAAAGTATTTGTATCGGGAGAGAAGCATTTCAAACACTGAAATTGTAAATGGAGATAAACAGGAAAACGTCAGATGTATCTGAAAGAAAAATCATTTGACAAGGTAGATTCATTAACTTTTCATTCTTCTTCAATAAAATGATTTCCTGTCCTGTTTTTCAGGCATTCATACTTCTCAATCTGGCAAAGGCGTAGTTTTCAAATATTGGCACTTATTAAGGGTTTTTTTTTTTGCCCTCCAAGAAACAGCACTGACAGAAATGCAGCTGTTAACTCATAAGCTGCGACTCAGGCATCCTGAGACATCTGGCAGAAAAAGTATGTTCATATTAACATGTTCTGGATAGGTCAATGACATGTTACCAACATGCTGACAGAAGCAAATGCTACAGGCATTTCTGCAAATGGTGATCTACACGTAGAGATTTGTAACAGAAATATCAGAGCTGTTGTGAATGGAGTACGAGTGGAAATTCGTGTTTAAGCACCAGAAGAAAACAGCAGAATAAGGAGTCGTAACAGCTAATAAAAATGAAGGACACTGCTCTTAGGACACCACTTCCATGACACCATTCTCAGAAATAACATTGAAGATGTCTCTGTGTCACAACCTCTATTCTGACCACACTACCAGAACAGAAGGCACAGGAGGACATCAAAAAGGCTCCTCAATGGGAAAGCAGATGATAGATGTGTCATTCAAACACCTGTTCAAACAAGGGAAAACCAGACAGTGCGTAGCAGCCTGTCCTAAGATTCATGGAAGGTGAAGTAAGCAAGCTTCAGAGGCAAAGGACCACCCATCACAACTGATGACTCCAGTGGGATATAAACGATCTGTCCAAACATTAGTTTGTTGTTGCCAACCAAGAGGAACTGAAAAGACACAGGCAGCGCTTGCAAGCTGGTATCCCTTGTCCAGTGTGTTGTGAACAAATTATCCTTGCTAGACTATTCATATGCATACGCTGCCCTGGCACTTGTGGGTTCGTACATGTAAGAGTGGATAAAATCAACTTGCCTGAAGATTTTGTATAATAAGATCACCTTCCCCTTTCATAACATCTTGCATTAAATTTATTACAGTAATTTCCCTGTGGAGAAGTTCAAAATATGGCGTTTTTTTTTTGCTATATTTTCTCACTTCCTAAACACACCATAGCAATTGAAAGTTATTAGTGGCAATAACTGTAAAAAGTGAAATTTAGACCAGATAGTTAAGTTTATTAACTGCAATATTATACAGTGTAGTACACAACCGTGTGAATTATCAATGTGTAATTCAGGCCATACTCTTTGTTATGGTATAAGTCTTAAGAAAAAAAAAAAAAAAAAAAAAATCAATCTCCCATGATTTATGCAACTTATACTTAAAGTTTTGAATATGCATTACAATCCCCACAATCTGTAGGCAAAATACATCCATAATAATTCACAAATCATTTAAAATAATTAGTACGTTGGAGGATTTTCATTCTGTGATCAATAATTGAACAGTTAAAGGGGTAAAATCTGTCAAATGAATTATTCATGGTAAATGCCTCACCCAGTGCAAGCACAAACTTCAAAGAACACAGTCACTTTCTGTTTCTTCAGAAAAGTAACAGTGGTTTAACAGCACCAGTGTTTCAGATCCCACAAGAAGGAGTTCATATTTAGTATGTTGTGGGAATCACATGGGAAGTAATATATAGTTCACGTAAGCCAGGGTTAAATTGACAATAGCAACTTTATCGATAAACCTGATTGTGATAGCTTCAGTGCTAATATTCTAAATTTCCGCTAATATAATCAAATCGGAGTAAAATCTCATAATCCTACTTAACAGCAGGCATGGATAATGCTACACAAACACTCAACACTCAAACACACAACATACAAACAGTCCACAAGATACAGACCAGCTTCTGATGCTCACTTCTAAACGACAAAAAAGAAAAACCCGCAAACATTTTTAGTTCTTTGGCAAGCATTATGAAGTGTGATGGCTTCAGACAACAGAATTAAGGCTATTTTCAGTAACAGACGACGTGTGTCTCTTTTTTCAAAGGATCTTTTTGCTATAGAGATGTAGCAGAGTTTTTGAATCATTGCTTTTAAATCAATGAACTGTTTTATTATCATCATCTTTTTTTTCTTCTTCTTCTTTTTTTCCTTTTCCAAGTGCTATTAAGTATCATTATCTACTGATTAGATAAAGAGTAGAGAAGTCTGGAACCCTATGCTGGGGGCTCCAGATTTTTTTTTAAACTGATCTCGACGATAGTTGCAAATATCACCATTTATCAACTTAAAATTATATTTCAAAATAATATTATTAATAGAAAAAATAACTTGTCAATGAAGATTAATAGAATACCATTAGAAGACATGGATTTTCTAGCTTATTAAATCAGTCTCCTAGGAGCAAATTGCATTAGAAGATCATCTTGCTGAATATTCCTGTGCATGCGTTGAAGATAGTTTTTTTTATTAGCTCCATATATTAAGGCTACAGTAATACGGAAGAATTACTATCCTGATTTCTTATCACAAGTGGCACAGAGCACTCAAGAACTACTCTTTAATGAGTGCTTTGCTAAGAAACACCTTATTCATGGTTTAGAGATGGGGAAAGATTATTACAATTTCTAAGTTGCTGAATTCAGTTTAGAAAAGAAACAATACAGAACAGGAAGCAGAAATTAAAAATACGGAAGACCTGCATGGTATAGCACAAGCTACAAGTAATTCACTACACCTCTGAAAGCAGAGGAGTTTCCCCTCACCTGACCTCTATCTAGTCACTCTGATGAGTAGGATATAGAACAAAATGATGGATCTTCTCTCATCCTTACTATTTTCTATTTCATAGTCTGGAACTAAAAGATGAAAATCTCATGTGATGAGATTTTAATGTCAGGAAATATGAAAGATGGTTAAGATAGGAATCCTGATCTTCTGAGTACCTGAAAAGAGTTAAGTACAGCACTATTCTCCAAAGCTTCCTGTAAATTTAAGATTTTAAAAAGCTTGCACATAATTTGAACCTATATTTCTGTTTTGGAGGAAATAGGGCTTACTCTTAGTTTCATAAATTCACTTACAGGGTAAAAGGAAGCACTAGGAATGGTAAAGTTTTAAAGGAGTATTGGGAATAGCTGCTTACAACAATATAGCTAAAATAAAACCACCGTGATGTGCTGAAATGCAGACTATTTTCTCAGGGCTTAACCAATACTTAAGAGTTGGCATCTGTGACAAATTGGTTCTGGATTATTAGTCAGACTTCAGGCTATCGTTGAGGCATCAATCTCTCATTCCATGGCATCTGCTCATTCACTAACCTGTGTAGCTTTGTGTCAGATAGTCAATTTTTGTCCAAGGATTTGATAGATGTTAATGCGATTGTTTCAGCTACCATCCTTTTGTTCTAGTGATGATGGTTCAAGCTTTACTTACTGCATCTTTTAAGACTGAAGCTTGACTGGATAATAAAATGGAAGTTTTGAATTCATCTCTCCCTCTTCTCTGCCAAAGAATAGAATTCCTTGCTTAAGATATATTGAGTTAGCTTGGTTTTTTTTTTTTTTTTCCCCTGAACTGTAACTCTTCCCTATGCCAAGCTGGAACATTCTGGTGTTGACAGATGTTGCTCTGGGCTACAGGAGGAAAGCATCTCAATTCCATAACAGTAATACAGTGTCTGTATCATGATCAGAAGTAGGCTTTTACTAATCTCTCAAAATTAGTGAAAAAAAGATTTATGTTTATCTTAATATTTATAGAATGGTAGGTTCTAAACACCCAGTCTTAATCAGAGCAGGTTAGGAAAAAGAGGTAAGCAAAGCACCTCTATCAAGCAACACAGTCGGGGGGGTGGGGGTGGGGGGGAGTGGAGAAGCAGGGGAGGAGGAGGGGCAGGAAGAAAAATACATAAAATTTCAAAGAAAAACTCACTTCCTTGAGAAGGCAATTCTTGACAGATTGGTATCTCTGTGAAGTACAAGTATGCTGGACAGGCAGGGCATGTCCTTACACCCTTCCTTTTAGTAAAGGCTGAAAGGACTGTTCAAAGATAGTCACACCCTTCATCAAATCCAGTATAACCATACTTACAATTCTCTCTCCATGCCTTTGAAAAACTCTTTCCCCATTAGCTAATTATGGATTACTTCATAAATTTAATTCCCTGTATTTGGTACCTGATGGTTGGATTGTTTGTTTGATTCTTATGCGACTGAAAGTGGATGCTAACCTGACTTGCTTACTCTCAAACTCCAGATAAAACTTTAGCAAGTATTTAACCAGAGCTGCTCTTTACTTAAGTAGGTAGTATGAGAAAGTGGTCTTAGTGTTCCTGTTAAAGTACCTGATGTAGTTGAATAACCATTATAAAACCTACAAATACCATGGCTGAACAAACTCTAATCATTTCTGTAATACCATTTATTCATTTGGGTCTATAAAATTCAGCACCCCTAAAATTAAGACACCAGAGCCAACCTAAAAGAAAAACAACCCAAAAAAGCTTGTGTATGGCAGTTGTAACTAAGCTCTTGCTAACAGGCAGGCACAAGGACAGCTCTATGGCAGATCTTCTGTACTATGAACTCCAAGAAATTTTCCATGCTAATAGTCCTTGGAGTCAAAGCTATTTTCACTCTAAAAGATGATGGTATCCAAGGATACAAAAGTTGATTGGTGCTACCATCAATTCATTGCCAGCCCTGGTTGCTAGCCTCCCAAATCTGTTTGTCCTATAGACATAGTATTTTATAATCACAGTCCTATAGTGCAATGATGTAATACAAAAAAATGTGAAAATTTGGATATTTGTTTTCAGTGTATGCGTATTGTATCATTATTCTCAAGAAAACCCACCTCTCAAAGGAAACATTTCTCCTACATATTATAGCTATTTAAAGGCCCAAAAGATTGTTTCTGGAAATCTTTAAATATCACCAAACTCTACAGTCTTTGCATTCACCTATTTAATTTAAGAGAGCAGAGACACCACTATTCCCTGAAGCACCAGGCTGCTTTTAGATTTCCTTTGCCTTTCTGAAAACTCTGCCCCCACTAAAAAAGAAAAAAAAAAAAGTCAATAATATTCCTTACATGTTGGGTCTTTTTGGTTCATAGTTTGGTGCCATAGGATTTTTAGGGTGTCTGGAATGAAATACCCTGCAGACTACTACAGTACACAGAAGTTAGTTGTCCTTCCAACACAAGAATACTAGAAGTAAAAGTATCTGGAAATAGATATCCAAGAAATCCAAGAAAAAGTACCTTTGGGTAGATGATATAATTCCTGACTATGCCCAGTTTCTCCTCCCATAGTCAGAAGAGAGAGATACTGTTTTATTGACTTAATATTCAAGTTTTCATTCTGACAACAGATGCATAACGGTTTTGAATTTTTATTCGTAGAAAACTGCTCCCACACCATTTTCATCTTCCTGAGATCAGATTGGGAAGCTTTAAGCTACCATGCCCAGTCAAGCTACCAGAGCCACTGCCCAGTTCTGCACTGAGCAGAGACTCCCAAAATGCAGAGAGACAGGGGTAGCATCTCCTATGAACAGCGTTATCAAAGAGGTACTGGCTCAAGTTAGAACCCTAATGTACTGGGATTAAGGATGAGGTGAGCTGGAAACAGTAAAAAAAAAAAAAGGGTTTATTATCATACCCTGGAAGCCAAGTATCAGAACCTTACTTCATTTGGGCCACTGGCAAATAAATTAAAACAACATCAGAAACTGTGGATTCATGTTAAAAAGTTCTTGATGTAGTGCATGGATTAGTCCAAACGTCAATCAGTCCATAATTTGTCTTCTATCTCAAGAACAGTGCAGAGATTCACAAATCATTTATTGTCAAGCACGTGAAAATGACTGACCCTGAGATGAGTCCAGGCATTAAAAAACCAAACCAAAACCCTAACCCCCACACCCACGCTTAATAACTAGTTAAAAGCCCTATACAACTCCTGTGTTAAAAGAGCACAGTGAAGGCAACTGGCCTCAGAAGCTGAGAGTAAGACCATCTATATGGAACGTGATCAACGACTGTAACTATTGCACGTGTGTTTGGCGGTAGAGTGTAAGGCCTATGGATCCCACCTTAACGTCTCCTGGTCTGAAATGGGCCTATGATCCAGGACACCGCCTGCTGACAACGCTTCTGGATTTAGATTTATTTTATTAAATATTGCGTTATCTTAACTTGGACAATTACAGTAAGAGGGATAATACAAGTTTTGGAAATGTTTTATTTAAAATGGGGTATATTTTACATGCTTTGACTTGGGTTACGCTAACTATAACATAATTTTTCTTTTTAAACAATAATCTTATATTTCCCATTCTTTTCCATTATCACCCAGTGAAGTAATTTCCGGTTTTAACTATAAATATCACTTGACAGCTGTTTGATCAAATGACTAACCAAGCATTAATGCCAATTTATATTACTATCAACAATTTGCATTACCATATCAGATAAATGATACATTAATATAAGGTTGTTTAATCATACCTGATCCCCTTTTAAAAACACAGACTCTAACCCAATAATTTTTAAAAATCAGTATCATAAATAATAACTAATTTTAATGATCATATTCAGCATTGTGAAATCAAAATAAAAAACACCTACTGGAAAAACAAACCTCACCTAAAACAAAGTTTAGATTTGAACAGCTAGATAAACTATGTGTCTGATGGAATTCTTTTCTAAAACCTAAGAACTGATCTTACGTTTTAAGGAGATGAGGCATATTCCATATAAAACGATGTTCACTGTGAAACTATAGCACACAGAATTTTTTTTGTTTTCCAAATATCTCAAACAGGGTTAAGTGCCTCCTGTGGAAACGTGTGGTGCAAAACTGTAGTTCCGTAATAAAACTAGTATGTTTGGTGCTATGGTTTCTCTAATTAGTATTGCTGCTATTACATATCTGTCAAACATAGGATGGACCAACAAAACCTAATTAGCTGTTTAAACTCATTTATGTGCCACATTTAATCTTGTGCTTGTCACATTTAAATTTGTTTAAGCCTTAATAATATTCAAGATCATGCACTTGTATTAAAGGCAACATGTGTTTCAGCCTTAATGAATTGCTGATATTAAAATATTCATTATGGCTCAGACAACTTTTTTTCTTTATTTATCTAGGTGAGTCATTTATCTTTCCTGTAAGATTTATGAGGTAGCTTTACCCAAACCAGTGAAAACCAAAATCTAATAATTTGTTTTGCATTTCTTATGGGGTTAATTCAGCCATACTCCTCATCACTAAGCCTCTGTAATTTTAATATAGAACATGAATCCAGCTGAAAACAAGTGCTTAACAATACAAATATTTGATTTGTATTTCACATAAAGCATATATACTAGCTTTATTGCACTCAAAGATTCTAAAATATCTGGGAAACAACTTACTGGAGTTTCTTAACTTCTTTATAAATATTTTGCACAGGATCTGTAAGAGATATGGAGCTACTTTAACTGTCAATATCAAAATGTAGTCATTTCCTGTCATAAAAAGAGATGATAAGAAATGCCATCATTTAACCTATGCATCTTTGAGTTCACATTCTGAAAAGTGGCAGCATATGTTCACTATTCTGAGATGTCCTACCAGTCCATTTTAGGCATTGGTAATTTAATAAATACATGTTGTTAAGAAACAATAGAGAATTATACCAAAAATAAAGCAGTGGTTACTATATAATACTTGCATTAAATTTTTATACATAAAGAGGATGCGGGACTTCCTATAGAAGGGCAATTAAGCAATTAATTTTTAAGGCTCCTTAATGCTTTTGTCAAAGCAAGCTGGCTACAGAAAACAGGTAACGAGGGCCTTCACAGAGCTTTATGTAGGAAACTAATAATGAGCTGTGACAGACGTATCTAACTCAGTATCTGACACAAGAATCAGGCTAGCAGATCTTTGGTGGCTGAGACTAGGTCCCAAGAATAATTTCTGCACATAGCTTCATTGATATGTCCAAATGCTTTTGAGGATCTGAGCCGTAAGCTAGGTGCACAAAGGCAAGGTTTGGGCATACTGACAAATGCCAAACTTCACTTCCTCGTGCCACACTGCAAAAGGTGTTTGCGTGAAATGCAGTCACGCTCCTAAGACTCGTCCTGGCACGAAGAAGCAGTGATAGGAGGCAACTGTCTTGTGCAAAACCTTGATGAATCAAAAAATCAAGGACTTCAGACCCTATCTCCTGACTCTTAGAAGAGTTTCCTAACTACTGCCTACAGTCTGGCAGGATCATTCATCACAGCTGTTGTAGTCACCACTATGTAGTCAAGAATGCAAAAAAATGAATCAAAGTCAATGATTAAATATCTCACCTGGAAAGAGAAGGAAATCTCTTTCCAATCCCATATTGTAAGGACTGCTATGGTATTTTAAAATCAAAATACTCATTAGTTAAAATAAAATACTCTCAACTAAAGTGCTTTTAAAAAAGAAGACACCAACTTTACACAGTGGATCTGATCTATACAGCTTGGATAAGCCTATACTGACTCAACAGTTATCAACGCCCAGAATCAAAATATAGCCAATATATTTTTCTTGTATTAATATGAAGGGGAAAAAATAACACTTATCTTGGAAAGAGTAACAGTAATAGTTTTAATGTGTACACTGTAGTAACCTTGTACACTAGTGCTAATAACAGGGAATAATGCTAATATACTGTAAAAAGGCTATTTCCTGTTTTCCTAGACAGCTCCTAAATAAATAAACGGCTGCAAAATTTTCAAGCTCCGAACAAACAATACCATTAGTACCTTGTGGGGAACTGTGCAAAGAAATAAATTCTGGGTAAATACTTTTGTTTATCCACCAGCCTTACACACCTTCTGTCATCTGTCACGTAAAACAATAAAAGACGTAAGTGGCCATCTAAAAGGCGATCTTTTTCTCCTTTTCTGATTAGGTAATATTATTGTACATCATTCTGGATGACGATATCTCCAGGAAGGAAGTCAATTAATATTTATGTCCTACACAGGGGCATGTATATAAATATTTGAGTACATGCATTGACAAGGGATGGTGAGAAAGTAGTAGTATTACACTAATTGAAATCAATTGGTAGAGATTTTTGCTTTAATGAAATTACTTCATGTATCCTACTTCAAGATCTTCAAGGCAAGAAAAATATATGAAATTCAAAGATAGGCAAGGAGTATCTACTCACAGGAAATGAGATGCATGCAGTAAGATTTCCTCCAATAAGCTAAGAATACATATTCAAAATGAAAAATCATAGAATATCTTGGCATGATATTATTAATGATTTGTTTTTATTGATAGCAAGGCCAGTTTTTTTCCATGTTTAATAAATAAGAAACTTAACAGTTGAAATATTTTTCCCCTCTTCAGTCCTCTCTGACCTGAATGGGAGTTTGCCACACAAAGTGTCCCCACAAATCCTCTCAAATCCTAGACTAAGTTTTCCTGTTACGTCTAATATTGTGAATTTGAACAACAGAAAAATTACACTCAATGTTATTGATATTCATGTTATGACAAAGACTAATTTTTTCTTTAGACACCACTAAACTTCTGTCAGAAAGAAAGACACTTACTTCCATGTCTGTGTTAAATAGTTTGGTTTTTTCCTCTCCTTTTCATTATCTGACCTTATTAAAAAGGTTGATTCTTATTCTACCTTTGGTGTAGAGACAATAAATTAATAATCAGCCTTGTCAATACAATTCTTTGTAAGTGGCAAGTTGCAAATCTTTCTGCACTGCTTTGCTGTCCAGACTAAGATAGCCTGATTTATTCAGGTTATCACATTTTCTAAGCTGTTACCCCTCTGGCTGCTATCACTCTCCATCAGGACCACAGGCCTAAACCAGCACCTTATCACTTCTGTATCTTTAGACAACTGTCCTGTTGATATGGTTGTGAATGAGATACATTCCTTGCACCAGAAACCCAGTGTTGATTCATTCAACTTTATGGTCCTATAATCAGCAGGAAACAGCTATCAGGTAGTCCCCATTTTATTTTAACGTGGATTGACTAGCTCAGCTCATGCCTCTCTTCACTGAATATAATGAAAACCTGAGGCGAATTGCTTTCCTAGATTTGTGTGCCATTTAAATGCTTAGAGGTAGATAAGATGAAGGCTTTAAGTATGGTTTTAAATACAGTCTATACTAAATATATCGAGACAATTCTCCAGTTTGCTTTTAAGACTGTTGTATAGACTGCTTAAAAGTCAGATTAAAATACAAAATAAATTAATTGGAAAGTTTATATTATGCCGTATGCTTTCATGTCTCCTCCTTTTAGTAAGGAACAGGCTATGTAACAATCATAATAATACAACATTTTTCATAAATGTTTTTCTGAGCTTAAGTCCATACACACATCTGTCTCCTGCCAGTTAAACTATAAAAAGTGTATACTTAGTGTAAAAAAACCCATAGTTCTGCTATATTTAGAGCATAAAAGTTATAGAATAGTCTCTTTCCCCTCAAATGTAGCGAGCTCATACCCACTGACGCTGAGTCGGATGCTTGGATGGTTTCACCTACAGAAATATATTGGAGAAAGCAACTACAGTGGTACCAGATGACTTGTGTTTACAGTTAGTGTAGCTGCTCCAAGGAGAATACAGTTTTATCAGCTTATGTATGGTACAGTGACTAACAGGCCAAAGTAGTGTTCCAGAAATATAACAAATTGGAAAATGAAGCAGAAACGGGGGGGGGGGGCGGGGGGGGGGGGAGAGCAGGTACGAGCAGGTATTCACAAATATGAGAGAAAGAAGCAAACAAGAGTATATAATTTCTTTATACCCAGACTAACCATGACACTGTACGAGTTCCCTGTCTTAAATCAGATAAAACACGCTTTTAGTGCACTCCCTCTATAAAATAGCTTGCTGCATTTTTTATAAATTATATATTCTTTCTCAAGTATTACTTATAAATCAAGTAGCAGAAACCTAATCAGAAGCTGTGATGATCACATGTCATTTTGTCAGCTATGTCCTCTTGAACAGAGGACTGGAAATGCTAGCCCGTCTCCTAAACCACGCTATTGCAGTAATGCCATTTTGAAAGTCATATGAATATTGCATCTTACATTTATCTTATCTGCGCAGACCAGTGGCATGATGATGCGCTGCATATGGAACAAAGAAACAGCATAGTAAATCTGCATAGCAATGTTCTATTCCCACATTTAGGCTTCTAAAATTGTCACAAAATAAAATAGCATGAGCATTAGAATACACCATGCTTCTTAGACAATTTCATCATAATTTGTCATTCATTCGGAGATATTCATTTGTCTAAAAGCAATTAAAGCTTAATTGCTGCATAACCTGAATAATTTAGAAATGCAAATTAGGATAGCAGGCAAGCAAGTATGTGTTCATTAATTTCTTTGTTATCACCATCTGTTTAATTAAAAAAATGAGTTTTACTGAATGACAGCTTGCTAACTATATAAACGTTTTCCTTAATTGAAAATGTCTTTTGCAATTGAGGTCAGCATCTGACAAAAATTGTTTGAGCTTGTGCAAAAACATTTTATCTAAACAAATTGTAGTATTTTTAAATTCACATTAAAAAACATTGCCAACATATGCAATGTAATTCAAGAAATGACATCTTCACTTCTTAATGCAAAGTCATAATTTTAGAAAAAATCATTGCTTTGGAAAAGTGATGGTTATTACAGCTGATTTGTCTGTTCTCGTGATAAGTATATGCGATTTGTCATCTTTATTATAGATTATTTTGAAGACTTTTATGAAATCCAGACTCAAAACGTGAGTACCTCTGGCGAAAAAGAATCATCTTGGGAAAGAAGGAATGCTTGAAAATATGGATTATATAATGTGGTCTTTGTATCAGGGAACTAATGTAGTTTTTCAAGTAGAATCTTCTTCATATAGAAGATAATTCTTTATATAAATACACAACTCTTCATACCCGATATATATCAGGCTTTCTTTATTCATTCGGGGGGGGGAGGAATCATTCTACTACATTAATGCACTCTTCCATGTCCTATGAATACTGGATCTTACGTTTACCTTGTCTGTTTAGACCAACTCAAAACTTGAGACGCAGATCTATAAATAAGTAATTAATGTGCCTACAAGTCCACTATGTTTCAACTAAGATTTAAGCTAACACTACCACACTTTCTAAGAGATCAGTAAACTACTTATTTAGGACTGAAATCCCGGAGAAGTAAAAAAGGGCAATGTTATACTGCTGTACTACAAACTCAACAATTATTTACCTTATGGTGTTTACACCGTTAATTATATTACTTTGTTATAATTTAAGTTACACTTGGCTTTTCCTTTCACTTACTACATTTAAGAGAAACTTTATATTATGGACTCTGCATCAGTAAAAACATATTTACAGAATGTAGCAAAAGGCCTTTCTCAATTGAAGGCAACAGTGGTTACAGCTGTAGGTGGTGATAAAGATGACAAAGCTTCAGTGATTTGTACTAAAAAAAATCCCCAAGAATGCACTTTCTCTCATGCTACTTGCTGTACCCCCTTTTGTAGTAAATTATTGGGGTAACTGTGAGCTATATATTGCCTTTTTAATATTTTATTACTGGACTAAAAAAAACCCCAAAAATCACGCAAGGTCAGGGCTGTATCCCCCCCAAAAATAAGAAAGTTAACTGACCATTCTCACTGGGTAACAACATAAGAATACAAAATTAGGGCTAGACTGCACGCTCAGTGATGCGATTTGGCAATTCCCTTGCGTGTAGTCTCTCTATACTCAATTAAATGATCTTCAGATTTTGTAAGTGTTGTATAAACATCATCTGACATTTGCAGGCTCTTCCTAACATATGGAAACAAACATTATGATTCTCATGGAACACTTTGGGTAACACACAAAGATTAAGCAACTTTTCCACAACAGAAGAATCCAATGGCAATGCACATTAAGAACCACACGTGGCTGTATCTGTTAGAGGCACAAACTTCCACGGTGACTCAGTTGCACATTGTTATTGTGGACAGATCCATAGTTTTAGCAAACAAGCAAATACCTCATGAACAAAAAAAATTCCTGGTAAGTAACTGCAAGACATTTTTATTTTCCTGTGATTTGGAGCCCTTCTCAAATACGAGTGTGGAAATCTTTATGAACATGTTCTCATGAAATTACAGTGAAGCTACATGGAAGATTTAGCAGGTAAGACAATAGAAACATCTATGCAGAAAATACAGGAGGGTGAAAAACAGTGGAGAAAAGCAGCAAAAGATCCTACTGAGTAGGATTTGGGGAAAATTCATAGTTTTCCCTGGTTCTATACAAGTGTGGTGCTGAGCACCGGACACCCATTTGGAAAACTAGGATCAGCCCCCTGTAACAATAGTATATTAAAGATAAGTATGTAAGGATGATGAAACACTTTGGCGCTATAATTATATTATAAAAATAATTTCCATAGAAACAGGCAATGAAATGTAGGAAAGCATAGCTTAAAAATATAAACCAGAGATGCTGGTTTGATTCCAAACCAGATACTTCTAATTTGCAATGAAAGATTAAAACTCAACAGCTGTTATAATCTGTTATACCACAGTATGTGACAGGATTAAAGCTGCATTAAATGTTTGTAAATAACCAATGGGAACATAATACACCTTTACAGAAGAATATCTTTTAAATCCTCAACATTTGTTTGTCCAGCATACCTGACTATTAGGTGGCATCGTTTGAGTTTTGCATTCCTCCTGTACCAGCCAGTACCAGGAATACGTTCATGGGCCATGACACAAAATCATCAGATCTCTCAGCAGTATAAGAGCCTATGTAAACATAATAGTTTCACCTTGAATAACTTCTACTATCCCCCAGCCCCCACTTCCATGCAAGATCTGTGACAATATACCCAGTAAATACTTTTAAAACAAAACAAACAATAAAACCAAACCAGAAGTTACAAGTTCTTATCAGCATTGGTTTATCAGTCGCACACTCCCAAGGTTTAGAAGTGTTCATTTCTAAGTACCATGTTTACATTTTTATGCATCAAAGGATCAGTTTGGCTAGATATTTTTCATCCTTTCACTAGATGGCAATATTGCATTACATTCCAGTATACAAGTAACATGTTTAAATAAATAAGGCACAAAGCAAGCCAAGTACACTATAGCAGTGCATTGAAAAAAATTAAGGGATAACTTATTTAAAAATTAACTTCAATATCTTGTATTTCCACAGATTCTCTCACTAAGAACACCACTTCATTTTTCTCTTTGATAAACCGTGCCCTAGTTCTTTGACTGTTTAGTGAGATTCTGATTTTTTTTTTTTTTTTTTGTTCCCTCCCCATGAAAATGATATCAATGCTACCTTTACCAGTTCAGAAGGATTGTCAATTCCTCTTTCTGTATACACGGTAACTAAAGGGAAACCAAAGTCTAAGTGAAAAAGCACTTAATGTTATTATTCAAAATAATTAGCACACTTTCTTCAGGACTCCTGCTTATGTGATGGCATTGTTTGGGATCCTTTCTAATCTTGCTGAATTTTCCCCTACTCTCAACCATAAATCACATGGAATTAATTCTCTTGATCCTCAGTTTAAAAATGTGTTTGTTTGCACTCTTATGTATCTTTACAGCAAGAAATAAGTGAAGCAGAAAATATTAGATGAGGCAGAAGAATGATTTAATGGTTAAAGGGAAGGAAAATATATTTAGAAGAGAAGAATGAGAAAGTTACAGTGACAGGACCTGCTTCTGAGGTGCGTTCTAAATATTAATTGGACCAGGAAACAGAACCTCAGTCAAGCCTGCATGCTCAGGTCATTAGGCAAAAGATTTATTTTTATTTTTTTCAGATTCACTAGCTGTATAACTTCAACAGGAAAAAATGAAAGAGTTTGATTTCAGATGATATGCTTCAGGCATATTTCTGGTTGGTAGGAAATAAGGTATTTAAGATTCAGTTTTTGAGAGCTGATAAGAACTAGTGCTAGTGCACACAACCTGCAGAGTCTGGAGAATTGTTTTAATGATGAAAATGGATTAAGAACCAGTCCTGATGACAGTAGCCTTATTTTCCTTACGCAAAGCTACTCTTCTTCACTGGAAAACTTTTACAGGTTGGCAAATCAAAGAAGTCTGAAGAATAGTTCCCTACCTACTGCGTCACTGGCTATCAAAAGGACTTGATAATTCTCTCTTTGGCTTTTAAAAAAATCATCTTGTGTGATCTGGATAGGATTGACTGCTGGGTGTTCCAGCTGTAGCATTTACTATAGTAAGATACCTAACTTTTTACAGGGAGGGGAGCACTTCCTCAGAATCAGCAGAAGCTTATTAGAATCAACAACCCCAGATACATACATCTCTCTTGGGCATATTTAAGAGATAGCCAAACAGTTAATTCCAGTAGGCATCCAAGAACTTGCAGTCCAGCATTGACTTACTAATGACTATGCATGTAACAGCTGTAAACCAAGGCAATAAACCTTGTATTTTAGCTTATTATAAGCTATTCATTTCCTGACTGAACTAGAAGATCATTACACTCTAACAGAGATGATAATTTCAGATGTGAATCTTTAGGACTATAAGTGGCTCCTTCTAGATACATATCATTGAAAGCAATCTGTCGTCATAACAGGCAGCTGTACCATATAATCCATTTCATATCTTTTATTGACCTTTCCTCCTATTTGAGTCTTTACTTAGATCATCACTGCTTTCAAGATACTTACTCTAATTAATTTTAAAATTCCAATTTACAAGCTAAAACTTTTTAATGGTTTCTTTTTAACTTCATGTTCTTCAGCAACACAGGTGTATTAGTCCTTTTTCTTCTCCAGTGTTTAATTTCTGAATATACTTTGAACGAGCAATTGAATCTACTTTAACTCGAGTTTTTTCTCTTTCTGTTTTTTTTGGTGGATTTTTTTTTTTTTTTTTTTTTTTTGGGGGGGTGGGGGGAGAAGCGTCAGGGGGAGCAACCCAAATTGTTTACAAAGAAAACTCTTCCCCGCCCTGACCATCAGTCAGCTGCTGGCTGATGTTGGTGAAAGTAAAATGGAATTTGTCAGCATGACTTCTAATCACATGCTTGGGAATGCTCCATATGGAAGAAGAGGAAGTATGAAGAATTATAACTAATTTTACCACGTATCACGTATGTGAGATGTAAGCAAATTTCTTCACCAAAAATTTGGTAGTCATGACCCCTCCAAATATCCTTAATCATGGGGTGGTTTTGTTTGTTTGTTTTTGGAAAACTAATATGGCCCATTTCAAATATGAGAGCCTACAAATTGTAATTTTTCTAATCCATGAACAAGTGCACCTGCCTCTGTTATAACATCCAAAACACACCACCAAAATTACAACATATAGTCAAGCTCTTGCTTTGAGGAAAAAATTGTTATCCCAATAATTAGAAGATGTTTATATAACACCTATACTCCTCTAGGAGAACAGAGGACATTTCTGAAAGAGCCATAATGCCATTTCATTACAGTCAAAAAAAAGAAAATTCAGGTTATTTGACATTCTTAATTTACTCATAGCCTGGGACTTGTATAGATCAATACAGAGAAGGAGGGGAAAAAAAAAAAAAAAAAAAAAAAAAAAATCATCGAACAGTCAGTAGAAGAAGATTATACCTTCAAAGAAATCTTCTCCGAGTCATCCATCCTAGTTATCAAAAATCCCGTCAAAGGTACATTTATCCCCTTCTCCCTGTAACCAACATAATTTCCTTTGGTTCACCCGTTCTTACTACTTTTCTTTCAGGTGTGGTCTAACAATTAGTTTCAACACGGTTAGCATTGGAATATGCTGGTTTAACTCCATTTAAAATCCAACAGAGCACGGTTTACAATGGAGATGTCTGTGTTTGGTTTTAGCATTTCTTTTACAGTTGGTATAATAAAAGTTACATCAGTTGGTACAATAAAAGTCATTAGCTCTGCCTACAAACCTCATCCTACTAAAGATCCTTTGTAACAGCAAAATACCACTGCCATCTTTCCCTGGAAAGTGATATAGTGAAAATTCAAGGAAATAGAATAGATCTAATCTAGTTCCTTACTGCCTTACACAATAACATCATCTATTTGACCACAGACCAACAAAAAGGTAATTAGATTTTTGTTCCCACTAATTCCAGTGAAAGGCTGTAGAACCTTACTACTAATCAATTAGGAACATCTTTTGGCTTCTAGTGAAATTTTGTATATGGACAATCCACTTATTTTTCTTATTTCATCAGTAACATTTATTCTGAGCTAATGTGGTATTCAGGAAAAGCAGTCATATATTATAAGGCTAAAGAAATCGTTGATTTCTAGACTGCATAAGATTGCTCCATCCCATTTTATATATGTTCCAGATTGCATTCATTTGTATCGAGCATGGGAGGCAAGTTAGAGACTGTGTTCAAGGTCCCCTCTGCACTTACTGTGCAAGGAAATCAGTTCTTCCATATTTCTGGTAGGAATACTTTAACCAATACGGCTTCACATCCCCGTAGTACACTGAAGAAACAATGTTGAAATAAAGACTTAGGAACTGCTTGTTTGCCACAGTGACCTCGGACATATTATCTACTACTAGGTTGTACCTCTCTGACAAGCACCAAGAAAAAGCATAGCAAAGGGTTGTGCCATTCAAGAAACAGTTCAATGACTGTATTCCAGTTCAGGGTTCTCACGTGTCACCACATCAGTTTTGGTCACAGAGGGTTATTTCATTCTGACGCATTTATTTTCCTCACTGCTTGCTATTTTCTTATGGGAGAGAGAGAAGAGGAAGTCTCATGAATTTAAAGGCTAAGGATATGGTTTACGCTTTTGGAGAGTTTAGAAGAAGGTGAGGTTAAGGAGTAAGCTTAATGTATCATTTTTAGTATTCTATTTGAATACAATTTAAATTAGATAAGATGTATACCAGAGTATTTTCAAAGTGCAAGATGCAGGATACTATTGAACTTCTCCCTTTGCTTATTAAATTGGTAATAGAATAACACAGGACAAATGCATCCTCATTTAAAACCATATTTAGTATGCAAATCACTAATAAGGAGGGTTTGCAAAAGCTCTGATGCAAATTGTGTATCAGCTTAAAGGGTAAAGTAGTCAGAGGAAAAATGGTTTGGATTTTAAGCACTTTAAAGCCTTTTACCAAACTTAGACATGCTATTTATTATAGCTATATAACATCATCTTCACACCTACAAGTGCTTTTAGTGAATACTGAAAATGTTTTCTGCATATCAAACATTTACTTATCAAATACAAATGGTGAATGGGCATTCTGGTTGCAATATACATCAAGAGAGCACTGCAAAACTCCGACAGCAGCCTCATTATTTCAGAATCCTGACTTGTGGCTCAGAAGACTAAAGGACCTGAGAAGGCACCCAACAACTTATATTGTTATATATGGGTGTTTGGGTTTAGTAAGTTACAGTAATTCAAAGCAGGCTCTAAGCAGAGTTCTCAAACATGTCTTGTTAGCTGTAAATAAATAGAAGGTAATAGACCAAACAACATGCATCTTGCTGATGTAAAAGAAGCATGCTAATATTCTCTGGAGAGACTACACTGACCAGATGGCTGAGGTACAAACTGATAGCAATTCTCCTTCCTCTGCTCCAGGAAGTAAGGAGCAACTGCCCTTTTTCTTGGCCGTACCACCGCCTATTACACTGCAAGGTACAGTTTTATGCACACTCTCATAGGCAAATCGAAAAGAGAAATCTGAAATCTTCACATTTCAAAGAACAAACTACCATCTCAAGACTTAAATTTAACAATTACCTGTCAGAAAATAACTAAAAAGGACTAAAAGTTTTATTCTAGGTTGGATTTATGATGAATTCTTGAGAAGTCTCTGTAATCCACGATAATAATAAAAAAAACCCCAACCCACCACACCACATTGCAGTCAAATGACATTTCTTTCATTTGAGGTCAAACCCTCATTATTTCAATATAATGAAATCTGAAACTAGACATTGGTGTCAATTTGCCTCAAACCTAGAATTCAGCTCAGAACATAAAATGAAGTCACAGCTTAATAGCTGTACCTCATACAAATACCAGAAGACATGGATAACCAGGGAAGCAAATGCCATGCCTGGTTTTTAAAATACTCAGATAATATTTGTTAGATTCTGAACTGAGTTTCATTTATTCTAGCGAGTTCAACACTGTTTCCTCATCACACACCAGTTCCTTTACTACAGTGATAACTGCTATTCACAATCTGTTCACAAGTTTTATGCACACACCAAACCTTCAAGGAGTTTTTCAAGACAGAAAATATTGTATCATAATTTTTTTCTCATTAGAGAAACACTTACAAAAATGCAATAAAAAGTAATTATTTAAGATTAGATTAATCAATCTTAGAGCTCAAACTACATATTTGATTTCAATTTTATGTGACTGATCTGTAGAACTAGATCTATTTACTGCGTCTTTCACATATTTATCTGTCCCTGAATCAGGATACAAATTCATAATTTGTCAGAAAATATGGACTATATACACACACAAATGTAAGAGAAACTTAGAGATAATATTTATTAACCATTTCCAGTAATAGACACATAATAGACATGATTGATTATTTAACTACTTCTAATAGCAATGAAGTAAAACTAACATTGTATTTCTTAATGTCATTTTACTTAATTACTAGCTTCCACTCAAGCATGCCAACATGTGAGATAACACATGAGCCTGATAGCACAGTGACAAAAGAAATAATCAAACTTTTTTTTTCTGGCAACTGAGGAGGATCCCAGCATTTAGGAAAAACTTATGCAACTCTTTGAGGCCATCTGAGAAATATGTACTTATTTAAAAACAAAGCAAAACCAACCCGCAAAAACGAACCACAACACACAACCCTACTTGTAGTCTTTTTAATGCAAGAATCCATTTGGTGCAGCCAGTCAGAATTTGCATTCTTTCCCATGGAGACATAAGAGTTTCTGCAAGAGGGTAATGAATGCAATGTATCCACTGATATTTTAAAGCCTTTATTGACAAATAATATTTAAATAATGCTTCAATCGGCAACTTTTTTATGTGCTAAGACTGACTTCTCCAGCCTACGTATTCAGTTAAATTTACTAATGGCAAAGGGATAATTCAAGAAACCCATCAGCTACTCTAAACAGCCCCTCAGAGCCCCCACTGTTCCTTTACTCCTCAGTCTTTGGCTGATAGTGTCCCCCAGTCCCTGCTGTTCCTGCATACTGCAAGCCTCATAAAAAGGCTTCAGACAATCACTATGTTCCTGAGCTCCCTGGGAAGGAATGATACAGGAGAGCAAATGGAGCCAAGAAGACAGAGTTCACAAATTAAATTAACAGGTATTTTAAAGCAGCAATGTAATTACACATTATGGAACTTCAAAGCTCAATACTCATGTAATCTTTCCCACTCTCCACTAAAATATATTTAACATTAAAAAAGTCAGGGAGATCTAATCCCAAGTCTGTGAGATTTTAAATAACCTATTGATATAGGATGACTAAGACATTTCAGCGTCATAGAATCATTTAGGTTGGAAAAGACCTTTAAGATCATCAAGTCCAACCATAAACCTAACACTGCCAAGTTCACCACTAAACCATGTCCCCAAGCACCACATCTACACATCTTTTTAACACCCCCAGGGATGGAGACTCAATCACTTCCCTGGGCAGCCTGTTCCAATGCTTGACAACCCTTCCCGTGAAGAAATTTTTCCTAATATCCAATCCAAACCTCTCCTGGCACAACCTGAGGCCATTTTCTCTCATCCTATCGCTTGTTACTTGGAAAAAGAGACCACCACCCACCTCGCTAAAACCTCCTTTCGGGCAGTTGTAGAGAGCGATAAGGTCTCCCTTGAGCCTCCTTTTCTCCAGGCTTAACAACCCCAGCTCCCTCAGCCACTCTTCATAACATTTGTGCTCCAGACCCTTCACCAGCTTCATTGCCTTCTTTGGACACACTCCAGCACCTCAATGTCTTGTAGTGAGGGGCCCAAAACTGAACACAGTATTCAAGGTGCAGCCTCACCAGTGCTGAGTACCGGGGGATGATCACTGCCCTAGTCCTGCTGGCCACACTATTTCTGATACATATGTCTGTAGCTAAGTAGCGCAGAAGGGGGTTATGTCAGCACCACCCAACCAAACACACAGCGTTTCCTCATGCGCGGTTACCCATTCTTGTCTGGCTCAACTTGGGCAGCTTTCATCATTGTTGAGGGAAAATTCTGTACACTCAGAGCTGCACTCCCCCTCTGCCCCCCTCCAAATCATAACACTTCGGTTACCTCTCCCACCTGCAATCCTTCAGCATTCGAAATTAATGGGGGCCAAGGTAACATGAAAATCGTTTTAACTATATATTTAAGTGAGAACTCTTGATGCGAGGAGTTTGGGGTGTGGGGTTTTATTTTCAGTATTTCTAGCAGTAGCTCGGTTTTCCAGATGGAAAGATGATGCTACAAAGCACAGCACATATTTGTCTCCATGAATTTCTGTTGTTATGTCTCTGGCTGAATATTCATTATGAGTTGATCAGTGTATTTTATTGATATGTCTCACACAGATTGGCTCCGGCTCTTACTGCCTATCAACATGTTGATTCACCAACTGGTAGACCATTTTCTTCATCAGCTCTTTTTATGCTTAAAGCTTTTTTCAGGGTTAATGTTTAGGAAAAGAAAGCCTAAAATAAAACACGCAAATAACTAAAAAAATTGAAAATGGCAAAATAAAAGAAAGCCCTTACCAGTTATGGGATTCCAACCAATTCTATTCAGTAATTGTAAAGAAGTGCATCATTGTCCAAGCTTGGCCTAATCAGTACCCTGCAGTATTGGTTTTTCCATATTACTGCAATCAGCTTCAACTGACCCAGGCAAAAGCTCATTGAGGCAGCATCTCCTGTCTTCCTTCCCCAGACATGCTTAACAGGAACAATGTTTATTTGTGTCTAAAAATGTCTATTAACTTAATATCCAAAGTGTCCTGCACTATACTCACAAGCCAGTGCCGTATGTCAGAACGTACATTGGGCCAGTGTGATGAGGCTCAGCTCACTGAGGTTCAAGCATTGCTGTTGGTATTTTCATATATAACTGTATATAAAAGTATATCTCAAAGTCTACTTTTGAACCATTTTGATAACTGCCGCATTATTTTTACCTTGCTTCCTGCAAAGCCAGGGTAATACTAATTAGCAAAGGTATCTCTGTGTGTTATGCTACATTTAGTCAGTGATCTGTGGCCCTTTACTATTTTTAGTATCAAATTACAGTCACATTATATAGACATCATATATCACTTGATATTTTGTTACATTTGTCTCTGACTCATACTAACTAGCACTTCCAAACCAATTCTTCAATCTACTCAAGCCATTTGATATTAGGGGCTCCCCAAATGAACCTTGGATGGAAACCTGCATTTTCAACAGACTCAGAAGCATTAACCTACCCCAAAATCAGACAGCAGATGATCAGGAATAAGTATGTTTGACCAGTTGTTCAAGAGAAGCTGTTACAAGTCTGGTCAGAACTACAAAGTTCCATACAAGTGTTCTAATTAATCTTTTCCAGATAGAAAATGAATATGTTCAGAAAAAACACTGGAATGAGTTTAGCCCTGTGCCTAGTAAAGTTAGTATCTCACTTTTTGTTATAAACCCATAAGACACACATGTCTGGGGAGATATCTCTTTGACAACCAGTGTATGGTCCAATCTAACTGCACTTAACCTGGCTGACTTACATTAGTTCAGCAGCCAGCCCGAAACGTATTTTCTTGGGCATAATGAGACATAAAGATGTGCTATACAGAATCACTATTCACATTCTTCGAATACAGACAATTCTCATTTTCTCAGAATACAGTGAAAAAACATACAGAGAATATAGCTGATAGCTGCTTTTATAGTACTGGCTAAATACTATGGGCTGAACCCTATTTTACCTAGGGATTAATTAGTGAGGTATTTAATTCATACTGGAGAGTCTTTTCCAATTTGAAGGAAGAGGGTAAAGGCCTTGCATAAATGAGAATGAGATACTTAAAAAGGGTTGTGATGTGTCATTTAAGAACTTAAATTTTAGGGACCATTTTTTCTCTTTAGTGACACACACTGAAATTTATTAGCACTTGCCATATGGATAACCTTCCAGGAAAAGAATATGAATTTGATAGAGGGAAGATAAAGGCCACCGTCAAAAAAACACCAGTCTTACACTGATGAACTTTGTACTGCAGGATGTATAAATAAAATTGTACAGAGAGAGTCAATGCACCTTCATAACGATGAAAGGAAGTTTGAATGATAAATTAGAAGAACTGGAAAGCCACTTCCATGAGAAAATGAGCAGCTCCTTATTCGAGTTTTACTAGTTTCCTGTTCTTCTCATGCACCACAGCCCATCAAGCTCATCCTTAAAAGGCAGGTCATTTTCAGTACTGAAAACAGTGTCATTGTCCCAGACCCATAAGTAAGAAAATAAATAAATAAATAATGCTTAGACTAGATTCTCAGACATGCTACTTCAATGACTCCTTGAAGAGCATATATTTTCACTCTTGGTAATAATAATTTGAAATTTTTATTTAATTTGTTTCAGCTCAGATTCATGTTTGATGTGAGAACTCTTAACTGCTTCGCTGAGACATTTATATAACATCAGCTTCATGGAACAATAACTAAGATTTTTTTAAATAAATGCTATGATCTGACATTTTATGAGTGAGTGGCACTTAAAAGCGAGAGCAGCAGAAGTTTATGCCCAGCGTGCTAAAATTGCTTACATGTCCTGCATATAATTCAGGTTTAAGAATTGATGACTATAACAAACCATGAAAATCCAATATTTAATTTACTTACAAGGAATAAGTCACAAAAGCTGATACATTGTGAAAGGACATGTGTCTTTTTGCACTCACAGACAAATCAACGTTTTTGTATGGAAATAAGAACAGCATGTATTCATCACAATAGCGAATGAAATCCTCAGAATATCTGCTCCTTTAGTTCTCAAACATTCCACTGCTCCTAGTTCTACATACTATCTCGCAATCAAACTGCACGCACTATGTATTTTGCTGCATCTGTCATACATGTTCAGATCCACAGGGTCATACACTGTAGTCATTCTAAATTGCATACGCTATTCAGCATGTTAGCAATTGTTTCGACCCATTTTTTTAATTATTAAACCAGTAAAATTTGAAATAATAAAATATATATGATTATTTTTATTTAACATAGGATTGTGTCCACATTAAATGGGCAAAGTGGATGGAAAGATTTTGCTTTTCCTTGAAGAAAGGCTAAAGGACAGAAGGCAATTCTAAGACTTAGGAGTGCCGGCAGAGCAGATAACCCACCATTCACCTACAAAGTGTGCTTTAGTAATGCAGGAGTCACACTCCAGCCATTCACTTTCTAATAACTGAAATTTTATGAAGATCAGATTGCACACCATAAAGTGACATTGTGGCATCAGCAATACTTCTGCCAGCAATTTTTTTGTCCTTCTGTTAAAACAGCGTATTTTAGAAGTGTATTTCACTAAGCATCAAGATTATCAGGACTACTTCAAATCCCCATTGGGCAAATTATTTCAGCAAAGTAGAGCTGTGAAATAAACTTCATATTAAAATGTTTGACTAGAGAACCCGCTCAAATAGCGCCCTGAAAGACAGTTTTAGGTTTAAAATCTTGGAATATGATGCTGAAGATACTCCTTTCACCAACAGTGCTCAATAGCATAAAAATATACAGAGCAACTCAAACATTAAAAGGAAATTCAGTGATTTTCCTGAAGTGAGTCTTGCAAATACTTTTAAGTTGTACCTCACTCTCATCCACCACCACTCCTATCTTACCTAATTTGGTAGGTCACACAGTTAGGAGCTCCTGGTAGTATAACTGATAGAATGAATTGAATGTCTTAATTAACATATAACATACTTCTTATTGTACCAGTAGTGTCTGTCTGATTTAACACAACATAGGTATCAAGGCAGTGAGTCAAATGTTTCTAACATATTTGCTTCTAACAAGGTAAATATAAGACAAATATTAAAGCTTCATATATAGAAGCATTTTATTTCATTTTTTTGAAAAAGAAAATGCGTCTGTTCTTTGATTCTAGCTGAATTTCACAACAGGTGAGTTGATTTTAGCAAAAACAAAAAAAACAACATCCCCAAGACCTTTTAAAAGAAGGTCTAGATTTTATTTAATAAGTGTGAAAACACCATGTCATAAATTAAATATTTTTGTACCTTTTAAGCAACAAAGTAATAATATGGTGAGTAGCCTCGTCTAGGAAGCGGTGATGACATTTTAACTTACATCAGTAAATAACCTGAGTTTGCTTCCTGAAGTGCTGACATATCAGCCTTTCAGCAGAACTATGACTGCTTTTAGGTTTTCTTTTTTTTTTTAATTTCATTTATTCTAAAAGTTAAGGGGCTATTTCCTTACCAGACAGCAGCTGGTTTCACATTTTTCATGTAATCTAATATCAGTGCGTGCTTTGTCTCCCCATCCATGTTCTCTCTTCACAGAAGACAGAAATATGTTCTTATCCCCAGCTACGACAATTCACTAGTTTAAGCTGTACTTTTAACTCCTAATTTGTCTAGTTCAATCCCTGACCTGTCAGTAAAGATACTGGCTGTTACACTAAGGCAAAATAAAACATTAAAAGCGCAAACCTATAGCAGAAAAGAAGTGCTTGCTTAATGTTAATACCATTAATATGTCAGTTCAGACTTAGAAAGGTCTTCTGCATGATCCAAGAACATGATGAGCCTTTTGTATCTTAATAATATTAGATTTTACCAAGGGACAATGCAGGCTTTCAAAGTATTTTTTCCTTTGTGCCAAAAAAAGTTGTCCTTTCTACTAATTAATATTATAGTTATATTTATTGTAACTGGTTGCAAGTTGCCACTACTTAAGCTATCCCAATGACTTAATTTCATTTATCGCTATAAAAGTGAAATTTGGGAAGAAAGAATAAACCTTCTGTTTTGTATCATTTACAGTTAGGAAGAACTAAGAGCTACAGAATACATTTTCCTAGATGTGGTAGATATATGATAGAGTTCTTGTTTTCCTCTTTAAAAAAAAAAATAGAGGAAGTAAGCCTATTGGAAAGGGTTGGGTGTTTTTTTTTTTAATTTTGGATTAAAAATCGTGTTGAAAAATCTGCATTACTAATTGGAAGATTATTTCCTCAGTAGAACAGAAGTGTAGCATACATCACTTGCGCCAAGTGACTTCACAGTTTTCCACTTCTAAAAACACTTCATGGGCAAATCAAATATGTTCTTGGGATACTCTGCAAAATGGAAAGTAAATATTCACTTATACGTGTGTGTGTGTGTGTGTATATATATATATATATATATATATAAAAATTAAAAGGTTCTCTACGACTTCCATTTCAGCTAGGTTTATCCACAGGATCTCAGGCATTATCTTCCCCCAGCTTGCCTGTACTAAAGACTACATAAGAACATTAAATAATAATAAAGAATGTCTCTGCAGCTAAAATACAGGTATACACGATGTTTTGTACACACACAATCTGCTCTGGAGGAGAACATACAGAATCAGTATCAGAACCCTCACTTGTTGCTTCAACATAAGTTCCAGGCAACGAGGTGTTCACCAGGTAGCGAGAGACATGAATACCTGGTGTCAACTCAATTAGACATATGACAAACATTTAACAGTGTTATGGAAAACAAGTTTTGACTGCTTTATTCATTTTTTGATTGGCAGAAATATTCAAAATGCCAGCTGCACAAGTTACATTTTACTAATACCTCCATTATGCATCTGAAAATAAAATAAACTGTGCACAGCAGTGTTTCAAAACTAGATGAACCCAATCACATCATTCTGGGAACATAATTTCTGGATAGTTGAGACGATTCTCACGAGATAAGTAGACATAAAAATTTAATACCTTGCAGCACTTGTTTCAGCACAGAAAAAAAAATCAGGATCTGCTGTAGCTAAATATGGGATACATTTGTAATAATATGACCACTATACCATCACTTTAAATGTCAGTATTGATATTCAGCATGATTTCCTATGTATGATGGCTCAAGTCAATTATAATGACAGATAGCATCCTACTGGCTTATCTGATTACCTCTGACCTTTTAACAGCTGCAGAAAGCCAAAACAGCCTGAAAGAAGAACTCATGCATATATGACACAAAGCTGGAATTTCATATCTGAGCCACAGTCAAGAACACATCGAATGTCAGCAGATTTCTGACAAAGGCTATAGCAAATAATTTCTTGGATGGTTTGGCACCACAACAGCCTGTCATTTATTATAGCTGAGTACTGACAAGAGACATAAACTTGATTAATTTTATATCAATACATGATATAAAAGTCATTACAACACATAGTTCATTTTAAAAACTTGGAATCCACTACCCAAAGTAACCATTCATTTTGATTATTATTTCTTTTATCAGAAGCTTGGTTAGATGATTTAAGGCTGCATGGGCTTCACAGGGAAACAAAAATCAATATTAAGTGCAATTGTGTATATTCAAAAATAAAGCACATTTTTTGAACAACAGATTACTAACCAACTACTCAGAGAATTCTCTCGCTGCTCAGGTGTCCTTGCTCATTCCTCAGAGATAACTAGTCAAGCGTTAGTCTGATAACTAATCACAAGCTTATCTTTGTGTTGCTAAAAAACCGCATAACCACACAACCCAAATCCTGTTACCTATAGGAATTAAAAAACTAGATCTCAAATATTTTCCTCCGTTTTAACCAACAGTAGTAAAAAGGTAGAAGTAGAATGAAGTAAAGTGTGTTGTATTTTGTATTTCCAATGTAATATTATTTTCGGTCTCTTAGCACTTGGAAGTAGCAGCAGTATGTTGATGCATATGTTTATGACAGACCTTATCTTTACACCATACCATTATATGAAAAAATCAGAGAACATATTCATTTCCTAAGGTAAGGAAGCTTTACAGCCCCAGTGCATCCCCATCACCCATGTTCCTCGTCATCATTCTGCAAAAGCCATCCAAAATGAAGCTTGATTTGCTGCTGATAATAACCTGGTATTAATTTAAATTATCTTCATAACCTTCAATTAATTTTCATGGAATTCTTCTTCAAACTGGTAATATTGCTTAGAAACTGTTTCAAATCCTCTCTACAAAAAAGCTCTTAACTCACCACCAGTAACAGAATGATAGAATAGCACTTCCACAGTTCCACAATTAAGATGAAATCTCAGCCGTACTTAAACAGACACCACAATTGCTATTATCTTTATCTAGACCACAGTTTCACCCTTAGAAATCAATGATACCATAAGTTCCCTCTATTGGGAGTAAACGGAGAGAATGAACAGTACAATACAACTCAATGGTTACATTTACTGACAAATAAACTTTAAAGAAGAAAAACAAAAAATAGACTCACTTAGGTTCTAAAATTTATGAACAACTACATTTGCAGTACCTGGCTAACTGGGAACAACAAAGAGAACAGTAAAATATCTACAGATTTTGGAAGGAGAATATGTGTTTTTGTCTACACAGGAACTATTACAAAAGAAATTTAATGCAGACAGTTGCAAAGATCAGGCTAAGAGGGCAGAAACCTTCTGGGGCCTGTCAACACTTTTGGCAAATTTAATTATCCCAAAAATAGAGAAGTTTGTGATGTTATGGAAAAGTTAAGGAAGAGCACAAGGCTTATGTTGAATTTATGAGCAGGAGACAGAAGAGGGAAAAAGGACAGGTGCTGTGCTTCCCCATCATCTGTGGTAACAAGCCGCAGTGTGACGGACAGCATGTTTGATGTCTTTTGTCCAATGTGTATGTCTGTTCTAGGAGAGGAAAGTTAGAGCAAGAAGGTGGGGTTGCCTACAGCTTGAGGCAAAAGTCTATGGAAAGGAGGGAGCCTCAAAAGATAAGAGAAAAAAAGTCCTCCTCCTTGGGCTCAGAGGGGGCTGTGCAGCACAAGCCAGAAAGCCACTGAACTGAGTAAACTTGAGCTGAGGGCAAGGGTCTTTTCAAGGACTGGGATAAATCAGGATTCAAAACCTTTTTACTTATATTTTGTCTCACCTATTGACTTCTAGTTGCCCCTAAAAACTAATTATGTTAGTTCATACTCTAAAACGAAAGCTGTTATTTCTTGGTCGCTTGCTTTAATTTAGAAATCTTTCTGATCTCTTTGGGAGCTCATTTTAAAAAAAAATGTTTGTCCAGGTCCTCTTAAAGGTCCCATCACACCCACACATCACAATCTCACCCCCACTAGCACCAGCTGCACATTTCCTAGGGCTCTGGCAACCCAAGTGCATTATCATCCCCTTACCCTGAGGACTCTGCCTTGACCTACAATGTTCCCACAGTAAAAATAATGACACCTGATTCAATGGAATGGGGACCTTCTCTCCAATGGGTTTCAGAAAACTAAATATTTAAGAGATGAAAGAATGCAATTAGGATAGTAATACATATCAAACAATGTTAATAACCTTTATAAGCAGAGAGCATACCTAGTTTATTCAGCTATCGTAAAACAAATATTAAACATACTCTGGGAAAAAGAAAAGACATGTTATTTCTGTTCAGAAAAGTAATTAAAAAGTGAACAGAATGGCTTGGCAGCTGCACAATAATCCCCTTCAATACCTCAAACAATCCATACTGGTGCAAGATGCTCCACCCAGCATCACCAGGTAAGAATATTGCTGCAATCAATGGAATGCATCCAATTTACTCGAGGTGTTTCTACTAATCAAAACAGTAATAACACAAGTTTCAAGTGAAAATCTGAAATATTCACATATTACACCTAAAAACAGTAACTGAGAGGAATGTGCCAGAACTTATATCGTGTTCCTTCAACAAGCAACACAAGAACTTACTGATTCTGAGACCCAATGCAGTCAATACATGTCTGCAAGAGTACAGCAGTCTCTGCTCTGAAATACGCTACAGGAAAGGACTGCTATTTGTAAAGCTCTGTATACATGCCGTAACATCTATTACAACAGAAAAGTCAATTAATGTGCAATCCAAACCTTGCTTTGGAGTATTATCTGCATGCAGAATAAAGTCAGTAGCAGTAAGAGCATGCTATTTCCTTGAACGGTGGAGAAAATGAGGATGGTTTAATCAATACTATGACAATTTAAATTTTGCTATCCTACTAGTCAACTCAGTAAACATTTATTGTGCAGGAAGGTAATCTATTGAAAACAGGGTAATCAGAGGAGAAAAGACCGGTTAGTGGCTTCCTAGGAAGCCAATCCTATTCCATATTCCGAGAGATGCTTTACAAAAGAAATGCTCCTTGAAAGCTTGGCTGTCAGATATCCTATATAGCACAGTTTTTATGCTTATGTTTCCCTTAGAGCTTTCATTTAAAACCCTCAAATTTTCAAGATCAAAGCGCCTTTCCCCCTCCATTCTGTGTGTGCTAACTCTCTCCTCAACTAAATACCTAACCACTGGGTGTTTTACCAGTCTTTTATAAAAATGGAAGGTGAAGAGAAGAAAGAGAAGATCACAGTGGTACCATGGTGCAGCTGACCGCTTCGGTACTTCACGCAAGGTGAAGCCAACTGACATGATCTGATAACTAACTCGTCAGAGAGAGGAATGCTTTATATTTGCTGTGGTGCAGTGCACTTTGTACCAGTCAAACCCTGTGTGCTTCCACTCCAGTTTAAAAGCCAAATTTGTGTATCAGATAACTTCTATGAAAAACTTGGGATCCAATCATTTTTTTGAGGACAGTTGAAACAAGGAGTTGAGCATAGAAGTTTTGAACTGTAATGCTAAAGGCCTGCCAGCTTCATTTTCATATCAAATGCTGAGGTGTTCAAAGCAGGGGATAAATCCTAAAACTATGCTGAGGTGGAAAACAGAAAATGGGTCCCAAAGTGCCTAAAGTAACCTCATCCTCTTTAATAAATTGGTCTTAGCTGCCAATAAACTCTCTAAGCTTCCACAAAAGATACCTCCTTTTTTTGATTTTAAACCAGAAACCAGAAGCCAATTGATGCTTTGTGAAAAAATTATTGTTAAGGTTGTTTTTCAAACTCAGATGGTGATACTTTACAGTAAGTGGACTTTATTTAATGCTCAATTAAATTTTAATTGCTTGGTGACACTATTCATAATCATCAAACTAGCTAATGTTTATTAATAGCCATTTCTGATAGAGTATAGCACCTCAGATCTCTATGTGAATTTGAAAAGACAAAAATAAATTTGATACAGTTGCCAGCTGAACAATCACATTAAACACACCTCCCTTGCTTTAATGCTCAGGTGACTTTAAGATATTTGATATTTTAAACTAAATAAAGTCAATGTCATATACTGCAGAGATTAGGGTGGAAAGATCTCACAGAACTTGAAATCATTGACACAGCATTAGTGGGGCTGCAGACAGCTTCACCTTAGTTACTGCTATCTCAAGACAAAGACATAAGTCGCCAGATACACAGGATTTCGGTTCCCTTACAGGAGAACAGAGATCAGCATTCAGATACTGTGCTATTTCTTTTTCAACTGGACCCTTTTAGTTTTTTTAATCAGATATGTGGTTACTCAAATGATTCATTACCACATAAATGAAGGTTTGATCTTTACAGAGAGATAGTTATTTCATCATACCTTTCCCCATTCTCATTCCTATCCTAATATAAGCATAGGGAAATTTAAGAAATAGGGATCATAAAAATGGGTAATAGGGAAAAAATATTGGAAGTCACTTCAGTGCAAATACTATAAATCATCAAACAATTACTACCTCACAGGAACTTCTTAATATTATCAGACACTTATAACACCCCCATCTTAAATTAACAAAGTTATTTTCTGACAGCCAGACATTTTAATGCTCACCTCACTATCAGCAGTCTTTCCTCATACATTTCTCTTATGGCAAACCTAAATCCTCCGAAGTAACCTCTTCCCTTGCTGCCTGCTGGGCATTAGGTTTTCACTGCAGCTGCTTCTAATTGGTAGTTTGATGCTAACAGGGGGAAGTAATTAAGCCCTTCATCATTCCCTCTTGACCTGCTGCCTTGTAGGTCATGCATTTCCCCTTATGGAGAGTAGGCATTACTCGAAAATCAGAACATAGCATGTAAACATTTGAAACATGAATTTAGTATGTGGAGATAATCAACATAGAAAATTCAAGCTACTGCCTCAATAGAACAAGTGTTTTAACTCTAGGTTAACCCACTTTATTAAGTGGGTTGGATTTTTTTTTTACTTTTTAATTTTGGTCAGGGGGACTGAGGTGATGACCTTCCTGTCTTCTAATTGTGGCTTTGAGCAATTCAGTTCCTCTAGGAATGTATATATTTGTAATGGATAGGTATGAGAGGAGGCCATGAATTGCCCTCTGGAGAGAAAACATAGAACTCAACAGAGCAGCAAGAGGAAAACCTAGGAAAAGTCTTTATCTGTCATCAGTTTTCCAGGTTTACACAAATGTCAGCTGCTCTATTCATTCTAATGCATAGCTTTGTCAGGAGCAGGGTTTTTTTCCATTCCTGTTTCACCACCTAGATGAGTAACAAGTCTAACACCTGGTTACCAAGAAATTTGCTTTCTGACTGTGCTCTCCTCTGACTCTTTTACATCTAGTAAAAGAGTCCCTATAGCGACCACTGTGTGCAGTTGTCTTAAGTGACCCATGCATTTGCTTGCTTATTCTGATGCTAGTATCACCTATAGTCAATTCATATGGGCGTTTCCAGGTGCAGATCAGCAGGACTAGAACAATGCAGGGTAAGAAGGTAGAAGATAGATGGTGGTAAAACAATCTGTTTGGCAGTCGAAAGGGAAAAGTCCATGCCTCTGCCCACAGCACATACGTGCTTTAATGCACAAACAGTTACCATGATTGCACTTTTCATTTTTATGGTATGGTACTAGAGCAGCCTATAGAATTATCATGAGAATGATACATTTCCTCTTGCAATCTTTTTCTATGTCCTTTTCTGAGCCATTTTTCCTCTGGTCCTTCTAGAAATTAAAATAATTCCTCTCTCACATTCTGCTATGAGCAACCTTTCTTCAGTTTTAATTACTGGCTTTAAATCACTTCCAAAAGGCAAAATTAATTTTTATGCATTATTTTATGTAATAAATCAATTATTTGATGAAATTCACATCTAACCCAGTAAATCATCTTCCAACTTTTCCAGAATTAATTTGGTAAAGTTTACTTATGAAATCATATTCTCATCTCCTTTTATTATACATACTGTGAACACTTAATTTTGCACACTTGAGCAGTCTCACTTGTATCAAGTATACTTCTTATGCATTATTTATACCACCATGTAGATAAGTCTCAACATGAAATTATCATCTAAATGTTCATTCCCAAATGTAATGTCTTAATTGTTTAGTATGTGCTAATTCTCTTAAAATTGCCTCTTTAATCATTAAAAATAATTAAAAAACCTTATTCTTTTCCAATCCTTAGCATACAATTTAAAGATATCAAACCTTTTTTTCTTGAACATAGCGTGCTAGTCAGAAGACTGGACTCCATGTCGGGACAGGAATTAGAGAGGCACCATCCTCTCGGATGTAAACCCCGGTAAGAGCTCTGAAAGGTGCATTGGACTGGAGGCGCAGAGGAAGGCACAGGACTGAATAATTCAACAGAAAGGCTACCTGCTGTGCTGTCTAAATGTATCTTAAGTAGTTGTTGTATTAGCTTGATTAAAACATGCAAGTTGCAAAGGGAATGGAAATGCCTGAGTCCTCATTTTCAGCTGACTTGACTGGGAGTTGCCTCCATGCCCCTGGAGTGCATTAATACCTTAGATACTTTCATGCTAAGATACTGCCACAAGAACTCAACAGCACGTAACATAGTTCCCAGCTATATTTAATTAGTAAAGCAAGTACATCTTTTTTCCCTTTCTGTTAATACATTATGATTGAACACTTGTCAACCTACAATGCATTTCCAACAGTGACTAAAGGTTATTGTTGTAACAGAACAGCAAGTTCTATGATAGTTTTCCATAGAACTTGTTAACATTATCAGAATTACTGGTGAACAGGAAAAGTTATTCCTTGGGTATAGGATAAAGCAGTGTTGATAACTCTTTCAATAAAGATCTTTTTAAATGAAGTCAAGAAAATGACATAGCTCTTTTCAGTTTTCCTGTGAAGTAATTACAGCTGTACATCCTTTACTTTCATGTAATTTCAAATGGAAATTAACCAGTATTAAATATTGATTTCTTTTCTCAATCATTGGTCTTAATGAACCAAGCATTTGTACTGTCAAAAATGACACCTTTTTATTTAAAAAGATGCTATCAGTGTCATCAGTTATTACAAGTGCTATGTTACATACAATTTATGAAAAACCATGACTTACTTTTTACATACTGGATTATTTTCAAACCCGGCATCTTCATGTAACCTTTCAGAATGAAATAATAGCTTGCTCTTTTTAAAAATTAAGAACTGAGTCTGTAGGTGGCACTGTTTCTCTTCAGGTGAAAAGACAATCACACGCAATGAGATCAAGAGTCCAATACATCTTGGTGAAAATGCTGAATTTATGCAAGGGACACATCTCTTAAGGAACGTAATTAAACTAAACATATGTATGATATACACTCTAAATCTACTAATATAGTCTCTCTATATAGTATAGTATATACTATACCATTTCTGTTGGACTGCAAGTAATTTAAGAATTTGAAGATCAAGAATCTTCAACAGATTTACACAGACTAAGGTTTAATGAAATAATGAATTTAACAGCCTTAATTGAAAAAAATTAATTTAAAAGATACAAGAGAGTGTAGAATTCAGCAAACAATACTTACTAAATCCCACACAAGGCTTCATGCAGGTAACTTGGTTTAGGGTATGCCACAGTTCAGCATATTTCTATTGTCTTGGCACATCATTCTAGTATGCATTCATCCTTGCCTCAGACCAGCTTTTGGATAGGCAAGATAATTGGAAGCTTAATAGCACATTTGACTCTCATAATGCAGACACTGTAGATCTAAGAAAGCATCTAGTAAGGGAATTCTGATAATGTATTTAGTGTTGGTACTGGCAAGTGCATATCATAAATGTATGTATAGATTTCCAGTTGGTGACAACACAAAGTGCAGGCCAAGTAATCAGCTTTACTCTTGAAACTGCTATGCATTTGAAATTGCAGAACTGTGCATTAATTTGTTGTTTAACAGCATGGAAATAGGACACAATCACCTTTTTACTGAGGAACAGATAAGCTTAAGCTACTGTTACCTACAAAGCCCTTCTACATCTTCACAAGAACAGAAGATACTAAAAAAGCCACACTTCTAACAACAGACCTGCTAATTACATGGAAGTGCAATAAAATATGAAGGACGTGAGTGAAATATACCCGCCTTTATTTTGTCACTTCTCTGTGACAGCACTGGACACTTGAGACACAGGGTGATCACGAGGCCCCCTATTCCAGAAAACAGCAGCCTCAGGCTCCCAAACGTTGAGACTCCTCATGTTCTTGGTCTGAAATTTAAACCATAGTCTTAGACACAACCAGCATTTAGAAACAGCAATAAACATCTCTTCAGAACAATACTATACATAAACACACTGTACATTAAATGATTGAGCACCATCTCCTGCATATAAAACCCCAGACATGCAATCTGTGCCAATATGTATGAGGTCCTGGAAACATTTCCTAGAATTCTCTTGTCAGGAACCTTCATTTCATCGCTAAATGTAAACAGGTTTATTGGCATGTAAATATCATACTCAGAAGCACATGGTTCAATGAGATCGGACTTACAAATCTGGAGATGATATGGCATGTCATTAGATATGGTAGGTAAAAGGTGTTATGGCTAGTAGAATTATTATTCATTTGCCTCAAAAGCAGTCAAAAATCTCATCCACATTTCAAAACAAATAATAGTTACATAATAATTTATACTTCTCTATATTATAAAAGATGCCACATAAATGTGCCTGTATTGTAAAAGTCCATTTATTATAAGAACTCTGTATTACAAGAATTATATCTTCATTATGTGGAAGAGCTCAACACATTTTATAACCTATCACCGAAACCTTACAGCATCTATGCGAGTAATAAATTCACTACATTTTGTAATTTTGAAAATAGATAGGGCAATTTCTCTACCATCAGGCACTGGACAAGCTAAGTCCTAGGAGATTTCATCTTCATTCCTGTTCTCTGGCAACAAGACCCTCAGAACATAAATAACCATTTCTGTGTATAAATAGAAATATTTTTACTGTAAGTTTCCCCTCTCTGTCATTTTTCTGTTCCTTTCTCAAAGTATTTATGCGTGGTTTACATGAAAGAAAACAGGTTTCTGCATATCAACATGCAGACTGACTATGGATCCATATAACTTAAGCTGTTCAAATTTCAGGTGGAAACTTAAAAATGTGTTTTTAAAGTATCCAGAAGGAAACCATGTTCTTCTCGATGTCACAAGAGCATCACTCAGCAAATGCAAAATTAGATAAATAGAAACAGCAGCAGCAGAAGAAAAGGAGTGTTAGCCTCAGGGGAAATTAAAGGAGACGTGCTATTCTCTAGCTGCACAGATCCTCATTAAAGACACTGAAAAATGCTTTTAAGGACATGTCTCAGTTTGCTACTTTTTCAATGTCTATCTCTTGCCTGCTGCTGCTGCTGTTGTTTTTCTAGAGCCCCCAGTGAAAAGTATCCTACAGTTTACAATGCTTTGGGGCCATTTCCTCCTTGGTTCCATTCCCGAGTGAGTAATTCTGTTTCAATAGCTGCTGTGAATAAGATTCCATTTTACACATTTCATTTCCCTGTTTTTGTCAGTAGCCACCAAAGAAAAGGAGAGCAGAGTAACAAAGGTAGGACAATGGGAACCTTCATTCTCATTGTTCTGTGAGGACAGAGAGAGTGGCTGACAGGGTCGGGAAGGAGACAGAAACAAGTCCCAGCCACCCCAGCAAGAACCTACTGTTAGACCATTTACATCTTGTTACAGTTCCGTGATATTTTTTGCAATTAGAAAATCTGCAAATGACCTTTCCCTAAATCTGGCACGCCGTACTGAGACTTTGGTCCATTACATAAACACTTCAGCCTGATCTAGGCCTGAAGGAGCTGATCAGACAGCTGATAGTGCTTCACCCACCATTTCAGAGTCAGACTCCCCCTTGTGTGACCTTTGTGGGCTTAGAGAGCAGCAAATCTGCCCCTCTGTACCTACTGGGCAATCTGCTAACCTGTAAGGTAAAGTAAAAATAAAGATTATTTTCACTACACAAACACAAGAGGTAAGTATTTTGTGTAGAGAGAATCAAAGGTTTATGTAAGAAAAAAAAAGAGTTTCAAATAAAAAAGGAAAGTAAAAGCATTTCAATATTACTGTGTTTTCATCAAGTAGGAAAGGTCTCAAACTTTCTTAACAGCTGTTCTAGTTGTGTTTCTTGATGCAGTTTATTGAGTGAATGCATTCTGAGAGGTTTAAATTGAGATTTATTTGTCCTTTTGCTAATCATGAATCAACCTTCTTTTAGATCAATTAACTAAATCACTTTGGAGGCAGCTCAATGCATTCTTTATGGATGAAAACCTTTGTTCTTTATTGCCCATAATATCTCTCCACCCCAATAAATACTATTAATAACCTACTTGTTCACTAGTGTTTGTAACTTCCAATGTTTCACAGCAATTCATTTCTTATGACTTGCTAACAAAAATAGATTTGAGTAAAACATCAATATTAATATGTGCTTACGTTCTCCCTTCTGTTCTTTCAAAAGTACTTACTTTTCACAAAGAACTTTATAATGGTATTACTCATGTCACTATAAAACCTCAATGTTTTTTTTTAAAACTCTTTTCAAGTAAAAATATGTTACTACTGCAATACGGACTAGTGGGTCTTTTTTCACGTAGCATACATAAATACAAAATAAATTTAAAGTTTCCACTCTGAAATTCCCAACTAGAAAACCTATTTAATTGTAGTAGTTATTAGCACAGGAAAGGATCCGGTCCTAATTTCTTCCGCAGTTTCAGCAGGACAGGGCCCTTGATATATTATATTTCCTGTAATAGTACCTATATCCTTCCTTTTGTTAAAAATCATCCTGAGATGATAATTATTCTAGCTGAGGGCCAGGGATTCAATAACAGCTGAGACAAACCACGGCCTGCCAAGAATTGGACCGCTTCACTCAGAGTGCATTTGAGTCAATTTACATTTAATGGAGCAGGCCGGTTCCCTGGCCATCTTGAAACGGGATCCAGCAGCCCCATGATCCGCGCTGTCATGTTAGCTCAGTTTTGAACTTGTATGTGAGCCCAAATCCCTCATTGCACAGACTGTGTTGATTTGTACTTGAGTTTGATTCTGGGAGGGAGCCAGCCCTGCCCTGGCACTGAAGCTGTGGCTGTCACCGAGGCCGGCTCACCGTCCTGCCCCGCGAGCCCCCCTGACGGACAGATGACTCTGCAAGCTGTGCCCCCCCAACCGCAGCTTTGGCTGCTTCCCCCAGGCCCTGAGTGAACCTGCCCCATGTGCATCTCTGTACAACGCCGGGCACAGCAGAGCCCCTGTCCCGCTGCGGGGAGCCTCGGCTCCGGCAGCTGCTCGGACGGGGCACTGTGCCCTGGCAGAGTCACGGAGACGGGTCCTGCGGCTCTGTCAGGACTAACGCCTGCTGTGTGTACGGGCAGCATGGCAGGCAGGGAGCCGAGGGATGAGTTTCTTAGTTTATCAAGGCTCTTGGCCTTTTTTTTTTGGAGGCTCGGTTTGCAGGCATGTCAGATGCGAAGCCTTTTTTTGGAGGGTCGGTTTGCAGGCATGTCAGATGCGAAGGCTTTTTTTGGAGGGTCGGTTTGCAGGCATGTCAGACGCGAAGCCACCGATGGCTGAGGATACGGGCACCTTTCTCAGTGCCAGGCACTCCAGAAAGCCTCGCTCGCCCTCCAACACCCTCAGCAAAGCTCCAGGCAGCAGCTGCCGATGCTGCCAGGAACGCGTGCGAGGTCTGAGGCCGACGCGGAAGGTGGCATTGGGTGTAGGGGTTGGGTTTTGGTAGGGTGGGGTGCTGCAGGCTGCCCCCCGCCGCAGGCTTCTGTGAGGAGAGGCCGGGGCTGCCCCGAGCCAGACGCCGCCAGTTCCAGCCGGCTCCAGCCGGCCCCAGCCGGCTCTGCGAGGGCCCCTCCGCACGCAGGCCACAGCTGCGCCAGTGAAGCTGGTGGCGCCTCTGGGAAAAACGTACTCGAGGAAGGACAAAATGGTGCCCGGCAGCGAGATGTGAGGGAAGAAGCGTGAGAAATGGCCCTGGGAACAGCAAAGCCAGGGAGAGGGAGGTGCTCGGTGCCCGCAGCAGAGATTCCCCTGCAGCCCGCGGAGAGACCGTGGAGGAGCAGGTATTTCCCCGCACTCATGGAGGGGACTTTTTGTGCCCGTGACAGCCATTGGTAAGTGATCTCCTTGTCTTTATCTTGGCCCACGAGCTTTTTCAGGGTATCTTCTCCCTCTGTGCTGTTGAGAAGGGGGATTGTGAGAGCAGCTGGGCGGGCATCTGGCACCGGCCAAGGACAACCCACCGCAAAGGAGAGTCGAAAAACTCACAGTATGCTTGTTCCGTCGTGGGGGATGATCAGGAATCTGAGAGACTACACAGACGGCACGGCCCAAAAGCCTCTCTGCCGCGATGTGACCAAGGCCTGCGGGCTGGTGTGACGGTGGTGCCCTCTGCACCACGGCCAGAGGGGGTGGGGGAGCATCTCTTCCCGGTACACGTGCCATTTTCACAGTGCGCGTGCCTCCCAGAGACCCTTCCCTCACCTTGTCAACAAGGGACAGCACACTCGTGCAGGAAACTCACTGTGGATCAAGAACAGCCAACGTATTTGGATTTGCTCTACAAATCTCATTGTAGAGGGACGGGCTGACTATGGTAGACCATGTGACAGCTGACAAGTCCAATTTATTTCATTCCTGCCAAAATGCCGTGCAAACATGGCTTGGCCTGCCAGGTGCCGCAGGTAAAGGGCTAGAAAATTAAGGCAAATCCAGTGCAGTATGAAACAGAAAAAATACTCCCTTCAAATATCGATAAGATTATTTTGCCAGGCTAAGTGTTCCTATACATTACCCCACATCATCGTCACTTCCCAAATTCTTTCTTCATTTGAATTTAGATGCCTTTCTTATGATCCTTACTAAGGTTGCACTGAAAACTGAAGTGAATGTAGATGGTTATTTTATTGATTTTTTTTAGGAATAAAACTAATGTTTCTATCTCAAGTAACCACACTCTGAGGACTCAACAACATTTTTCTGTCAAAAATCTTCCAGGTTGGAAAAAGTTATGATTCTAGTTCTCCATTCTACCAGTGAAATGAAAATAGAAGGTTAAATGTTTGTTTCACAAAATTTTATGGGATTTTTTAGATTCCTGTGGCATTTGAAAACAAAATTATTAATCAAAATAGATGTACAACACACTTTATGTCTTATGACAAAACAACCTGCTAAAAATATCAGCGCACATTAAACAGCAATACTTAAAGATGTTGTTAGGGTTCAACACAAAATTGCCTACGTATTCCTGGGAAGAACAGACTACAGAACTGTTCCTATTGATAATCTAACTGCATGGTAGAACTGCTGTGCATTAAAATCTGAATGAAAAAGTACTTGAGAGGTTTTTCTTACATCATTATCATAAATAATAACAACAATAATAATAATATAAAATAAAAATCAGCCCAAGCATGGAACTCTCCCTATTGGCTCCATTGAGACATCTGTATGAATACAGAATTGTACATTTTTCAGATATTCTTTGTCATCTCCCCTTCCCAAAGCTACAGGGCTCTGGAGATTACTAACTTTTCCAGTTAATTAACCTAATTCATCATGCAATTTTAATGTCAAATATTACACTATTCTTAACTCCCATTTCAAAGACTCATCCAGGAATATATTAATTTCCTCATTTAACTTGTATATTTTACTGTTTTACTATTTCTTGGTATTCTTAGGATTATTTTTTCATATGGCTAAAACATTAACTCTAAGAAACATCAAATAACAGAGATCACTTTACTGATTCCCACAGGAACACAGAAGTTTGTATATATGTATGTACTGGTCAATGCCCCAGCTTGTATTTAATGTTGGCCTTTATTGTCTTGTACACAGCATTCTACCCGACACCAATGAAACATTTTCTTCAATTTTTTTAATCAGTAATGATAAAATCAGTCCATTTAATGTAAATATCCTACTTTTATATAAATCCTTAAGAAACCGCTATCAATAACAGAAAGACAATAGGATTATTATTTCTTTAAAATTTAAGTTTGAATTTGTCTATTTACTTAGGTTGTTTTGCTTGAAAATGGATCGTATCTATTTATTTAAATAATTTAAAGAATCTTTTCTGCCTGAGATAGATTTTAGTGTTTTTATTATCATTTAAGGTTATAATCTCAAGCTAACTGCACTGTGCACTGCTTAGCTGAATAATACTGAAAGAAATACTGGAAAACAAAACATGCGTGTCTTTCTTCATTGCTTTGTACAAACACTACAGAAAGAAATATCAAAGGTAACGTAAGATGGATTTCAAACTGATCATGCAATCGGAAAGTTCAGTAGTATTCTGTAAACTTCTAAGATGGCTCTGGGGCACCACTGCAGAACTAAGATAAAAGAACAGAGATGATTATCTATTCTCCTAAAAGAATACTCTACCTGTAAAATGTCAGAAGGTTTTTGACAGTGATCACTATTTTGCAGCTTAGGTGTCTATCAATAGTAGATAAGACATTTTTGTTTTAAATGAAGCTTTCTTCTTTATTTTTCTTGTGGAATTTCTTTTTAACTCTATTGGTACTTACACCATTGATACAACTTGTAACATATTTGCATTCAGTTGTTGTTAATATGTTTTGCTGACAAACTCCAGGAAGTAATAATTTACCGACTTCTCTTACCAAAAGCACTCATTTTCTGAATATTATTTTCTTTTTTCTACATCTCTTCTTTTCCTTCTTAGATAATTCCTTTAAAATACAAAACAGGGAATCTCTGGGCAGGTATTTCACTGAATAGACTGGACAGTAGTTGAAAGCATGAATCTTTTGTGAGTAAGAGCGATATATAGGTTCACCTGGTGATGCACTGGTATTAAATACTGTGGTACCACATGTTCAGTCCTAAGAGAGCTTTCCAGGTTATAAACTTGAGCATGATAAAAGGACAATGTTCTCAGACTCAAGGAGAAATTTTCTTCTTCTCTGAAGACCTACCTCCTAGGTAGGCAGTCTTGTGATACCTGTCTGCTGGAAAATTTGCCTTTTCACCTGCTTCTAATTGACTGCTTCACACTGAACGGAAGCAGCGGGGAGCTCCCAAAGGGAGCTAAGGCGGGCAGTGCTGTCTGGCTGCTGATAGAGGCTAACAGAGAGCCTACATCTCTCTGCAGATGCCTTTCCTAGAATTTTTAATGCTGAGAGGAGATAGTTCTATTTGCAGGAAAATAGTTCTGGAGAGAGAAGCAGAGTTTAATCATTCTTTAATCTGTGAATCTCATAATTGTTTACAGTAAGTTTTCTGTCCATGACAAACCCCAAGAGTATGGCACTGTCACTTAAATTGTATTGAAAGCTATGCACAAGGCTGTTTACAGGGATTTTTTTTAAATTCAGATCATTATGACCTAATGATCAAGCCATTACAGAAAAGTTCTAAAAGCAGAGACATACCAACAGTAAATATAGCTTGCATCTATGCCAGATTTGGTTATCGCCTGCACTCGCTTGCTACAGAGAGCAATAATGTGAATCATCTGATTAGAGCCACTAACAAAATTCTCAACATCAAAAATAATGAAGTCAGTGAAAGCTGTGCCAGGATTTTACCTGCTCTATTCAGCACATTGTGTTTGCATTTTTACACAATGCAGGATGTAATAGCTGCTTTTCAACTGTATGTTTTAAAAAATCAAGCAAGCCCCTTTTTAGCAAAATGTTATTGGGATTCACAGAAGTTTCAAACTGAGTCTCTTCTCTACTTGGGAAATATGTTTCCTGTTACTATTTCATAAAGCTATGTAAAGAGTTTGAACAGTTGTATACCTTGAACTACAGTGGATGCATTCAATGTTTTTATAGGTTAAAGCTCCATTAGGGAACCAAGCACAGAAACATTAGATGGAGCTTTTTATTTTTATTTGTACTTATTTTTTTATTTCTGTATTTTACAATTAAATTACTTGTTCAACCACATCAACAATTCCAAAACATCAGGTATCTGTGGTTTTATTGTCAGTCACCCACTGTTTTCCTGCTTGTGGAATTCTCTTGGCTCTGACACTGATATATACCACAGAATAAACTGTTTCTATATTTAAATCTATAAGCACTACATGGTTAGCAATAACTGTTACAAGTATTGATTTTATCTTTCTCAGTTCAGGATAGTAATTCCATTTTCTGATTGCAACTTTGCTCAAACATTAAATTAGAAGATGTAAAAATGCAACCCATTGTTGAAAAGTAATTTGGTATGTTTTTAGGGTTTTTTTTTTCATTTGAGAACTATTAGTAGTATAACAACTTCTTGCTTAGTGCTTGTAAATCAGCAACCACGCTGAAAAGCAACATACTCCTGTGATTGAAACAAAAACAAGATTAAAATTAAACTACTTCCATGTCGGCCCACTAATTGAATTGCAATTGGAAAATACGTAGTGAGAGTTAAAAAGAAAAGCAAATAAACAAACAAATATAGGTTCAATTTATTGCATAGCCTATGTGACAGTATTAGTGAAACCTAGCCTGCAATTTTCAGTATTTCTGTTTGCAGATCCTGTTTCCTTAGTGACCTATCTGCCTCAGCCTCAAACCCAGCAGCTGCTTCACAGTTGGATATTAAAGATAATGGAAAATTTCTCTGTGCTCTGGGTGACCGAAGTGTCACCATGACCCTGTACTTGAGGTGTACAAAGAGAGCAAACCCTACATTTATCAATGATCCTATTCTAGGAGGAAGCAGGAGCCTTTAAAGCCCAGCTGTCCTCCGAGATGCCACTGAATTTTGCTTTCAGTTGCTTTTACACCCTTTGTAATTAACTTACAAGTGCATATCTTACTATTAGCCTTGAAATCCTAAATTGGGACCACGGAACTGAGCTGCATTGTTTTCTAGTAAAAAGTGGCAAATTTGTATATTTACAGCCATGCAATCTTCTTGTTTTACGTGTTGGTACAAATGCAGCTTGGGTCAATTATGTTGATAAAAGTGAAGGAATAGATTATACATCTGTTTTTCAACACTTGGATTAGTAAGAATTTTAATATTCTTCATATATACCTCATTAGTATAAGCAAATGAGGCCAGGAACCATAAGAGTTAGATATCTGCTAAGAAAGAGGTGAAAAAGGGCCGACTGTTTGATCCTCATGACAGAAGTGCTTACGGCTTTACCCACGAAGAGTAAAAAATAAGGAAACTCACAGCCCTCACTTAAAAATAGCAGTTCCTTATATTTTAATTCTCTACTCAAATGTGTTTTCCCAATCATAATAGATTTTAAAATGCAATTATACTCTCAAGTTACGTTAGATATTGGTCTGTATCTAAGTCTTCTCCTGGTAAAAACATGTACATATCATGCCCTACCACGTCAACCCATTAATGTAAGCTCACTTGGTTAGCATGTTAATTTGGGCAGTCCAAAACTACTGAGAGAACTTCAAAATTGATTTGTATGTGGTGCAACAACCGGTTCTTACATCAGACACCCTTCATAACTGCATGAAACAGTGTAATTGCGTGAAGCTCCTACAGGAGTGAAATTGGTATCTAAATAAGATTGTAGCAAAATGAGCCGCTCTTGAAAGCCAAGGAATGAGAGCCAAGATTCCCACCTTTGTCATGAACACAGTGTGTGACTTTAAGCTTCTAAAAATTATTTACCATAATTGTATGTCAGAAGAATTTTCAGATCTTTGAGTAAAAGACGCTCTAAAAGTGCAGCTCTTGGAACCAATATACAAAAGAGCTGTTGCAATAAATATCTTACAAGACATAACCAAGTATTTCCAACTAATGGTGATGTATTGATAGATTTGGAAATATTTATGGTAATCAGAAAAAGAATTCTTCTAATCCTAATGTGAAGACAGTATTTCCAGTTTAACTACCACAGACCACATTCATATAGGCCCTTAAATGACAATAAGCAATCTAAAAGCTTATTACCCTACAGCAGTGATGTCTTTAATTTTAATAAAAATACAATTGTGACATGCCTGACCTTATAAATAACATTGATGTAATAATTTTAAATATTATTTGAATGTCATAGTGGTAATAGCAGCCTAACTGGACTCATAGTTAATACAAACTATGAAATTCTGCTATTTTACACAGTGCCTGGAAGAACACTAGCAGAAAAGAAAGTGTCCTCTTTGACCCTACCTCTGCACCAGCCTATGACAAATTAAGATGTAAAATGTTTAAATAATGTATAGGGTACACACAGTCCTTCTCCAAAAATAACAGGAGAAAAATTAACTTTTCTGTATGGTGAATCCAGAACTGTACGTTATGTTATATTAAGGAATTGACATGTGCTCCCATTGACTTTAGTAATACAGAAACCATACTTCAGCCAAGTAATTTATAACTCTTTTTATTAATAACAACAACTGACAGTATGTCAGCTCCACTGCAATAAGAATCACTGGTTGCTCACAGAAACGTGGTGCTTATAAAACCTCTGACAGAAATCCACTTACTCTGCTCACTACTACCTTGTGCTTGCTCCTTTCTCTCATTAACCATACTCCCTTCTCTGCTTCAAACATGATTTCTTCTTTCAGGGGCTTGTCTTATTTGAATACAGGAATGATATAAAGAAAGAGAAAAAGACTGAAATATCCGCTCCGTCAAAATCTCTGTATGCAAATCTCGTATGTTGCAGGTTTTAGTAAGATCAAAAAAAGAGGTTTCCTTAGTTTGCATTAGTTTTCATTAATGAGATCCTAGAACATCCCTATTTGCAATAACCATACATTCTGGAAACAAAAAAAGCCACAAGCTGTCTGGTAGTGTTTGTGGAACTCCATACTGGCTTTTATATTCACTGCAAAATCCAGATAACAACAGAATGAAAAAAGAAGCAAATAAATAACATTTATGAGAAATAAAAAGGTAAAGACACTCTACATTTTCAAACTTAGAAGAATGAAAGAGATACAGCCTGTCTGATATATTGCATTTTAAAGGCTATGGGAGAAGAGCAGCAATGAAAGGTAATAAATTAGGGAAGATGTATCTTCATTAGTGTACAATACATACTTGTTGTTTGACAAAGAGTTTGACAATGCAACAGATTGTAAGGTTGTATGGTAAATGTTTCAATGAATTCAGGGTACTGCACTTAGGAATCATAAAAAGGATTGCTATCTGACACACTTAGTCCCACCCTTAAGGACATACTTTACTATGCTGCATTTGCAGGTATGGTTTGCAGCACAGGTTTACAGTCTCTTCCTCTTTCTTTTTGTTAATTTGGATAGTATTATCTAATAATAAAACCAACTGCACATGTATTGACTATATGAGTACAAATGAGACACTCAGATGTCTCCAAACATCCTCAATGTTCCTGATCCAGGATCTCGGTATATGGACTTCCTACATGGCACCAGGTAAGGTTGATTTGGGTTTATTAGTTCAGGCTCTGAGCTGCGAAAATCCAGTTATATTATTTCCATACCATACAGCATTTTAGTCGTGCTTTATGAATAAGCACGTAATAATTCCTCTGTACCTTCAATAATTCAGAGCTCTAAAGAACCAATATAGGTAGGGTCCAGAAGAGGATAAGTAAGGACACTATGGCTTTGTCTTTGCTGCTAAGACGACACACATTTTTTTTCCCCCCAGTGATGTAACTAATACCTAACAGCATGTCACTGTCAAATCCTAGTGAAGACATCAGTATTTTTTGCCTCTGTACAGAGCCAAAGTCAGCATTGCCCTTGCTTAAGTTACCTCATGTTTAAACTAGTTTCTCCTTAATATTTACTTGTATATTTTGTATTTAAAGAACAGCTTTCTGAAAACACTCACAACAAAGCTCACCTATCTAAACCAAGAAGATGAGAAACTTATTTTACTCAAATCATCTTTAATATGGAGATATTTGAACACTGTTGATTTTCTCAAGTAAATTGCTTGAGAAGAATTACATAAAATAATGCCAAAGGTTCTTTAAGTACTCAGGCTTAAAATTTGACTTTTCAATTAGCATGACAATAGTGTCAGTATTAATAATCACTAACCAGAATTAAAGAGAACATCCTGAGGCTCCGGGAAAACAAAATGTCTTGATGCATAACATTTTCAAGCACAGCACATACATGTATAAAAATATAAAAAATAAACAAAAAAGACAAAAAAATGCCTGAAATATACAGGCTTTTCCAAACACTTTTGTCTACCCTTTTACATTGATTATCCACTTTTCTTCTTCTTTCTAAACCATTATCTATCTTTCTTCCATGACCTATTCCTCCTCTTTCCTCACTGATTTGGTGGCCTAACTTCCTTCTTTTTCATTTCGTCACCATCCCTTGGTGTCTGGGGTTTTTTCACTTTAAGATTGTCCAAACGTGAGATCTTCTCCACCTTTCTCCAAATATTTAATTAGCTCTTCATTAGTAACTGTTTTAATTACTATCTTCTGCGTAAACTGATTTCCTGTCTCCAACATTTGCCAAAATGTTATAAACACCTCTTTCTTCTTTTCTTTCCCCCCAAAAACCTCTGGTCTCTGCTTTCTTTTATTGCTTCTGTTTATCTTATACTGTACACTCAACACGTTAATTCAATTGTTCTTCAGATTGCCAATATCTCAACCCAGCATACAATATAGTATGTCTGGGAAAAAAATGAGTCCTTCCCGGTGTATTTGTTTAATTATTTTTATCTTATCTTCCCAAGAAAACAAGACAAGTGCATTTATCAGATCTATCCTCTATATAATTTTGAAATTATTCACCAATATCAAACAAATTAGAAGTTGGAAAAGAAGATATCTCAAAGACAAAAAGGTCCTATGAGTATTGTAGAAATCAGTGGCTACAAGCAGTAGGAGATACAAATTAGTCTTTGCAAGTGGATCTTAAAACAATCAACTTGCCATTCCACCTAAGTATATTGGCCAGCCAACTGTATGCATCCTCCATCCTGGTCATAGTACATGCTGTCATTTTGCCAGTGAGAGTGCTGGGAAGATGGGTGTGGAGTGATTGCTGGAGGTGACTTAGACATCAGACGTAGATTTATGATTACAAGAAAGGCACAGCATTGAAGAAGCTTTCTGGATGGAATGCAGCTGGATGCAAGGAATCTATCCCACAGGAAGTTCCTAAGCCTGTAATCTTGGATGTCGCAACCCAGGGGAGCCTGGTGTGCCGATTCTGAGAGGAGCTGCCCAGGGGGTGGAGTGGTGTGGAGACATCACGGCCAAGCCCTGTGATAAGGGAACTCAGAGGGACATCATGGTCCTGATAAGCTGCATAAGTGATACCCTGAGTCAGCAAACTATAATGATGTTGATGAAAATGCTGTCCTTTAGTAAAATTTACTCATTATAATATCATTATAATACTAGAACACACTCCCATCCCAAAACTTACCTGCCTCCAAGGTAAGACCCCCCCTCACTGAGCCTGCGCTCTGAATTTTTCTGAGCCTGTACCTTTAAAATGAAGCGAGAAAGTTTTACACCAATCGTAACAAAAGTATGTATGACTAGAGTCCCTCAAGCTCCACCTGATGTGTAAAAATACTATAAATTGGCCTAAGAGAGAGGAGGTGTTGGGGAAGATACCATCGTGTACTACTCTGACTTCTGGGATCAGTCGACAGGCTGAGCCTCTCTTCCCCCTGCATCGGGACGCCTTTGGGTAAGAATCTAACACTTGGTTATACCAAGTGCCTCCCCGGGAAACTTAGAAACCTCTATAGAGTCACTTTTATGTCTTTTGATGCATCTGTGTTATTCTAAACTTTGGCATTTGTATGTGCCTTGCAGTCAGTGAATTTATCACCGGTAATCCAAAGAACCTGTGTGTCTGTTGCTTTAATAAATTGCTTTGATTTATTGGTCTAGCGTGATAGTGGTCATTGAACGCAACCAGGCACTTTAAGTGTGGCCGTGATAGTTCATGCAGCACGACTAGACGAAAGGTGCCTACGTTATTTGTGAATCCGTAATCGTGATTGTTCAGTGTACTGAACGCAGCCGGACTTATAACAATAAATTGGGTACCTTCCAAAGCCTCTCTTGACGCAACAATGGGAAAACAGGGTACTTCAATGGCTAGAAAGGGAAAGATAAGGCTTTTTTGGCACAAGTCACCTCTAGTCTAGTGTTTCATTTAGAGGCCTGTTTATACATGTGTGTATGTGTATCTGTCTATCCATCTGTCTAACAGTTAAAAAATTATTCCAGGCAAAAAGATGATCTGATCAAAACAAACAAAATGAATTTTAAGAAGGTAACATACAAAAGACTGTGTGCAAAACTTATAAAGAATCCCTGCGTTAAGCTAAACAGTTCCCAGCTGATAACTTCATTGATTTTAGGAGATGAAAGGCTTTTAATAAGGTGGAAAGAGAAGAGAGAGAGAAAAAAAAAAACCCACAACATTTCACAGAAAAGCAATAGGGAAAGAGTAATAAATAGGTATTTTTCCCACAGCCATGACTGAATTAACTTGAACTGAGTCCAGGTACCTGAACTCATAGAGTGATAAACAAATTTCTGAGAACTCCTTCTCCAATTAATTGCCTTGTTGTTTTAGGGGCAATGCTTGTTTTTGCTGTTCTGGAACTATTACAAAATTAGGTATTTTTTAACTGACTCTCTATAATTATAGTACTAATGTTCCTCTTACTTTGGGCTAAACTTCTTGGATGGATTTGCATAGAGAACTCCGCTGTAAAGTATCATGTAACAGTACAAAGATACTTCTCTCTGGGGGATGTGTGTCCTGTTTCGATAAATAACTTACATGTAAACACTCAAACTGTATTATAACAGCCTACTTGGAATTATTAAGGGTTGGAGTGGGTCAAGACGTTTACTTCTGCCTCCAAAAGCCTAACTCCATTTCTCTCCATTCCAAAATTCAAAACGGAGCTACGAGAAGCTTTGGCTGCCTTGTTTCCACTGATAATCATAGACATAGCAGTACAAATTCAAATCCCTTCACAAGTCTACCTTTAAGTTTTCTTTCTTATGAAAAGACTGGAAGTGTAGCAGCACAGCCTGAAGGGTAATATATTATAACAGAAGAAATTACTAAGTCACTCTCCATGCAACAATTCTGTATTTTGTCTAGCGGCAGCAACGCACCTTGTGAAAAACTGTGGAAGGCCGTGTTCCTATCCGTGTCTAGAAGAACTGTTTCATAGCCAAATACCTGCTCTTGAATATCCTTTTTCCTCTGAAATTTCCACCAAAACATTCCCTCGCTTAGATAATTTTTACTACAATTATTCAACTACTAACAGCAGCTGATACCATCTCTCACAGCTATACATTACCTGAAATTATTTATATTTATGCAGTGTCAGGTACATTAGTCCTGAGTTTACCCTGAGTGTCAAGATTGAGAAATAAATTAATTTTGTTACAAAGATTGTTTTTCAAGTAATGTGTATACTTGATAGATAGCTGGATCACTGAAACATTTAAGTCCCTTTTGGAACACAGAACAGCTGGAACGAAAAGACACTGCCAGTCTTGTAGTATCTTTGTTCAAATCCAGCTATGCAACTTGGTGACACTGCATAGCTAAAATGCTTTTCCTGAAAGCTGACATTTTGCTTGTGCCAGCTAAGAAGTAATGGAAATTCTTGCTGAAAGGATATACTGAAAGGTCATACTTCAGTGTGAGAGAGTCATATGGAAAGACCTGGTATGGAAGAGGTATTGTAAAGCTGAAACTTAACCAAGGGACATATAAAATAGCTTTAAGGAAGGAATATGAAATTTGATGGGCACAAGACATACTCAAATATCGGCTTTACAGAATTGTTAAGTATATGTAGGATATAAACCATTTACGGTCTACTTTTGTCCAGCTTACTGAGATCACATGCATTCATAATCAAGCCTTTTCTTTAGTTACCATTTCCCAAGCTGTGTACCAAAAAATTTCAATAGTGGTATTTTCAGTTTTGTATAACATAAGCATGTTATGGAAGAGACAGTCCCCTTGTGACCTATGAAGCACACCTGCTCAGCAATTTCTTTTCAGACTCAGACTTGGCAGTTGTCTTCTTTCTAATCCATTCAATATGTGTCATAATTTTGTATCATTTGTATCATTTGAGTCAAGCCAATACACACTTAACAGAATATGTGCATTATAGCATTACAGCTGGAGTCATTATCAATGGAAACTTTATCTAAAAATTTTCTAAAAGTTGAAAAGCTGTGAGACATGGGGTTTAAGACTCATGATTTAAGACTTGTAAATATTCAAGTATTAAATAGAATATGACAATTCAGAAGCATAAAGAAAAAAAAAAGATTAACACAAATAAAAAAACTACTACTGGAGATGACACAGCAAGTAAAACTCTGAAAGGCCTACATTCATCAAATTTGCATGCCTCCCCTACTTCAAAACAACCACGTCCTCCAGAACTGCTTCATCAACATCAGAATCATTGCCAACGATAACCAAACATGGGATGGAAAAAGATTTTTGAGCTTTCTGACACTGTGAAAAAACATCCTAATTCTGTATAAACCAGATTTCCCTCAATTGTTGCCAGCTTAGCTGGTCAGACACCAGCTCTCTGCAATGAAGAGAAAATTAATGTTATCTCACATTTCACATATGACTGTAGGCTAGCGCAGATACAGTTGTTCCAAAATTTTCTTAAGAGTCCTTTTTCCTCAGATTATTTATTCTCATCTTCGTAGATATTTCTTTTCTAACAGGGCTGATATTGAAGGATGAGGTTAATAGTCTCAATGAGTACTTATAATGATTTTGCCCCTCCAGTGAACTTTCAGTTCTTGATATTAAAAAATGTATTTACATGATTTTTTCTTGTGCCTTGTGTCCCTTGTATTCCTTGAATTCAAATTAAATTATGTAGAATCCAAACCAGGAAAAAGTAACATATTGCATTGTATGAATAAATATGAGGCCTTTTCATTTTCTTACAGTATTTTTTTCTTTCTCATGGTATGGACTCCCATCAGATAACGGTCACGATATATCTAGTCTTGCACGTAGAAGACAGTCCTATTTTCATGATTTCTGATCTGTCTGTGTTTCTGTTTACACAGATGAAGTTAACAGTCATTAAAGAAGCTAATCAAAAGAGATCTTCAGATAAATTTTAAAAAAGCGCTAAATCTAGCTGTTAATATTTGATGATTTATTAAAAATAAATAAGCATATTTGTAAGCTACGTATTGGACTTAAATTGTTCTTAATATTGACTTTCCAGTCTATCTTAAAATATTTGGACATTATAAAAACTTTAATTCCAAGATCAATAGCTTCAGTTTAGGCAGAAATGTCACTATGTCTTAAGGGAATTTGAGTTTATTTCAGCAAACATGAAAGTAAACACTGAAGTAGAAAATCTACTTTATTTCTCATAAATATTTTACTTTGTTTCATCAGCTGTGCTAAAGAGACTAATTGTTAGCACTGCTAATTCTTCTACTACACTTCTTACGGTGTAGGTATTACACTGTAATTATTAATGGTCAGCCAAAATCACCTTATACTAGAATGTTCCATCTATCTTCATAATTGTTTATATAACTCTAATCAGGATGGAAAACTTTATGAAGACTGTTGTGTATATTTTATTTTTGTCACCAAAATATCAGTGAGACAGTAATAGCAATAAGAAAACTAACCAATAAAAGTCTTGATGTGAGGTACCTTGGCACTAAACTGTCAATTTTTGTCTTTTAAAGTGAATGTGATCAAGAACAAGTGACTGCTGGATGTGTGGTTTAAGTATAATTCATCTGAAATATTCTAGAGACTATAGCTGGGATTAGGTTCCAGAATTTGCATCAGGATGCTAAATTCCCCTCATTTTTGGGGCAAGGGAAAAAAGAGATTTTTATGTTTGAGATTTAAGGCTCAGTGACAAATGACTGATTTTATCATGCTCCTCCCCTACAATAATATAGTTGAAAAATATGTAAAAAATTCTAAATTTACACTTTTGTACTTTAAACATATACAACTAAGTTTGAAAACTTGCAGTCATCTACTCAAAGTTTTCCATATTGTTAAGACAAAAATAAATTATGGTAAAAATAAACAGAAAAATATATATTCAATTACCTAAATGTGACCTGAAATGTCACACTAATTGTTTGACAAACTTCTCTTCTGTGATCATTGTCAAGAGTATGAATTCTGCTTTATGCAGACCAAACAGAAGAAGAAAAGTAAGTCTGAGAAAGGTTTATAGGATTTTCACTATTCATGTGAAACACATATATAATGTTAGTTTATGAATCCACACTTTTGTTTTTGAACTTAATGACATTTCACCATTGACTTTCTGAAAGAGTAGCACTTAATGCCATTAAAATGCTACTTTTGTCCTAGCAGGATGTCAAGTTTCACAGTCTGTTGTGTGCTTTTGTCTCAAGAAAAAAGAAAAAAACAGAGAAGGCTTCAGGGAAACTTATTTTCAAATAAATACTGCTGTTCTGAGTACTTCCCACTTAAAGCATAATATTAAAATATCACACCTTTACCTATTACCTTCAAGCTCTTTTTACATGTTCTTAAAAGGAGAAAAGTTTATGACACCATCAGGTGAGGAAAAACTTCGGTATTTTAGGCAAAACCCACGAACATTTCTTAGAACTATCTTTAATGAAAAGTACATTTAAACAGTCAACAAAAATTATTGCACTGTCTGTTCATTCAGCATGTAGTAGTACTGTAGCATATGCAGAAATACCACCATTAATTTGCCCATCTGTCCAGGAGATGTAATATGCCATCTCTCTCCCCCTTTCTTTCTCTAACTGCCTACCTACAATATAGCACATGACTGGAAAAAAAAAAAGGTAGCTTATCAAAGGGGTTTTTTTATATATTTCAGTCTAGAACTACCATTTGTAGCCGGCATACAGCATTATTTCTCTCTTGCCCTTCCCAAAGCCTGCAGAGAAATGTACTCCAAAGTGCATGCTGCCTGCAGTTGCATCTGCTTCCCTTTTGGAGCCTTTGCTACGATGTCAAATCCATTATAAGAAGTTCAGAACAGCGGTTTTTGCTAACAGGGCTGTCAAGGAGACAATAAGCGAGTAATGAGACCTCAAAAGCCATGTTAGAGAGATTTCAGCTGAATGGAATTTTATGAGGAAACTGTGTGTCTGGAGGCAGGGTTTTGAGAAGGTGATTTCTATTGAATTCCTTATCCTATACCTTATAGGCCTAAGAATTTGACATTCAGATCCAAGCACTCAGATTACTTTCTAGAGTAGGGAAAGCATTCAAGTATTTAACACAATCTCCACATCCAGATCACGATTTGACAGTTTAGAAAGAGAACGAAAGAAAGAGGTGAAGTCCATTTTTTTTTTTACATAACATTTTACCCATACTCATTCTTCTGTTCTCAGAGTATCACAGAAGTTAATGAGGCGTGAAACATTATCAGTCTTGGGTTATATTTTCAAGGCAGGCATGAATAATTTTTCCCACAAACTACTGTTTCAGGAAGAGGTTGAGATTTTTATCTACCAGCATTCAGTGTTTCCTGTTAGTTATACCATATAGCTCCCAAAATAAACTCTTGTGAGTACTATTAGTCCTTTTAGCTAATGGCAATTTGTATTTTCCAGACGTTTCAAGAACTTTATTTTAGTAGGTTCATAATTTGACTTCTCAGATACATGTAAGACAATGCATTATTGTCTTATACTATTTTTATCCTCAGGAAGGAAACTGAACTGAATACTGCACCATAATAAGCACAAAATTATTTAACTGATGTGTGACAAATTCTACACAATTAAAAAAGAATATGTAGGGCAATAGGAACCGAACAAAAGGGGAGCTAGGAAAACATACTAAAACAAATAGTTTTTATGGTTCTTCATTACTGAAAATCTTGCTTTGCTACACAGCATCATCACTAAGATGAAGTAGATTAGCACTCACAACTCTAATGCAGATAATTTTGTCAAGGTCATTAGGTGTTCAATAGTGTTTAGTAAAGCTGTAAAAGAATTGCACCTGGATGACTCTGTAATGGTTTGTGTATCAGGAAATGGGAAATGTCGTGCAGATTGGTTACAGATTATTTTAGGGGATTAGTTACAGTGCTTGCAGATGCATTTGCTAGGGGTAAAACTAGCAGACAACAGGTTCAGAATCATCTGTTATAAATTCTAATTTTGTACCAGGCACAGGCCTATCAATTTGTGTCTAATTATATTCTTCCATGTGAGATATAAAATACCTCAGGGTTTCTATAATAAAGGCTCATTAATGTGGACGAGAAATAATTCTGAAACTCTTTCTGCCAGGGCTAATGTTAATACAGATTTTAATTGCTCTTGCAGGATATTAAAACACAGATTTTTTTTTTTTTTTTTAAAATCAGTTTTAATCTAATCATTAAATGGAGCCATTTTTGTAACCCTATATTTTCAAGTATTGCATCTTACACTGCTAGGTAATTGCGTCATTACCAGTCATGTTGAACCAGAGAATAAAAGATCAATGCATAAAGTATAAAAGGCAATATTATCAAAGATATATGAGAGTCAACGCCCTTCAATTCCTTGTAATTCCTTTAAAGTATCCTCTTCCTGCTTAGATAAGTACATATTCTAAAATGTACTTATAAAAATAAAACAGTAAGTATTGTGGATGAAAAAGAATTAGTATTACGTTATAATTTAAAGGAAGTCAAGATTTTTCTCCAAGGTAAAAGCCAAAAGCAAAATCCTTCCAACAAAGACTTTCAATTTAAGAACTAAAATTGCTAACCTTTGATCTCGAGGATATAATTCTGAAGCTAGTCTGGTCAGGTCACTAGAGGGGGAAAAACAAGAGCAGAATAACATTCTAAACTGATATTACTTGACTTCGAGGGCAGATAACTTCTCTGTTCCTCAGTTTCCCATGTTTTATGGATGAAGAAAAATATTATTTTTACCCACAGTTAAAAGCAAATTCTCTGTTGTCAAATTCTGAAAATGCCACTGTATTTCAATATCTTTTTGGAAATAGCATTCAAGTAAATATTCTGTAGTGAAAAAAAATAATATTCATGGACTTTGTGGTGATGGAAGAGACACTTTTATGCACGCCTTGTCAAACTGCAAAGTACGACTAGCCTCAGGGCTGCTATCATTTGAATAGATGACAGATGTATTTGCCACAGGATGCATACTATACAGCCACCTAGATAAATAAAATATATGATGGGCAAAAGGGCCTTCATGTTTTAAGTTTTGTCAGGAGAAGGGGGAAAAGACAAAAAATGAAAGGTTCTCACTTGGCATTCTGAAACACTAGCAGATTGAAAAATAAAGCTGATTTGAAGAAGCAGTTCTTGTGGTAGAACTGACAGTTCCTTTATAAAAGGGAGGTGAGCTAACAATAAACTGATAAATAGATTCATAAAACCAGTATGTGTGTTTGGTAAAGTGAGAAAGGGACTTACAAATGTGCTAAAGTTTTGATACCATGGATAAGAAGTAGCAGCAGAAAAATACAAGAGTTTTCTGTACATTCATGTGCTTAGCAACATGTGGAATATATGAAGGTTATCTTAAGAGCCAGTTCAACTTAAAAACTTATTATCAAAATATCTTACTTAGAATTTCTTCCTCCCTTGACAGTTGCATGAAAATATCCCGAGAATGATATTTATAAAAAATTACTAGGGAACAACTCTATTAGGAGTCTTTTTGGGAATTTACTGCATCTTCTTGCAGATTGTAATAGAAGAGCAGAAATCCAAGAACAGATCTGACTAATGTCTATTCAACATTGAATAGATCCGGTAGGATAAACAAAAAAAAAGTTGTAAAAGAAAGAAATTGTCCAGCTATTTCACAAACCAGAATGAAACAATGAATAGCCTTTCTATCCAGGGGATATATGCTTTAACAGTTGACACTTGGTAGAAGACTCTTCCAGTGATGCCATAAACTGATCCCACTTAAGACCTGTAAAACTTACATTTGGCCTAGTCAGTGAACTAGAGAGATAATACTGTTGTGTTTTTCCCCTTCAAGAAATGGTTTCAGAGTACTTCTAGAAAACTAGTTGCTACTCACAAATTTCCGTGCCTTAATTACCAGTTAATTCATTTAATCATTAACATGCCGTTTAGTTGTATGCACCATTAGCTTTTCAGGTTTCAGTTTAGAAACAAATTGTGACTGAAGATTAGATGACCTAAATATCCTCCACATAACTGGAAATTACCAGTACTGGGCAGTAACAGGCCAAAAGTAAGAACTGAAAAGACTGTTTCTGCAATGAAATGCTCCCAGAAATGTCTTAGTACAGACTGGCCACTGCAAGACTGTGTTAGCAACCTGATAGACAGGCAGATTTCTTTCTCTCCGTAGACACCAAAGGCCTTCCCTAAGCACCTAGCTGCTTTCCCATTTAAGTTTCATCGTATTTATAACTTTTAACCTTGGATTTATATTGAATAATCTTTGGCGACCTCGAGAGAGAGAAAGGTTTATATCAACATTCACATGAAAGCAGGAAAGCAATGCATTCTTTAAGATTTTTTGGATAATTTACAAGCTTGATCTTTATTATAAGAACTAAATATTGGGGATGCAGTCTTTCCTTCTTTTCTCCCTTCCTTCTAAATGTTGTTACTAAAAAAAAAAAAAAAAAAAGGTGTAGACTTCAGCATATCTACTTTTATGAGTTGCCTTGCTTCTTCAATTTAAATACTTGATAAAATTCATGTTAAAATTATTTACAGACATTAAAAACTCACCTCACTATAATTCCATCCCTTCTATAAATGTGTAGCTGGAAGAACACATACAGCCTCCATTCAACATTTCACACGCTCCCACTCTGCTTCCCGTCTCTTTCTCTTCCCCAGGTCTGTGCTCCCACACCTGCCTTGCCCTCAGGTGCTGCATCCACCACTGTGCTTTACTACCTGTGTGAGTTTTGCTTTCTTCTCTCTAGTGTTTTCCAAAGCAGCTTTTCTGAGAGTACAGCGGATCTTCCTTCCCAATTTCTTTAGCCATCATCACATGACCAGGTCTGACTGATCTGTTGGAATTCGTACAGAATTCATGGGGCAAAAGTGATAACCAGGTTAGCTAAGGATGACACTTTCCAGAAGCTAACAGTTTGGCCTAAAATAGTTAACTTCCTTTGGGTTAGGGGAAAAAGCCCTCCAAAACCAAAAAAAGATAATACCTTTACCGTGCAATTGCTTTTGTCAGATTTCCGGTTCCTTCCCAAGATTGACCCTAATCTCTTCCTTAGAAATAATTAAATGTTTTATCAGATACTTCCCCCAAAAGTAGAAGCAGCTTGCACAGAAATTTTTTACTTGAACTGTTAATATATGACAGAGTTATAAACATCTGATACAAACATAGAGCAGAAAACACTAGGCAACTTATCTCTAGGCAGCGCTGCAAACTTCAAGCACAGAACAATGTAAAATTGTGGAGGAAACAGAAGTATGGAGCTTTGTAAAAGTATTGAAATTAAAAGAGTGCTGGCTGTGAGGGAGGATTGTAACTTTACTATGGACATTTTATGTAACTGTATTAGTAAGATGTAAAAATGAGAACAGCAACTGCTGCATAATTTAAAGTATTGGTTGTGAAACTTCCCCCTTTAATAGCAAAAGGTATAGCAAACCCTCTCACTTCTTAATATGAATGAGAAAAGATGGCTTAATGAAGCTAAAACACTTAAGATGATATTTGTATTTGTGTCTCTACCATTTTATGCTTCTACAAATATATTAAACGTTATTTCTAATAGTTTGCAAAACAAAGAAAAACAGAATAAGATAAATGAAATGGCAAGTATTAAATGCTGGTCATTTCTACAGAATGATAATAACCTCTGCATTTTCCTTAAAAGTCTTGGGTTTATATTTTTGTTTGGTATTTTTATTTTCAAATGGCTTGGCATCTTTTTTTCTGCCATCCTAAATATTTACAAGATTCTGAAAAGCAAATTAATAATGATTTTTCAGACCAACTAACAACATAAATGTATTAAAACTCATTCTATAGGCTTTAGTCAGTTCCAAATACACTGTTTTTTTGTGCAATGTGGAGAACAGGTATATGCACTGAATCAATAACAAACATCCTTTAAGAAGCAATAAAATTGTTAAAGAAGGAATCATTTCTAATAAATATCTCAGCCCTATAAAGAGACATGACACTATGATATTTATATTTGACTCGAGGCTCACAGACTACATAAAGACTCTGCGTGGGTGTAATACCTGCATCCAGGCATCACTTCAGAGAGCAGGTTTGATTTCTACACAGGGGAGCCCCACTACTAAAAGTACTGGATTAAATTTTTGCTATTACTCTTAACCTGCACATTTTCACGGTCTTCCTCTGCCCGAGAGCTCTGCTCTTACCATCAGACACTGACCATAACAAGGTGGCCTTTCCACCAGCAACTGAAGACTCAGAGCCTGAAAAACAAACAAACAAAAAGCATGTGTGTCTTAATCAGAAAAGCCTGTGCTAAAAATTCCTGTGCCTGAAATGTCAGGCCTGAACAAGAGACCAAGTTGCCGGTTCTTACTAAGTATCTCTCCAAAAGGTGTTTTTTAGAGATTTTTTGACAGCTTAATAACTTCCTGTCAGTGGACAATTCCTTTTTTTTTTTTTTTTCCCAGACTCAGTCTAAATTTAGATTTATTAAAAAAAAAAAAAAGAACTATCTTTGAATTACACAGCTGAGCCAACAGAGCTGCACGATCCCTTTTTGTTGTTCACTCCTTTGGGCTGGAAACTTTTCCTTTTGTATATCTGGTAGCGGTATGCTGACCTGTTGTGCTATGACTGATGACACCTTTTAGTTAATCACCCAGAAAAAAACCCGTACATTTCAGGGTGATAACCATTTTCCTTTGACATTTATAATTATCCCTACCTGTAAGAATACAGGCACGTTTCATTTCCAACCACTAATACAGCCAGTATGCTACATACAGGCTAATAAATTTGAACAGTATCCATTTTTGCCTTTTTTTTTTTTTTTTGAGAATGCTTATATTTATATTTATATTACATGTTCTTTCTTTTGATCTCTTTAGTCTTTGCAGGTGCACTATGAAATTAATAGAAAATCAGAAACTTGTGCTGTAGCAGAGATTTAAAAAGTACACCCATAAAACACTGACACCCATTTTTCCAATGTGAATTTTTACATGAATGAAAAATAGTTCAGTACTAATCCACTCATTTAAACTGTAACAGAAAAATACTACCGAATGTGTTATTTTTTACCATGCATTTGCCACATGTTCATATTAATTACAAAAAGGCTGAAACAAGTAGTTAGGGTTGGTTTTTTTTCTCTTAAAAAAACACAATGCATGAAGTAGCAGACACCAGTCACCAGTTAGAGAGATTTGTAAACCTTCAGGGTAAAATATTTAATAGGATAGATATGGTAATACAAAGTTTTACACTTAATTTTAATGAAATTAAACTGAATTATATGAACTGTAACAGATTTTGTACAACATGAAAGGTAAATAATGAAGCAAAGAGTCATTGCTTATTGCCTATCTTGATGTATTTATGTAATTGTCATCTGGTTTATTTTTCACATGGGAAAGATTTGAATTTTTAATAGATTTTAAGTTCTTAAACAGCTGTCCTACAATCCAGTGGTACTTAAAACAGTTTATACATTTTCATAACTGCTTTGTAAGAAGATATTAGGCTAGATGGGAAACACTGAACGCCACTCTGGAATACATTCTGTACTAAATGAATGCTGTTTTTATTTAGACACAATTTTCTTCTTAATTATTTTCATTTCGATTTAAGAAACAAGTGGTCAAATAGAAGTGATTTAGATTTATACACATGCTTAACTGTGTGCAAGCTTCTGCTTTTTTGTTTTTTGGGGACTGCTCGGTGCATAAAGACAAGAGGATGGCTCAGGCCCTAGGTTGTTTTGAAATTAAATAGCTATAGTTAGCTTGAAGATACTTCTCCAGTCTCTTGTGACCAGAAAATATATTGAATTATCACACAGATTTTTACTTGAAGTCAGAAAATGGAGAAAATCAGTGGACCGTGATTAAAAAAATAAGGATTGAAATTATGCCTATTCAAAAGTACTTCTGATCATGCTGGTCCTACTGGTAAGTATCTAAATAAGCCACATAACCAAAATAAATGTTTCAAAATCAAGATTACGTTTGCTCATACTTCATTCTGAAATAATTTACATTTTATTTCTCTTTTGGAAGACTTTTATCAAACAAACAGTACATCTGGTAGGTACATGTCATTTCTGCTTCTCCTAACATATTCAGAGTCACAAGGACATGCCTGTTAATAATATTAATTTTGTTTAGCCATTAGTTTAGAAACATGAAGGACATAAGTGAATCATTTATAGTTTCTTAATTCTCTGTGATGGATTCAGGTCATGTTTTCTGTTATATCAAAGCTGATTGCCAAATTGTCAGCTCTAATGCAAATCTCAGTTTTAATCTCCCCTGCAGCCCAATTACAAAATTACTTTTTGATCAGGTTCCTAGATTTTTTTCATTATAAACTGAAAAACTGATGTTTAAACTTGCTTTTTGTTATGTAAAAATAATAAAAACTACTTTATGGGGTACTAATAAAAATTGCAACAAATTCTTAGAAATGAAATAAAAATGTTCCCATGCCCAGAATCTGAAGAAGACTACAAAATTACACAGTGCATGTAAAGAAAGAAAGAAATAAAAACTTCAGTAATCTTCTAGGAACTGATCTTATTGAAGCAGCAAATACACAACTAACAAAGAATACTGTTACAACTTTGTTTGAGGATAGTGTCTGGACATAGCCTATAATTTTATCACAAAAATTAAGCATACCCATTCTGTGAACAGACCCAAGTAGGAATCAGGCTTTCTTCCTCTGGGTAAAACCCCTTTTGTTGCTACAGTTTGTTAAACTAAGCAAGTTTTTAAATCTAAGCTGAGAAAACATATATTTTCACATAATACGGATCATTAAAACCATACAAATCATAGCTGCATGATTGCCTACATTTATCTTGAGACTGCACGTGAGTTGTCCAGAATTTCAGTTGACTCTGCCAGCACCTTTTTTCCATTCTATGAACACACCAAAAGCAAAAAAAACAGGCTTCTGAATTCTAAAGCTGAGTTTAATTCAAATTCAGAATAGAACAGTGGACTTCATAATTACAGAAGCTCATTTCTACTGGTAATGGCAGCGTAAAAGGGTCTTGCAATCAAATCTCACTTTTGCCCACTTCATCCTTTTAGACTTGCTTTCCAGCTGATAAATTCTGATGATCATCTCTGTTGCTGCAAATCTCACAAGTGTTTCTCTGTGTTTCTTTCTGTTCCTCTCCCTGGGGGCCAACTGTGTGTCTAGGAGTGCAGAGAGCAACCTGGACCCATGCTGTCAGCTTGTTATCACCCATGCAGCCCAGAGCTCCTCATCCCATCTATGATCCCTTGTGCCTTGGATACAGCAGCAACTTGTGAACATCCAATCCATTGTACTACAGCAAAACAGAATATAAAATCCATTGTATGTAAACATCTTCTATTCAGGATAACCCTTAAGAGACAAGTTATCTTTGCCTCTCTTAACCACATACGCAACAACTTACAACAGCTGATTGTGGAGAACACAGTAGTTGGGGATCAGTAAAACAACAGCAACAGATGCACAGAGCCCAAACATTAAAAGAAGGGGGGTGGGAGGGGGAAGTAAAATCCAAGAGTTTAATGCATGCTTCAGGTGTGCATTATTTATTCATACTACTCCTCTGGCAAACCTCCCTGCCTGATGGGTGTGTGAAAGGGACAGAAAAAATGTAGAGACAAAACTCAACATTGATAATAAAGGAGGCATTCCTTTTGAAAAGCAAAATACTGCCATACAACCATGACAGAATCAGAAGACATAGGAATGCCAACTCGCCCAAGAAAAGCAGATAGCATTAAAATGGTTATTTTATTCATAATGGCATTTGGTTTTATCACTAACATTCCTCCATAATGTGCTTCTCCCAGCCCTAGCACAGCCTGTCTTCCACACACCTACCAACACCACATTTATTTATGTATGTCATTGTGAAAAATTGGTTGACAGTAGAACGGGGCAAATTTAACTGTGTGCTTTGCAGACCCTACACTTGCTCACAGATACCCACTGGATTTACAGAGTTTACCTAACACAGTCTATTCCGTTTCTATATAATCAATGGCCACATCAGGAATGTTAGAAATACAGAGTATTCACACTGCATTATGAAAAAATAAACAAAAAATGCAAACCAAATTGGCAGGCAATTTTAAAATTACATTACTATCAAATGCTCGGGGTTTCTTGGCTTTAGATCTATTTCAGAAATGAGTAATCTGATGAACAAAGAAATTGATATATGCTTCTCAAATCTTCAAAATAGTAGAAAGAAATTAATCACATTTTTGCCTCTCAGTTGTTGTAACAATGAGGAATGATATACTCCTTGAGAAATGCTGCTGAATCATCCAGTAAATTGTTTGCTCTACAGTAGGTCTCATCCACAGATATGCTGACCTTCAGGGTGTTCCTGACAGGCTCAGTTATCAAAATCTGTTTTTCTGGCACAAATTCTACTCTTCCAAAACTGTAACTTGTTCATTTATAAAAAAAGACTGCCAGTAATCGTGCCTGTTTATAACCTTTCTGTCAATTTTTTTTCTTCGTATCACTCACAAAACAGAAGAATGTTACACTGAATCATAATGATGCATTTAGTGAAGTAACCCATTCTCAATGTCATAAACACATTAATAACAATTTAAAATGAGGGCAAACTGTAACTCTGTTCAGCATACTGAAAGCTGATAATTCAGGAGAGTTAAGCTCTTCATCATTTACATAACTGACTAAAAAGGAAGTAAAAATAAAAATTAATATCGAGTGTTTACCATCTGAGACGCAATTTTTCTCTGAAGAGGTTTTCTAACTGTCTCTCGTTAGTACCAGCAATACAACTTTAGAAAGGATGGCAGTCACCCCTGGTCAGAACTGCACACAAATGGCCACAGAAATTCTGTACTATGTCACAGTTCTGCAGTTACACAGGAGAATGGCTCCTACTAAGGTGAGCATTCAAACACTCATTTAAGTTTTAAGCATATCAACAGCTCTACTAAATTCAGAAAAATCACTTACGCTCTTAGCTTTAGCTACATATTCCCTCTTTACCTCTACAGTCCCTGGATCCTTGTGGAGAAATGTTGATTGTAAACAGCATTAGGGTGCATTATTGCCTGCAGGCTGAGCAATCTCAAATTCATTTGGTCCCACTTATTAGGTGAGCCAATCATGGCTATTGCAGTATTATTCCTCTCAAGGGAACGCATAGACTTGAACATGTAATAATATCCTACAGCTTGAAAGAACTTAGACATTTTAATTTTACGTGAAGTAGTGTTCCTGACATATCTGTAATTACTATAAGCTGGTCTTTAGTTTTAATTTTGGCTAGTGTGGAACTCAACAGGCACTGTAAGACAAGACACGCAAAGCTTTCAGGAAAGACTCAACCTAACATATAACATTTTAATTCTCTACAACTCCCAGAGGAAGAGTTTCTCTTGCGCAGGTGGGAAAACCACAATCTATGGAGAAACGGTATCCTACATGCTAGCTCTAAACAAGCCAAAGAGAATGAATATCAAAGTACAATGGATCAAAGACACCAGCTAGAAGGTTTACTGCTTTTCTGCATCAGCACAAACAAGCAGCACCATGACACAAGGGCTAACTGAAATCCCTGTAAAAAAGCCAGGAAAATATTGAAACTACGTTGAAATTATGTGAAATCGTGATTCAGCAAATATAAGATTAACGGCTTAAAGTAACCTCAGAGTTTTTCACTACAGGAAATGTCTTATAACACTTTACCTTAACAACCTAGACAGATGTATTAATTGCATGGTTGCAATAGGAAGCGTATTTACCACATGTGAAAAGATGTGTTGTATGTACAAATTTAACAGACATGTTTTGCTAATCTATATACTTATAATGTAAACTACACAAAGTCCTTATCATTTATCATTTCTTATAATCAGTACCACATTATCATTTGCAGACAATTCTTTTTTTTTTTTACAACCACTTTTAATGGTACGACAAATTAACAAGTTTTTCAGAGCATTAACTCTGTAATTGTTTCCTTTTTTGTGTGTAGTAACAGATGGGCGTATATCTCTTGGGATAAGAGAATCAAGAATCCTTTATTTGCAACGCAATTTTCTCTCTCATTGTAATCAATACTTTTTATTATGTATGTATTAAAATCCAGTTAAATGAAAAACCAAATGCATCTCTATACAAACATACAAATTAAACTAAATATGTGAAATGGCCAGTTGAACTTGCATCTTTAATGCAAGACAGTGCAATCCTTATGCAAAGAATAAAACTGCTATTGAAAATAATAAATTTCATATTTCAATTCTCTACAACATTTTGCTGAAGGAGTTAGGGGAGAGACTACAATATTCCTAACTTAGTAGGGAAGCACAAATCATCAGTTTCCAAAATACATTCATATGATCATGCTTAAACAATTTTTCTACAATGGGAGTATTCTTGCTGACTGATTGATGAATACAACTTTTTGAACGTCACTGCTGACGCACATACATTTGAGCAGGAATGATTACTTCTTTGTCTTTTCTAGTCCAGAATTATATACCACGATAAGCTTCATGGGTTAAATTTTGAACAGTTTTTAACAAATCTGAGCAATCGTGACATTTTACTTTATCCAGAAAGAAAAAGAAACAAATCTTTTTTATGGTGGTAACAGTGATTATTCTGCAGTGTTATATAGGCAAGTAGCATAAATTGTTGGAGGAAACTAAAGACCATGGAAATGAGAAGTGAAGTACTTCCTTCCTTTTCTTTGTTAAAAACACTCTAAATCCACCTGTCATATTCTGATGTGTAGTGGGTTATTGTTCTCTTGGAGAACAAACTGCATTTTTTAGTGTGCTTTGACCATTTCACCTTTGAGTAAGTGACCTAACTATTCAGATCCGATTTTAAGCAAACATTCTTCTCAAAGTAAATAATATCCTCTCAGTTTAATAATTCCTGGTACATATTTAATAATACACCTTAGTTATTTTTATTTCTAAACAGAAAAAAACAATTGCTTTATTTCCAATGGAAATAGGTTAAAAAAAAAAAAAATCACACTTCTAAATCTGAGTAGATCATCTTTAATGATCTAATGTTCTTTTTCCTGAAGAAAATGTTACTTTCCAACCCTCATGTTTTAGGGAAAACAAAGACTTGCAGACTTACTATTAGATATTTCATTTATTATCTTTAATAAAGACCGTAAAAAGATCACTAAGTTACTCAGTAAAGAAAGATTGCAATGATATAAAGACTTAATTAAGTATATTACTATACTGACTTAACTCACTGTTACTGAACATTTCCATGAATACTTCTGCAAATGACTCTAACTTTAAAAATGAAATGTGGAAAATTACTTACAGATAGGTTCATTTTTGTCTTTACAGTCTCAGAGGGGTTGCCTATGAAAAATAACATATCTGTTTGAAAGACATTCAGCAATGACAATCGTAGGTAAAATCATTTTACCGAAGAAATTATTTCCTATTCAACACATGGTCCACTGCAATGATAGCCCATTCCTGTTACTGCTGTATTCAGGTAATTGTTAGCTCAAAATGCAAATAAACTTTTGCAATGGCAAAACAACACTCTCAATAGATTCAAGAACAATCATCTACAAGAGAAAGGGTTCTGATAAAATTATAGCTGCATACCTAATATTTTTAGAAGCCTATCTTAGCTGAGCACATACACACTTGCAGTATATATGCATTTCTAAGCGAATAACAAATAGCCCATACTCTTTATTTAAGAGGTCATATTGATTTTTGAAACAGTTGTAGTTAAGTAGCTACATTAAGAATGCATGCATCTTAATTACAACCAACTCGAATGTGCAATACTTTTTAATGATGGTAAATAAATCAATCGGCATAAATTAAAAATGGCAGAGGCTCAGAATGAGAGATGCTGTACCTGACACTTTCAGTCTGTAAGTGGATAATATATCCACTAATAAATAATAAATTGTTGGAATACAGTATTAACTGAAAGTTACATACTACACTACTACAATATCCCCATTAAAATATAACCATATTTATTGCTCGGATGATCTTGCCCCTCTTTTGTTAGAACGAGCTTTAATAAAATTTAACTTAATGTACTTTTCCTAATTCAATTCAAGTTACAATTGTTACTTGTCTCACTGCTACATGATCTGACTAGAACAGAAAGAATAGTGTTTTAAATATGGATTAGGAATGTATGAGTGAAATAGCATCTACGCTTGGCCCCTGGTGACAGTAAAAAAGAAAAGAATTATCTGAATCAATAGATACAACGTGATCATATTTTGATGCAAGAAGAATGTATGGTTGGAATAGCTCTGAAATTTAAAAAAAGCTGTTGTGTTTTAGCTTCTTTTTTTAATTGTGGACTATTCTTATAAAGAGAATATTGGACTAAAAGTACCTTTGTTTTGTTTGAAATGACAGATCTTATGTCTATAATCTAGATTTTGTAATAACAGCTTTGAAGAGAACTTCTGTGAAGAACATTTCCAGTTCTGTCCCATTTTAGTATTTCCTGCCAAGCTGTTATGTTCTGTAACTCACCTAATTTTGTTTTTATTCCAGCAGCAGTACTGGTTACATTAAAACAAGGTTTCAAAGATTTTACAAAACTTTCACGAAATGAATTCATATTTATTTAATTAACATTCATACCCAATCATTTTTCTTGATATAACAACTTCTTCAGTAGTTGTAGTGCCTTAATTCAAAAGGTTAGTGAGAGGAGCAGTTATTACATTTGACCTAACATTAGAAGCATTTCCAACTTCTCTGTTATACTGCTAGAATATAAACTACACCAGACAAAACATACTTGGAAAGACTCCCTTTTCCACAACTGCGTGTTTCTTATCCTAAATGGTATGGCAGTGGTGTACCGAATGTACAGACTGGGTGCCAGCTGTACTTTCACAGCAGTAAACAAGTTTCGTATAGTCCAAATTATTTCCATGGTCAGTTCCTATATCTTGTAGCATCAGAAGATATTAAACCAGATATTCTGAGCAAAATAAGGTACATGGGCAATCCAAAGAAATTGCACCTCTTTAATCAGCTAATTGCCTGCACAATTAATCCTGTTCCTCAAGACATTGGCGTTAGAGCCATAACACAGGAAGAAAGAATGTAGATCCCTAATACTGGCTGCCTTTGTCAGATTTTGCTCTAAGCCAGACAGAACGTAACAGTCTGGGGAAAAAAAAAAAAAAGAAAATCATTGAATAAACAGGTATCATGAGATAAAATTGTTTAAAAAAGAACACAAAAAACCCAAATAAAAAAAGTCCTTTTTGTGTAATAATACATGGCCTTTGTTTCATCTACCCGTACACCTCCACGCGTCCTGCCAGTACGCGGCGAGGGCTGGGTGCGCCCTACGGGAGGGGACCTCAGCTCCTGGGCGACAGGCAGGATCAGGCCTGGGCAAGGGAACCGGGGTCAGGGCCAGCCCTGGGATAGCCGGGCAGGGCCGTGGGGACAGGGATGGGCCCGGGACGTCAGCCTGTGGGTCACGCCTGTGTCAGCAGGGCCATGGCTGGACAGGGCCTGGTGGTGTCGGGCCTGGAGACCAATACCTTCTGGGGTCACAGGGGCAGGACTGAGGACCCCAGGGGGACTGACACGGGCTCCAGGACCATGGGGCTGGGGGGAGACCCCTGGGGAGGCTGTTCTGGGCCACTGAGTCCCATAAATGCCCCCAGGGCCCTGACATTTTCTGTATTAACAGTGTTTTGACAATTAATGTTATCATAACTTGACCATATAAATATCTTGTCAAATCAAGTAAATAATCTAATTTACTTAAGCATTCAGCTTGATTGTTATGCCATGATTTGAAGCCACAGGTCGAACAGGCTGTCTGTACAGATTCAGGGAGTGCAGACGTATGCCAGCAAGTTTGCACCGTCACTTTGCTCGCCATCCCTTTTGCTCATGGGTGTTGGTCTACAAATTGTCAACAGTGTGCTGCGTGTTTGTTCAGACCCGAGCTCCCCTTTGGAGCAAACCAGCTGGGGCCCAGGGGAACCAGCTAGCCACAGACCTAGACACTATGCTGACTGAGCAACAGGGAAACTTCAGTATTACATAGAGATAAGAAATATTTTTCAGAAAGCAAGTCCTTCTTTGCACTGAAAAATGAATATATGGTAGCAGAAATGTATGCTTTACTGTATATATATTGTGATTTCAACATCTGTAACATGCTCAGATGCTCTGTTGCATCACTGTCTATTTTTCATTAATAGCTTTAATATAGAAAAGATGTAAGGGTACAATTATACTTCCATCAACAGAGAATTCCTTAGTTGGATTGCAGAAATCAACTGCCAGCTGGCAAATTGAAAAATGCACTGCAAGTCAGACTCAATTATAAATAGCTATAATTTTGGATCCATCTAGACTTCTTTAAAACAGCAGAATTGAACCAACAAACAATGCCAAGGTATGCAAAGTAGAAAACTGCTACAAATCCACTTTCGTTTCTTGCTATGTTTTCAATACACTGAAATGAAACATTAAATTCACTCTAACATTACATTTTTTGAGATTTATATACAAAATTCTTTTGAAGCAGCTCCACTCTCAGAGCATTTAACAATAATTTTGATTCCAGAAAAGCTTTTAGAAAGTGATAATGCTGGGAGGATTTTAGCAGGATAGCAGGAAAAAATAAAAACAGAAGTAGTTAACATTAAGGAAGATAAAATGGAAAAGGTAAGGGAAACAAGCAATTATGCGTAAACGTTCAATATTTGGACTCAGTTGTTATACACATGACAACAGTATTAAGGGCTAATCAATACAAGAGTGATATTATGTAACAATATATTAATAGTTGGGTGATTCCTGCAATTATTTTCTACCAGAGACAAAAACCTCAATGCTTGTTTTGTAAGAACAAGTTATTATCCTTAATTTCAGAAGAAACACAAAACAATTTTTATGTGTAAGAAATGTAATGTACAAAATTTCTTTATGCCAATATCATTGTAAAATGGGTTCACTGGCCATGTAAAGTGAAAAGGTTAATGCATTTTCAAACCTTAGAATATATGAAGATACTATTTCTCAACTTTTTTTAATTGAAGGACAATTTAAATGTTTTACAAAAAAAAACCCAAACCAACCAACCCACCCCCAAAAAACCCTACATAGTATTAACTATAAAAGGAAAACATTGCAAATAAAAGCTATCGGTAACAAATTAATAGGTAAATTGCACCTTATTTTCATCACCTTTGTTTATTTTTTCTTTGTGTGCATGAGAATGTGATTATGCAGTTTACCAGCACAATGACAATTTATTTCTCTTCCGTTTCCTGATGTCTTATAATCATGAAGTGGATGAAAAAATAAGCCTCAATTTTTACAAGAAGAGGAAGTTAAAACTCTAAAGTAAAACTCAGAAAAATAAATATTGTGATAAGAGACAAAAATTCAAATAATTGAGCTTGCTAAAATATAAGTGTTAAGTTGTAGACCAACTAGGCTCTAGTTGGCGTGAGCAAAAGTTAGTATAAGTAACCCCAGATTGAACCTAAAGCAAAACAAAGAATGAGGCGAAGAGCTTTCACTGAATAATATAAATCAACTTAAACAAAACGTAAGTCGAAAAGGAATGCAAGAGATGGGGGAAGATCAACTAATGAAACAAGCTAGCCTCAAAGAAAAAAAAAAACAGAAAAATAAATTGAACAGGATTAGAACAGAGACTCTTGGAACAAGTAATGCCTCACTCTCTCTTTCCAGTATACAGTCTCCAGGTTCCAAAAACTCCCAGGTTGTCTGGCCAAGGGACTGTTGAGATTTTTTTAAGATGGGACAGCATATTACTACTTCATTTTGAGCAACTTTCTATGTCTTCAAAGAAGCATCTTTTACTGAGATTTACACTTTTCATGCCAATAAAAATCCCCCAAATTCTTAATCACAGAGCACCTTACAATCATGACGTACTAGCACGAAGATGTTACGATAATAGAAGATATTTTAACCTATAAGAACAGTGTATCCACACACTATCTTGCTGCATGGCGCTGTGCAGCATTGCCCCTGAGAGTTATAAAGGTCGTCTTTACAGGAGGACTGACAGGTATCAAGAGTTCATTGACCACAATTGTGTATTACTATGTAATTCATACGGTATTAGAAGCCCTACTGCTGAAAATTGTTCCTTCGTCACAAAATATTGTACTTTATTAGTAGGAGATTGTAACCAAAATGAGCAGGATTTGCTTTCTGTCTTTTATCATTATTTTTAATCTAAGATGAATTGGATGAGAAATAGAAGGCAATTCTGATTACAAGCCAAAAATATTAATTTCATAGATGAGAAGATACAATTTGTTCATCTGTTTCTTTCCAGAAACTTTATGCAGATTATGAAAAAGGTTTCATTTCATTCATAATCTGTGCAGTATTCATCATCCACCAACTTTTGTCCAGACTTCATTGTTTTGAAAGAAATAGCATTGCTTTATAGGAATAAGGCTCATCCTAATTTTAAAGATATTTTCCTGCATGTTCAAATGTGAACACCACTAAAAATTTAGTATTTTTAAAGGACATGGCAAGAAATTGAATTTGTCCAATAGATGTAGCAAGAATGGAAAAAGTAAAAGCTTGCCTACTGTCTTAAGATAACATAACAATTTCCATCTTTAAGTTATACTTACAGAATTAAACCCAGGCAAGCAAGTTATTTAAGGTTTCCATCTCCTGGTTCTTCCATTTTTCCCAAGAGTAAACCTGCCAGAGATAAATGTGATAGTGTACCATGACTTATCAAATGGTAAAGCATTCAGCAATAATAACCCCCAAAAAGTGATAGTATAGTAGCCAGAGTACTGTGTATTGAAATTTTGATTCCGAGATGCATCCTGTTTCTTTACCTTTATACAACATTCCATACATTCTATCAAAAAATTTGCAAAAGCCTGGAAAACAAATCTTTTTTATATACATATATGTGTGTATATATATTGGCTATTAAAAATTTTGCGAAGTGAAAATTATTTGAAAATGTCTAGACTAAACTTCCAGCCATAGAAAAGTTAAGAAATAATTTTCCTTGTAAGAAAAATCATAGAATATTCACTGCATATTTTGATATTCTTAATTAATATATTTTAAATGAGAAACCACTATTCCCTTTTCAAAGATGCGAGTGTCCCTTGATTTCAGAAAAATGTAAGAAGAAGGAATTTTTAAGTGTCAGATACTCGAATACCTTCTGAAGATACTGGTGGGCAATGAAGTTGTCCAAGCATAATGGCACAGGTCTGACTCAGCTACAAAACAGATTCTCTTACCTTTTCCTAAAAGTACTGGAGCCCTGAATATATTTTACTGTATTCTGAACATCCATATATACTTGCATTCTCTTGCAGTTTAGTGTGTCTAACAAATATATCTTATTCTGTATAATTAATTTTATATATTATTGTAAGAATATATATAAATATTCTTATATAACAATATTTTTATATATTATATAGTTTATTGCAAAACTGTATACTGGGTGGAACTTGAATTCCAGTGGATCAGAACCCAGAGTAAAATACTTAGAGTTAAAACAGTTTGAGTCATTCTCTAAATCTCTCTCGTTATGGGTCGCAGGAAGCCCTGTGGCTGACAGCCTTGGTAAGACTGGTGAAGGTGGAAAAAACGTTAACTTGGGAGGAACAAAGCATTTCAGAATGAAGAAGTACAATTAACAGCACCTAGAAACTATTTTGTGGACGCAAGGCAATATTCTTCTCATGTACTCGCACTTATGCTGTTGACCAACGTGGTACAGCCCTCTGCAACAGCATCTGGGCTGCTGAAGCTGCCTGGGCACCGGCTTATTCAGGTACCATGGTGAGCATCCACTCACCTGCTTTGGGAAATCTAGTTTCTAGGATCTGGTGTCTCTCAGGAAAGTGGTGTTTTCTTGAACTCCTCATGCTTTTTATATGCGTACTAGTCTGCAGTCCACAACTGAAGTAGTAAGAATAAACGTCACATAACTACTTTTGTACATGCCATGTTACTGCATGTAACTGTACAGTCCGGGGGGGGAAAATAAATGTACCCTATAGATGGCAGTGTAAGCATACTGAAGAAACTTTGGTGAGACATCAAGTATAACCACTTAAAAACATTTATGATTAACAATAAATTCATAAAAACAATTATTACAAAGGAAATTTTAAATATGACACAAACCACTCAGATTAGAACAGCCAGCAGCTGTTTTAAAATGCATTTCAGTCAATTTAATCATCTCAGTGGATTTTTATTGGTACTGGTAGCAACCTATGGGCTAGTCTTCCGTCAGGAGGATTTGCTTTTCTACAGCTCCTCTAACAGCGTTTACAGATTATTAGAAAAGACTGAGAGGCTTCTCTGAGTTAGTCTAGAGTTTAAGGATACTGTACTTTAAGGTTGGCCTCCTGTTAAAATACATTCTAATATTTCAATGCCTTAAGTATTTGAGCAGCTGAAGAGACAAAATAGAATAATTTGATGGCTTTACATTTAAATCAGCTGAAGATCATATTTTAATAAAAAAGTCTTTTCAGAGTTGCTTGCATTTAATATACTCCGCATATTTGAAAACCTCATCTGTAGACAGAGAAATGCGTGTAAATACAGACAGTATGAACAGCCATGTCGGATAAGGTTACTTATTGAGGAGTTATATAATTTGCATAAAGTTTTTAGCATCTCCAAATGTATATTTTTTTAAGACATACAGTAAACTTAAATACCATTTACAGTTAATTAATGAAGATTACAGTATAAGGAAGTATATGACACTTGGGGATATGGTGCTGGAAATGTTTAGGGGGTATTTTTACACACACTTCATAATCCCACTGAGTAAATCTTGGATCTCAACCATTGTTTTTGGACATGAAAGAGTTTGCAAATCCTATTAACATCTTTGTGGAAGCGGTCTAGCGGTACTGCTGCTACAGGATAATGTATTTTGCATTATCACTTATTACAGCAAAATCCTAACTTGTGAATCCAAGGGAGTTCCTGAAATCACTTCTGCAAAATTATTCTCCTTTTCTTGCAATATTTTCAATCATATATATTACCTTATTGTGAAAATATAATGGAGTGCATGACATCTGTCTATCTCCTTTTCTTAAAATAACATACTTTTGTACAGATAATACCCTATCAAATTTACTTTTTGCATAGTTGTTCTGCAATCTTTCTGAATCACACCATTTTTTTTTCCTGGAGTGATTTAGCATCTCCACTTTAAATTAAATTTGGCCTTTGAAAAAGTTGAAGTTTTAGTCTCAATTACCAAAAGACTTTACCACTAGAAGTAATGGATTTAGAGAGCAGTTTCAACAGTTTTCCTATGCAGCCTGTGATTTTTTCCACTATAGCTGTTTAACAAAATAAATCTCAAGTCTGTGCATATTTAGCAATGTACAAAAGACAGAATGTTTATGAGTTTCAGATTTAAATCCTACTAGTGGTATTCCTATCCGGTTTGAGGTGGATCTCTTTATAATTTGTCTGCAAGTAAGAGTAAACCACTTTTAATCCTAACCAGAATAACAACAAAGGTTTTATTAGAAAAGAAAACTAGGAAGATAACTTCTTTTAAAACCACAGAAAATTCAAAGAGACTAGGGAAACATATAAGTAGAAGGGAGATACACAATGCTTTCAATGTCCCTTGTGTCCCTGCAGGTGATTCTTGCTTTCAGGCTTGGCTGCAGTCAAGTCGGTGACTTTCTGAGATGCAGTAAACTCTGCACTGTCCCCAGGAAATTCTTCTCATTACTTCTGTGGCCTGGCTGCCTTTTCCCAGCTCCTCAAGCACTCTCAGTCTCAGCATGAGCTGCAAGCAGGGTCCCAGCTCTCTACTGTGAGTATTTGCCTGCCCAAACCTGTAGTCTCTCAATTTTTCTCTCTCTTGAGCTTGTTCCCTAGCTCCCACAGACATATGAGCAATCTTTCCTCCCTCTAGAGATTTCCACATAACCAGACTTCTTAAAAGAACATAACAATTGAGAACAAAGGAGGAAAAAGCACCATGCCACAGATGTATTATCAGATTTAAACATCATGCTACGTTTATGCATATATAATATTTCTCCTTCAGCTAAAGGAATTGTATGTTCTGTTCTATTTAGACCAAACTTCTTTTCTGGCAATCCCTGAATGTTGCAGGCATCTAAAATTGAAATGGAAAAACCTTTTCCAGAATAGCTTACCACTCCTCTGAGAGCAGTCTCTTGTCCCCTGCACCTTAAAAAAAGTGGGTCTTATATCTTATATTTCCTGCACACAGGAATTTCTTTGTGGCAGCACAAACTCATCTGTGTCTAGGAGAAGCAGAATGAATGGGTCAAATTACAGAAACATTTAAAATCCAGTAGGATTTTCACAAGTAGCATAATCAATTATATCATCCGTTTGATAATCTGACTTCTGTTACACCTTAAAACATCTCACAAAGAAGCAGCTTCATGGTTCCACTCAAACAATAATAACATGGACCATCACAGAGATAGAAGTTTTAGGAGACAGAGCAGAAGCCTTGGTTTCCATGAAGCTCTAGGGATAACCTAACTTAAATTAAGATATCATAACAGAATCCCCAAATTTGGAATTAGTTTTAACTTACCTTCCCCAAGCACTTACCCATGAATATTAGCAGACAGCAATGCAGACCAGCCCAAGGGCTCACCACATCAGCATAACTCAGGGTTTTCCAATAGGGAACGCAAGGCTGGGGTGCTGTGATGATAGATGTACATAATTTGTATAAATTGGGAAACAGTAGTCTAATATCATCTTTCTTGAGTGCCTTCTTTTGTGTTTAAAATAATCATATTACTTCACTCCAGACAAAAAGAGAAAAGACAAAAAAAGCCACTGGAAAAATGCATAAATGGTTTGGAAATACTAACTGTACCTGTGTTCTGTAGAATGGTAGGAGAAACTTCTGTTTATGTAAATGTAAGCAACAACGAATATGAATTAACTTCCACAAATGAAATCCATCATATGATTGCATTTTAATCTTATGCTTTTGTTTTTTCTCCCAGATAAGCAATTAACTTTTACATTTCAGTGCCAGCAATAATCAATTTCAAATTTGTAAATTGTAGAAAATTATGTAGGAATTTGAATGTTAAAAGCAGATTAGAACAGAAAAGCTTTAATATCAGGTTGGAAGACTAAAACACAGCTGGAGAGTATAATCTTTTAAAAATAATCTACAAACTCATGTAGTATAAGCGAAACATAATTAGGATGATGGTACTTTACAGTGTAGCTGGTTCTGTTCCAACTCTGAATTCAGCTAATATATCCTTGGTGGGTTTTGGTGGGTTCCACTTCAAAAAACTTTCATTGAGGTAGGTGGAGAAAAGGGGGCAAAAATATAGGAAATACTTCAGCAGCCAAAGTGATATTTGACATGTCTGGCCTAAGTGTGAAAATAAATAATAAAAATTTTTAAATAATGTCAAAATCAAGAGTAAAAAGTACGATCTCTTTTATGGACATGTTTTGGTCTAACTGATTTTTTTTCATTGCTAGTTTCTTAGACTACAATTGTAATTTTTTAGTGCAGAAAGAAAAAAACCCTAATACATTGAAATTTTGTGCTGTGGCTAACATACAAATAGCATGATGAAAGGCAAGAGTTTCACTGTTATTGTAATAAATGATATGAATTCACCTGCAAATATGTGCTTTGTTAATTTTCAATCACTGAATGTCAAAGATCTTTCCTGTCAAGGCGATCATCCCAGATACTACAGCTGAGTGGCTGTCGTATTTGTTGAGGGAAAAGTTGTTTAACAAAGTTAAAGATACTACATAGTATAATTTTCTAAGATCTTTCTGAATTGAGAGAGGCAAGTAGTTCACAACCTGTACAACCTGTAGGAGTAGATATTATGGTTCAGTTGCAAGAGTATTCTGTTTTGTTCAATAATCATGCCTAACAATACTGCTGCTTCTCACATGTTGTTCAGCAAAATGAGCTGCTCCACAGCGCAAAGGAGGAAAACAAACAGCAGCATGTCCTACACACAATTTTATTTGATGAACTAGAAGAAACTACTTGTGACATTGGGACTCAAAGCCAATCATAAGCAAATGGTAGATGCTGCCAATGTTTATACACATTGCTGCTGGTGTGATCAATAGTTCTTATCGTGGCCTAACTATAAAGCTCTGAGACCTGCGAAAACCTATACCTACACACACACACAGAGTGGTTTTGAACAATGTGCAGTAGATTGAAGCAATCTAGATGCAGCTATTCATTGATATCTAGTGTTGCCACATTGGACCATCTGGTCCTGTTCTGTTTCTGCCTCATGAACTAGGAAAATGAGTATTCCTTTTCCAAATCACAAGCCACAAGACTTACTTAAATATTCTGTGATGAATTACTGCAGAAAAAATTAATTAATATAACATCTGCCTGCCAAGAAGATAGAGTGCAAGTAACTAATACGTTACAGTTAGTGGGCCAGATTCTCCCATTGTTCTGGCAGCTAACAAAAACCAGAAGGTAGATGGGTCAATCTGGCCAACAATTTTTTCGTTATGGTGTAACAGTCACCTGGCAAATCTAGTTCAAGTAACAACCCCTTTCTCTCTGTGCCTAGCCTACAGCAACCTGGATGCTCTTCAGAATCCTTCTCAGCATCTATCACTGGTTTTAGGAGATTATGTGACTTTGAAAGTCTGGTACTAAACTACAGAAGTACACAAGTACCAGTATGTGGTAGTGTGTTTAGAATGACTAAGCCACCATTGAAAAGAGTTCTTGCACACTATAAATCGGTAGTTCTAATGTCAAGCAAAAATGACTATTTTTATACATAAGGTATAGTGACTTCAGTAGAATAATTTGCAAAAAGTAAAGTGAATGTTACGCCTAAGAATAATTAGCTTCAAATGACTTTTTTTTTTTTTTAATTGAGTATTTGGAATTCTTTTATTCAAATTGAGTATGCAATGTTTTTATTCTACTTCATCTTTGCATTTGCTTTGAGATGTCAAGTGTCATTTTTACTTTGGCAAGAGGTCTTTTGATTATCAAGATAAAAGAAAATGTTTGTTCTGAATAAATTCTTATTTTTTATTTTACAAATGAAGTGAATAGAAAACTTCTGCTAATGATATGCTTCTCGTTAGCAAACAGAACCCTTTACTATGGTAATCAAATAAAACCTTTCTTCAAGTCAGTCTTCACCCATTTTTTATAATTATCATCACTGTCCCCATTTTTTTATCCTCCTCTGAAGTACAACTTGGAATCTATGTCTGTGAAAGCTTTCCAGTTGGTTCACTATAAGGAAACTGATGTACAGGACTCCTAGTGGGGTAACGAAGTTTCTTCCAACCACAGAACTACCATCCACAACCAGACATAAAATCATGCAAAGCTGGTTTCTTTCTCTGATTTCTCAATTTATCAGTAATTAAAAAGTGACACTTCAGTACAAGAAATAGCACACTGAAATTGCTGTTTTGATACAGCGTATGCGATCAAGCCCACTGCCTGAAGGGAAGAAAAAGAACTTAAATTACTGATTGCAAGCAGTCAGCAACAGCTACTGCTTTGTGTCCTGTGTTGTATTAAAATAATTCACTATTGACATCATGTAAGCATTGCTCAATCACTGTAAATGAATTCTCACTAGTGTTCTTGAGGGCACAGCCTCAAGACAATTCAATGGCAAAAGTATGTATGAGGTCATAATTTGGCCTATTATGTACAAAATGAAAAGAAACAGCTTAACTGTGAGTGCCTGCAGTGAAAGAGAAATATTTTGCAAACTGAAATGGCACCAGAAATCAATATGACACAATGAATATGAAATCTCGGAGTGCCATTTCTACAAGATTGTAAAGAATAACTATTGAGGACTAACATTTTCTGTTCTGTTATGTAACCCTTTTAAAATGTCTCATTTAGCTATACTTGAGAGATGAGGTTTTTAAAATATTGGATTTTTAAACACAAAAGGTACAGCATCTTAGCTGAGATCTAAGGTCAAATCTCTTTCTAGAATTATTCAGAACACACATGCACTGTAAAATGAAATAAGTTGGGGCATTAAATATTCTGATGACACTTGCAACGAAATTGAGAAATCAGACTATGTCCAAGATCAGTGTTTATTTCAGTGACTTCTGATACGACACGGGACTAAAGCATACCCAGCTGTAAATTTCTCCAAACTCAGGGGTGAAAATAGTAATCCCCTTCCCTCATTCCCCCACAAACCTCATAGCCAAACAGCTCTTATATCAAAGGTGAAATGTAACATGATCTTCCGTCTAAACCAGTCTGCTCAGAACTTAAACATGTGAACAAAGCCTAGCCACTTGCAAAACAACAAATATGTTGACAGATGCCAAAACCACCTACTGTTAGAGCATCGTGGGAAAAGTCAGTGGTTAAGAATGTTTGAAACTGCGTGACCATATCAATTAAGCAAGCAGAAACACTGACTTTGGTAAGCTGGGTTAAAAGAGAGGGGGAAAAAAAATTGCTCAGAGTGAAATATTTTTATACTATAGAATACTTCTGTTGGAAGGGACCTACAATGATTATCTAGTCCAACTGCCTGACTACTTCAGGGCTGACCAAAAGATAAAGCATATTATTAAGCACATTGTCCAAATGCCTCTTAAACACTGACAGGTTTTTAATGATTAGTATTACTTACATAAACTAAATTCTGATTCTAACAAAATTCAACAAAATCTTACAAAGGTATATATTTGTTCTGTTATTCCTACATAAAAATAAACTGCAAAAAGTCTAGTAGTTAATTTTGCAAGCAAAAGTATCGCTATCTTGGAAAAAACTGAAGAATTTCACCAGTCCAGAGAGGCACTTAACCTCCCAAGAAGAGGATAGTCAGAATGCAAACACTCAGCAAGCTCCAAATAAATCAGTGCAAAAAATCAAAAAAGACCTAGAAGGCAATTGGATACTTTGTTTACAAATAAGTTAACACTTCTGGTTTTTTGGGAGGGGTTGTTTTGGTTTTTTTTTTTTTAAATGCAGAGAATTGCTTTCCTGTTCTCAATAATATTTTTCAGATCTGTGAATAGAACCAATTCCAGCGGTTTATAAGATAAAGAAAAACATCGGGTTTTTTCTCCAATTGTATAGGCTAGGGGGTTGACACAAAAGCATTTTTATTTAGCTTTCTTTAAAATTGCTAAAAGGGTCTTTAAGGAAGATCATAAAGCATCAGAGATTACTGCAGTGACCAACAGAGGCTCATATCATATGTCATATATTGTTACTCCTCAGAAAATGCAGATTCACCTTATTTATTTCGTGGAAGTAACCTCACTCACCTCATGGGAAACTTCAATGTTTTCTTTTTAATTAATATGTCAAATAATACAAAATTTATTGACAAGGAAGCAACATTTCCTCAGCATTTGTGTCAACTCTTGCCCACCTCTCAAGATATATTTTTGTATCTACCATCAAGAAGCAACAGCAAAATATCTGAAAATGTCAAATCCTTTTTAGTTCAACCTTGCAAAGCCCAATTATGTTTAAGAATTCCCCTTTGGCTTATTTACAGCAATGATGGAATAGAAGATCTTGTTTTGCCCTCTCTGTTTCTTTACAGGAACCCTTAAAATTTCAAGTTCAGAAGTCAGAACACATTGTGCTCATTGACCTTTCGCTATAGCATGTCATTTCAGTCTCCTGTGCAGAGAATTTCTGTTTTTTTCTGGGAAGTCTGGGGACATAGTTTTTCTTTTAATCACAGTAGTGACTTGTGATTCCACACAAGCTACAATACGTTAATGGAAAAAGTCATTACAACTTTCCTTTCACTCCCTCTGAGATACCGGCCCTCTTGAGCCAAATACAGAAGGAAATTGCCATGTGAAGATCTTCTCCAATATGAACAGTTGATTTGTGACAGTTAAGGAAATAATTATTTTCATAGGTTGAGGAGAAAGCACTTTGTTCAACGGTGATTAGCTTGCTGGTATCACATAAATGAGTCATTCCTATAAGGAACTGTACTGCACTCATCAAACCATGTTAGATAATGTTAAATAATTAAAGAGGGAAGGACAAATCATTCCATCAGTTCTCACTTTGCATCTTGAAACTCTCATTGTTGACACTACAAGTGAATTGTGATTTGTCCATGCTGGCAGCTGCCATAAAGAATTGAAAATAGCAGTTAGTCTTATAGCAGAAAATCATGGTTCAGTGAATCAGAGAAGGCATCACACATGTCAGTGTGGATTATCAATAGACACCAGATCCCTTTTTACATACTGAGCAATCAACTTTTTATATGACTTTGACTTTTGAGACTCATATAATATGTTTCCAGATTAATCAGGTTAGTGAAAACTACAGGTATTAATTTCTAGAGGACTTTTTTTCCTTTGAGTTCTGGCAGAAACTACACTGCTTGTACAGAAAATGAAGAAAAGATTTTTAGTGTTTCGAGAATCAGATAGGCAAAACATGAAAATAACCGGAGAAGACAAGTAGCGGTATGTGGTTTGCTACATGCTGTTCCTAGACAGCAATAATTTCAGTGCCTAGGTGAAGGACATGAACATTTTTAAAACTTTTTGTGCCTTCCATTTCAAAATGATACCAAATGAGTTTACTACCTTTCAACTGTAATAACTTGTTAAGTTCTATAACACAGAAGCCAATTTCAGTTTAAATGGTAATCCATAATTTTTCTTACTTGAGAGACTGTTTCTTGGCATTTGTAAGCATTAAGAAAATGTTTTGAAGATTGCTTTTAAGTAGAATGCTGACATTTTCCTGAAACGTTGGGTCCAGGCTATATTCCTTTTGTGAGATACAGGAAGCTATCCTTCTGCAGCAATGGGTGAACAGCTCCAATAAAATTTGAACCAGTATCAAAACTCAGCTTTATTGAAACTAAATTGAGTCAGAATCAGAGATAATAATAAAATTTGGATGACTTTTCAAGATCTTTTAAAAAGACAGTTATTTACAAATGACACAAATGAGGAACTTGAGAGTGTCACTAATAAAGTGAGAAAAATAACTCAGGCTACTTCTTTCTCTGCTAAAATGTAGATTAATTGGTCTGGTTAGATAAAAAAGGCAGCCACCTACATAAAGTTCAGATACCAATAAGGTGCAACAGATGAGGCTAGAAAACAAAGTTTTGGAACATAATGCAGGTGGAGGGTACTCAGCTGACACTGATTAAAATTCTGTGGGTAACAGAATTAAATACCTCCTCTGTTCACAGAACAACTTGGATTTTAACTGTTCTAAAAGGGAACTAAAATGGTTTGTCAATACATCTAGTCTTAGAAAACTCTTCAGAACTGCAGTTTGTGCCAATTGTTTAGGATTCTTCTTCTCATATGATTATACATCTATTATCATATTCTACCAACATAACCACACAAGCACTCTGATAACAGAAACAAATTTAGAATATATTAGCTTGTGCACATACATAAGCACCTTATACCCTATTAGCGTGCTTATGAAAATAGACTTATTATTAGAGCATAAACCCTGGAAACAGTAGATAAAAATTCTGTTCTTTTCTTTGCCATACACTTTTTAGTAATTGCATTACATCTTCATGTCTTGCTTTATTCACAAGTACATCACGGTAATGATAATTTCCAGCTCACTGACATGGACAACCTAAAGTATTTTACAGGCATTAGGGAATTTGAGAATCTAGAGAGAACTGTTATGGAGATGTAAATTACTGTTACACCATGCATCTATTCTCATTTTTTAGAGTATTATCTAACACATTGCATATTTTGAGCTAAATTCCATGTTCTAGGATATTTTTGAATGCCACACTTTCCATTACGCAGGCAGAGTTAAAAAAAATATTTTCAAAGGAAATAATTTTTTTCTGTTCTTTGCTAGCTATCTCTTTTATATTTATAAGCAAATGATATTTTGGGATGCAGAGCTGTCTATTTTCTCCCTGCTTATAGGAACTCCTCATTCATGATGCCCAGAATGTATTACAGCTTTATCCAAAGCCCTCTGAAGCTACAGGATGAGAAAGAGAGTGGTGTATCTCCAGTGTTTGTCACTGCCTTGCCACCTCAAAACCAAATATAACCAATTATAGAAAAGAATGAAAGTCTAATATATCATTCTCAAAATCAGAAGATATGGATAATTGTATGCATATGAATATAAAAAGTTCCCACATTTAGCTATGTCAGGTTTCCTTCCCTCTTTATATTCTGGTGGGGCTGACAGTAACCAATGTTAAGTCAAACTATACAAAAAAAGCTGAAAAGATGATGCTGGAAAGATTGACTTCATTAAATGGCATCTACATTCAACGCAGACTACTGCTTTTGCTTGAAAGCAACATACAAAGGTATCTTTGTACACTGCTGGTATTTCACTGACATTTGAAGAGACTTCTAAGGTGTACTCAGTTGGCAGCTATTGTAGTAGAAGAGTTTGTTTTTCTAAGTTAAAGCAAACCAGCCCTACACATTTCTCTGCTTAAAAAGGGAAGCATGTGAAACAGGAAAAAAAGTATATACACAAGGAAAAAAAAAAATCACTCTGGGCAGCTCCCTTTTTTTCTGCAACTCCCCTGAAAAAAACCCCCAAAAATATTATTGAGAAAAGCTTGCCTAAGCATACCCTGTCTGCAAAAGTGATTGATTCTTGTCCTTGGTCGGCCTAAGATACTTCCTTTCTAACAGACAGCAATATTCTGTTAAGTGACAATAGCAGCGAGAGCCTGCATCCCTCACTACCTCGGAACTTTATCTTGGCATACAAGAGGCAACAAACATTCTCCCATCATTGCTGAAACAATTCAACTTGTGACATGCGACCAATCTATCCCAAAGCACCTGAGCTTTCTTAGCCTCCAGATTTCATCTCATTTTCCAAATGGACATTTTTCTTAGATGCACGTCACATAGCTGAAAGAAAAAGATTCTGTAACTTGTACACATACAGGTCATAGAAAATGAAAAATTCAGTCAAAGCAGTGTCAAAGGCATACCTTTTGACTGATCGGAAAAATACCAAGTCTTCTGATCTTTCTGACAAGACTGTTCTGTGAAAATAAAAATACTTTGTTTTTCCAAAGTGTAAAGCACAGATAATGACAGATAACACACCCAGAACAAGCATCCAAACTCCATCCCCAGAAAGGACACTTACTTAAGAATACCTTAAAAATTTGTTTGTTTAATATATACCTAATAAATATATAGGTTGCTAGAAATTGAAAGTAAAAGCACTTTCTGTCACCACATCACACTTCTTTCAGAATGCTAAAGGTCTTTTACTGGACATTTTAATAACGTGTGGACTCCATTCACAGTCCTTCTGCATGGGCTAGGGTTACTTATATCTTGAGCCTAGAGAATTTAATTTCTGTGAGAATAACTAAAATGCCCTTTTCTTTGAAAGCAGATGTCAGTATGTACCTAAAGATTCGAAGAGAAGATCTGTAGGAACATACAACGGTACCATTATCAAAATGGTACTGTCAATCTTTGACAGAGGAAAACATCCTAATGAGCTCATAAGAAAACTGAAAGCCCTAGGAAGAGACCTACATGAATGCTGCAATGACCATGATGAAGCAAATGAGACACTGGATTCCTTCAAATAGTTATCCCCCAAAATTTGGGGCTGATAAATTTGCTAGATGGAAAAAATACTACGCAACTGCTAAGTAGCTTGTGTACCTTTGCAAGCGTGACCTGAAGCTGAAAAGAATCATAGGCATTTTCTGATTGTTGTCTCTTTATTCTTGGAGGTACCAAGGTTGAAGTTAGGGTGATCATCTAATTAGGAGAGAAAACTCCAAATGCAGTGCATCTAGGATAATCTACTGAAATATTCCGGATAACCCCTGGTGCTACTAAGGACAGACAGAAGTCCTCGCTAGTATCAGGGACTTCAACAGCCCTCACTTCAGTGTTTGAAGAGCAGGATGAATAAGGGGAAACGTTCTGGAGACAGCCTTCTTAAGAGATGTACCTCTGGACTGATAGATGCCAGAGGCCTTTGTCAGAGCCAAGTACTCCATCAGTTCATCACCTTTTCAAGCAGAAAAATGTGAAACTTGAATATTCAATACTTCATCTAACAGCATGATCACTTTCACGTAAGTTAATCTCCTCCTGTCAATGGACAAATGAAATCTCATCACCTAAATTCTCTAATGTGTCACTACTATTGAAGTTATCGTAAGAAGATCATATCTCTTTTCAATTTTTGACATAGCCTAAAGTTTGAAATTAAGGCAATTAAACTCTTGCTTTCTACTCTCCAGAACCCTGCATTTTGAACTAATATATAATTTTATGGATTTTATAGATTATATAAAATCCACTCTTCAAATCTGGAGAGCGAAGGGGAAAATATCTTTTAAGTTTCCATAAAACCTTGATGAAAATATTATTTGGGTGTTTTTCAAAGGAAATTTATTTTTTTATTAATTATAACAAAACTGTTTCCATATATTTAAAAGTCATTTTAATATGTCAAGGCATCCTTTCATCACTGTAAGCAAAACACATATGTTTGTATGCAAACAAATCAGACTTCTGTAATTTTAAGGGGTACCATATTAACTATTGTACCAGATACAAAGGTATTTGTACAACTAGAAATAAAATTTTAAAAGATGGGATTCAAGTCCTAGAAGACTGAGGGTAACATATTATATGAAGTACTGTCAAGGTAACGTTCGCGATTTGGTTCTGGTAGACAGGAATCTAAACGAGGCCAGGTGCAGTAGGTTTTCTGGTGAGGAAGACTGGGAAGAAGACAACAAATGACCCATACCTGTTTCTGCCCTACACTTATTCTGACAGCATTTTGTTTTATCAGTAATGGTGTATGGACCCAAAGACTCTTCGTAGGAGAGGTGAGTAGTACTTGTATTTTGTTTTTCTGCTTACAATTCTATGGGAAAGACGAACCCAAGAACGTCCAACTGCAGCTATCATCTTTGCTGTGTTTATAAGTTATCTGTAAAAAGATGTAAGGTTCTTGCATTTAAATAAATTATTTAAAAGAGGACATGTTAATGGGCTATCATAGTTTGCTTTGTAACATCGGGGATTCTCCATGGGTATGAAGAAAACATAATCACACATATGGTGGAACTAAAATGTACTATTTTTTCTTGAATGAAATTCTCTTGTTAACTCAGCATGCACTGCATGAGACCACACATCATTTCATCATTTTTCAACCATCTGCACATCTCACAGTATTATGGACAGAAAATTTCTATTATTCAGCCACTAAGATTTTATGTCGGGTGATTTGCAAGTGTGGATTCACTATAATATTTTTCATCATTGGTGGTAAATTTGGCATCTATGCAGATACTACTTGTATTTCTATAGATTTCAATTTGAAGAATAAACTTCAAGTCTGTCCTCTGCCACTCTTCTTTCCAATACCTTATGGAACACACATTCCAGGTAATTTGGACATATAAGCTTTTATATTATAGACTAAGTTCGGAAAATGCATTGCTCAAATTTCAAAGTTAAAGACACTTTAACAAACATCAAGAGTCCTTGATTGGGATTAACAGTTTGATAAAAGAAAAAACAAAATCAACCAAACAAAAACCCAAACCCACCTCCACAGCAATATCTTTGCTGTCAAAAGATCAGAAACCAGCATGTTAATGAGCTCTTTTTTTATGAAATGAAATCACTGCTGTTAGTGTTCACTGACTTCTGATTAATTCATAGATAGCTTATCATAATATAGGGCTTGCTTCATGAATTACCAAATTTAAGAACTATATTAGGAATTTTAGACCATGCCTCTCTTTTGGTATTTCTGACTGTCAAGGGGAATCCAATCACAAGGCTCTCTTTTACTACTGAATTTATGACAGCCTCTATTTTCAAATTAGAAGTCTCACTATATACAACAACGACTAGACATTTTTCAGGAATCTCTGACATGATATTCTTGTTTGTAAAAGATATTGTGGAGATTAAATTCATTTTAATTTCCTGAGTCTGTACAGGTCTGCTTGCTTTCTTGAGATATAACACATCATCTCTGAATATCCTGAAACTAATTAAGAATGTGATGAGTTTTACATGAAAGGGTTTTTTTTTAACCTGTTCCTTAGTAGTCACAGCTCACCCATTTGGGAGTCACTTTTTTTTGAAACATATTATGAAAACTCTATTTAAAAAGGAATATTCATATCTACCTGTAGCTAAGTAACTGAACAAATTAAAATCAGGAATGGAGGGAAATAGCCAAGCATATTTTTTTCATCAGAACTTAGTGGGTTTTGCAACTAGCCCTGCAAAATTCCCTTTGTACTCTCATTGTATATGCATATACGACATTAATGCAAAGAACAGACAATAGTGGGGTTTTTTAACACCCATCCCCCAATATTACATACTAAGTGATGAGATAAGGGGCAATGCTTTTCTAAAATTAACCTTATTTGTAACCAAGAGAACTGCTCGGAGAGATACTGCAACCCATGAGCTGAGTAAGTGCCTACAGTTAAAATCCCATATTCTTTCCCTTGCTCTCTCTTTTCTGTAAGCTGGGTGCTTCTCCTCAGATTTCATGTAAACTATACTTTTTTCTGTCAAATTCTTTTGTTTTGTGCTGCATACTGTGTTAGAGGAAGGGATTGACAGAGCCTTGATTTGCCTGTGGCCTGCTTGGTGATATTCAAATGCAGTGATTTGCCAACCATTTTTTGCTTGTGTGGGTGGAAGAGTATTTTCTCCCTGCATAACACTACCTCTGTTCTATTAGTGACATTTTATTTGTCCTTTATTTCATGTACCTTATTTTTATCTCACTTTCATCTGGCCGGATCAGTAGTGTTCTTTCCAAATTTCCATAGACTTTGGACTCATCCGCTCATGTAAGACACTATCAGGTGTTACTCTGCAGATGTCTTCATTCTTGCTCCAGTGCTGTCCTGAGTTTGTATCTACTTCATATATAATGCCATCTGTATCTTGGAAAAGTGCCTTTGCCACTCCTTTGCCTGCTTCTTTCATAGCTCTAGACAGACTTAATTATTAATGCATAGCAGCCACAGGTCTTTGCCTCTGTGGTAACAGATTGTGTTATTCTGATGATTTTTTAACAAAACTTGCCACCACTGAACTTCCTACAAAGCACAGCCTGGGTTATGCAAGCTAGTCATCCCTTTACTAGAGAGTATTATTAATTATTACATCATTATTATATGAAACTATAATGGCTAATTATTTGGAAACGTAATTTAGTGACCTAATACTGTCAGGAACCGTATTTTTTTTATTTTTCATTAGCCAGCAATTGCAGCTGGTTGTTTTAACTTCAGGCTCTACCTGCAGAAGAAAGCAGAGGTAGACATCTGTGCAGATTCACATTGGCCTACCGAATCATTCAAATCCTTTGCAGTATACTGGGATCCATTCTTTACGTATTATGCGTGAAGAATCCCTGGAAAATCGTGCCCTTGATTTCCAAATTTATTTTCTGCTTACTTTTAAAGTTATGGCTCATTTTTGTAAAAGGTAGCTATGCATGGTTTTCATAAACAGTGAAAGATTGGTTCTAAAGGTCTTGCAGGCCAGTTAAAGATTCTGTGCATTATAAAATCCAAGGTATATCACTTGTTAATCTTTTTTGCACTTTATATGATTTATATGTGGGTTTTCTTTCCCTTCAAGTAGATACAATCCCTGGTTCACATTAGCTTTTCAAGTCAATTTTTCCTTTTACCAGTATAGTTCAACGTCTTTGAAGATGGCGTACTGATTATTACCCATTTCCCTATGTACAACAGATCTTCTGTAGTAGAGGATCTTCTGTTCTGACTAAAACTGAAACATTACAATTTTGGGGCTAGAGACATCCTAAATAGATAGTGACCAAGAGCCTTTGTGCAGCTAATTACAGTTTTAGAATATATACCACGATTAATATTATCTTTTGAATAGCACACAAATTCGATAATGTAGGATTATAAGGAGAATGTTACAGAATATTATTTTTTCTAAAGTACTACTTTTTAAAAATGCAATACCACCTTTAAAGAAAAAATATGTTTTTAAAATAACATATGTATTAGTTAGGAGCTTATGTCTTAATATAATTAAGAATTTTGTTAGCATATATACTAACCTTAATGGCATCAAATGTTTGAATGTATAAAATACTATGAAGATACAGAAGTATTTTTCAAAAAACATGTCTGTCTAATAGGTTGTACAGAAGCCCTCCACCTGTTTAAAGGTGAAATACAGTGTGGTTACACTATTTACTGGCATTTGCTTTTGTCGCTGTTACTAAAAACATTATCTTTTATTACGTTCTTCATTTCCCTGCACGGCATTTTTAGCATTACCAAATACTGTTGTGTAATTGTTTCTAAATGATAATGAAAAGATAAAATGGGGAGTAATAATCTGTATGGCAGAACAGTACTGGGAGATTTTACTCATCAATTCATCACAGAACAAATACAAGTCAATGGTGTGACACCAGATTAAAGGGAAAACTTTTCTGGGATATGTTATCCCAGAATGATGCTGGATTTAGGACACAGGAGGTGATTACTCGGGTAAACGCAACGCTACTGACAGATCCAGAAATACCCTATCCAGTCTTGAAAAGCAGGTCTTAAGGAAGATATTGGTTAGTGGAAAGGAACTGCAGGAGAGCAGAAAGGGTAGTAAGAATTTTAGAAAATACAGCTGAGGAAAATGCGTGAGTTTCCTCATATGGGAAGATAAAGACGCTAAGGATCAGATGCAAGACATGATAACCTGGCACCCATAATAAGAAAGCTGTGGAGCTTTTCAGTGGTTCTGAAGAGTAGGCCAAAAATAGCTGTAGTATTTGTACAATCAACTTGACTAACGCTTTGCTTTATAAGAGCATGTACTACTTTCTGCAGTTTACATATTTAATTAAGCTCTTTTGGGGATAAAATTACGTATCAGAAATGAGGATAAAGTTGAAACTAAGTATAACCTTGAACTACACTAAAATCCAAACTTATAATACACTCTGCTGGTAATGTTGCACTGCTGTAAATTTCTGTGTTATTGCTGTGACACATAAACATTCAGGTACCTGAAGAATGTGCTTTAAATTCATGTTTATACTAATTTGCCTACCCTCTGGTGTTTAATAATGCAGCAACCCTTGCTTAGCATTAGTAAAATAATTTAAGTAAGTGTTTTGCAATGTTCCATGAAGTGCATTAAAGCAATAATACATTCTAAGTACTTAAAAAAAGGAAACCAATAATATGGTGATACAGCTAAAAGCTCCATTAAATGAATGTAGAAGTAGCAGCCATCATAGATGGCTTGCTTTAATGTTTTTAAATTAAAGTTCCACCAGCTGATAGGTTTGAAAACTATCCTTCTCTGAAAAACAAACGATCATGACTGAAACCAGTAAAAACACAAAACTGCAAATCATTCATCATGCGAATTCAGTGATTTTCTTTTTCAAATATACAACTGAAGTGATGTAGCAGGTTACATGCATATTAAACCGGCGTTCAGTAACAAATAATGAGTACGTTGATCTGTCATAATGCTGGATATGGAGATAAAATAGTTTTGCCATCAAAACCCATGAAAACCTGATTCATCATAGCTGTTACTGTGGATTTAAAAGAGCACTAGGATATTATGGATGTGGTGGTACAATTAGAAGTTTCCTATGTCTAAATTTTTGTATTTAGGAGAAAGGACTAACATATTTCAGACCAGGCAAATAACGGCACAGTCCAAAGTTAGGCCTTGTAGCCTTTGAATCTCAAAGAATATGTAGGTTCCTAACTTAATCTGATTTCAGATTGGCAGGGATTGATGTAGAAGAGACATCATCTTTCCTTCTGCACAAGCCAGTCTCAATAATTTGAAAGGAGATCAGATTAGTCCTTAGACCTGTATCATCAGTACATTTGAATTCAAGTAAAATTCCTGTTAGCATTGGCACCTTCTAATGCATTTCCATACATTAAACATTCACCATTAAACAAACTCAGCAGTTCAGCCAGAAAATTGGTGGATTCATTTTTCTTTCCAGTTATACAATCAAAATTAATAAGCAGTGACCATTTTTTTCTCTGTCCCATGTCCAGTAACACTCTCTCCTTAGCACCAGGGCATAAAATGAAACAAAACAAAGCAATCACTGTATGTATGAGACATAGCAGTATCTTTATATTTTCTATGGTCTATTGGAACTGCCCTCTTTCTTATTAACACACATTTGCATGACATGGGTACACATACTTTGTAATCTACAGTTCAAATATGAATAAATCATTACTTTATAACACTGTTATACAAAGAAACTACATATACCATTATACAGAGAAGCCTGAAAGAACTGTGTGAGTACATTAAGGGACAGAAAAGACTGGAATAGGAAGTGAGCACAGAAGGAAGAAAGGACAAAAGTATAAATAATTTAACTGAAGAATAGAATGAAGGAGGTAACAAAACGAATAACAAAGAAAGTGGATTACCTGGGATGCAATAGGTTAAGAAAGAAGAAAGTAAGAATAGCATGCAGCAGAGAGCATTATGTAAAACGTTGAGTAGTAATGTAAGACCCAGTGTATGATGCTCAAGATACAGAAAGTTAACGCACTTTTCCAGAAGATGCAAATGCACTTTTCCAGAAGATGCATAGTGAGAATTTATGAAAAAAAAAAACCCAAAAGTTATTTTGGCAGAAGAATTTTCATTTTCAGCAGTGTCAAATATAAGAGGAGGAGCATGACAGAAAGAACTGAACAAAAATGGGTATTGTGAAAGAATAAATAAATTAATCTGTGAAGATTTAAAAAAAAAAAAAAAGAAAGAAAATTGGGGAGGAAAACAAATAGGAAAAAGCATGCATTGTTCAAGAACTTAGGCAGTCCTTTCACAGACAGATCAAGCCAAAAGAGTAACATGCATTGGAGACATTTCTATTTTTAATCTACAGACACATCCTTCTTCAAAAATGGATTTACTGATAGTGGGAGAGGGGACACCATGAGAACCACTGCAATACTTTGGTAACAGTGGATGCCATAGGGATGTATGAACGTGGAACCACCAATGGTCACTGATGCGTCCAGTAACTAAGATATACTCAAGGATAGTTTTCAGGCATTTTTATAAGGTCAATTTACCTTTTCTAATGTCCTAACAAAAAAACCCCTGGCTATTATTTACTCTCACTCTGTACTCAAAGTATGAAACAACTATGTATTTTATAACGCTGAGCACTAATTTCATCGGCAATTCAATCACATACTAACAAAATTACAAAGTACAAAGAAAGGAAATAAACAGTAAGATAGAAAGACACTTTTTGTACTAACTACAGACAGCCAAAGATTTGGATTGGATTGCTGCTGGATACTGATTTTTAAATTTTTTGTCAATGAATCGGTTGAAGCTTTAATGTTTGTTTCTATGTAGAAATTGTGTAAAGGGAAAACGTGTGAGTTTTCAAAGAATCTGAATAAAGAATTAAATATACTGGCAAACACATTTAACACTACCACATAGAATGGTTCTTGTTATCTCTTGCCAAAAGATGGAGCTTCATATAGGAATAATATTCCCTCCAAGTTATCTTACCACATTGGTATTTTCCTTTTGGAAAGAAATAACTACTCCTAAAATAAGTTTATTTTCTCAAGTACAATGAAACGGATGTTTCCATTTTAGAAACATTCATTATGCAAGGGGGGAAAATCTTGAGACCGCTATCACAGAAATTCATTCTTTATACACATTCTTGTTAAATATTAGCATAATCTGCAAATGCAAACAGGACGAAAGACAATGAAAGGTGTTATTATTCTAGGATGTTGATACACAAGCTTTCCAGTTTTGAAATTCAATCACATTGGTACAGAGGATTATGAACCATCTGGTCCTGAGTATTTGACTGAGGAATTATGTAGCAAGGACTGGGTCATACTACTGTTGCCTCAAATTGGTACATTCACAAATGTATGCATTGCACCACTGTAACTCTTGTCAATTCTCTTAAACTTCCAGTTGAAAGGCAAGTTGCATCATTTTCTTAAGTAGCACAGGAACCTACTTGAAATTATGCTGTTCCGCATCTCATATTCTGCTTATACAAGCATCGTATCATAAATATACAAAAACACGACATTTTTCTGATGAGCAACCAAGAAATAATAATTTAAACATTTTTTAAAATTACGGCTGACAGAATTTTGATGAGACTATTCCTATGAAACAGCTGCTGCTATATGACTATGAAGTAGGCTATTTATCTAGAAAAATAGTGAATAAACTATCACTTTAAGCTGGTTTTAGTGTTAGCTAAGCTTGAAGAATATTTTATTTGCATCATATTTTAATGCTGGATTAACTAGAGACAACCCCTATTTCTTGTATCCTGTTTCTCCCTAATTATAAGTGTCTTGTAATTAATTACAGAAAGAGTGCTAATGACATCATCTTGCATTATATTAGATACAATAAATTCTGCCTTGTGTTTCAGAGTGATATCTAACCAACTAGTAGAGAGTTGGTTAGATATTCCATCTCGTGCAACCTAGGTTCACCAACTCCTTTCTAGTGTTTCTTTGGGTCAAGCAGAGTTACTGTTTCCTATCAAAGTGTTATTTTCATTACTCAATAATTATGATTATTTTATTCATATTGCCAAAAAACTACAGGAACATAAAGCAAAAGATAAAAAAAAGATAAAACTTTTGTTTCACCAAATCCATTGAATCTCCCTCCACAACATTCACATGACATCCACCCCCACCCCAAAATAAACAAAAAAAACCCCAGAAAGCCTTGTTCAGAATATAATTGTCAGAATCATTGAAATAGATGAAAGAAAACTTTCTTGGGAACAACAGACCAGGACAGTAATGAATGCACAGTTGATCAGTTAACACTACCTCAGTCATACTCAAATAGCAGACATACATCTGAATCTGCATTCCTAGAAAATTTTACCATGTTCCTACTCACGCAATGCTTTTTATAGTTCAGAGGAAGAAACCTCTTACTTCACACCTCTCCCAGCAGTTAAGGCAGCCAGTGGGCTCGGTGTCCTAAGAAACCTGGATCTGGCATGGAACTTCCCACTGTGCTAACTCCAATCTGCGAGACTTCATCAACATTAATTGTTTCTATTCAATAACATGGCAATAGTTTTCAAAATCTCTTGGTATTTTCAATTAAAAATGGGTTTCTTTCCATAAAGTTTAATGAGTTGGTGTTAACTGCTAAAGTGTTACTGTAATGCCCCCAGAATTATCTTCATTCAGATGGCTAGACAAATATCCTTTGTATAATTAGTATTGTTGTATGATACAATATTTCTAGATGGCTTACTATGAATATTTCTTCTATGAAATTTTGTGTGAATATTAGGTTACTACTAAAATGTAAATTTTAGGAAAAATGCAACTCTCAAATTTAAGCACGTAAGTCATGTAAACTCAAGAGAAAAGTTTACTTTTATGTCTTTTGGCTTGATAGTTCCTTGTGACGGTGAGATCTCAATGTCAGTACCTACATTCAAAGACAAAGCTTTCTACTACTACAAACTGAGTAAGAATGAGAACATGGTCTAAGTTTGTAATGAAGCAACAAAATCAAAATACTAGTCTAAAACCAGAAGAAACAGGAACATTTTTCAATTCTTCAGCCTACAGATACAAGCTTTGCAAGGCTAACAAGAATACTCCACTAAAATAGATTATTTTATTTAAAATAGCTTAATTCAATTATCTTGACAATGTTTAAGAACATTTTCTAGAGTGAGCAGTAATCACATGAATTCTAAAAGAAAGCTTACACCAATCATTGAGCAATGTGTCTGAAAACACTTTCAAGTGTTTCAAGAGTGAAGGAGGACCCACCAAATCACTGCAAATGTATACTTCCAGTAAAGAAATCAAGATATTCACCTCCACACAAAATAAGTTAAAAAAAAAAATCCATTGTGGTTAAAGAAATCAGGAAGGCACAATAAATTGATTAGGGTATGCTTCAAAAAGTTGAAGTCATTTTTACATGAAAAAAATGGAAAATAAAAACTCTGGCACGTTAAATGGAAGCAGGGAACACAATGAAGATCTATCTTAAATTAAAGTCCTGGTAGAAAAGGCTACAGAGCATATTCGGTAGAATTTTGAAGAGTAATCTCCAACTCTGGATAGTATTTTACCCAGGAGTTCTAAAAGAATTCAAGCATGAAACAGTTGAATTATTCACTGCAATTTAACTCAAAACTGTCTCAATAACAGACAAAGATACTTCTGTGCCAGGGGCAAATATGACACCAATTTTCCACAAAGACAACTGTGACAGAGATATGGAAAATTACAGCAAATAAGCCTGGCTTCCTTACCACGTAAACTAGCAGAATTTGTAATAAAACCCCCATGTATTAGAAGACACCTGAATAAATAAGATATCTTTAATGAGCCAACACAGCTTTTGTTAAGAGAAGTCATGCTTGCTTTGAAAAAGTCAGCACGTATGCAGATAAAAAAGATTGACTGATATCCCACATTCCAAAAGACCTTGTCCAGAAATGTCTCTAATACTTGGAAATATTGATAGCTGTCAGCAGTTATTGAAAAACAGGGCTTTGGGGAAAGTAGGTCTTTTGAGTAGAGGAAAAATTAATGTTTTATGAAGAATACTACTTTAAAATTAAAAGACAACATGTCGATACATGATACAAAAAGGCAGTTGCATTTTCAGCACAATATTGCTTTCATGCACTAAACAGCAAAAGTAATTTGAGTGTAGTGTCCCAAAATATTAAACAATGGCGATATATAAAAAATGAAAAAGAGTAAGCAGCTGACCATTTTCTTGAACACAGAATAATTGTATTTTTCAAGTTTAATGTGGGTTCACAAGAGCTCTTTAGAAAAACAGGAGAGATATCTTAGATATATGTGCATATATAAGTACATACACAGATATGATATACATGCATTGCATTATTTTTGCACATAATCACAAGAGATGTAAAAAGGAATTGACTTGAACCCAGCATTTCTTTATATACATATATGAGAACATATATATATTTCTGTATATTGTTTTTAATTAAATTTGACAAATTCTGCCTAAATTACAACCTTACATTGATTTCTTCATAAATTGTAACTTCAACCTCAGTCAGCTACAGAGTGCTTTTAAACAAAAACAAGCTGCTCATTCAGTACGTAAAGGAAACTGAAAATATCTTGCATTCATTTAAAAACAAAAAGGAAAATAGAAAACTAGTTTATGGTCAAGTCCCAGAACTTAGCCATAGACGTCTTCAGCAGTGATTATTTTTATGAAAGTAGTTTCTGCACCCGTTAGGTTCAGACCCTCCTTTCTTCACTTACCACGTGCCTAGAGCCAGGTTTAGTTCCTTTCCTTGGTCTTGTGGTCTTGTTCATTTTCCAGACAAACCAGCTCACTGACAGCCATGAGCAGAATCAGCTCTGGACCCTGCTCTCCATATGGCAGACTATTATTTTCAACTATATTTAAAAAAACCACATGCCCATAGTGAGGTGCATTGGATTCATACTAAATGTAGCCAACACTTCTCCCCAACACTATCAGTTGCTTTGCTGACAAGTTTCCAGTCACTGTATTCAAACTCTTCTTACTCTTCAGTAACTACTCCTACTGACTGAACAAAGGGCCTACAGTTTTGTTTGCCTTTATATTTTTTTGCTAAACTCTGAGTAAGACTATAAGAACACGGCACATAACCAAAGCGGGACTTTTCTGCTGGTCTGAAAGCTGGTCAGACAATTTCCAGCAGAGTTGCGAGCAGGTTGCCTCTCAGGTTTGCTACCCTTATATGCAAACTCAAGACACCTGCTTAATCTTTTAAAAATAAACTTTAATCTGTACAGGGAAATGGCAGGCCCAGAGGGGATTCCTGGCAGCTGCTCACTGACACGTTGACTGGGACCAAGTGGGAAAGACAATCACAAGAAAACAAAATGAAGCTGGAGCTTGTCTAAAACCAAAACACAACAAAACCAAACAAATCTTAAAAACACGGAGGAGAGCATTCATGGTCCTTTTGAGATTCCATTTGTTTCAGTTGTAGTGCTGACCTGGAAATACACACATATTTTGCTCAAATGAGAAAAGTTGTGTACCTACACACTACATACACACTCCTCCTCCTCCCCATTTCAGAATGACGTTTTGCTTTTCCTCCAGAGCCTTGCCATATGCCACTAAGGCACATAGAGGTTTATAGAGGACTGAATCAGGCTGGAGGCAACAGAAATTGCAACATAGAAATGATAGATCATATTCAGTCTTTCCCAACAATAAAAGGAATCGAATATTTCATTAATAGTCTTTTCTTTCTGATTATAAAGCTTTGGAAGCTGTTACTATATGTTTATGTCTGTATTTAAATCTATTTCAAATAAATATATAGTTGTGTATAAAAGGCAATTTAAATACATATAATGATAAAATTAAGTTCCATTAATGTACTATTCTTTATTTTCTACAATAACAATTCACCGAGATTGTTATCCCTTTCATCTTAATTGGGTAATGTATTTTCCTCAATACAACTGTTTGGGAAAAAAATACTAGGTTTCTTTTACTCAATTTGCAGACATTGTTAATCTATGTAGCAGTTATGATGCATATTTTCCTCCACCACTTCCTACAGTATTTTATTTTTGTGCTATACAATCCTCATTTTACATATGAAATACACTACCGCAATTTCGTTTGCCTCAGCAGTATTTGCTCTTTATTCCCGCTAAGTAGTAAACAAATGGACAGCCAGAAAATAAAGGGAAGACTGAAGTGTGCCATTTCCTGAGAATTTCTCTGACCTACTCCCCCTTCCTTGTAGCTGGTGTGTGCTAAAGTCTGAGGAACTTCAGTGCTATCATGACTCAGATGAAATATTTATGGCATCAGAAAAAGTAAGAAGGCTCAAAAAATGCAGACGTTATTTGTACGTGATCTGTTTCATGCAAGCACACAAACAGGGTTCAAAAGGGCAGCTTACAAAACCAAGTTAGAAAATAAGTAATGCAAAAGCATCTTGGAAGCTCACTTGTCTCTGTGGCCTCTTGCTTCTTCCGATAGTGCTAGTTTTATGTGTATTGCTCTTGCAACAGGGTTACTCAGTCTTCTCTTTAGTGTTGCGTTTACTTCTTACTCTTTCCCACAAGTGCAGTGGTACTTCCAAATCAGTGAAGCTTTAGAGGGGTGGATGCAAACTAAAAGTGGGGATGGGGATGGCTGCACCACTGTCACTCCTGGCACTGCAGCAGTGCCGTGCCATTTGGTGCCTCTACCCCTCATCTGATCTTAATTCACTTTCAGAGATTGTGGTTTCTCCAGTGATGAATGGAGTGCTCCCAGGAGAGGAGCCAACAATTCCAAGGCCAAGACAGGTTAGGCTTTATAAGCATGTCTCTGGAGCGAGTAGAAAAAGTTAAAGAACAGTACATTCATTTCTACCTGAGTCCTTTGCTAAACTGCCTTTTGAATTTTTTTGGCCTTTTTATAAAGATTTTGGCAAGAGCTTTCTGCAGTTGGAGGCTCTTTACTAACTAGCAGATGGACTATAATTTAGTTCCTTTGTTTTCCAAATAATGATAAGGTGTCACCTATATAATCTTTCAAAACTCCTGTTTGGCTGCATAAATATTGCATTATTCTTCAGAAGGATTTTGTGTTATGAAAATTAAGACTTGTATTTAATGAAAACTAATTTAAACACTCCAAACAGAAGTAGATAGAGAGTTAAGAGACAACCCGACAGGGTATACAGAAGAGTCTTATGCCTAGAAACACCTCACATACACCTGAGTTTCCTTAGTGTATCTTCATAGAGCACTGAAAATCCCTGACATTACAGTGGCAACAACAAATTTCATTTATCTATTTGAAAGCAATATTTTTTTTTAAAAAAAAAACCTCCTAGGATAATTAGAATTAAGATCAAGTTTAAACCAAAAGAATATGACTGGAGTAAAAGTTGGATAGGAATGGATGATTTATAATGTTTTGGTTCAGTGACCTAGGTGCAAAGTCAGCCAAGGCTAAAATCAAAGTCGGTTTCTCAGTCTGAATAATATAGATGTTATGTCAAAAGATTTACATTCTGAATGCTATCTAAGCAATTAATCCAGAGGGAATTATTTATAATTGCTAATTGATTAGACAACTACAAATGATATACAAAGGAATTATATATCAGTTCTCTTCTAAAATCTTGTGGGCTAAAGTAATTGTGTTCCATTAGCATAAATCCCTTTCCAGTGAAGATTAAAATAAATGGGACTGAAACTTCCTCAGCTTTTGTTTCCAGTACTGCTATAATGCATGCTTTAAACCCAAATCCACTAATATGATGATGCTATCCAGTTGAGGGACTGACCGCTCACAGATTGTTATCAAAGTTCATGCTCTTTTCAACATTGGTTATTTACTTCTATTTCTTCTATCATTTACTTCTATTATTTATTTTTTACTCACAAAAAGTGGAAGCAGTATTCTACTTTTTTAGGTCTCTCCTACTCCATTATATACAACTCTAAATACAATAAATAACTTCCACTTGTCTGTGGATAGAAAAATTTCACTTCCATTTTTGTATTTCCTGAAGATAGAACATTTTACCAGCAACAACAACAAAAAAACCCCATTATACCAGTTTATTTGGGGTTATTTTGCTTTTTTCTTCATTGGGAGATCAAACAATTTTTAGAAAAGAATATAGGCAGAATTTGGGTTTGGGGGGGGACTCACTGCCATTAAATTCTCTCTCCTGTATCAAGGGAGACCTCTTTTCCACAACTACATGAAGATATATATGTTTAATTTTAAGATTCACAGAGAATGACACATGCTTCTATATATTCTTTTGGATAAACATCAGGTGCATCTGGAAAATTGACAAGTTTTAGTATGTTTATTATAATGCAGGGCAATGTAAGATCATCGTTAGCCACAGTACTTTGGTATAGATTTTGGTATATAGGCATATGGGTAATTTACACAGCAAGCAATATGACAACGATTACACTGAAAACTAGATCCAAATAAACTTTCATTATCCACAGAAGCACAACAATGGTATTTGCAAGTTCTCCTGTTGTTTCCAGACACTTGGCCATCCTAGACTCCATCTGTAGAAATTTCTTGTCAGACTTTCCTTACTCCCTTCACCTCTTTGGTCTCCTTTCCTTCGTGACAGCTGTGTCCTTCTCACAAGTTTGCTAAGGGAGAAGATTCTCTCCACAGTTACTATAGACAAGAGTAAGACAACTTGTGAAGGAAGTGGTTCACTTAGCTTTGAGAGCATTTTCTTAGAACACTTGCCTAGTATGCAGTATCTTGCATTCCACAGCTTATTTTACATGTGTAACATCTATTGAGAACAGAGCTGAGCCAGTGCAATAGGCATCTTCCTCCATGAATTACATCTACAGTACACAATCCTAATAATAAAACTGCACTACATAGTTCCAGTTCTGAAATATTATTTCCAGGAGACAAGTGTTTCATCTAGGTTATTTGTCAAGCAGTGATGGCATGAAGATAAGAATTCCCTCATGGCCCACAAAAGATGACAAATACAGAGTATCCAACAGATTTAGAAAAGAAATCTAGTGTAGGAAGTTGAAAGCTCCATATAAAACTTATTAAAAGGCTTCAATCAGAAAAGGCTTTTATAGTTTTCCCATAGGAACACGCAAGCCATAAGTAAACCTGGGACTTTGTTTATTCTTTCACCTAACACCCACCTTCCTCTTTCCAGTTCAACAGGAGAATGAGGATCTTTCAAAGAACACTGCTGCTTTTCTCTAAGTCCACACAAAACTTCATACTTTTGCAGTTCCTGAAAGGACACAAAGGTAGATACAGGCAACTATTATTACAGTATTGACTATAATACAACATTTAACTTAAAGAACTATTTAGATCAGTAATATTCTTTACTGAAAAAAAATCTACACAAATTATTACTAGAGAAAGTGTATAGTGTGGAATATTTTCACAGAGATTTCAATTAACAGCAACAAAAAATTAATACATTACTTTTGCAGCTCTTGGAAAGTTTGTTGAACTAGAAATGATTTATCCTGGTAGGTTGAAGTCTCCTTCCCAGACAAAGCTTCTGCATTTTCCGCAGTTCAAGGGTATTGTGGTTCATAAGATGAAATGACCCTATTAATCCATACAATGTTGAAAGCATTTACTATCAGTTTACGTAGAATAACTCTTCTGTATTAAGAGCAGTAAGAACTTGATTTACATACTGCTACTCATAAAGAAAGAGGTTAACATTTTCTCTTTCAAAAATGTGTAGAATTTCCTTAGGGTGATGGAACACTCAGCAGTGATGCAGTGAAGCATTCTTTTGTGCCAGAAAAGGTTGAAAGTATAAATTGGTCCCCTATATAGAATCTGTCCAGTTACAGATACTCCTAATGAGTTTAGGAAAAAAGCACTGAAAGGGAGCTTAGCTGTAACTCTGAGATCTCAAAAGCCAGGTGTAGCTCATAGGTAATGGTTACGTTCACTGGGACAGAAGTATAGCCCATCAGTAGACTCTGTAAATGTGATAGATTACTCGGAGCCAAATTAAAATCTAAACAGATTAATGATCTTGAACTGTGATCTATGTTGTCTTAGTGGTTTTCTGATGCGGTAAGGAAAGGTTATGGAAACCTCAGATTCCAATACTTTTAATGTATTTAATTAGAAAATTCCACACACATACAAAAATTGATCACTTGCATTTAACTGTAGTATTACACTGCCTACTGTCCCAAAAAAGTAGGAAGATGCCATGAAGATACTGTCATACAAGACATAAAATGACTTCAAACAAAACAGAAATAGAAAATTCCTTTTGGAAAACTGTCTGAGAAGTTCACAAGGTCAGAACCAACAACTGTACAAACTAAGCTAAAGTATTACTGTATTAGCACTTTAATATGCAGAGTAGTTCTGAGGGAGAGACAACTAAGGAGGGTCAAATAAAAAACCCAGTAACCACTATTAGTAGTTCATTGATTCGTTTCTCCAATTAATTTTAAACCTAACAAATTACTGTCTGTCACATGACAGATCTCTGACAAATTAACAATACAGAGTGAATATAAGTATTCACACAGACTGGATTCCAATAAAGCAGGCTGTCAAAGTATGTGGTTATAGTTTTGTTTATTTGGAATTTCAACAAAATTAAATACAAAAATAAGGTCAAAGTAAACTAGTTTTGTTTATTGATATAAATTTCTTGTCAGTTCAGGAAGATATTGAAGCAATTTATTTCAATCTAAAGTTGTGATTCATTGTTAGATATTTAATTAAGTGTATTTTCTAAAAGGTTTACAAATATTTAAATCTTCATGTGAATAATATTGACACCAGCACGATTCCTTCGTGTATATAAAGCAGGAACTGTGGTCCACAAATTCATCTCAGTTACATCAGTGTTTATCCAAAATAGCTTCTATCATCTCTTCCAAATTCATTAAAATGTAAATAGGATCAGAATCTGGCCTTGCAATGTAATTACTCAAATAAAATTGTCATCTAAGACATTTATTCAATGCAAATATTCCCCATTATCATGTAAACTAAGTCATAATTATGCATCTAGTGTTATATGTAACTACAACGTTAACAGCAGGCAATAAATTTGTCCAAAAATCTTGTGTGACAGAACAGATACTGCAACAGACAGTTCAGTATGATATACTTGTGAAAGTAATGGATTGTACAGTGAAATTTTTGGACTTCCTACATGTACCATGTATTTTAAACCTTAGTTTTACACAAAGGAGAGAATTAACTTTTCGTTTTTGTCAAATGCATGGAATAGACTACGCCGTCACTCCGCTGATGACTCTTTAAAAGGTTCTAGTTGCTTTAGATCATTAATGAATTTTTCTAGCTATCAGAGCTAGCTGCAGAAGTACACCAAAATGTGCAAAACCAAGTACATAAACAGAGAAAAGAGAGACCAGAAATAAGAAGATGCCTGGGTGTCGTGAAGAAGATGAGTCAAAAGGCAATACCATCAAATACAACAGCTGACAGATCAAGCCAAAGCATTTCCTAGAGTATATCATATTAACAAACATTAAAAAAAAACAAATAAAGGAAAAAACATTGTTGTGGTCACGATAGTAATAGCTGCAAAGTCAAGGTGCACAAGACACGAACAGACCAAATAGCAACTAGACAGTGAGACACAAATGAATGTTAAACTATAAACATTTCTCCAAGACTGTGGAAGAGAACCAAGCAGGGCAAGACCTAGAGGAACCGTGTTCTTTTCTGTATTCTAGTTCTGAATGGCACAGACAACACAGGAGTGAATGCTTTTGGTTGAAACATATGGAAACATCAAGTCTCATAATTCCTCAGACAATCAACTTCTATAACTTTCTCTATAGAGGAAAAAAAAGAAGCTATGCAGAATATCATACCCATAGCAGATATTGCACTGTGCTAGTGATGCGTAAGAGAGATTAGCATGACATTTCTCAGGGACTGCAACATATGGCATGTCCTGTTTAAAGAGAGCTAGTACAATTCTGCTAGCTCAGCACCACTGGAATGCCTGGAAAATATCAAAAAACATCAGAAAGTGCTTTCAGGAAGCATTTTGCAATAGGTTACGGCACTGAGTCAAGTGAACGAGAGTGCAGCCTGAACGTTGATCTGTCTTGCCCTTCTCCTTGCTCAAGAATCAAACAACTACAGTAGCGACATATTACCTCAGTAACGGAAAAGCTTGAACAAAACGAAGTCCTACAGTTATCTTTTGGATTTACCTTTCTTCCTCTGGGAATCGTATTCTACTATTCTTCCTATTCCCATTCTACTATTCTAGTATTTTGACACATCAAAGATATTTCCAAAATTTCTAGAAAATTAGAATTTAGTTTCCACCCTTAGTTAGGTAGGAACTAAGTACATCTAAAAGATGAAAACCTCCATCCCTCATCCTCATTAGGCCCAGACCTACGGACAGCATTGAGACCTGCAGTGCGCTGTGACCCTGTGCTGTGAGGGATCCACCTCCCCAAAGTCACTGTAACCCCCAAATGGTGAACTAAAAGCCAAAGTCACCTACATACATATCTGGGTTACTGTCTTTAGATGTTTACACAAAGTATATTTAGTTATATATAGATTATCAATTCCACACAGTAGACGAGGTTACTCACAAAAACAAGCCTGTTGCAGCTAATGTAATAAGGTAAGTCACCACAAGAAAGTGGGAGAGTTTTATTCCCATTGAGGCAAATTAAGCTGAGGTTGAGATTAATTAAGCAGGAAAGTACAGCACATGACACCTAGTCTAATAAAGACATTTGCATATTTAAAGAAAGTGAAACAATATCTGTTTTAATTAAGTAGGCTGCTCCTTCAGGTTAATGCATTCAGGGGAAAAATTAAATCTGTCTAGAATCCCTGGAAGAAAAGGAGATGGGCTGTAGGAAATTGGCCTCCTGAAACGTGATTAATGGGCTTGGATGATGAGGACTGACTCCTGCTAAACCATCAGGACTTGCTATGAGACAGGTGCTGACATTTGGAGCGGGGCTTTTGCGTTCTCTAGGCAAAAAGCAATGCATTCTCTGCGAGGCCCCCTGCAACTACAAGTTCTCAAGTGTCACCTGTATACAGAGGCTTTTCTCTAGCTGTCTCCTATGTTGATGTCAAAATATGTGACATCTCATTTGCTCCAACAGCCTCAGAGTTTCACATTTCCTTGGCTTTCTTGTATACAGCAGAATGAAATGCTTCTGCAGCATTTCACAAGGTATCTTACCAAAAAGATGAGCACTTGTTGCTACTATGCAGGTTAGGACTTCCCACTGTCTGCTTGGTAGACCTTTTTCTCTCATTCAGTGCCAGCGATCAGTAGAAGCAATTAAAATTACATTCTACATTTCCATAACTGCTGATTAAAGGTGTCAGTGTCTAATGCGTTCTCTTTGCAAATGCTTTATATGCTTTGACTTACTCATGTGAGTCCAAGAGGAGTGAGAAGAAACCTGTTGAAGTGATCAGAAACTCCACTCTCAGGAGTGTTTTAAGGCAAGGATCCAAAGTTCCTTTATGCTCTAGCAGAAAACAACACAAAGCAAGAACAGAAAGGTGCTTTTCTACACTGAGCTGTCCTCATGTGGAGCATCACAACATCCTTCAGAAAAAGTGCCAGTCAGAAGGAAAAGGGAAAAGGAAGTTTTAAGCTGAGATTTCCAGAGAAAAAAGGTGAAGGTAAAGGGAGGCTCCAGCAAGATCAAAAGGGGAAAAAATGCCTGTACTGTAGACACAAATTTATGCATTTTCCATGTTTTCAAAGAAGCAATTTGATGTCATTTCACTTTATGTCGAGCATATAATGTAAATAATTTCTGCAGAAATCTGGCATTTCCATGGTATGCCTCATGTATAATCTGACCAAGGAATAAAGCGGAAGTCTCTCTCACCAAAAAGCACTGAAGACATCACTGCAAGGCACATTGATTTTTCAAGTGAAGAGAGTTCTGGATTCACAATTAAAAACATAACTGTTGTACAATAAAAATTGCCAAAGCTATTAACCAATAATATAAATGAAAACTTCTACTCCTAGCATTTTCCATTATAGTAATAGATTCGGTATACAGCCAACATGCTTCAGATGCTTCAGGTTTCCAGTAATTTACAGTCATTACATCTTTGCTTTTTGTAAGTCAATCCACTTAGTCAAAAAAAGATTAAAAACCAAAAATTCCTCACGTAACACAGCCTACAGCCTATGTTCTTCCAAAGGATTTGTGCTGAAAATAAACAGGCAATAATGAGATCAGTTATAACAGTCCGTATATTACTTCTGTCTGGTAAATAATGAGAAATTAACATTTTCCTTCAAAAACAGACAAAAGTACTATTGGTTGTTTGCACTTATATCCAAGAAAACCTGGTATTCTTTTTTTCATAGTGAGACTGCAAATAAGAGTCTGAATCAGAGCTGGACATGTAGTTCCAAAAAGTAAAACCACTGCTTCATTCAAGAGACTACACACAGTCACTACGCTGCTTTGCAAAGTGAGTGCATTGTAGGCAAAAAGTAGTTTAGTGTACTTAGCGTAATCATACCACATAGGGTCCATGAAAGCCAGAAGTTGCAGTCCCATGTTTCATTTATGCTCATACTGCCACATTTTGCTACATATCTTTATTTTTAATGCCATGAGAAAAATTTAAGGGACTCTTCAGAAGTTTAGTTAATATGAAGAACTATTGAACATCTTTCACACTTATCAAACTAATTTGCATCAAAGTGTAAGATCACCCATCCAGGAAATTTTGTGACCTTGTGTTATTTTATGGAGGATTGTGTGTATGTTTTGAATAGACCTCACTCTTCCCTGCATCAGGTTATTGCTCATGAACAGGGCTAAGATATTGATAATCTTCATATAATGAGACAAGTATTCTTCAGATAAATTTATACTAGTTTAAATCTAAAGTAACAGTAACTGTTAGAACAGTTAAGCGTGTTATGACAGCAAATATGAGAGCACAGAACAGCGTGAAAATAAAACCACAAGCAGTGCTAGATGCTTTTGTCATTTATGACATCTGTCTTGTTGAAGTGAAAGACGCGACATAGTTTGATTTCTGACAACGCAGGTCAGCAGAAGTGGCAGATTCTGAAACACTTCTGTTCACTGGAAGGCATCCTATGTGTCAAGATATTACTGAAAAGTTGTATGATATGAAATGATACGCATTTACAACTGTTTTGGTATGTACAAGAATGAGACTGGTATACGTCTGACTAAGAGAAAATTCATTTGTTAAATCAACACTGTCATAATTAGCTATTCCTTTATACATATAAGCCATGGTTTAATGGTCTGAGCAGTCACTATTTCTATATTCAAGTCTGAATTGCGCTTGCCAATCTAATTTATAACTTTGTTTTGGCTTTTCTTTCCCTGCCAAAAATCCAAAAATAATTGCCTGAGAAGCGGGGAAAGAGAACCGAGGGGCAAACAGGACCCCGCCCCAGCATCAAGGATCGGTGCACATGGCTCTGCACAAAGCGCTGCTCACACCTGTGAAGCTGACAGCCAGATGCCACCTGTACTCAGATTTATCTCTCTAGGTCTGTCCAAGGAATTCATGCAACAAGTTAAGCTGTGCTCACTCCTTGAAGACACTCATCACAATTTATCAACCTTCTTTTTTTGATTGAACAAAAATAAAAATTGAGCCTTTAAACTACCACAGCTGCTCTATTGCTCATTGTCTCTAAAAGAGGATGAAACAGCAATATGAAACACAGGGGCAGCCATATGGACCACAATTAGAAAAGCAGACCCAAAGCTCTGTGTGTGCACTCTACCTGTGCTGTGCTGTGCTATCTGTCTCCAAGTTTATTACTGAATAGTGAAGCCATTCTGAATTTGAAAAACACATGTTCTAGGGATATATTTTGCAAGTTATTGTCATACTGCAAAGTACAGACAGGTATAGAATCATAGAATCATAGAATCATCTAGGTTGGAAAAGACCTTTAAGATCATCCAGTCCAACCATTAACCTACACTACCAAGCCCACTCTAGGTAGTAGTCAGCTGTAGCCAAAGTCCAAGGCTGAGTGTAACAGTGGCACAGACTGTATGTCTTTCAGAAAAAAAAAAAAAAAAAAAAAATTACCAGCTTCCAGCATTTTAAAAGGATCAAGGCATACAGGCATCTTAAATTCCACAGTCTATTAGACTAATCCTTCCCATTCTCTAGACATATTCAACACCAGAATTACAAATGACTGAGCAAAAATTTAAAGCAAATCTAACCCAACTAGGCGTTAGAGATGCAGACATGTATCTCTGCAATTATCAATGAATAGACCTGCTGAGATCCATCTTCAAAAATCATGTAATTTTTCTTCAAGTAATAAGCAAAAATATCTTTCACTGCTTTTTTATAGGACAGTGGTTTGCAGTGCTCAGTCTTTGGTGATGCTTTTGTGTTGCTGAAAGGTTTTACAGCTGACCCTGACTCATTGATTTTAGGCTTATTTTCAGTGCAAACCTCTGCCTAAAAAACTTCCAACAGTTGAGATATGCACCCGTCTACTGGTGATTCGCCAAGCCTCTTAATTGCTTAAATACGTGATTAGTAGCTGTAACAGTTAAGCACATCTTAAAAAAAGTTTGACAAGAAACTCTGATCCTTTCTCCCCCTCAAATTGCTGTTGAAAGGCTAAGGCAGGCATAAGTAATTTGAAAGACATTGAGAGGTTCCAAAAGTAAAAATGTAATAAGAATGCAATATACACTGTTATTAACTGACATGTACTTTAAATGTCTGCTGTACCACTTGCACCTATTTTTGGAAAACAAAATAATAAAATTGAAAGTCATCATTAACATTATTCTATTCATTGGTTCGAAAATTGGAGGAACAAATGTAAAACTCTGTGATCTCTAGTATAGGCCAAGGGCAAGAAAGCTTCCTGAAACACTCTAGATGGTTTTATAGACAAATAACCCAGAAGAAAGTGAAATGTTTTAAGATTAATGCTCACATGTGGCACAAACAGCAGCTCTTTATCACAAAACCGTAATGTAAATGTTCTCAACAACTAAGATTGCCTCTAGTTGCCTTTGGAGTACTTCATCTACCAGAAATTTTCAAAAATGGAACTATATTTATAGTTCAGTTTTCAGTATCATTTAAAAATTAATGAAATTTGAGAAGAGACTTTATTCTTAAAATTCAGTGCTACTCAGTGATTTAGACCTGGAAAAAAACATTAGCTGACTTACTGGAAGATATTCTGATGTTTAAAAAATGTTAGGGAGGGGATGTCGAAAGATGTACATCGGATTGATAAACTGCATTTTAAATTGTGGAATAAATATGGTCCTAGCAATAGTTGTCCCTTTTTATTAGCAGGACAAGGTTAAAATTTCATTTTTTTAATAGTTAGGTATTAAAAGCTATATCCTGCAGTATTACACATAAATGGCTCATGTTACCATTGACTTTCACGGGGAGAGGTTAGGTCATTAGGCCCAGCTCCAGGAATGTACTTAAGCATATGTTTAAGTGCCTGATAATTAGGCATATACTTAAAATTGAGTATATGTTAAAATTTCATTATGAATACTGATAGAATTAAAAAGTTGTTACAATCAACATCACCCTATAACATTGTGCTAAAATGCTGTACCCCCCCACCCTGAAATACTATAAAATAACAGAGCAAGCAGTAGCGTGCAATATACGTCCTGCTTCGTTTTGCCGAAGCTAATACAGCTATGAGAACTGGAAAACACCAGAGGTGAAAAGCAAGAAATAAGCCAGTTCTCTTCACGGATAGCAGTCACAGAGCCATCTTGGTCACAAGCATACAAAAGATCTGCAGGTTTACATAGTTTTTTTCTTTAATCATTATGTAATCTGTTTCAGATTGTCCTCTTTTGGGGGTACACTATGCAATAAAAAGAATCATCAACTGAGTATCCCATTCATGATTTTTGCTTTTTGATTCACCCACGTTTCCAACATGTGGAGACATCTGCCATAAATTATGCTAAAATAGGAATTTACATGAACTGCAAGTTAGAGAACATTAGGAGAGTTGTCATTTAGTTGTAATTTGCAAATGGCCTATGAGGCAGAATTGTAGAACCTAGTAAGACATGCATATTTAAAAAACTGATGATGAACAAAATACTATGTATGAACTAAAATACACTCAGTGTGGATTTCACATGTACTCTGTTTCTGTCCCTCAGGCTCATCTCTATGTACTGCTAAAAAACCCCACAGGTACGTTCCAACCTGCAATATCAACATTTACCCTATATATTCTTTTATGTTGACTCTTTTAGCCTGTATGATCTTTCCTCCTACTGTATTTTTAAAAAGTCTTTATACAATAATGTAGTCAAAATTGCCTGATTTATTTTCAAGTTATTGTAATTTAGTTATTCAGAAGCAGTACATTTTTATCCTCATGTTTATGTGATACATATTCTGATGTAGCAGTTTAAAAGACAAATGTAATTTTACAAAACACCATTAGTTTGTGTTTATTTTAAAGATTAAAGTGGGTGACAGATCAATCTCCTCTAAATTGTTCATTCAGTGTAATTACATTTTAAACCACATTTATTTCATCTTCCACGTGCATAAATCCAATGAAACATTAATTTTTCTATTTAAAAAACCCACGTGTTGTTGGAAGACAGGGACTATCGTCCGTGCTCATCAGATTAGATTGGATAGTTTTGGTTTTGATAACTTCTATTAGAACAATCGGGTCTTAATTTTGTTACCAGGATGTAAAATGTGCATATACCTCACATCTGATAAAAAGTTATTCTAGGATATCTATCTCAAGGGAGATGATATACAAAGATTACTTTTAAGGCAATTTTTTTTCCAAAGCATTATTCCTAAAATAAGCCACAAAGCAAATTATTCCTATCATGAATAAAATATATTTGAGTTAATGATTTGTACACTTTATGAGCATACAGTGAGAACAGAAGAAATGTAAAAAAACATTATAGATTCGTAAGTATTTTATTAGAAAAGAAAGGAGCAGCTTACTCTCCAGTCTGACTGGCCAATTACAATGATTTGTTTCTAATATGAGGATAATTTTGTTTCGGTAAAAAAGAAACCATTAAGTTTAATGTTGTCATTTATTCACAGTCAGATTTTGTAAGGTGTTTGAACCCAACAGTTAATTTGTTATGTTCCTCTGTGTTCAGTTTGCTCCAGCATAAGTTTATGGTGTGATGAATATAAATATGGCCTGATGAAATGCTCCTTAGAGCAGTTAAACAGTTTAGAGAAGGTAGATAAAAAGGAAAACAAATTTTTAAAAGACAAAATCTAAGGTCTAAATATAGACCTACTTGCTTGAGTTCAGCTTCTGGAATAGGCACAGAATCCATTTGTAAGACATCTAGATGATACCAATAAAACAAGTAAGAGTCAACATGATTTTTCCAGAATGAATCATTTCAAACCCATCAAACTTTTTTTTTTTTTTTTTGCAGTACAGTGACCTATCTTGGGGATAAGAGAAAAACAGACTATATAATTCATCATAACCTTAGTGTTTTATAGTCTCACATGATAACCTCATGAGTGAATGCAAAAAGATTGTCTAGATGAAGTTTACCCTATGTGGCATAATTATTAATCTCTGTCAATCTAAAAGGATGAATAAAATGCAGTTCAGGTATGTCTTTCCTAGGAATGACAATTCACTATTTTGTAATATCATCATGGATGAGAGATGAAAAGTATCCTTATTAAACTGGCAGATAATACAGCTATGGGAGGTAGTACAACTACATAGTAAGAAAAAATAGTATTTATTGTAATCTTGGCTAACAAATGAATATGGGACCATTGTATATGAACTTCAGTCATACAGACTGTAGGAAACTTTGCTAATTTTAAAGTCAGTATCCTACCTTTTTTTTTTTTTTAGCTTCCTTCAGAAAATATCCATAGATATGAGAAAGCTACTACTTTTCCTTTGTCCTTGCAAGTACTCTGTAATCTTTGTTTTGTTCAGACAGAAGATAAGGCTCATCACATCTGGTAATGATCCTTCTGCTCTGATCATATCTGTCAAGTCATATTGGCCAATTACTTTGAAATGTGCAGTCCTGTGAGTTGATTGTTTCTCAAGAAATGTGAAGTAAGAAAAAGAGAAATACTATTACTTTAACCTGTATGTGGCGTAAACTGACAATACTGTAATATTGTGTCCAAATTCTTTATCCATGTTTTTAATAGGAAATTTAGTACTTATCCATATAATGGAAGAGACCCAAAAATGTGCAAGGATGACTGGATGAGTCAGTCTTGAATATTTTTTTAAAAATGTTTTTGTCACCTAGTTGAGAATTGGGAGGTATTGACATCTATAGAGTCAATCTGAGATAAGAAATGACACACCAGAGTTGTACATGAGCTAAGTGGCAACTCCAACTTCAATAAAACCACAGCTGTATTTTATCTGCTGAGTATAGTTTATACTTCCAAGATTATGAAAAACTTTTTGTATGTAATTTTGTCTCTGAATTACTAATGCATTTTCAACAAACACAGATCAAAAAGCCCCCTCTATTCTTCTCTAATTCTTAGCATAGAACAGTCAATAGTACCTTTCAGCGTACATGCATCACTTCGGATAGTCAAGGAGGCAGATGTTACCTTTGTCCTCTCAAGCATTTCCTGAATCCTTAACGCTGTTAGGAATCGTTCTCCATATCATACAGCGTTAAGTGCTATTGTCTTTACCATCAGCGGAGTTTCTAGGAAGGGCACACAGCAAACTTGTCCAAAGCACTGCTCTCTCCTCTTCCTCCTCTCCTCTGGGGGTGCCCAGTATTAGAATCAGCCAAACACTGCATAATGCTGCTGCACACAGTCTATTTTATACTTTTCGGTTTTATCTTTTAAATGCTCATCTCTATTTCAGTAATTTACGTCTCCCGTGATGAATAGGGAAGGAAAACAACATTTTGCATACGTACAGTTAAACACTGACCCAACAGCTAACTCGGTGTGGCTGAACTATATGTCTTCCATAACCTTAATTTATGCTAACCTTAAATAAAAAGGTTAAGCTGTTGACATAGCAATGTAATTAACAGTTCTTTTTCCATGAAAGATGAAGTGTATTTTGGAACGAAAGTTCAGATACTTTCAAGACCACAGGAAACAGTGTCTGTTGTTGACAGAAAACTCACAAGACAAAGCAAGTGGGTAAGCACATACTATGCAGCAACTAAAATGTTTTCTTTTCCTTTAAGAACCAGATGGCATTCTCAAGTTCATTCAAATCCTGAAGAGTAGAATAACTTTTATTACCTATTTCTGGTTTTAAGGGGACCTGGGTGCCTAATTTGCTTTGAGAATCTAGCAACTATATTCTTAGCTCCTGAAGGAATGAGGACACACTTGTTAAAATCCGTTCAGCTAATTTGACACGTATTTGCTAGAAGAAAATATGTTGTCTTACAAGTTGTCTACTTCTATATGATGTTAAAATACATTTAAAATAGTTTTCTCTAGTGAACGGTGCTATTAATTTACACAACAGAATTTCAGACCTGAAAAGATTTTTCTAGGAGCTGAAGTGCCTGATATTAACATTTTTCATATTTTACAGAAAAAAAGAAAAAAAAAAAGCCATTTTCTGGCATGGAAGTAATCTCTAGTTTTGAGATTACAAAGATAAACCTCATCTATATCAGTGTAACAGAAACAATCTTTGTTTTAAATTGTTTTCTCACAGTCTATATGGACTACACAAGCACATCTGTAAACCAGTCTGTGAGTATTTCTAATCCCAGTGTCTCTGTTCTACCCATAAGTAAACAAAATAAGCTCCTCTTGAATCCACTGAGAACTGGACAAGCATACATTGTAGGCAGGATGTGACCCATACCCTCATCTCTTCATTCCAGTTTCAATTAAAGCACATAACTGCTATATGGAAAGATACCTTTTTTACACATCTGGTACACAGACCCAAAAGATTTGGCTTTTAATAGCATTAATGAGTTTCTGTCTACTCATATGTCATTCATTCTGGCCCCAACACTACATGTTTTACCATTAGATGTTCACTGGATCCTGAACATGATCTAGATGAAAATATAAACATAAACAAAATTGCAATTTTTTTTGTCTGGATCTTATTCAGGATCTGGTTGAGAGCTTGCAGAAGGCAGGCTGTGTAGCTGACTGGAACGGGTCAGCACATGCCCCAAGCCTGGTTTGTCACCGAATCCATGAAACTGGAGACCAAATTGCCTTTCTATAATTTACGGCACTGCAGTGACCAACAATCTCCCTCCCCCCAAAAAGGATGAGGGACAAGAACACTCTTATTTACTCACTCAAGGGAAATATTGACACCTTTAATTCTTTTGCATTTCCTTTCTTGTCAATAACTTTCCTTTCTTTACCACTGCTTTTGTGTGCATTCGCAAATCTTCCTTTCAGGAAAATCACTGCAGAGGCTCTTCTTCTTCTAACATATATATTTTTTCTTCCCTTTTCCTTACTGCCCTTGAACACAAACATCAGTCCGCTTCTTAAAAACCCTATCTTTACAATAAGTGTTGAAAGTAATTACTCTGTAAAAGCCTTCCACTGCTCAGGCAGTCTCTCTCACCTATGAATCAGTGCTTTGTTTGACAAAACACAGAAAAAGATCTCTGCGATACAGCTATCTCTGTGACAGAGGATTTTCCCCCTCCTCACACTCTCTTCTGATGGCAGCACCAAAATTCTGAAGAAGAACCTGCTGAGAAATGTGGCTAATTGCCAGGCCTCCAGCTTTCAGCAGGTGTTGGAAGTGATGTGTTCCTTGCCACCTGAGCTGTCACTGAACGGTAATCACAGTAATTTCATTGCCAGACAATACCACTAACTCTGCCTCCATCCTACAGCTCAGGGCAATGCATCTTCTTCAGCTATTTTAAATGTCAACATAAGCCACAGCACTAACAATACTCCACTGTTGGGATCATGGAGAAGCCCTCACAGATTTTCTTAATTTTCTTAATAATAATGTAGTTATGAAAGTAATTTTACTAGTAAAAACTCCGTAACAATCAATTAATATGAACATCTTAAGGCGGTCAAATTGGCATGCCCTGCTTACATCATCTTCCATAAAATCTCCTGCAGGAAAGAAAATGAGAAGAACTTTGCTCTTAAAGTACACGGACCTGTGGAAATTCTCTGTAAATTAAGAGACCTTTTGTTACATAAAAAAAGGGTAAAATTTGAAATGTGTTGCATCAAATGGAATGTTAAAATTTGAAGAAGAAAGGAGAATGATCTTGTGCTGATATCCTTCCCTCCAGAGTTACCTGGTTAACTGAAAAATTATTAAATAAAGTTTTTTTATTTGCTTACGCTGAATATTTACTTTCTATTTAAGCATTCAGCTGTGTGACATTGTACTAATTAGGCATCACAGAGAGTGTATTTCTTTGTTCGCTAAACTGCAGTCCTGATTACTTGAATGGATCATGTCCTGAGGAAAATACATCTCTTTTTTGCACTTGTCCAGGCTGGATATTTCTGGATGTAGACATAAGGGGATCGTCCATTAAAATGCTGCTAAGTACAGATCTGACCTTATCCATGGATCCAATTTCTTCTTAGTCAAGTGTTAAAAATGGGTATGGCATCAGATCCGTAAAGAAAAGAAATTTAATTGACATTGCTCTCTGGAAATACTAATAAAAAAGGCTGGTTTGAAAATTAATACCAGGTTATTCTTCAAAATTTTTTTAGCAGCTGCCGCAATAGTTATAGCTTTCTTTCCCAATTTATTTTCTTTAAATTCATGAAATATCTGGGTGATCCACACTGGGTCAGGGATACCCCTGAGGTGTTTGTTTCTTTTGGGTATGTATTTGCTAAGATGAAAGCAAAATTAGAGTTTTTAAACTCCAATCACATGAAAGCATAGTGCTGGAGTTGTGTTGAAATTCAGAACCTAAATGGTTGGACACAATGAGATTGGCTCTGGTGTCTTTAGGGATTTTAGGGATATTAGGGACTGAGCAGACTGACAGGCAGGCAGGTATGACACTAGATATGAGAAACATTGACTTGGGCAGATTTAGATACTATTTAAAAGACAGTGTAAGCCTGACTGGGCTGAATTCTGAATTTTTAACAATTCATTCACGAAGTATTAAACATTCCAGCAGTGTTCCTTGATAACACCAATTTTCATCAAAATTCAAAGTATCTTGGAACTGCAGTGAGTACAGAAATTTTTTTTTTTTATACATGTTCTTTACTGACCAAGAATCTATGACTGCAATGTAGTTTTTAAATGTATGCTGGCATTTAAAAAAAAAAAAAATTTAGTTTGAAGTTTGTAAATGACTTCAAAATATATTAAATGCAAGTCTGGTCTAAAAGAAAAATTTTGAAGAACAAAATGGCCATTGACAAATTACGTGACATATGAATATGATGGAATAAACAGGTGCCCTTTATTTGCTTATTTTGTCCACTTCAGTCAATAGTTTTCTGCAATTTTTTTTAATAAAATAAAGCAGCTAAGCATAGTAGCAACATGCAACAAGTACATCACAGATCAGCAGGGCAGGAGCAGTGCCATTCTGGTACATGGTTCTACTTTCCATCTGTATTTCTACAGCACAATAAAGAGGATACAGCTGCCAATAACACTGATTTCTTATACCTATTTTCTTTTAATCAATTCATACTGAAGTATACTAAGAACAAAATTTTTTTCTCTTAGATTAATTGCCTTTTTACCAAAACAAAAATGCCTTTTTTTCTAAAAGGTATGTGATTAATTTCTGAGCTTTATAGATCTCATCCAATTATTATAATGCAAAAAAGATCTATGGAGTCACACTCTAGTGATTAAAAGGGTATTTTTGGATTTTTCCTTTAATCATATTAATAACTATACACATGTAAATTATTTTAATTAGAAAAGTAATAATTGTACATAAACTCTTTAAAATGTCCTGCTCCTATATCCTCCTGAGATTATTTTATAAGAGCTATAGAGAAAATGAGAGAGAATTGGTATGAGTGTAGTATGTAGGTCAAAACTAGAACATTTATGCCACTAAAAAAAGAGCAAAAACTCCTCAGGTATCAGTGCAGAGACATCAGTCTCAGTTTAGAGTATGTATAGATTAATGGACCTAATTCAAAATCCACGATGCCTGTTTTAATTCTGATCCAAACCCAAAATACACATATAAGAGCAAAATCCCAAGAATTTGATTAATTCAAGCCTCTTTTGAACTCTGCCCTCAAAATGAAGTTCTTGGAGGCACCTACTGTCATGGTTTAACCCCAGTCAGCAGCTAAGCACCACCCAGCTGCTCACTCACCCTCCCCACCCCCGGTGGGATGGGGGAGAGAATCGGGGAGAAAAAAAGTAAAAGCTGGGTTGAGATAAAGGCAGTTTAATAGGACAGCAGAGGAAGAGAAAGTAGTAGTAATAATAATAATGATAAAAGGATATACAAAACAAGTGATGCACAATGCAAATGCCCAACACCCACTGACCAATGCCCAGCCCATCCCCGAGCAGCGATCGCTGCCCCCGGCCAGCTCCCCCCAGTTTCTATACTGGGCATGCCCTCACATGGTATGGAACAGCCCTTTGGCCAGTTTGGGCCAGCTGGCCTGGCTGTGCCCCCTCCCGGCTTCTTGTGCCCCCGGCAGAGCACGGGAAGCTGAGAACTCCTTGCCTAGTGTCAGCACTGCTCAGCAACAACTAAACCATCAGTGGGTTACCAGCATTATTCTCATCCTAAATCCAAACCACAGCACTATGCCAGCTACTAGGAGAAAATTAACTCCATCCCAGCTGAAACCACGACACCTACTTTACCCAGCTCTAAGGTTCATACACGTACAGAGCACATTAGTATCACTTCACAGCTTGGTGTTTCTGTGTATTATCAGGCTTGGCATATCACAGGTTGCTAATACTGTCTACTATCAAAGAAGAAATTCTCAGAAAATCTCTGTTGTCAAGCTTCAATCCTGTGAAGCTGAGATTTGGAGGATGCTAATACCACTGACAATTGAGTGCATACATTTTAAAGCGGTCTGTTTAACATGGGCCACAGAGACAGGAATGACATTCGCCAAGCTTTACTTTAATCAACTTTGTGACAGTAAGACACGTATCTGTTTAAGAACAAGGACCATAACCAAACACTTCAAAGCACCTCTTCTTTTTTTTTTTTCCCCCTTCTCTCTGAAAACTAATCCAACTTAAAATATGGCTTACAAACACAAACCTGATTTGTAACCTCTCCAGATTAAAGGAGAGCCTTTGTTCTTCTCTCAGAATGTCTCATACACCTCAGTATAATTATGAGAAGTACTACCCGTATAATCGTCTACATGAAAAAATACCCAACCTGTAATAAAAAAAAAATCCAACAGAAATGTAAATTGTGAATTTAGAGAACATAATCAAAACACTGACCTGGGATTTATTGCAATTGTCTTGTTGATGATAATGTAACTTTGATAACCAAAAACATTTCTGTGCTATGATTTCCAAGTAAACAAAGCAATCTTAGAGAGACATACAGATCTTCAGAACAATGTCTCTAGATTCTCTCACAGTTTAATATATGATAACTATATGAAGCAAGTCTATATAACTTTAAAGAAAATATCACGTTTCTTTGAAATGTAACAAACTAAACATTCCGTTATAAAATCAAAGACTCTAAAGTCCACGATAGGTTCAATTTTTGATCAGTATTCAAAAGTTAACAAATCTACTGAGATTACAGCTACCCTTATTTCTGCTTCACTCATTCGTGTTTGTATGTTATAATGTGATTTATAGGCTGCTAATATTACCAAACAGGAGACAGCACAAAGAAAATTTTCCTGTCTGTGTCCATGATGATTATATTACATTGTTACATCAAGTGATGTCCTGAAATCCTGCTAGCATAATCTAACTTAAAGCTGCCAGATAAATGCTACTTCTGCATGGTTCTTGCTCATCACTCCAGTGACATTTTCAGCTTTGTAAAGTAAGAGACTTCCTTTTCTGATGTGTAATATATAATGCCTAAACCTTGCAACTGAGGTCCAGGAACTGCTCTTCTTCATCTAGAGAATTACGAAGGGCTGGCCTGAACCGGATTAATTTTATATTTGTTTATTTACTTTGTTTAGGAGGCATGACTGTAAATAAGTCAGTCAGTAAGTACAGAAAAAAAATAACAGCTTTAAGTGTATGAAAGTGTGCAAAAGTCTGAAACCAGGAAATGCTTTTTGTGATGCACCTGGAATGAGTGCTCCTTAGGTAGGCCGGTTTAGGATGCGAAAGCCGTAGCCCAGAAAAAGAGGAAGGCAGGAAGGTCTTCTGTCTGATGCTGAAGAATCTATTTACAGTCATAAATTTTGTATGAGAGTTTATCAAATACCTTTAACACAGAAAGTGTCAGCCAAGCTCCAGTGGTGAGCTGAAGAGGTCAGAAGAGTAAGGCACAGAGGGGAAGAGAAGCAGCTCAAACCACAGAGCAGCATAAGAACACCCGGACATCCCCATCCTGTCATGTTTTTGGGAATACAATTGGCCTTTCTCACCCAGGGTCTAATTTATCATTCTCACGTACACTTTTAAAGCTGAATGTCGAATAAGATAAAATAGGGCAAGAAGGGGCCAAACCAAATAGCTTAGTGTCACACACACCTGCAAATACAGCAACGTGGGAATTGCAGCTCTTCTGAAAAATCTGTGGCCCTGTATCTCAGGGCACTTGCAAAACTGAAGGGAAGCCAGCAGAAGGACATGAGAAAATTGCTATACAGATCTGATTTAAGTCCTTTAGAGAAACTTGGTTCAGTCAGGAATCTTGACTAAAAAGCCCACACCTGTCACGCCTGCCCAAGTCAATTAGATCTGATCAATGCCCTGTACCCTACGCTGGCTCAGCCTGTGGTGTCTTTAAAGATGCAGACTGTACTTTAATCATGCCTGCCCCAGAATCAGAGTCCCCTGTATGAGTCAAGAGAATTTTTCTATTAAATCCATATTCACTACGTATACACCTTCAGCTCCTTGATTATGGAGGGTTGTTAGCTGATTTAAACATCCCTAAAAGTGCATATAGAGTAAGTTGAATTAAGCTGTGTGTGTCACTAATTAAAATCATTGCAACTTGAGTGGGCCTTAAGGGCAAAAGTCTGTTCCTTTTATAAGAAACACATATAAATACTCTGGGAACACTTAAGTATAATTATTATAGCCTTCAGGATTCTGGCCTAAAAGTATCAGAGAGTGGCTGCACTCCTTATAGCAAAGTTTATTAGCATTGCTTATTTTTATTTTCATGCAGTTATTACATGAATGCCTGGAAGTGACACTACTATTGAAGATCTGGTAATATATCCTATATAAACACTAAGATTACTTTTGTTCATCCAATTTCTTTCAAGTCAGTTTTAATGACTGAAAAAATGACAGCTTAGGAAATTTTAATTCTCTGTCCACAGAGCAGGTAACGCTACGGATTGCGTTTTAGTCAGCTCTTACGCAGTTAGGAACTAGCGCAAAGTCACGTGTCTATGTGTGTGCAAAGGTCCGTAACACTTCACTAGCCTGTAAAAAACTAAACAGAAACCAACTTGTACCCCTTTTGGTTTTTCTGCCATGATGCTTCTGGGACTGTTGTTTGCTCTCTTGTTAGAAGATCGGCAGGCACCAGAAACCAAGCCTAGAATGTACAAAGCACATGGGAAATTCCCTAACTCATGCAAACACATCTTTGAACTAGCAAAGAATGTGATCAACACATATCCTAGTGCTGAATACAGCGTGCAAAAAAGCCCTAACATGACAGTAATGAAGAATTACAGAGGTAAGAAACTTGAACTGCTGTGTGGTCTGCTTGTAGTCATAAACAGTATTTTGCCATGCTGTTGTAAGGCAATTTTGATAACGTACTGATGATACTGCTGTAACTAATAGATATTAAAAACAAGCAGTTACCACGCATTTTATGGCTACACATATAAATGTATATTTTAATGGACTATTACTTTGTGGAGAAAACTATTCAATGACCCTAGGATAAAGATGTATGTATGACTAGGCTGTTTTAATAAGACTTCATGTTATTGAGAAGTCAGATCTCAAAGGCTGTTGAGGAAAATCAGAAGCTGTAGCAGAGGTTTCCAAAAGGTCCAACACAAAATGAGGAGAGCAAAGGCTTGAAGGTACAAGCACAGATTAATACCAGAAGCCCCAACTGAATAAAGACAAATCACAGATGATCAATTACTGATCACTAAAGAAATGCAGCCCTGATAGCAGGGCAGAACCAGTTACAGAGCATAAGTGGAACGGGTACAGAGCTCTGAAATATGTTCTGCAGCTGCTGGTGATTTACGGCACAGACAGAACCGTCTTTGGCTGCACGCAAGACTCCAATGAAATTAACTATTCATGTGCCTTACTGCAGAACAGGCTATGAAGGACTGATTGCTTTCATAGCCTGTAATGCTACAATTTATTTCTTGTCACGAAAAGGAAACATAACCCTTTGCTTGTGTTAGCATGATACTCCACCACTTAAGCTGGGAATTTACATGCAAGAATACCTCTATTTTCTTGTCATGTTTCAAAAACATACGTCACAAAATTGTTAAACCATTAGGGGAAAGGAATCATCATTCTGCTGACATTTTGAAAGTAGTTTACAGAATTGTGATCAAATCTTATTTGAATTATGTATCAGGAGAGGGACTTTGGCAGAGCCAAAAATCAGGATAACTACATTCATATATTCTTTTGGCTTTGCTGCGCAAAGAGGTTTAACCATGACTAAGAGGAATTTTCTAACTATCCTTTCATTAGCTTTGAGAGTTGTCATTCATGTGCAGAAACTCTTAAGGATAAACATATATTTTTAAAGATAAGACATAGATGAAGGTTTTTTTATCTTTAAAGACTAGAAAACTCCACCTAAATGTTTTCATTTTTTTAGAAATTCTTTCTAAAGACACAGAATTAAGAACACCTACCCTAAAAATATCTGCTCTCATTTTAAACCAATTCACTGTTTCAAACATAGAGGAGGGGGTAAAAAATCAGCCCAGATCTATCTGAGTAAGATCCATCTCCAAGCTTTCTAGACAGCTCATATTATTGCCTCACACATCATGCTATTTCAAGGAAGACACTTCTCTTTCAGAACCTCTTCCAACTCTTACCAAAACCAGTCTGGGTATCTGCATTCACTTCAGTAAGAAGCCGTAGAGATACTAAGAACAGGAATTTCTGAAATGCTTTAGCTGGGTATTATTTTCCTGTATGTCTGATGCAATTTTTTTTTTTTCCAAAGTGCTATCCTTACCTTGTTCATGCCCAGATAACAACATCACACTGAGATGTTGTACTTTCAGCCTTATTTTGGGAGCGAGGGAATGCAACTTTAAAGGAGAGGGGAGGGAGTGGAAGTCAAACTCTTCCTGTACAGTGACTTATGAAGAGGCCCAACTCAGCAGAGACTGCCAGAAACAGACCTCTGCCTCCAAGCAGCTTGAGAAGCATGAAGGCTTACCTTTTTTTCCTGTTTTCTGCCGTTAATTTTCATCTCTGGTTTTACTGAACCACAAGGAGACTGATGAAGCACTAGGAGTGGTGAAATCTGACCCCTGGAGATTTTCAGTGTTCGGCTCATCAGGACCTGATCTTTCTTCAAGTGCGAGGCTGGATCAGGTGAGATGATCTTCAGCAGTTCACTAATGATGGGGCAGACAAAGAGAAGGTGGATAAAGACTCCATGGTTATCATTCCTGTGCATTCACACAAAAAGGAATTAATGTGTGGTAAAAGACATTATGTGAAAATCCTAAGTATAGTAAAACCAAGTATTAATCACCTAGAAAATCTGAAGAGGCCTAAGTGTGCCTTGTGGTACACTTGTGTGGCCATGCAATCACTCGATAAGTACATCCAGACACTAGTGATTTTACATCCAAGTTGGACCTTTTTCTCCCCAAAATGGAGACAAAATCTGTGCCTTTTTTTAGTTTTATCAGAATATACTAAGTGTTTGTTGTCTTGATTTACTTGACCAGCTGCAATTAAGGACAGACATGTACACTGACCTTTAAATGAAGTTTAAAGCTGATTGAAAAATACTGAATTTCTGAACCTACATTTAAAAAAAGAGTTGAAATTGATTTTTTTGTTTCTCAAATTCGATACTCCCAGGCAACCACAGATTATCTCCTCTGTTCTTTCAGTGTTTTCTATGGTAAGTTTGAAAATAATTTAAACTTTTCTATGTGTTTTTACTCTTCCTTCATTTTTCTATCTTGTCTATTTAACTAGCTTCAGGATAATATCTATAAGAAAAAGGCACAAAAATTCCCATTCTGAAATGATCTTTTAAGTTCCATTCTAAATTAATGACATAATTAAAAATCAGTAATAAAGTAGCTGATACTCAGACAAGAGCTAGCTGTATAGGGGACTGGGATCTGTACAGACATCCCATGTGAGTGGAAAACATTAATGGCAACAAGCAGCGCTCTTTGGGATACTAATGACTTAAAATAATACTACAGATAAGAGCAGAGCTTCATACACTTGTTCTGCAAAAAGGATTAAACTGGACTCTATTTGGACCAAGAAAGCAAAGGTATGTGTGTTACGTATCTGCAGGCATAAGACGGAAGCTGTATTTCCATCTTGGTTTTTTTCCCTTTGCGGGTATGTGCACGCAGTCCCCAGTTTCTTCCAGTAGAATGAAGATGTTCTCCTGCATCACAGGGCTGTGTCTCAACCTCACCTTAACATCTGGCCTGCTGAACGGAGGTGCCCCACGCCTGCAGTATCTTGTTCTGACAGATTAGCAGGATGGCATCTGCCACCTTTCTGCTGATCTTTGCTAATAAATTTTGTTTTCCCTACAAACCTTTAAAAAATGCTCTTTATTTTACTTTAGTGGTATAAAGTAGATGCCCGATGTGAAATTTGCTGTAATGAACATTTGCTCACTTTGGACATCTGCCTGTTTACATACAATCTTTAAATCCACAGAGTATCATTACTGCAGGCTCCCTTGTATAACAGGCATCTCATATTTAATCTGTATGTTCTTTAAATGCAAAGCATGTTATATTTAGTGTTCAAACTGCAGCATTAGTAAACTGAGCCCTCATTTATGTGTGCATGTGGGTGAATTGAGTGTCTCACAAAGGATTCAAACAGATGCTTTAGCTTTAATGATATTTTTAATCATCTCACTTATGCCCCAAGGATATTTTCTTATGCTTTATTCTCTTGTCATGGTTTCTACTCATTACGGCAAAGTGTTATTTTAAATCTACTTTTTATATTTGAACTTACTTCAGCATCAGCTCTTAAACAACTTTTTTTTCTTTTTTTTAAAACATGCGCTTTCCTTGTACTGTCTAATTATACATACTGTCTTCAAAGGCATAGGTAGTGTATATAAAAACAATCACACAATTCAGTGGTGACTTGTGGTCTTTAGCGGTGACATTAGTGGTAATCATTATATGCTTTCCTCACAGTTCAAATCAGGAAATTTCTTAACTCCAAACTCCCTTTCTACTGCCTATTTTATTCCCCTGGAACCTTATAATCCTGTCTATTAAACAAGCACTTGCTTAAAAATCAGATTAAAATTCAGATTTTATAAAACATAAGAAAAATATCAGTATCTTTTCAGCAAGTAAGTATGGTTGCAATTGGTTGACCTTTTATTTCATACAAGTCAGATTCCTGAAAAATCATCTGCTCTCTTATGTGCACACATATATATGGATAGGTATGTGTAACTCCTTGCTATCAAGGAGACCCTTCTTGGTCTTTTTTGTCAGAAAGGAAACAAAAAGAGGAAAATGCTCAAAATCATGGTGGAAAGTTTGATCCCAGAAAAACATTGGGGAATGTCATAATTCCTTCCCTGTGAAAGCTCATCTTACATTCATGAAAGTAATGACTTAGTGACTGGGAGAAAACAAGGTGAGGGGAAAAATAGGGGAGAGAGAAATCTGTAAGTAGGAAAAGAAACCATATGCAAGGTAAGTAATTTGCCTTGGTCTGCATATTAATTCACAGCAACGCCAGACAGCTATCTGTTAGAAAAAAGGAAATGTAAAGCCACAGGAGAATTTAGTTTCTTTCATAGGAACATAAACAGAAAAAAACCAAGAAGGATTCTCCAGAATACTGAGAGTTGCATGGGTAAATATCACAGCAATATCACTTCTAAAATCTGTTCAAAATTGCATTGCAAATTATGAGCCTAATCATTGGCCAAACTCACATAGAAGTCAAGCCATAATTAAAATCTTGTTCCATTATTTTGTATGGACATTAATTCAGAGGAAGCAAAAAGCCAAGATTTCTGATTAAAAACTTTGTTTAAATTTTAATTAAAAAAATAAACAAAACTCCAGCAGAAAAGACTGTCAAAATAAATTAGAGAAGCAAAAATTGGCAGTTCCATTATCTAAAATAATTACCAGTAGGTATTGATTATCCAGAACTAATCACCAAAAAACCGGAAAAAAAATCCCTACTAATTTGCAGTCTGAAATTAATTATCCATAGCCATATGTATTTGCTTTCTATGAACATCTGACAGATTATGTTTGTTAGAATTAATGAATAGAGAGCATGCTTTCTAAATCATATTTTCAGTCATTGTATTTGAAAGTCAAGTGTTTGTATCCCATCAATAAACACAACAATGGCATGGGACAAAACTATAACTGATTAATTAACCTGAAACAGAAAAGTACTAGCTTTAAAGAGTTCTAGAAAACTATTCTCAGTATATACATGGACACTTTAAAAATACTAGTATGACCAAAACAAAAATTGCTTATAAATATTCTGTCAAAATAAATACAGAGTCCATTGAAAATAGTTATTTGCTTAGAGGTTTTCCATTCACAGAATAGTGTAAGCAGGTGTAAAGTTTTCATCTGGCAACCGGTGTTCTTGCCCACCCAGATGACTTTCATATTGCAGTTGTAGTTTTTGTTAGAAGCTGATAAATAAAATGTATTGGAATAAAAGGGACAATTTGGTTTCCCTCTATTTTCTCGAAACCTTTACCAATTCCTTATTTTTGCAATGGTTTTGGCTGTCCTTATCAAGAACAATTCTCATTTATCTCACCTCTTTTCTTAAATCTTAACAATGCTTTTGTATAAGGGAGATTTTTGGTGTGGCTTAAAAGCCAATATTTACCACTTCTATATTTCCTGCTTTTACAGTCATAATTTGCCAAAATGAAGACTATGCACATGCAGATTTATGTTAAATAAAACCAAACATTTTAGTTGGCAACAGACTATGTTCCGACCAAATACACTTAATTTGCATCTACAGAGAATTTAATTTTATTTAGTAAAAATTAGACTGCAATCTGTCTAAATCTTGATCTTGGATCTAACACAAATACTTTCTCTCCAAAACTTGGCAAATCCAGCATTCTGATTCTCCTTTTTTGGGACAGGGCAAACCTGAAGAGTCTGCTAGCCATATCTGTGTTTGGAAGAGGCCTTGGAAAAGACTCACATTATGAAAGCTGTCTAGTTAGGGGACACAAACACGCGCTTACGCATCCACACGTGCACACGTACACGTCAGTCCTGTTTCCTATAAACTCTGATGCTTTGAAACCCTTTTGCAGATATTTGATAAAATTTCCAGTTGCGTGCTGGCTATGAAATCTTCATTTATGAAGTCAATTTATTTTAATTAAGAAAGTAAGTGATCCTGTGTCTCTGGAGCGTTAGCTGGAGTGACTACCTTTTCTTCAGCCTTTTGATTAAAATAGTGGATTTGCCGTGAGTCGTTTCAGAGAAGCTTTGAAAGGCCAGACTCAGAAATCTGGCCGGGAGAAGTTAGTACACTGGCAAGTGCCTGCACGGTTCTTGCTTTGGCTGCTGCTTGTGTCGGTGAGGAGGAACACTGCGGTCCCCTACCCGCCGTGAGCAAGTTGGCTTCCAGGCACAGTAAGGAAAGGTCAGCATCCAGCAGCTGAAGAAAGTGTTGCAGAAGTCTGCAAGGCAGAGTGAGTTGAGAGCAACTCACAGAAAAGGTGGCTGTAATGAAGCTGTGCAAATTATCCTGCTTCTCCTACACAGTCACTGTTTGATGTTACCAGCTATCATTTTCTCAGTGAGATGCCTCTGGAATCTGATCTTTGTTTTCAAAAAGAACCAGACAATAAAGATAAATGAAAGCGTCTCACCCATTTATGCAATAAGATAAATATAATTTTCATTTTCACTAGTAACAACATCTCATTTTACTATTTTGGCTCTTACTTAAGGGAAAGACTAGTGCGCTCATATTTTTCTTACTACTTGGGGATTTAATATCATATTAAACCAAATATTTTTCTCATATTGAGGATTTCTGCATCAGAAATGCTACTGATTTAATAATTAGAGTGCTTAAAGAAAGGATAATCCCGTATTTTCCATTTTAACTATCTATGAAAACCTGCAGAAGGTGTTATATTTACTGAGTATTTTATGATTTATATCGATATGTATTTTTTCCCCCCACAGCTGAATGCGATGAATGGATGAACAACTTGATTTCAGATTTTATTTGAAAATGACTCCAAGCATCCTAAAGCTTATGCAGCTAAATTAATCTTTCCATGTAATGGATAATTTTTCATTATTCATGAAAACCCTAAAGAGCAATATTCTATAATTCTTACAGTAGAAGTCCCTGGTCGTCTTAAATTATAGGCAACTATACTCAGCAAGAGAATGAAATTTCCAACATGCACAACATACCAAACATTTTAGTGTTCTTTAGGAGGAAATCATTACCCATATGTGTCACTCTAAATTGCACTTAAATTTGGGGGTATCTTGGCCTACATCTTTTAATATTATAAATATTACAAATATATTGTGTAAAAACTTGCTACTCCAAAAGATTTTATGATTAAGGCTCTATACTTCTAATATCTCAAAATTCCAATTAGCTACTTGGATAATTGAATTCTAAAGAATAAAATTTGCCATCTGCTAGAAATGGAAGATGAATTAGAAAAGCTAAAAAAATGTGCATTCTCTAATAATTCTGTGTCATGAAAATTCTACCAGGAATATCTTTTATCTTCCTTTATACTCACTTTTCCCAGTGTGGTAGCCCATTATGTACATGAGTGAGCATCACAGCATTTGTTAAAATATCATTAAAATTTCTATTATTTATTCCATTCTAAAGGGGTAACAGTATCCCCATGGAGCACTATGAGTTGTTTATTATAATAATGCCATATATTTGCAGATATGCAACAAGGAAAACTGTTAGAAGGAGAAGGACTAAAAAAGTCATTAACATAACATTTTAGAGGCTACTCTTGAAGTTAGTTTTTCTATGCTGTGACTCCACTTTGTGCTTAAATTCCTCTGAACTGGGGAGACCTTCTACAGGCAATGATCTACGTATTTGGCCAAAAAAAGAAAGGTGTGCGTCTCTCAAAAAAACCCGCCCCCAAACACACCGCCGAATCAAACAAACCCTATGGGCAAGAACAGGCAATAACCTCTCAGAACACTCTACATAAAGGGTTCAGTTTTCATTGCATTAAGAAATATCAGCCTAGTTTGACTTAACTCAGAATCATCTTGAGTTTTTATCATAAGACATTTTACGTATTTTCCTGTTAATTGTAAATCTAAGAAGCTACCTCACATAACAAGTAGACTGGAAGAGTACTGTTATATTACCCAGAATCATCATGACTTTTTTTTTTGCCTTTTATGCAGGCACATGATGCTAAAATTAAACATACGGCATAATCCCACATAATTGGACTGTAATCTCATTTCAGTTCTTATTTGTAGAGAAAGGAGGAATATTAGTTATGGTGGTTAGCCTATGCTCATTGCGATCCAAATGCTCAGTATGCATGAAGTGTAAACATTTCTTTAATCTCATTAACATATGAAATATTATATGTATAAACCATATCAGTCATGGTAAGAAATAAAGATAATTCTTAAAACAGAAATTTTCTTGTTCTAAATTATTATTCTTCATACTGATTAGCTGATTTTTTGACAGATGATTTAAAGCTGTCCCATCAGAACCTTTTTACAACTCAGTGCTTACCCAGTAAGCCTTCACACTAATTAGATGTTTATTCGATTCACATTTCTTTAAAAATAAGTTGAAAATACCACCCTTTTTCATACTATTTACGTAATTTACGTTCACAGCAAGACTGTTAAATTAATGATCTTTGTGATCTCAGACACAAAAAGGAGAAAAGTGATTAAAAGGGGTACAAGCAAAATATTCTTATGTTTTCCAACAACGTGGAAGAGAAAAATAATGATTAGGGAAGCTTGTTTCTACCATATAGAGATGAAAGAAGTGTAAAAGACAACATCTTCCAGATGCTCTTGAGTTGTGTGTTCCTATGCACTAAAAGCAAAGAAGAAAGAATAAAAGCAGAAATACTTAGGTCTGAAAGATCCACTGCATCCATTCTCCTTTTAAAGAATGAAGAGTAAAGAATTCACAAATAAAATACATACTTTATTAACTATCTTTTTTTTCCAAAAAAAATCTCTAAGGAAATAATCTGTTTCTGTTAAATAACATCTAACAAAACTCAGTTATGGACTACATTTTGCATGCACTGTTGGAATTATTCTGCCACATGTAGCATACTCACAGTTTTGGAACGCAAACAAACCAGTTGCTATAAGGAATTACCAACTAACATAAAGACAGACAGGTATGAAAACAGGAATATTGAGAACTTCTATTTGAAACCCAGAAGATTTTCTTATATTTCTTTATAAATACTTTTTCAGAAAAAAAGGTTCACTAAATTTTCATGAAATTTACATTCAGAATTTCTGAAAACATGCAATGCCAAACTTTTATAACTTATTTTATTTTTATTATAAATCAGGATATTGGGAGACCACTCTTGGCAACTATGCTTTACTATGCAGTAAAAATTAATATTAAGTGTATATTGCTGATTTGTGCACAAACTGGAATTTGCTAGTCTGGCTAATTTTTGTAGTTAGTATGGTCTCAGACCAATGACTCTGCATTTGTGTATGATTTTTTTTTTTTTTTTTTTTTAATTCTGAGATCTCCATTCACACTTTATATGAGATTGGTAACAAAAATCATTAATTACACTGGTGCTTGGATCCAGACAGTATAGGTTAAGAATCAGAGATCAAACATGTTAATCTCTTTGCAAACCAAGGCATGATCTGAACCATGATCTAAAGTTCAATAACTCTTCTTTTTTTTAAACTTTGTTCCTAAGTATACCGAAGGGAAAATACTTTCCAAATTACTTAAAAGCCATATGACAGGATGTGTCAAGGTTTACGTAACTGATACAAAAATCACAGAATATTCTTACTTTAAAGTGACAAGATGCCTACAGTGTATTTTAGAATAGAGAAAGGAATCTGTAACTATTGTCACAATCTACATCTGCTGTCTGCAGAAGATAAATAGGATGTCTTAAGTAAGATTTAACCACCCAATGAATATAACTGTTAGATAATGAAAATCAAATTATTGGCAACAATTAGCTTATATTAAAATAAGGCGAAACCAAAACCTAACATTTATGTTTTTACTACAGGAATTATGTGGCATTTTCCAAAGCAAAAAAAATTGTAGAAAAGTTTTGGGTTTTTTTAATATAATGTAACATTTCGTCTTCCGCTTACTTGGCAATAACGTTTTGAATATCATTGCATTCTCTACTTTGCAGGATAACAGAGTGCACTCCTACCAACAGTTCAGAACAACATAACAAAACATTTTTCACGAGTTGCTTATGTTGCCTATTTTCCTAGACACCAGTGTTGAAGCAGACTTGAGTCACACCACGAACTTCTTGCATTTGCTCTCTGACCTGCTTAAGCTTACAACTTGCGTGCTTACCTGAAGACTGTCCCGAAATTACTCTGTCCTTTGGGATGCCAGTGGGATGAAGAGGTTGAGCACATGAAGAAAACATTTTCAGAAGTTGCAGGAGTAAAGATGTGAAAATGAAGAGAGCTGGCAGATGTCTGGGATTTGTAATCCCAAACAGAGGCAGACTTGTAGCCTAACAGAGGGGGCCTAACACAAGGGTCGTTCCTGAAACACAGAAGGTAACATGAGGATTTTGACAGAAAGCTGTGCTAATACATGAGTATTTGTGAGGTGGGTAGAGCTGAAATGGACAGAGACTAAGTGCTGTTGTGGTCCCAAAGAAATTAAAGTAGCAATAATTCCACTAAGAGACTTTGGAGTAAGAATTTCTGAGTTACTGACAAGGAAAAAAAATGTAATAAATGTATTTTTCAGTTTAGCATATTGTTTGATGTCACTGCCTCTTTGCTATATAAATAAATACAAATAAATTTCTTTAGAATTTGACGAAGACATCTCAAGAAGTGCATATCTGCCTATTAAATGACAGAGGAAAAGCTCCTAATAACCTGCTCTGATTTTAAGAATGTAGAGCTTGAAGGAGCTTTTGTATGTCAGTGGGAACAGTCCTGAATCTACTGAAACACTTTAGAAATCTTGTCATAGCCTTTCTTTATGCCAGTTCAGTTTTCTGCCCCCTGCTACTACCATTAGAAAGGAATTAATTTGATAATGCTTTTATTCAATTTTTACCCTGAAAACTGGTAAAATCACAGTGGAGCTAAGTGCAATTAACACAAGTATCCAAACATACTGCAGGTCTTGTACAACAAGGCAAAGGAAAAGCGAGTCTCAGGAGTTTAAATGAGTCAACACAAAGTGAAAGCAGGACGACAAAGAGAATGCACAAACATGTAAGAGATGTAAGAGTACAGTAAATAAGATGACAAATATGCAGAAAATTTTCTAATAGCAGTATGTTGATGGAAGTAAAGAGACGTTAAATTGTATGTATTTTTGCCACAATTTTAGAAATTTTACTAAAAGTGTAAGTGTAAAATCTGCCATCATATATTCACGGTATAGAACTCAGCCTGTTTGGAAACCAAATGTTTCATAACTAATATATTAGCATAGCTAATGCAGGTGCTGTGGACCAGACAGGGCAGGACCTGAAAGCGGAACTGACACTTAAGCATTAAACAACATATTATATAAAGATGATGTAATGTATAGCGCAGCATATCACAACAAGTCCTTTTTCTTTTCAACGTGACTCTTGAAGACATTATGTATGACAAAAAGTCAAATGAAAAATATTTGTAACACAGAAAGTAAAAGCAAAGGTTTGGATATACAGAAACACTTAACATCTTTAATCACTCATTTTTATTTTTCAAGACAAACCAGACATAATTTGAAATGGCTCAGTGAGCTGTAAAAAATTGACAGTAAATGTATGTGAGAAGACTGAAAAAGCAATTATCTGAAACTAATTTGAGAGTTTATCAGGCAGAAATTAGACTTTTATGGGTAAAGTTAGAGTTTTGTATTAAAAGTGATACATTAAAATATATAAAACTTCAAGGGTAATACGGTTAAAACTTGCTTGGCAAATAACTGATTTTGTGTCTGTAGAGCTTCTGCATTCTCAAAGGCATTTATTCAAGGAGGAAACTTTCTAAAATAGCAAATAATTAAAAATACCATAATACATAAAAAGAGGGGGGAAAAAGCTCTCTTTAGCTTTCAAGAGATTTTATATCTGACTTCACCAACATTATGGATGCCAAGATAGTATTGTCAGTCTCTGAAGAGGTTGGACAGAGTTCACATCAGATACGCAGTTCTTGTAAGACAGTGGTTTTGGAAAAGGTACATTAGAATGAATGCAGTATGTCTCTCACTGACATTCAAGAAGATTTTTCTAAGTAGTTTGGAGTGTTTCGTACATTTTTAAAAGTGAATAGATGCTACACTAGGGCAAAATCTAATTATACTATGCAATTACATCGAAGTTTATATTCCCACGTTAAAAGCGGTAAGCTGGTTGTATTTTATAGCCCAGGTTTCTAAGACCTGTCTTGTGGATCTAGAAGGTACCAATCCTACAATATCCCGTGCAGAAACTAGTAATTAGTGGCCAAACTCTTGTTTATGTAATTAAGGTTTTCCAATAAAACAAGTGACTGTTTAGAGTGCCTTCTCATCTAACATGAAATAATATCCTATCAGGTTGCAAAATGAAGGTCCTGAAAGTCAGGAAATAATAGAATTCAGGTTAAACCTTGAGCCTATGAATAAAGGAGTTAAACGATTGGATAACTGCTTTATTAATCATTGTGTATGGTATTAAATGCACTGTGTATAGGATAATGCATTCAAATAAACACTGGACTAAATTCATTTGTACAGGTAAGCTTAACTCTAGCACTTTCCCAGTTCTCAGTCATGAGTCTTGCAGTCTTTTTTAACATAACTTGCATGTGAGCTATATGCATACTGACTTCTATAATTATAGTATTTTTCCTAAAATAATTTTTAATGCTTCAGAAAGATCATTTATTTCAGGAGGTAAGGATCAGAATATTTCTGTAGGATCATTATGAAATCTTTTGCCTTGAAAAACTGTGTTCATTGCACACTTTAATTCAGTTGATAAGATGCAAAAACAATTTTAAAAGGAAACAAGAAAACAAACAGAAGTAGTCTTTCACTAGAGAAGGTAAAATTTAGATTCCTGGCAGGATTTCTTTTGTTTTAAAGATTCGTATCTTAATGAACAGTGGAGCAGCCATTATTGTCTCTCTAGTGAAGAACAGTAGTTCTCTAGCTCATAACTGCTGATTTGGTAGATAACTGAATCTATTCTCTTCCCAGAACCCAAAGAGCTCATACTGTCAGTGAAAAATGTTGGTACAACATGCAGTAAGAGCACACTTTGTTTGCATGGGCAAATTTCTTGGATCTAAAAATAATAACAAGTTCTGGTGACTGAAACAACCAGAAAGAAGCAAAATTAAGTCCCTGTATTTCAGTATGAAGACAACACATTCTAGGAAAAATGTGCATAGAATTACCGCATTCAATGATTCAGTTCAATTAGATAATTACATTGGTTTTATATTTACTAAACATTTACAATATCCTAAAAGGTTTGTGAAGGATGTTTTACAAGCCAAATTCATTGTCAAAGAAATACTGTTCTACTACATTTGTCCTTTATGACTTTCAGATTTTCCTCCAACCAGGTGTTCTGAATTCTTTGTCAGGTCTATTTCTTAAAAAGTCTGATGATAATATTCCATTGCCATAGTATAATACAGGTTATATTTGGGAAATATGGGGAAAACATAAGCTCTTAAATATACATTTTATGATGAAGTAGGCATTCCTTTAACTTGTTCCAATATTACCATTTACCAGTATTATTCTAACATTAGAAGAGAACCGCCATATCTTGGCATTTATTTAACGACCAGGCCAGTCTCCCAAACACAAGATGGTTTGTGCCCTTCCAGAAGCAAACCCCACATCACTGAAAATCAGAAAACATAGATTTAATTCTGGCAGTAGCCGAGGGGATTTATCCGCAAGAATTCTGGCTGCAGTCTAGTACTAGTCGGTACTGTTGGTTCTGCCATTTGGCAGTGTAATGGACTAAGGAACTCAAAGCTCCTTTTATGGCTCACTGTGTTAAGCACAGATGTCCTGAATTTTGGAAGTACCAGAGCTGCACCATGACAGACCAGTGATTTTAACATAAGGTGATCTGAGTTAGCAAGAGCTTTGGGAGGTGGAGAAGACTTCTGTGTGGGTACTGGAAAGAGAGACTGCAAACTTGGGAAATACCACCCACCTTATTTCAGCATTATATCATATAGGTATATATCTTACAGCTGTATCAGCAGCAAAGCTCAGATATATACTTGTATGATCTGCGGGTTAAATGATGAATAAGTAAGTATAGTACAATATTTACCTAGGAAAGTGAAGAGGCTGTAAAAAGCCTTCTTCTGACTTAATTTGTGATTCTTTCTATGGATCAGAGTATTTGTTTGAAATGACAGCGTATGTATTATGAGGATGTATTCCTTAACTCAATTTATAGTTAGTTGGCTGGGGGAGAAGAGGAAAAAGATGATGGAGGAGAGATTCTTGTAAAAATTAATGCTTTTGCATGTAAATGTTTTTAATAAACCAGCTGTTTTGATAGTACTGTCCTACAAAAATGATGTCAAGTGATTCTTAGGGTCTGTCCCCCCCGACCCCCAGGATATTATTTTAAATGAGAATGGAGGTTATCTTCATTCATTGAAATTCTGAGTACATTGCTGCCAACAGGCTAAAGGAGGGACTCTTTTTCTAAAGTCTGTCCTTGATCATTCCCGGATTTGTCCCTAAAGCGCAGTTTCCAATTTTTTTTAAGCCAAGCCTATTTTTTTTTTTTAATTGAAATGATAATATTCCATCCATATTCCTTTGAGAAGAGCTTAGTCTTTACGTTGCCATTATGTGATATCTTACATATCATTCCATGAGAGCGATTTTGCTATTACTCATAGCTATGTTAGCAAGAGATAAGAACATCTTCTTCCCAACACTTCCACCCTTAAACACACAGCCTTTTCTTCTTCCTTTACATAAACATCATTGCCAGACCTTTCCCACTATCACAGCCTTCCTTAATCTGTTAGTCTTAATATAGGTAATGTTTTGCCTTGTCATCTGTGAGTCTATGCAAGAGCAACGTAATCAGGAGCTTACTGGTAAATCATTGCGTTCCTATGTTAGCCCCAGCTTACACTGAGCAGAGCTCTAAAGTTGCAAAATCCACGCTCAACTGTACCTTAACAATTACTTTTACAGGTCACAAATTATTTCATTCATCTCATTTTTCAGACTACTGTAAGTGAATAATAAATATTTTTCAGTATGATGAAATGATGAAACTATGTGCATTCAATATACAGTAACTACGAACAAAGAACTTCTTTAGTTTACATCTTTATTACTGAATTTCTGTATCATAGAAAGCAGTTGTTGCATTAATTTGAATTTAAGTTTTATACTATGTTTGATGAGGCTTGTTGAATCTGACACATGGTATCTAGATATCACAGTGATAGATACATTAGAAATACCAAAATAGATATATTAGACAGACAGAATTAGTACTGTATGTGCTAAGGTTGATTGATTACTTGATGAGTATCATATTCCCTTTACTGTTCTCTAAACCCCAGCTTTATTAACTCTAGCCAATTTTCTCCAACTCTTCAATTTGTAGAACTAATTGTGCCTCATTTCAGCTTACTCCATTTAGCTGATGAAGACTTAAGAGATAGAAAACTTCTACAGATACACAGAATTCAACTATATATACAGAAAGCAGATTTTTATAAACTGAAACTTGTTATAAACATACGTATATACTAATTGAAATGTTTATTTACAGGCAAATGCCTGCATATGAATATTTAATAAATTTAATTCCAGATTTTATTTTTTCTTGCAGAATAATCTGAATCTTGATTGAGTTCGGGTTCATGTTATTCTACAAAACCTTTACACGTTTTTCTTTATTAACTAAAAAAAATGGCAATGAGATATTTGTTTTGTTTTCATTGTTTCTGTATTAAATTTATAGCACTAAGGTCTATACACGTGATTTGTAGAGGAGAGTGTCTTTTCTCCTACTCAGAGCATCGATTTTCTATACCAATTTAAAGGAGACACTGCATCTATAGAACAGGTAATGAAGAACATCTTCATAGTCTGAGAGGCACTCTAAATAAACATTTGCAAGAATTGATCTCATCTTTGTTTTGCCCTCTGTCTTGGGAAAAGTTTTGTGTAGATTGTTATTAATATTAATCTAATTTTCACAGCAAGAACTTTGTTCTCTGTCTAGATAAAGATCCAAAAATATATATTAAAATTAATTTGGTACTTTTGGTACCATGCGCAAGTGCTTATTTAATCTACTACTCACCCCCTTCAATCAAACGTTCTGTTTAGGAACATCAGATGCATTAAATAGTTTGGAACAGGAGCTGGTCATTTAGAAACCAATCATATCTGTATTTCAGGGGCATAAAATTGACTGTTAAGAGTCACTGTAGTATGGTATGAATAAAAACAGTTTTCACACTTAAAAATTATTTACTGTGGGAATTTAATGACAACTGTTATTTATTTGTGTGTTTTAGATACAGTAAGTCAGAGTTGAGTTAGGTTAACTGTAAATTCAGCATTTACTATGTAATTATGGTTTAATCTGACATGATAATTGATTTTGCTTTATTTGTTTCTTTTTTTTTAGCAGAAAATACACTGTCATAATTTTTGTTTTGTCACTGCAAGTGAGCTTCCGCAGAAAGCGCTTTACTGTTAAACAATCCTCTCAAGCAGCAATGGCAATATAATTAGGTCTCTGTAGACTTATTCTTAAACCATTTAGTACAAAGGCGTAATCTCCTATCATGACATAATAATGTGGTCTCCATGGACTAGCTTAGAGATTGCTTTGACACTGTAATGGCAATATAATAACTTCTTATGAGACTCTGCATAGATTTCTACTAAAACAACTTCTGCCCTGTAATAGCTGCACTGTAATGCCCACTTAATGCAATATTCTGACTTGCTCTACCCTCATTACAAGACTTATAAGTACTATCGTATGAAAGCAGAGCACAGCAAACCTACAATCTGGTCTCTGACAAGCACCGGTAAAGGAGCCTTACAGAAACAAAAGAGGAAACGGGACATGTGTAAGTAATCTCAGTATATTCTCACAACTAAAAAGCATTAAAACAGTAAAGAAAGACTTAAACAACGTAACACATTTTACTTAATAAAGAATTAGAAGACTCGGATAACACTGTTGCTAGCATGATAATACTCCCACGACTTCACAACTCCAAATATTTGAAGTTGTGAATACCCCACATTCTTGCATGCAGAAACCTCTCTTCCCCTCTCCTTTCAGTTTCCCTTCACCTCAATGATAATTTAAATTAAGTCTGGAAAAGTTTCATGGAAGCCTCTCATTCATGTTTGGAGTTCAACTTTTACCTCTCTGTCATGGGTATATTTTAACAGGAATAAGTCTGGGATTCTTAGAGAACTTGTGAGAATTATCTGGAAAGGTAATCTCTGGTCCCACCAAACTCAGAACTCCATGACTGGCAAAGTTCTGTATCTGATCCCAGTTAATCCAAAAATGCTTGTGCACAAAATTCACCAGAATAACACCTTGGACCAATCTTTCTTATGTTAACAAACCACCATTAAGACAAAAAAAAAAAAAAAAAAGTAACCGTTATAGGAAAGAGAAAAGAATTGAATGTGACCTAGTTTCCTCATTCTTCTCTCAGGAACTCAGAGGAACATGGCAGAGATTAATTAGGAGACCATGAAGAGAACAGATGTATGTGAATCACCTCGCACCGGAGCTATGAGACTTCAGTGGCAACACTAAGAACACACAAGATCTTTGCGCATCCCCCCCCCCCACACACACACATTATAGAGCATGTATAAGGAAAATAAAGAAATGAAAGCAGATCATGCCTTCCATAATCCTATGAGGAGGTACCTTGAATATACAAAAATAAAATGTCAAAATGAAAGTTTCCAAATACCAATGGCTATATCCTGTAAGACTTAAATAGAGTTGAATAAATATTTTCTGGATGACAATACAGATCTTCAGTAGCAGCATCCCACATTAAATATATGGATGTGGATTTGGGAAAAGCCTGAATGCTCAAGCTTTCATAAAAATTAAAACAGTTCTAAATTTTCCCAAAATTCAAGAAGTGCAGTAGAACACCTCTAGCAAAACATGTTTCTCATTGACCTCAGTGTATCCATAAGTGACTGTTACATATGCAATTCACAACCAGTTCGTGGAAGTAAAAGAAAATCCTATGGTATTATGATTAACATTAAAGAGCTTGGAGGGACAAGATGCCTTTTAGCATTAGCAGTAACTAGAGCAGAAAAAGCAAGTAGTTTAAAGAGCGATACTTCTATCTGATACAAAGTAATTACTCATATGTAGCCAGTTCCGGGAAGAAGCTGGGTTTATCCATAGCCATTCATCTTTGTTAAAGTCAAAGGTGAATTTTATGTGGCATTTTACATGGAATTTTGTTCTCAACTAGCAAAGTCCCTCAGTTTTAAATTGTAATAGTCTTGCTGCATTTTTTGAAAGAATCTCAGTAGCATGCTATTAAAATTCTAAAATGTGATTTATATTTAGCATGTTGCAGAAATATTAACCTCAATATATCCAACAAATTACAAAGAATATTTGACACTTGAATCATTAAGAATTTATCTTTTTTTTGAAGCATTTTTGTGCCTATTGCACTAACTTCTAATTTTTTTGGGGGGGTATTAGAAAACCCAGCATATTGTACTATAAACAAAAATATAAATGATGCCTGCAAGACTTTACTTTGTGTGAGTGCAGGTACACAAGCATTCTTCTTTGCCTATCTATTTCTCAATCTGTAGGTCAGGTCCAACAAGAATTGACATGGCCACACTTTCAAAGACACTAAATTCCTATTTTCTCCACTGAAATAGGTATCCTAAAATAAGGAAGATGCATACTCTTTGTATCTCCCTTGGAGAAGATTAAGGCCAGGCCTTTGAAGCGGTAGAGTATCAACACAGAAAAGAGAGAAAAGGGATGAATGTTCCAACTGGGGGAAAAACTGCGGTCATAGCTGTTAGCTGGTAAAAAATTGAACTACAAGAGACCACATGTCATGAGCTTTGCTGCTCACAAAACTGTTTTTTTCTAAGTAGGGCATGCTTGTAAAATTCCCTCTAGTCTCAAAAACAACAGTGGTAGGTCTAAACTCCCAAAATGCTTTCTCCAAGTCTATCAACTCATAAAATTTTATATGTAAGTTTCATATGTAAAGATGAAATAAGATATCATTCATTTGACTTTTTTTCCTCTTGAACTTAAGTCAGATTCATTTATTTTTGGGCTTTAATAATACAGATTTCTTAAAAATATTACTAACTTAAATTGTCATAAAGTAGTTCTTATCCCATCCATGCTAGAAGCAGCCTTTATTTTATTATCCCATGTTTAATTTTTTCAAGACTTCAGAAAGTATTTAGTATAAATGTTTTAATTGCTTATCACAGATGCAAGAAGCAGGCTGGCTTCAAGTCAGCAAAATGGAATGCTGAAGAACCTTATTGAAAATGGAAACAAATTAATTTTACAACAATAAACTGAAAAATAAAATCTCTGCAACATAAACAACATAAACACCCTGCTGAAGGAGAACTTTATTATACAAAATATCTAACAGCTCCTTTTGATTTACCTTGAACACACTTTTATTACTTTAATTGGAAAACAGTTAAAAACATGTCTTATAATAAGAGCTATGCAAATATTCAGCTTTCTTTAAATGGCCTCAGGAAAGAAAGAGGAAATTGGGGAATAAAATTCTTTCCAGGCTATTTCCTATGATGCAATAACAAAAAGGATCTTACGAAGATTACTGTGTTGTTACCATTATGGGGGGACGGGGCAGAAGTACATGGGTCACAGAAATTTTTTCACGTAAGACGTGAAAATCATAAACATTAACTGAACTTGTGTCTATTTTGCGATTACTTGAAATAACTGTAAAAAGAATTGAAGGGGAAGATTTTCATAAAGGGGATGCATGTTCTGACCCTTATCAGTACAAGTTTTGACAAGGGAAATTCAAGAAGAAAAATGAAAACCAGCTGCTTCCATAAATGATGTTGGAATCATAGAATTAGATGGACACCGAGAAGCAGCTTGCTACTTAAATGTAGGTCTTACAGAAATTGTCACTCATGTTTCACAACACACAATAAATTGATACACAGCTAGAAAGACAAAAAAGACTTTTTCCATCCAATAACTTGTAAACTATGTTTAAAACATGGGATTTAATACAGACATGAATAAAGCTGTATGTTAATCACTGAATGGAATATCAAGTACAGAAGTACTGTCAAATTTTGACACAAGCATGTATAATTGTCATGTAATATGCAGTAAAGGTAGTGGATCTTACAGACATCTCACAAGGTAGCCTATGAACATTGTCACCATAATACATTGAGCATATTCACATTTAGAGCTTATCTTTACGTTTTTAAGTGCTGTAATTAAGGCTACACATAACTGCCACTCCAGCACACAACTCCATCATCATCTTTGACATATTTCTTTCTCCAAATGCTCTCACATACCTTACATCCAAAACTCTGCAGACTGTCCATTTGTCTTTGCCTTATTCACTAAGAATATTTTTACCAAGATAATTTTCTAGCCTGTTGATCTGCTTATATCATTAACCTCTTGGCATTAGTTTACAAACATCCTTTCTTCTACATCCCAAACCTTTTTTTTTTTTTTTACTTTCATATTCAAGGCCACCTCCCCATTCTACCAATCACTTCTGACATGCTTATTCCTGACTCTTACTGAATCACTCCCTCGCTACATTTCCAATCAAGTTCATTCATACATTTTCGTATGTAATCTACTCTGCATGTTTATAAGGGACTCAGACAGATACCTCTAATGATTTTCCCTTTCTTTACTTTTCCCTTACTATGTAAAACGCTCGACAAGAATTAGGCTGCTGATATGGCAATGACACTACATATTGTGCCAACTAAATGTTATTACATTACTGTTGGTACCGCCATCTCTGTCCCTTTCCATCTAGTATCACTACGCATTCAGCTTACAAGCTTACAGGGACACAAACCATCTTTTTGTCCCACGCTTGTAGAGCGTTTAGTATAGTGGTGCCCTCAACACTGACTAGGGGCTCTGCTGTGTTTCTGTGTTTCTCCGGTGCATCTGGAGGACTGCACCCAGCTTTCAGCTCCCCAGTACAGGGAAGACATGGACATCCTCGAGCCAGTCCAACAAAAGCCACCAGGATGACTAAGGGGGGCAGAGCACATGGACACACAACCACATCTGAGGAGAGTCTGAGAAAACTGGGTTCATTCTGCCTGAAGAAGGCTGAGAGGAGATCTTATTTCTTTTCACAACTACCCACTGGAAGGATGTGGAGAAGATAGACACAGAGGTGTGCAGCAATAGGACAAAGGCAACGGGAGATACTGGGCACAGGAAATTCTGATTAGATATTAGGATCTTTTTTTTTTTCCTACTATGAGTGCGCTCAAACACTGGCATGTGAACCAAAAAGGCTGAGGAATTGCCATCCCTCAAGACATTCAAAACTTGCTATTGGAGTAACCTGGCCTGATTTGCCCTGCTGCAAGGCATGTGAGGAGCAGAAGAGGTTGGAAAAGATAACCTCCAGAGTGCCTTCCAAGCCCGAATTAAAGTGATATTCTGCTGATGCAAAAAATAAAATAAAAGTGACGAGTGCCATAAACGATTCTGTTACAAACTGTAACAAATACAAAATTATTGGATAAAGCCCCATAATATGATTGCTTTTATACACCAGTTTTATTTTCACTGATATATGGCTCATATTATGAGCTGTAACTAAACCCTGTATATTGCCAGGATACAGATTAATTTTTTCATAATTTTCTTTTGGATCATCAGTTTTCCTCACACGCAAAATGCAAGAAAATGCCTTTACAGCTTTACAACAAAAGGAATTATTCCAGATATACTAGAACACAGCATATCTGTTGTAACTTTTCTGTCTTTGATTCAGTGCCATGTAGTGTATATTTCATGAAAATAAGTAGTATTTACTATGACATAAATCAAGAAGATATTTCCTAGGCATGGTATGAACAAGACCCAGAAGTCTTCCACTTTTGTGCACCTTAAACGTTTTTTTTATATCAGCACTTTTCTCATTCTGACCATCTCAGACAGGTTTCAATTTATAATGTTCTTTTTTATATTCTCAACACAGCAATCAAATCTTTAGACCTTGAGGAGAAGGAGGAAATTAAGGCCATTAACATGTTAGAGAATTGTTTGATTTACTCATTATAAATTATTCTGAATCTGAGCAGCTCATAAGACATGCCCAAAGGGAAGACAAATTTTGATTGGCAGTGTCAAAAAAGTCAAGGACAGAGAGGAGTTTTGTTAATGATTGCTAAGTGCCATTAAGAAATGCTGTTTGCTATCTGTCCAGAATCATGGTGAATTCTGGTGCAGAATTTCCCAGCTATCAAACATAATAAGATCTCAATTTATAATTAAAAGACAGATTAAGAACATACCGTCATCTGCTGTAAACATTCTCTTAATAACTATAAAAGATGAAAACACTTCAACTAGGCAAGCTAGAAAAACAAACTTTAAGACACCAAAAACCCTCAGAGACAAGTTCAGAGGTAACTATGCAGTGAATCCTCTGCATCATGGTTCCTAGATATCATCCATCTCCTTTTTACTCACTAAATCCAAATAAAAAGATCACTTTATAGAGCCATACCTATAAAAAAAGGTTGTTAGTCTGGATTTTAAACTAGGCAGCTTATGCTTCTGGTTTTGGGACAAGTACCTAAAACATCACTTCACCGTGATAAAAAGCCTCATAACAGGACTGATGGCCTGGCACAAGAGTGAGATTGGACAGCAGTTCCACATATCACCACATACATACTACCCACAGGGAAAGAACCTTTCTTATTTTACCTTTCTTATTCCAATACCTGTGGCCTAGATATGGATTTCTACTCAAGGCACATCATTATGCTTACTATAAAGAACAGAAATCTAATTCATGCAGACACTCCCCAAAGGGCAAAGCCAACCACCAAGTCACCTCTGCAGAGCTGTTCTAGTGCCAGAGGTGCCAGCTCCCAACCTTCACTCACCCAAGTTTCTATACAGAAATGGCTTTAGCATCTCACTCTGCTATTGAAGACACCTGTGTCTATTGTCACAGACAAAACATGAGAGATTCTGAAGGACATTAAATGCAACTTTGCATCAATTATCAAAAGTACTTGTGACAAAGACAAACACCAGTTCAACATCAGCCCACTGGACCTTATCAGAACCCCACCTTTACCCTGTAACTCCTTGTTATTAAATGATTAATAGCATAAAACCACTGTAAGTGTCCTATGTCAAGCATGGCAGGTTCACAGTCTGATTATATGCCAATTAAATGCGCAAGCTTCCAGAAAAATGCTTGCTAATAAAAGTAAATACTGCAAAAACTCAGTTTTAAGGAAAGCAAAAGCCATGATATTCTAGGAAAGGAGGAAAGAACAATCCTACCATGCTTCCACCTGAACTTAGCTAAACAACTCGCCTGAAAAAACAGGTGATAGGTGTTGCAGATGCAACTGTGCAAATGAACAGCTGTGACTAAATATTCAGGCCTTCCCAGATTTTGGAAGAGGTTCTGTCCTTCGTCTACCAACCAAAGGTAACAGTCCAGATGAATCCAGATGCCACTGGAGTCCTGTGCCTCTGCACTGGTATGTGATGGGACTCTTGGACCATAATGCTGTCACTTCCTTAAATGCTTCATTATACAAACTTTAAGCATTAGCTATGATGGAAGACGGAGGACCAAAGATCATCGGAGTACTATTTATGTCACTAGTATTACAAAACTGTTCACTACAGTGAAGATGGACACATGGATGTGCATATTTGTGTAACATTTTTTTATTGTAAAAAACTCTAGTAGGGTAGCCAGCTAAAAAGTCAGGTATGGATTTTTTTAATATTGCCTCCACACTCTCCCTTACAGGCAATGGTCCTCCCTAGCAATTTTAAAGCCCTGCTTAGTTTTTCAAGCCACCTTGATGTCTGTTTGTCTTTCCTAAATAAGTAAGGCAGTCCAACTACACTCCTGGGTACGGCATATTGTCTCAGTAACATTCTGTGAACAACTAAGGGCTGACATGACTTCAGATTTTCAGAAATACTAGTTCAGTGCTCTGTGTTCAGAATTAAATGCACTTTACAGGGAATTTCCTATGCACAGAAATTTTTAAAGCCAAGTAAGATTAAAATTTTCTTTTGGCAGTAACCAAATTTTTTCATTTGTATTAGAAATGCCATATTGTTTTATTACAGCTGTAGCTTCATTATTGCAGACCGCTAAAATTACAAAGCAGCTGCAACCATTGCATCAAGGTTTTTTTTTTGTTCCATTTTTACAAGATCACAGATAATTAACATTTTATTTTGAAAGCATTTTTTCTTTAAAAAACAATCCAGTAATCATTCATTTTTAATGTACTGAGCTAAGATTTGTCTTTGATACCATTATTACAGACATTGCAGATCTGTAAATTTGAAATGATAGGACAGCAAATACCTTCAGAAGGACAGACATTGCCTTTGAAGTCAGTATATATATGGTTTAACATAAATGTAATTTCACAGCAAACTGCCTTTTATTGTTCACTATTGTTTTGTCCTGACACTCAGTGTCTTATAGAAAACATTCTGAACTTAGTTATAAATAATGTAATACCTTCCTTTAAACTCTTGAAAATAAGCTAAATGGAGACATGCAATTAGAATAATGAACACATTCTCTTGTACACAGACCTGCATGAATTCCAGTGTCCAACGTATACTAAGCAGCACCACGTCTGCATCTGATGGCCAGTCTATTTAAAGTAATTGATCAGATTTCCAACTATTTTAGTCTCTAGCGTAGCAAATTTTCTTTATCTGAATATTTTTTGTATGACAAATCCTGTTTTGCCATGAGCAAAAATGTCCATAATGTTGGTTTTGAAGTTTTAGGGGGTTTGTTTTTGTCTTTAAACTCTGTCAAATACCAATTTTACCAATTAATCTGGAAAAAGAGAAATTATATTCTTAAGCATTTAATAACAATAATTTTTATTCTGTCAGTTTGAGAGGGGCATGTCTACCTCCAGAGTCCACAAGCCTAGGAACTAAAAAGAGGGAGCCCACTGTCAGAAAAAGGAGAGAAGATTTGGGTAGCAAAAAATTGCAATTAAGATTACGCTTCCCTAAGGCAAGAGTGAGTCTCCTGTTGTCAAATAAAACATATACAGCATCATGTAACTGTCCTTAGATTGCTAGTCCATTTAAAAAGCTTAGTGCTGCATATTTATGATATTTATGATAAGATGATTATTGCAAAAATGTAAGGAATATAACAAATTTCTATCAGTAAGTGTTCAGGACTACATAGTTTATACAGCAGCCATGCTTACAAAAATGCTATCTAGAACACTGCCATCATTCAGGAAAGAAAAATAAAAAAAGCATGCACATACCCTTCAATGAGCTCTGAAATCAGACAAAAGTAGACCACATGACTGTGATGATTAGACTAAAAAAGTAATGCTGGGTGTAAGAGCAAAAGGAGGAGATGAGAGATTGAAGATGATGAATGGGAAGATACATTAGACTCCGAAGACACTCATGGTCTACACAGGGAGTGCAACAGAACTTGTCTGTCCACTCTCTCCTCAGAAATCCAGGGAAATGGCTGATTCCCCACCCAGAAAAACATGTCATGCAGGAATGCCTTTCACATGTACTGACCTTTGCAGCTCCCATCAGTACAAACAGATAGTATATAATTTTTCCAGAAGAATGAGAAGCACAATATTCTGTGTGCCCCATCACAGTACTACCCAATTTAAATGTCTGAAAGAAGATATTTTCCTTTTCAGTGTTGCTCAGCTTTGTCTTGACTGGGAGTTAACAAATAAACCTCTTCTGCCTCCAGTTGTGTGACTTTATAACAGCAAAAACAGCTTTCTAATGGACAGAATAAAACTTCCAAAATGTTAAATATCCTTCTGGTTTATGTTAAACAGCCATGAAATGTTAACACAAGGGGTCTAATTCTCTTATTTTTCCTGACAATTTTACGTTGATGTAACAGCTTTGACTTCAGTACAGTGATACCTGACTCATTATGCCAACGACATGGTAACTGGGGCCAGAATTTGATGCAATTGATGAAACATGACAAGTGTAAAAAATTAAATGAGAGAAAACATTGCCTTTGATTTGGTAACTGTGATCAGCTTGACATAAAGTTGGTTGTCTAAATTTCTGGCAAACTTCAGGATGGAAAATGTTGGTAAGTCAGTAAGATATCAAAATTTTTGAAGAAGCAATAGTTCTATTCCAGCATATTTCATTGATAAAATAACCAGTAACAAGACACTGCTTGCAAAACTATTTCCCACTTGTGTGTCACAGCTGATTACTCATTTTATTACATTATCTTATCCAATGAATCTTCTATCAAATAAGACCAAGGCATACATGCATATTTTCTACTCTAAAAGCTCAATAAATATGTTTATGTTTTCTTAATGTGTTTTACTAATATGTTTTCTCAACAGATGCAGAGATCCATTTTCAAGCCCAAAGCAAATCATAATCCCACATCCAGTGAATACTGAAAACCAGCCTTTCTAAATATCACTGCAACCTAAAAACATTCTTTTGTTGTCTTTTTCATATGACTTAATTGCATAAATTATGTAATGTTATGTCAAATTTTATTGATATTAATTCCTTTAAAATGATGACAATATCCTTTCATTCTCTCCTGTGCATTAACAAATGGGGTACAGTTCCACTCTGGGTTTCAAGTATTTCTGTTTGGATGTACTTAAAAGTATGTGTTTAAAAGAGATCTTAAAAAAAAGTGGAATTAAAAGACTCCAGAATGATGTGAATAGTAACATAAATTTTGGGGGTTTTCTATGTTAGGCAAATGGAGGACAAAACAGATAACCTGGATAAAGATAAGAGCTCCACCTGTATGAGAATATCTGTAATGATCGCTTTATGTTTATGGAGACTCCTTTGTGGGGGAAGGGAAGAAGAGCGAAGCCTGAACAGTAAAAACTATGCCTTGAGCTAGTATTACTATGCCTGCAATGATCATATGAATTCATTTCTCTCATAGCACAATAATTCAGAAACAAGAGACTGACCAGCATTTATTTTTGATCTATGAGTACTTAACTATTAACATAGATTTGTATGATAATTTAAAATAATGACCAATGAACAAACTAATACCATTCAACAGTCAATTTATATTTCTGAACCTTAATATGCAAATCCATTAAAAAAATACAGCATACATGGTATGGGGAGCGTCTTACCAGCTGTAAATGAAAAATGGATTTTCCTTAAAAAGGAATTCTATAGCAAAGCAAAAGAGCAGCATGTCAAAAGGCCACTGCTGTTATACTAACTTCAATGAAAGTTATGAAAAAAATAATCATCCTGATGACTGGAGCTTTCTTTGAAACTTGAGCATGACTAAATTATAACCACCATTTAAAAATACATGAAATTATTAGCAGGAGGTAGTAATACCATTGCATGCAACTTAAATTTTCACCTTTTTACAAAAAATATGCGCTTCTAGGCTCACAGGATGATATTCTATGTGGAAAACCTGTGTGTGGGTCAAATATACACTGCTAATTTGGAAAAGGTATACTTTTGTTCTAGGCACACTAAAATGCAGGTATAGTGCAAGAAAGCATGGCAACTTGAATCGTTTTTAATATAAAGTCATGTAACCAAGGAAACAATGAATTAAAATACTATAACACTGCCAATACGCTGACATTCTCTCTTACGAGATTATTGTACCTATTACACTAACTTCAACTGCAAAACTTTACAAGGATAACAAAATCAACAAAGATTATAAAAGTTTTGTCCCTATTCTGCTGTTACCAAAATCTCTTAAATATAAATGATTAATAGCTTAGATAGACATTTAACACTTCAGATTTTCTGTTTAGACATTCTTCTAAATATAATACAAATATGGCAAATAATACAGCATCTCCTCCAATTACAAACAATTTTATTAAGATAAATATTCCAAAAAGCAAGCCACCCTTTATATTTTATATTTGAGATAAATACTGGAAGCTTAAAACAGAGAAAACTGTAGGACAGAATTACCAGCTCCTTATCTCACTTGATTATACCTCTTTATTTAATTGCATTTGAATAATAAAAGTCAGTAATCAACCACTTTATACAGGTTTATAGCAAAGGGTTTGCTAAAATCTCTCCCTCTCCATTTATTGAGGATATTCTGTTTTAAAGACGCTTGTTGAGTAAAGGTTATGCCTAGAACTAGGAGTAAGAAACTATAAAAAAGAGCTGGGCTTTTACTAAATGTATTACTTTGAACTAAATATTACAACCCAGGATCTCCCATTGGTTTCAACTGGTGCTTCCTTTGACCAGCAAAGGTTGATAAACAACTCCAACTTCTGATCAATCTGACAAAATAGTGGGTTTCTCCTGCAAAGTGCCGAAGATGATACCATTCCACTAACTGCTACTGCTGCTGCAAACATTTAACAACTGTCAGAGATACTCTTATATTCTTGCTTTCATAAAAAGTTCTTGTTCTGCAGAGCCCTGGTTTCATGAAAGTCGATAATCAAAGCATCCAATTCATACCTTATATACTTCAGTTCCAATGATCCAAGAAATTTCTTAAGAGTTATTTTTCTTTTTCTGTGGGAAGACTATTTCCCCTGTACTCAGGTAAATAGTCATAGATCTAAAAAAGGGAACTGAATTTTTATGTCTTAAGTTTTCAATCTTCAGAACGAGACATAAACCTGTTTTCAAATGTTACATTTTTATATACTTTACAATTTATGCTTATAAACGATGTAGCTCCTTTCAAAAAGTGACAGAATTCTGTAATGTCAAAGATGAGTTTCAGTTTTATGAACTATACTCTCTATCTACCATTTATATAACATACAGATGAAAAATCTTCATTGAAAATTATCATGTTAAAGTATGGAAATAATACCTTAGAAATTAAGTCACAAGGTTAATTTAAACTAACTTTGGACTGTCTAAAAAAGCAGCTTATTAAGACAGAGAAAGCTAGAAATATTAAGTACAAATAATAGAGTAGCATACAATACATAATGAAGTCTTTCATCCATGAGTTACAGTAAAGATTTTTGTAGTTTCCATATCTAATAAAATTTTATTTCTGATACATATTAAATAATGACTTTTTCAATAATAATCCCATTTCTATCCATCAAATTATGGATATTGATTCCATATAGACAAAAAAAAAAAAAAAAACCCCAAAAACAAACCAAACCCAAATTAGAAAAAAATCTAACCCCCAAAACACCCAGGACTTCTGTACATCTGAAAACTCCTCTAAATAAAAAGCAACCAAACTGTCACTAAGATACAGCAGGATACGTGCCTACACAGAAATAAGCAAATACAACAGAAAGTTGTATTGTTATTGACTTATGGAGATAACATACATGGGTACCACAACTCGTATCATTTTACAAAAACATCTGGTGGTAATATTAAATTGCAGTATCATAGTGGTAAGCGTAACACCTGTGCATTCAAACTGGAAGCAAGATTTAGACTCATACTTCTTGCAACCCACAGTACTACTCTGAAGGCAAGACCCCTATTCCTTTCCCTTCAAGATGATTAAAGGTACAGACAAATATATTTGTTTCTATGATTATAAAATGATGCAGCTCCAAGAGTACCCTCTGATATCTAACAGTTTTTACATTTTCTTCTGAAAGCTGACTTCTGCTGCATGTCATTCTCACTTTCGCTGTATGCCATTCCTTTCTTTGCAAAATAAGTAGCATGATACACAGTTTGTAACTGCAATTTCTTGGAGCTCTCATAGAGAAGCTTACTTATTATTGCTATTGCCAGCTGACTAGGGATTGAAAAAAAATATTTAGTCCTTTATTCTCCCTGTGATTTTTTCTTGTTGTTCTGAAAAAGTATCTTGTCAATATGCTGGAGACTGTGCCATTTTTTTCTCCTTTTTTTTCCTGTTATATTGACTATCAACATGGTATTATTTGTAATAGGGAATTTATATAGAAGAAATTAACACTAGAAACTAAAAAAGGGAAAATAGCACCCCAAAACGATATATCTCTCTTTAGAGATCTAGGACAGTAGAAATATGTAAGAACAATTAACATTATGATCAGCTAACAAACTGAATCAAATATATTTCTTAACTTGTAATGAAGGTAAAATATTGTAAGCATACCTTTTTATGTATATATTTTTCCAGCTTGAGACTCTCAACCATACTATATAACATTACACACATTAGAAGAGCTTTCCACATTAAAATAAGTAAAAAAAAGGTATAAAGAATTGGTTTAAATCTTTGCCAGTTCTCATCGTATTTCAAAAAAAAGCCAAACCTTTCATAGACAATTCAATGACATGAGTGACATGTCTGTATTGTTGTACATGCAAGAGACCTGTTGAGCTGAAATCACAGAGGAAGAAAGTGCCAGAACTGAGAAAACACTCTTACTCTATAGGTTATGTATACTTTTGGAAGTTTTATGGAACAATAGGAGAGGAGAAGGAGAATAAAACAGGTAGGGAGGCAATGTCAACACTACCCACATTTTGTGGACTATGTTTTAGACTGAATGGCCATTCTAGGCATGCTCCTAGATTATATCTTCTTAATCTGACTTAAAGCAGTTCATCACACTATCAAATCACCATAAATGGGGATGACCAGATTCACTTCAAAAGCAGATCCCCAGTCTGAACTAAAATACCAACACAGATGCACCATTCAGCTATCCCTCCTCTTCTACTTTTTGTACATTCAGTGAGCACATCACAAAGACTTTAATTCAGGAAAGCAACCTTGTACACAAGCACAACTATATCTGTCCTCAATAAAAGGACTGCCACAGTCTCCAAAGCTTGCTTTAAATTAAATCCCAATATTTTTTTATTTAGCAAATTCACAGCTGTGGGTTCTATTTCCAGTTTCGCTTTCAGTGTAATATTGTCTAATTCTCACTTACTTTCCTTTTCAAGGTGTCTATATTTGCCTATCTCAAGAGACTAAACACATAAGTTGTTATGCGTTTCAAAGGACACCGACACTATAGAACCACCGAGTACTACCAGTAGAAAAAGAGACACTTCGAATCAAATGTTTTCCATTCACAAGTTTGCAATGGATTTACCGCATCATAAAATAACTCCATGCTTCGAAGGAAAGGTATAATAAGGCATGTTGAGCTGTTCCAAGGAAAGAATAATTACAGTGCAAAGCACCCTCATCAGTACAACATTATGTTAATTTTTATTAACCAAAATCCAGATCATATGTATGCAGCTTGGGACTGATGAGGATACTAAAAGATTTGTTGAAAGCTCCTCCAACAGCAGGTCACATTTTAATACTTTAATGGGCAACTACTGCATAATGTTTCCTAACCTCATATACTTCTCTTTGTAAACTTTATGCTGACCTTTGAAACTAAAGATGAATCAATACCATTTTATAAGACTACATGAAACACTAAGTCAATATTGTATTTTTATCACGCTTGTAACATAACACAATTCTGTACATCAAATAACCTGAAAGTACCAGTGAAGGCTAGAAATTTTGTTTAGAGACATTAATTCAGCCAAGCTCTGGCCAACACTAAAGTCACTGAATGCCAAAAATTTTCAGCAGCCCAAAGACACCCTAGTGGCCTTATAATAGCTAAACTTCCAGAGCCCCCGCCCCCAGCCCCAAAGGATTAAGCTAATGCAAACTTAAATTGTCCAAATGAGAAAACTGAAATTCAGGAGTCGTGAATCTTCAGATCCTGGGCATGTATGATCTCACAATTAACAGGAGAAGCAGCGATGAAACAAATCCCCTCATGGAAGTTCCTCACAAAATGTCATCATTATTGGTAAGTTTGAGCATCATGACACAATATGAGGCACTGATATCTTTATTTTTCTAAAGGAAAAAAGCCCACCCATTTCCTACCCTACATGTCAGAAAAAATATTTGCAGAGGTACAGTTACTGGGGATCTGAACAGGTTACTTTTCAAATACCTTCAAGTTCATACACAGGTCAAATACTACGGAAGAAGTTACAAACACAAAAGACAGAAGTCACTGTTCCAGGGACCTTTCATACAGATTATTCTAAGTGTAACAATTACTTATTTACTCCTCCTGAGACCCAAACATCTAAAATCTCACACAAAGCAAGATGAGTAACTGTAGTCAACAAAGGGTATGGAACTTTGGGTGTATGCTTTAATGTTTGTCTCTAGTCCTAACTCTGAACTTTCACCTGAACAACAACTACCTTAATTCCTGTGGATATTTTACAGAACAGATTTACTATAAATAGTGTTTTCTCTGCTCTTGTATCACAGTTTAGTTTGCAGAAGCTCATTGTATATATTTATAAAACACACACACACACATAAGCATAAATGAACTTTAACAAATGTACATGACTCGAAAAATGTAATAGTGAACCAGAGGAAAAACGAAATAGGAACATGAAATTATTTGCCTTACCTTGAAAGGAAAAATAAAGAGAAACATGGTGTAAGTAGGTGTAATTAGCATTCATAATTGTTTCCGAAACACCTCTTACATTTCAGGTGCAAGCACAAATAAAGCCCTTTAGGATAAGAACATCTGTATGACCTTTCTGTCGGTAGGATAGCTACTGTGCAATTTGGCCAACTCCTATCACCTCCCATAATGAAAGGTCTCTCCATCTTTGTGGTACACTCGAGTTTCTTTGGGCCCAAGGATCCAAGCCTTTCGCTTCTGAATTCTTTCCAACACTGGCTTTATCACAGGGAGCCCGATATAGAAACAGAGTAGCCTGGTTGACATATCTTTAATCAGAACTATTTTCCTCTGGTAGTCAAGGCATTAATCTTCCCAGTTGTGAGCTAGCTCACCATCCCTTTCGTAATTAACACACATATAAGCTGTGCAAGTTGGAGGTATAATGCTCAGCTTCAAGGGCAAAACTATTTTATTGCCCTCAGCATGAGAAATCTGTATACATGAAATGTGTCACTTGTAAATGAAATCCCCACACACCCTATCTCTAAAGAGAAAAGTATTTCTCCTGTTCAAATAAAGCTGCAAAGGCAATCTCCAAACAAGCATTCAGTTGGATCAATAGCTAGAAATTGAATAGAACAATGTCTCATGCTGCTTTATAGAATTTTCAAAAGATTTGAACCACACAAACCCAATTTTTCAAGTTCCACCACTGGGATTTATAGTCTTGTTTTCCGACTCTAGGAGGAAAACAACAAAGAACATATTCACATACTAAAACTAAAAAAGTACTGTATGGTCAAATAATATCAGGGGTGTAACTGAAACCCAGAAAACCAAGGGCATTCAAAGTTAGGCTCAGGTGTTTAGGTATACTGGAGAGATCTTCAAAGATGAAAAGGGATTTTATATGCCTATCTTTTTAATGCCCAAGTGCAACAGCTATAGTTCACACTTACTAAGATCTGGTAACACAACTTTCAAAATTAAGATTAACAGGCCCATATACACAAACCCAGTCTTTCCATGAATTTTTAGGGGAATATTGTTAAAGTAGTTAATGAATTTTTTTTTCACTTGAATATCAAGCTATTATAATCCTTCTTGACAGACATGGTATCAATTACTTAATTTTCTATAGCACAAAACCAGAAGACAGATATTAATTCCTGGTCTACAAGATGTATCTTACTTCTGACTTTACCATTTATGGAGAAGAGTGAAATTGCTCCATTACATGGAAAGAAGCATCACAACAACAACAAAAAAGACATTCAAACTGTAATTCCTGCACACACAAAAAAAGAAATACCCCTTTTGAGTGTTCTATTTTTCTTTGTGGAAAATAACTTCAGGCCTGAAGTTTATTTCTGTATTTGATTTGCTTTGGTTAGGAATACTATAGCCATGTGATATGGGAGAGTTATTCAATTCCTAAGACAAGATGACAACAGAAGTTGAAAAAGCAATTTCACACATACCCGGGAGTCCACAGTTCCTCCCAGGCCTGATTCGGTTTTGGTGTAATCTGTCTGGTTATGCAAAGTATCATGCTGTTCTCCATAGCAAACCCAGATGTTCCAGAGAGTACATAATTCCCACAACATATAATTTGTGCTGAAAGCAGATTTTCAGAAGAACAGGTAGGAGTATGTGGCTAGCAGACTTGGATCAAACCACATACAGGACTGCATACCTGTCTAGCATTCTGCTGTATCTTTCTCTTTCATCTTCCTAAATACTTTAAAGTCAATTAATTTTGCCTCTAAAGAACTCCAATCCTGTATATTACTGGATCTGAAGAGTATAAGTAGTATAGTATTCTTCTTAAAGAAAGGGATAGGATATGAAGTATTTCTTTATCAAACGTGTGCCACCATCATAGGCAATCTCAGAAATGAGCTTTTTCCTTTGAAAAAACAGGGAAAATATTTATTTATAAAATATTATAAGGAAAAAGTAATGAAAGATTTAACATTTTTAATAATACAAGACAAAGAAAGTCATTCAAACAACAGAAGTTCCCACAGAATTACCCATCATCTCAATCTGATAGAAGATCTCAATCTCTGATACAAGAAGGATACACACTAACCACGGCTTAGAGACTCTTTGTTCTCATGAGGAAAGATGCAGTTCAAACATTTAGTAATAAAGTACTGACTTGGTTAAAAAAAAAAAAAATAGGATGAGACATACTATTATGAAGAATAAAGAGAAGAATTTGGGAAGTGACAGGTTGGGATTACTATATTTAATTACTTTAAATGACAATGTCCTTTTTTTCCTGTCTTTCACATATAAGTTTTTAAGGTTTTTCTGGTACTTAAGACTAAATGCAAGAAAAGCAAATTATTTTGTTGCCAATAACAATACAGGTTTAGGTTTTGTTTGGTTTCTTCCCCGCCCCCCCCCCCCCCCCATAGTGTAACTTATACTGTATTTGCAGTCATTGCAAAGAAGCTCAGAAACACAATAATTTCTTGGCGTCTTTTTTCCCTTGAATGTCTCGGGGGAGATTCTACGTTTTATAAAAGATCTGAACAAATAAGTCGTCAGAAAACATGTCAAACTTGAAAGTCTCAGGCTCCAACAGTGGAAATAAGTACAACCTACTCTTGTCTCTTATAATTAGGTCTATTGATTTATGTGTTTTGTTTTACTTGCATTTCATACAAGTATAAACAGATGAGAAAGTAGTAAGGGAAACTAAAAAGAAAACAAATAAAGTGGTTTAGCATAAATAAAATACCTAGAAGAAATGAAATTCATTATTATGATGGAATGTAGTCTAATATATTTATTTCTAGCTTGTTTTACCTGAAGTCGTCACTCTTTAAATATTTCCAAGACAGCACACTTTTCTTTCAATTTGTCAAATAAATCTACATATATGTAAAAGCCCCTTCCTTCCCTCTTGTCTTCACCCCTCCATGACACTGCAGGAGACTTTGGAGCTCATCTCTTCCACAGCTGCAACGACTGCAGACTCTGGATGGATCCTGTCAAAAAAGGGCCTGTGAGTGCCTCAGCTGCAGGAAAGTCACTGGAAGACTAGGCCAGTAAGGATAGGAGTTCAGGCAGGAATCATGTTCTGTGAGCAGCCAGCAAATCTGTATTCAAGGGGCAGAAGAGATGGAAGATGCTCGATGCCAGAGTGTTAAAAACGGCTTGTTATTGTCCTACCATCCATATTCTTTTTTGGTCTCCCCTTTTCTCAGTGCCTTCAAAAACAGAATACTGGGAAGCATCATTCTTCATGCCTCCCCTCTCCATTCCTTAAGTTTTATCTTACCTGCCCTTTGTCAAGGAAGTACTATAGGCTTCAAGATCTGCAAGGGCATCCATTGAAAATAACTCTGTTTCTTGATCGATGGACTGCGTATTATGTTCGTAAGAGATGTTGTACCTCTGCTTGCCTGAAGTTAACTAGGGAGAATCTTCTCTAATGAAAGACTTGCTTTGTGTCTTCAAGAACGCACCACCTGAAAATGATAAACCAAAGCTCTTGCTGAACTTCTAGTCTTCAGTGAGTGAACCCAACTGACGTTCAGGTGTTTTGTACTTGCCTATTGAGGAGTTAACTCCAAATCAGTAAGACAGAATTTTTATCAGTTCTAATTATTACTAGATGATGCAATTTAAATCAACAGGAAATCAAGAAAAAAGGTCCAGAGTCTCTGATATAGAAAAATCTTATTCCACAGTCTGACAAGTAATCAAATTTTCTAGTTTGATTTCATTCAAGGATAAATATCAGTCATTCCGAGACTTATGCCAACTTTAGCAAGTATTTCTCAAAGTAATAGATTTTTGTAACATATGCAAGCAAAAAACCCTACAAAGTTATGCAGATGGTCATCAATATCGTGTTGTTAATACCCTTTTAAAATTAAATGCAACATACTACCTAACTTTTGACTCCTCAAAATATAAACAGAAATATTTGTAAGTTGAATGACACATGGCTAGAACTGAATTGACTTCTATAACCAGAGCTCTCCTCCCTTGGTACATATATATGAAAATGGAGTGCACTTATGAATGTCAAACTCTGCTTTCTTCCAGAAGTACAATACTTTTTTCTGGAAGTAAAATCAATACTATAAATCAATACCTTCATGAAGTACAGAGCTGCAACAGTAAGGCTTTACTGTTTTCAGGTTGTAATGCAATGATTTGAAAATATTTCTAAACTTTTATTTCTGAACTAAAACACTGGTTTTTTACCTCTGTATTTTTTTTGAGCTCTAAGGGTCTATGCATGTCAGCCCTGCTCCAGCATATCAAGCCTTAGAGTTCTGGAGTACAATCACCAAAATAATAATGACAACAAACTTCCATTTCCACTTCCCTCCAACAGTTTCTTGCCTTTTAGTCTGAAAAATGCAATATGGTATTTCATTCTTCAATTACTAATTTAGGACTGGAAGTTTTACTTTTTCTCTTATTAATATATAAGATTATTTGAACACAATCCCTAAGTAACACACTCATTTCACTATGACAGACTTTGAATATTTTCATTTATTCCTGCTACAAGCTTCTAGGCACTACAGCTGTGTAGAGCATATATTTCCTCATTAAGACCGTGCTGATACAACTAACATTTAAATGTGTGAATATGTAATTCATCATGAGTACAGGGATTAGTTATCTGGCTAAAAACTCATGAATACGTATGAAAACAGTGATTACCTAAAAAGATACCTTGCAGGTTTCTAATGTAAATGTGTACGTTCACAAATTACTTGGAATAATATGAAATATAGCTGGTTCCCTTGAGATGCAAACTTGCTGTTTCATAAATTGTTTCAGTACTGTGTTTATTGTCACTTTTTTGAGGAGGTTGGATGATTCTCTATCAAAACTTGTCAAACATTCATTATAGTTACATCTATTACCACCAGCAAAAGTGTATATAATATTTCTAAGTGACATTTACATTCCAGGAGTTTACTATGTCAAAATAAAACTCCTTGTTTTAGCAAAGCAGGTAAACAAACTATTCAAAGTCTAAATCCCTTACCTTTTAACAGCTGTAAAGCAGCTTCCATAGAATACCACTGCTTACTACAATTAAAATTTAACTCAAACTTGAAAAATATGAATTTTGTAACATCTGTAACCATATGCATAAATGATGATTTAGATTATACATTACGAGGGGATTTTCACTGGGAAATAATGAGATCTGACTGAAAGATTGAGCTCAACCTACAATGGAGTTTCATGAAATGAGACTGTAACTGAATTCAAGGTGAACCAAACCCAAGAACCAGAAATATCAAGAATGATTAGTTGTCATTTTGCGAGTTAAATAAGGAGAACAAGTGGTGTATCAACCTGTAAGTAAAAGAAGGGAGCAGTCAGAAGCTGAGGTCGGAAGTCCATACCTCTTCATGGCATTTATGGAGAAGCAGGCAGTAAGCTCCTACGTATAAAAAAACCCCTTTGGGTTGTTGCGTAGAAGCAACAAATAAGTTCTAAGAACCAGAGACAAGAAATCATGAGCTATGACAAAATGGAGGATTAGGAACCTGCTAATTCAGAATAGCTAACAGAGACCTGATCCTGTGCTCTTGGGACAGAGAAGGTTCAGAGCAAGGGCAGAAACCAAAGGGAGAAGAAACATTCAACTCCTTAAAAAAAAAAAAAACAAAACCCCAAGAAAATCTTATTGTTCTTGCCTATGCACTCATTCCAGGCTTATGACTGGAATTTACAAAAGTAGTAGGCTGCTTAAAAACAAAAAACAAACAAAACACCCCCCAAAAACCCCAAAACAACGAAAACACTCCAAACAAAAAACAGGTTCCCAAAAATTATTTGGGAACTATTGCCAAAATACAATCACCTAATACCATGGTTGCCTTAAATGGCTCACAAATGTATTAAAACAATTAACATTCATTTATTTTGTGCACTGCACTACAAAACTGACAGCAATTTTGGTTGTACAAATACAGCAACACCAGGTAAGAAAATGGGACATCTATAATATTTTTACTCTCACAGTAATGTTACAAGACATCTGAAGTTGGTAGAACTGTCTACTGTTCAAATTACATACAAATTACCTCTTTCCAAATATTTGACAGTAATATACCTTTGAAATGTTTTTGCAGCAAACCTTTCAACAGCAATTTGAAGCACAATTACAGTTGAATGAAATTCTCTCACTGTTTTAAGTGAAAAGAAGAAATTGGACAAGACTTTCAGCCAATGTCTTCCGTTAGGATACATGGGATTAAACTTACATTTATTTCCCCTAGAATCTCTGTTTTATTTGTGACAGCAACCAAAATATGTATGCAAAGGATTAAAAGTGCTTTTCAAGGTTAGTGCAGAAATTACAGCTTGTCAGAAGATGGTGCTGTTAGGCCATTTTTATCTAAGAAAATCACTTTTAATTACAAAAATAAGTTTAATCTGTGTGGAAACCCCAAACTGTTGATTGGTTTAAAATATGATAATTTTTAATAAATAAATAATTTTGCATTCTGTTAAGGCAGAGCTTTGACCTTGAACTACTTAGCTAAGTGTGTACTGAAGCACTTTCTGAAATCTAGCCTCAATAACACGGGACTGAGTTTTGTTTCTGACAAATTAAATAAAACTGTCAGGTGCAGAAGTATTCTACCTAAACCTGGGATAACTTCATAGTTCATACATTACAATTTGTGCATAACTTCATACATTATTTTTTTTTCCCAATTATTGGATATATTATATCCAATGGATATATTATATCTTCATAATTGCATATTAGTAGTGAAATGAATGCATAGACTGCAAGGCCAAGGTCATACAGTTACATTAAACATGCAAAGAGCTAAGCATTGTAGAGGGCATACTGGGGGAAAAGAACTAGGGAAAATTTCCATTACCACATAAATCTGAACATTTAAAATTGTTCTTCTGTAAGAAATTTACATTTGGATCTCCCACATTGAAAACATACTCTTACTGTATCTCCAGCGAGTCTCAACTGATATTTTATTCTATATGAATACTTATGAAAAATGTATAATTTGCTCTCCAATGATTTTTTCTTTGCTGTTTGACTGACATTTAAGGATCACTATTTTTCATAACAGATTTCAATAAAGGGGAAACTTGATCAAGTACTGTAGGTTGGATATTTATAGTTTTTTCTTCAACCAAACACTTGAAACATATTTTCAATTTCCTTGCTGAACTAAAGCACTATTTTAAATTCAACCTCAGCCACCTACAGTCCAAATAAACTAAGCATTCTCATTAACTGTCTGATATTGTTGAAGGCAAGCGAACACCAGTAAAGCTGAATGTAAGACCAGATCAGAGGGAAGGCTTGTTTAAGAGACTCTTGCCTCAGAGAGTGGGAAGTGGGCACTTAGGGAAGGAAGCGTAAGAACAAAGCAAATCTAGTCTGGTTCTTTTCATGGCTCCCTGCAGCCTGCAGTTTACAGGCTAATCTGAACACTTGACTCACTTGCTTGGGAAGTTGTTCAGTATTGGAAAAGAAATAAAATGACAATGAAGATAACTTATAAAACTAAGCAGCGTCGTCTTTCCTTCCTGTTAGAATAAGAGGCCTTGAAAATTAGATTTAAGGTGCTACAGAATACTGGCAAGCAACAAGGTAGAAGTACACTATCTGAAGATGATGTCTCTCTCAAAATTGTATTTTGTTCTTTATCATTCTCATTTGAGCTTATCTCTCTGCTTTCTAGTATTTTAAAAACAAGCAAACAAACAAACAAAAGGCTAAGCAACATGGACCCATGCTAGGACTTGCCAGTAGGTTTTTCTGTGAACATCTGGTGCCTTGAAACACTTTCCATCACATTACCAGCAAGGCCTTTAGTTTTGGGGAGAAAAAAAAAAAAGTGCAAGGAGGCTGGAGAGTCCAAAACAAAAACACTACACAGAACAAGAAGAGTATAAGGGACCATTAGACATGGTATCTACACTTCCATCAAAACAAGAATTGTGACATGGCAAAGGAAGAACAGTCAGAGCTTCGCCCAGGTGCTTTGCCCAAAAACTTGGTTCTTGGCATCACCTTATAGCTTTTCTTGAGAGAGTCTCCTCTCTCACTCTGTCCTTCCCTCAATAAAATGACAGAGATTTGTTTCACTTGTCCATTTAGATCCTAAACTATTTAAACTGAAGAAGTTCCTGGGCACTCATCTGCAGAGTGCCTGGGAAAACGGCACTGACCTTGGTGGCTCCTTAGGAAATGCTACGAAGAGTACAATTAATAATATCTCCTCCAGGGGTTTTCTTCACTTGGAAATCACACCAAGTTAAACCACAACCTTGAGAAGTCACTTAGGGGTGTTTTCTAATTGAATGTAATTGTCAAGTGAAACCAAATCCTATGAGAGATTTCAACATTAACACAGCACCTCCAACTGCTTAGTCACTCTGACAAAGTGTTGATCTTTCTTCCCATGGTATTACAAGCCATGAAATAAAACAGTGTAACAGTTAGAACAGCAGGATATTATTTCTGCTTCTGTCATTTATTCATCACATATTATTGAGGGAAAAAAAATGTGTGTTTTCCTAAGCTGCTTCACTTGTTTTAAAGGAAATAATGTGACCTATCATGCAGGGGAACTGAAGGACACAATTCAAACTTAGAAAAAAGTGCCGAGATAAGAGATGCTAAAGACACCTAAGTATTTATTATGAGAATTTGCAGCAAATACCATTTTTCAGGATTACAGAAGTTCCTTTCTTGGCACATGGTTGGCAAAAAGCTACAAATTATGCTTTCTATAAATTTATATACACACAACACTTTATCCATATTATTTTGTTGATATGCTTTTCTCATCAAGTTACCAACCTAATACTTAGAGCTTGGAGATTTTTAATGGTATCAGCTGTATTCTGAAGAGTAATGTTAGAGGCCTGGTCTTTTTGTATTAACGGATATAAATGGCAATATCAAAAAGAATGTCAAAAAAATCACATTTTGCAGTCTTTGCACTCTGCCTGCTGTGCAACCCACGTTCTTGACCTACTGAAAGCTAATGACAGAGTTAAGACTTAATACTCCAGCAATCATGCAGGTGACCTGTCAGACTGAAAGGATGAGCTCTCATATTAAAAAAGAAAGGGGGGAGGGAAATGAAAAAGCTGATAACACCTACAGCTTGTTATATTAACTTTGGCCAAATCCAAAAATGAACGTGAACTAAGACTAAAACCAGTGGCCCAGAGCATAGGGAATTTAAGTAACTCAGAAGAAGCTAAGGCTCTCTGCACTTAATGAAAAAGCTACTGACCTTGAAGAGTGATCCAAGGGACCTAATTTAGAACTACTGGAAAAACAGAAAGGTTATGAGGCAAATAACCTATTTCTTCCATAACAGGACTTCTGAATGATGCCCCGGCTGAATGTAGCAATTCATAATATGGAACAGCACACACACACACACTAAAAAAAAGGAAAAGAAAAAAAAAAGAAAAAGAAGAGGCAAAGAAAAAAGTGAAATAATCCTACATTCTATGACTTTACATCAAGTTGCCTTCATGTATTGAGTATGTTGACATTAGCACAGCACAGACTGAAGACACTTAAAACATCTCAAATTTACATCTAGGACGAAACAAAAGTCTTCCACTCATCCCACAGACTGCATGAGATCTGTTATGTAAGTACGTTGTGTATGTACTTTTATCAACAGAAACATCAACAGAGATTGACAGAAATACAATTAATATACATGTGAAAAGCATGCATATCCCTTGTAGGTTTTATCATGTTATTTTATATTTTTTATACATCAAAAGTTGGTATAATATAATTAGCGAGCTAGAACAATTTGCTTTCACTTGTTGCAGCAAAAGGATTCATTCATTTAGCTTAAAGCTCCCTGTGTTTGAGCCCACATATGATTTAACATAGGTTGGCTTTGTGTCATGAAAATCCAGTGCAGTAGTTCAGCTCTATTAGTTTATCACATTATTAAGTTACTCCATCTGGCATTAGTGAAGTGAAGAAAAATCATGCTTATATATAAATGAGCTTTCTCTTACTTATTTTCTTCCTTCTAAGCATTTGGATATACTGGGACAACAGAGAATTAGGCTAAGAGATATAAACCAAGAATTATACTTTTCTTTGTGGGAGGACCCTCTAATGACCACTGACAGCAAGGCTGGAAGCACGATGAGTCCCTTTCCCCTTGCCTTGCTGATTATTTTTCATCATTATTTCTGATAATTATTGAGACTAATGAAGCACATCTCCCTGGCTGATAGCTCTGAAATGGAAAGACTATTGCATATCATCTATAACCTGCTTTTAAACACAGTAACCTTGACTAACTGCTCTGGCAGAAGAAGAAAAAAGTTTCCAGTCTGTGTTACAGCAGAGAGCTGTGCTCTGGGAATGTCCCACTCCTGAGTGAACAGTGTTCACTACACTCCCCAGTCCTCCCAGCCAGGTCTGAACTGGAGCAATGGTGACCAATTCAGGGCTGGGAAGCAGAAGGGGACTTAGACCAGTTCCTCAACACACACCACCACCTTTTTTTACTGGAAGTCTGTATCTCTGACATGAATCAGCTGCAAGAAGAAAAAAGACTGAAATGATACCCACTATTTATTATTCTTCATTCGGCAGCTGCAAATACACAGGGATAAGTATTAGTGAATGTGTGCCGGCCTTTCACATAAATATCTCATCTTTGCTCTTGTGCTTCATCTTAGCTGCAGCTTAACGTTTTTTGAGAGGCTTTTCTTTTGTGCTGAAAGTACGTTCGGGATCTGATAATTTACTACAGAAGCCTGGATGCTGCAGAGTACCTTTATATTAGTCTCAATCACAAGAATACCAATTTAATTTAGAACAACTAAATGTTTCTTTCTAATTTAGACCTGTCCCTTAAAAACTGCTTCATCTTTTCTCCCTCCACCAAATCCCTTCCGTTCAAAGAGCTGTTGCGGAAGCTCACAGTCAAGCCTTTGTGTTGGAAGAGTGAGAAGCAGTACTTAAATATGCCAGACCTAAAATCTCCATTTTAAATATATATATGTATATTTTAAGAGTGAATGTAATGTTATGGTACACTGCAATTAGGTGTTTTTTCAGTTAAGTTCTTTGAACAGGTTTCTCAACACTGGTGCTGGCTTTGAACTTCATGACACACTGAATCTTCACTGTTATGAGTCAAAACAATGTGCAGTAAACCAAGCAATTGGGAGATTTGCTTCAAAATACACTGCTGTGTGAACGAAAATGTTCATGCAGTTGCAGCCAAATTTTTGAAGATCATAGATGTTCCAATCCATGAGACAACATTTATGCTTAAAATGTCATACATCAATGAACATACTTCATTCATTAGGATTGTCCTTATATGAAGTTGCAGAACAACATACTTACTAGATCCCAGATTACGTCAGGCATAAGTGGTGTTCAATATGAATAAAAATAAGGAACACAAAGTAAGACCATGTATGCCATGGTTCTGAGGGTAGACTATTTCCCTTGGCAACATTTTTGTTTTACTTTTGATTAGACTGTCATGAAATACTAATATCAAAACTAATTTATTCTGTTCTGAGTTGTATGGGCTACAATAGGTAAAGTATAGTTTTACATTCTCACGTCTCAGACCTCTCTCTGAAGTCAGAGAGGCACATAAGTGGGATGGCAAGGTATCTCACAGGCCTCCCAGCTGGTAAGCAGTCAAATTAAGGAGAGACATGTTCAGAGAATGGGGAAGATCAGGTTCAAACATATGGCTAATTACTGCCAGGAAAGAGAACTCAGTAAACATACATTTGGTGTTATATCTGCTAAGTAGGAGTCTCCATACTACGCAGAATTAGTTGCAGTTCAACAGTGAAGAAGTCCAAAGACCATGATGAACCTGGACAGAGAAAGACAGGAAACTCTTTTCTCAAAAAAAAAAAAAAAAAAAAAAAAAAAAGGCATCTGCCTTTCTGAGGGAGTTAAGTAGAAAGTAATACAAGATTTGACTTTGCTTGTCCTATAACATTTCTTTCCATTACAAGCAAGTCACTTGTTTCCTGATGATACACAGTATGTCGAGTGCCAACACAGTCTACACTTTCTGAGCAGAAGTACCCAACAAATCTGATACACTGCTTGCTAACAGACTGCCAGGAAAATAATTTGCCAAAAAATCTATAGTACAAACAAAACTGAATATTATCACCTTCATATTTTTTTGTCCTCGTTTTGAGCAGTGGCTGACATCTATACTAAGTACAAAACGATCAGATATAGCATGGGGAAAACAGTCTGATTATATTTTTATAGAGATTTCTGTATGTTACTCTCCCCATTTATTTATCAATGTGGTCAAATCATCAAAAAAATACACAGACACCATCTTCCAATAGTATCTGGGCCACTGGGGGGGTATATGACAGCTCTCATGAAAATTAATTGAAGTTGAAGCTATTAACACAAATTCGGATTGACTGTTCTTATCTTAGACCACAGCTACTTGAGCACATTAATTACATAGTTGATCTTTCTGAGTACAGGAGGGAAAACAGTGTTGTTCATTCAGCACTATATACCTTGTACACTGTCCATTCAGGAATGTATCACTGAATGTTAATTATTGGGAAAGGGAAATCCAGCTCTGCTCAAGAGAGGTCATATTTTCAAATACAGTACATGTTCTGCTTCAGTCAAGCAAAAGAAATTATTTCAGAAATACGAAGGCAACCGAATGCAAGAGTGACAAAGATATAGCAAACATAACAATTAATAATTGCATTACACAGTCACATCAATAAATCCTTCTATAAAATATAGAACCAGTTACAAGACACACAAATCATCAGTAGACTATTTAGATTTCTGAGGAAAACTGCATCTCAATAAGAAAAAGCAAGCAATGTGCAAAACAGCCTACAAAGCAAATTCCCAAACATTGTTCTTGAGAGAGTTTGGGAACACTGACTTTGAAAAAAACAATCACAAATCTTGGAACTCATAGCAGATGTCTTCCCTTTGAATACCAGTTGTTTATATGCAACCAACTGACTTGAACATTGTTTCAGGTTTCATGGCTATATATTAGAACTATATAAAAGTATGAAGCTCACCTTGAGGGGAAAAAAACCCCAAAACACAGGTCTTGTAAAACAAGGTAACAGTACAGAATATCAGTACAGAAGTAGAATAACAGTACAATACTAATAAAAGGATAAAGTATGAAAATATGACATAAACATTTGTCTTTTTTAAACTAGAATATCATTAACTATTCTGCTACTTGATTACTTTTGTTTGAAAAGTAGTAACAGTCAATCTTCTTGAATTCGCTATTACAGTTTTCCAAATTATATCTCATATTTCTCCCTTGTTGCCCCAAAATGTTTACAAGCTTCTGCTGTAGGCACATTTCTCTCATACATCGACAGCTACCTCTCTCACCAAAATCACTATAATCAATACTTTGATTCAAACATTCCATAAACAGTACCACAGACAGCAGAGCAATAAAATAAATGTACTTTTTTCAGTTCATGATTTTGTCCCCCATGGGACAAAATGTGTAAGCTATATGTATATGCATATATATGTATTACATATATATACACACATATTTAAGTTATACTGCATAGTTTAAGAGAGTACCCTCCTTATCTTTATCTTTGTTATACCTTGGTTATAATCATCCTATTCTGTATAATTATTATGAATTATCACTTTTACTGATATTTCCTTTTCTTTTATTTGTATTAGAATTCCAGATAGGTAGGAACCTAGATGCAAGGAAAGAACCTAACACAACAGCAGCTCTCCTCAGGTGTAAAATTTAAAAAAAAAAAAAAAAAAAAAAAAAAAAAAGAAAAGAAAATTAATTACTTTTTTAACACATGCACCATCAAGACCACCTGGGTTAGGTGCTGAATTCTGGAGTCTTTAAAGACACATAAAACATGGTGTAAGACCCTAGCTATTTAACCTTTAAAACATCCAATGAAAAATGCTACATTTACCAAACCTGCATTCCTTGTTATTCTTCAGTTTACTTTGATGAAGAAAAAAAACCCAAAAAATGAAATGGAAGATCTTTTAAGGTATAAGGTAGATTGGCTGGAAGGGGTTTACATGAGTCTAAACTTAGTAGAAATAGTTTATACAGCTGAGTATGTTGGGTTTGATCCTAAAAACTACTTTTTCATTTGAAGGAGCATACAATGAATTTTTCTTTCAAATATCATATTTCCAGCGATTTCTTACATAGAAGACAGAATGGCTTAATTAAAGACTCTGGTCAGCAGCAAGTGACCTGATACTGCCAGGGCCATCAATGGTGTGGCATTATGCTCAGATAGCTTCCCACAGGCTACTCATGAATCTAAATATCCCAGTGATGGTAGCAAACATCTATTATGTATTTGGTTATTGTATCTCTAAAGAAATATCTACCCTCAAAGCATTTCTTGGCTAAATTACATGAAAATCTAACGAACTAAAGATGAATAATTTTCAATTAGGTTCAAAACCAAGTTAATACATGTCAGCAACTGAATGAAGCCTGGCATGACACTGAAGAATAACTTCTTGCCTGTCTTTGATTTCCAGCAGCGCAACCCCCTTTTTTTGTGTATGATATTGCAGGAGGGAAATCTGGGCCATACATTCAGAACCATTCATCAACTTTCTTTTCGTAAGTTTTATATGCTGTAACAAGAGAAATGTAGCAAACCTCCAAAGCACACAGGCCAACTGATTATTTACCACAGAGAACAAATGCACAGCATTCAGTGGTAAAAGCAGTATCTTTTTACTGTATAAAAGGAGTATTTGATCAGAAGTACTGAACAGAAAGAGAGACCTATAAGAGTGAGGAGAAAATTCTTTTCAAATTCATTCCTGATTAACTGAAACTGTTAAACAAATTAAAACGTGGAATATGGACAGGACAAGATCTTACTCAGCAACTGAGTGATTACCAAAATTCTGCAGATCTAGAAAGGAAAAAGGAAAATTACTAATGTATTTTTGCTTGGTATCTTTTGTGTGCAGGCTGACTCAAGCAAAAAAGAAAAAATAATAATAAAAAATATAAATAATATATTAGCAACTAATTTGAACGCACCTATGTGCCTTCATTGCAACTGGATTATTTTTGAAGTTCTACCACAATGGCTATACAGACCGGTAAATACAAGGAAAAGGAACTGAATATCTAAGGAACAAATAGATATTTCTCAATTTACAATATTCCACGGTTACTTTCTTGAAATAAGGACTGCAAAATATAGTGAAATGAAATGCAATACCAGCTCATGGAAAACGCCCAGGTATAGGTTAGAGGAATTCCCTGCTGAACAAAACTGAACACTGAACATGCAAACAACTTAGGTGGCAATGAGCTTGGCGAAAAAAGACAAAAGTAAAAAGTGTTGCAAGAAAACAGGAAGCTCTGAAAGTTAGATATTTACAGCTAGACATCCAAAGTCCATAA